>NC_057794.1:12416223-13063723 GCF_018294505.1 Triticum aestivum
GAGAAGGGGGCGGGGGCAACGGCGGCGGCGGGAATGGATCTCCTCGCCGCGGCGGGATGGGGAAGGAGGGGGCAGCGACGGGGGGCCGTCGTCGTTGGTCGTTGCAGGTCAAGATCAGCGGCGCTTGGGGGGAGGCCGGCGGCGGGGTAGGAGTTGGGACGGCGGAGAGGGAGGTCTGGGTCGGGGAGGGAGATCTGGGTCGGGGAGAGGAAGGAGGCGCCGCATGGGTCGGGGAGAGGGAGAGGGAGGGGAGTGTGCTGCACGATGCTAGGGTTTGGTTGGCCAGCGTGCGTTTAGGAGATGTTGGATCTGTATGGTGTGGACGGCTCAGATCGGCTTAGGGGGGTGATCCGTGGGAAGGGAGGTTCTGCCTTCTGATTGGTCCAAGAAATGTGTCATTTTGAAACAGGCATAACAAATTCAAAAAGATCAAAAAAAATGCAAAACCTTCGCGTTGTGTCATCATATGTGGCCAAGTTCCTAGGAAAAACAACAAACTTGTAATACGGCAATTATTATAAAAAAAGTGTTCTCAGAAACGAGCTATCACGTGTGGAGATCAATGGCTTTCAAGCCAAATGATCACTCTTATGGCCACATTCATGGCATAGTTTGTTCAAATGATCTCATATTGTGCACAAGGGTGCATATTGGAATGACAAACAATGTTGCTTAAGGAAGTTTTCATTTTCTTTGGACGAAAAATTCATTTTCCATTTTTCGAGTGCCCGAAAAGAGATTTTTTTGTGAAGGGCCTACCATATATTAGTTGCAAAATTGTACCAAGTCAATTTTGTAAAATACTAGCACATATTTAATGCACAATTGACCAAATGGTTGGGTGTCAGAAGTTTTGATCCACCTCTCGTGAAAAAGACAAATTTCCGCCGATTCAGCTGGAAGCGGGTCAAATTTGAACTGCAGCTGCCTCATAGTTTGTTATTTATTTTTTCCAAAAATCATTTATAGGTACATAAGTATCTATTTAATCACAGAAACACCAACAAAATTCCAAGATTCAACCACTAGCTAGGAACGGTCATTCCCGCCGTTTTGACCGCATTTTGAAACGGGCATAAAAAATTGAAAAAAAACAAAAAATTGGGAAACCTTCGCATTGTTTCATCATATGTGGCCAAGCTCCTAGGAAAAATAACAAACTTGTAATATGGCAATTATTTTAAAAAAGTGTTCTCAGAAACGAGCTATCACGTGTGGAGATCAATGGCTTTCAAGCCAAATGATCAATCTTATGGCCACATTCATGGCATAGTTTGTTAAAATGATCTCATATTATGCACAAGGGTGCATATTGGAATGACAAACAATGTTGCCTAAGTAAGTTTTCATTTTCGTTGGACGAAAAAACCATTTTCCATTTTTCGAGTGCCTAAAAGGAGGGTTTTTTGTGAAGGAACTACCAAATAATTGTTGCAAAAATGGACGAAATCAATTTTATAAAATACTAGGCCATGTTTAATGCACAATTAACCAAATGGTTGGGTGTAAAAAGTTTTGATCCACCTCTCATGAAAAAGACAAATTTCCGCTGATTCAGCTGGAAGCGGGTCAAATTTAAACTGTAGCTGCCTTGTAGTTTGCTATTTATTTTTTCCAAAAATCATTTCTAGGTACATAAGTATCTATTTAATCATAGAAACACCAAAAAAATTCCAAGATTCAACCACTAGCTAAGAACGGTCATTCCCGCCGTTTTGACCGCATTTTGAAACGGGCATAAAAAATTCAAAAAAAATCAAAAAATTGGGAAACCTTCGCATTGTGTCATTATATGTGGCCAAGTTCCTAGGAAAAATAACAAACTTGTAATACGGCAATTATTTTAAAAAAGGTGTTCTCAGAAACGAGCTATCACGTGTGGAGATCAATGGCTTTCAAGCCAAATGATCAATCTTATGGCCACATACATGGCATAGTTTGTTCAAATGATCTCATATTGTGCACAAGGGTGCATATTGGAATGACAAACAATGTTGCTTAAGGAAGTTTTCATTTTCTTTGGACGAAAAATTCATTTTCCATTTTTCGAGTGCCCGAAAAGAGATTTTTTTGTGAAGGGCCTACCATATATTAGTTGCAAAATTGTACCAAGTCAATTTTGTAAAATACTAGGACATATTTAATGCACAATTGACCAAATGGTTGGGTGTCAGAAGTTTTGATCCACCTTTCGTGAAAAAGACAAATTTCCGCCGATTCAGCTGGAAGCGGGTCAATTTTGAACTGCAGCTGCCTCATAGTTTGCTATTTATTTTTTCCAAAAATCATTTCTAGGTACATAAGTATCTATTTAATCACAGAAACACCAACAAAATTCCAAGATTCAACCACTAGCTAGGAACGGTCATTCCCGCCGTTTTGACCGCATTTTGAAACGGGCATAAAAAATTCAAAAATAATCAAAAAATTGGGAAACCTTCGCATTGTTTCATCATATGTGGCCAAACTCCTAGGAAAAATAACAAACTTGTAATATGGCAATTATTTTAAAAAAGTGTTCTCAGAAACGAGCTATCACGTGTGGAGATTAATGGCTTTCAAGCCAAATGATCAATCTTATGGCCACATTCATGGCATAGTTTGTTCAAATGATCTCATATTGTGCACAAGGATGCATATTGGAATGGCAAACAATGTTGCCTAAGGAAGTTTTCATTTTTGTTGGACGAAAAAACCATTTTCCATTTTTCGAGTGCCCTAAAGGAGGTTTTTTGTGAAGGAACTACCAAATAATTGTTGCAAAATTGGACCAAATCATTTTTATAAAATACTAGGCCATATTTAATGCACAATTGACAAAATGGTTGGGTGTAAAATTTTTTGATCCACCTCTCGTGAAAAAGATAAATTTCCGCCGATTCAGGTGGAAGCGGGTCAAATTTGAACTGCAGCTGCCTCATAGTTTGCTATTGATTTTTTCCAAAAATCATTTCTATTTACATAAGGACCTATTTAATCATAAATACATGGTTTGGTGGTGATACGTCGAGGTTTGGGCAGTGGCCGAGGGCCCCAACTCTAGAGCGCGTAAACTCGCATGCCCGTCGCGTGGTCACCGCATGACCGTAATGTTGCCATGTGTTCTGGGAGGCTTAGGCATGTCTAGTGGGTTGGGCACTCCCCAGGTTGGTGCTAGGAATAAAATTACAACATAAGATTCTCACGAGAAGACCGATCGATGCTCAAACATGAATTAGCAGGCAAGTGTTTGATTAGCGGTACGGGAAATGCACATGGCCAATGGGCGTGAGTTTTGGCTGAGGATGATCATCTACTAAGGAGAATGTCTTCACAAATTTTTAGCTCAAAAGGAGGATCCTAGGTGGTACTTGCTTTGCAAAGTACCACGCTGGACAAAAATATGAATGTTGAAGCTGGGCTCAAAATAATGAATGGATTGAGCTGAAATTTTGTGGAGGATGGTTATTTGGGCATAGGAAATCATTGTAGAAAATTGATACCATTTGGACATGCCAAACTAGTACTTCCTTCACAATGCTCTTCTATGGACAGAAACTTAGGAAAACTAGTGAGAGAGATTGGATGAATGAAATGAGCTCAAAATTGGTGTAGGTAAGTTACTTAGGTATGGTCATGCGCTGGTCAATTTTCAGATCATTTGGGTAAGCCTAGCTAGTACTTACTTCACAAAGCTTCTCTCGAGGTAGAAACTTTGGAAATTTCCCGAGAAAGATTTACTAGGAAAATTGAGCTGAATATTATCATGTGGCAATGATTTGGGTATGGAAGAGTGCCCGAAAAGTTTGAGGGTAATAGGAGGGGTCTATATAACACTTGCTTTGTAACGTGCCAATTTGGCCATAAAATATAAATTGAACCTGGGCTCACATATACGATTTGACTGAGCTGCAATTTGGAGGAGGGTGATAATTTGGGCATATTAAGAAACTGTATAAATTTCATGTCATTTAGAGATATAAAAAAGGTACTTCCTTCACAATGTTTCTAGGTGGACAAAAACTTTGGAAATTTGCCGAGGAATATTTGCTAGGCAAATGGAGCTGAATTTTGTCATGCGGTAATTATTTGGATAGGAAAGAGTGCCCAAAAATTCCTAGGGCAATCAAGAATATATAAATAGCACTTCCTTCATAAAGTGTTGTTGTGAACATAATAGGAAAATGAATATTGTTGAATTAGTTTTGAACTAGGCAAGGAAGGATTTTTACATATTTGATGAAGATATGACCCAAAGAATTTATGAGATTTTTTTGGGAATTTTGGGAATGATAGAAATATAGGTTGCTTCACAACCTAGGGCAAAAACTGCCACATGGACATGACACATAGGCAAAACTGATGAGATGGCGCCTAGTCATCACAACCCACCACAATCTACAAGGCTATGACCATCTATATTGGTCATTAACAACTAGAAATAAGGCAGCGGACTAGCACTGTTTGCTTTGTGACCATTTCGTGTAAGGAAATCGACCTTTCTGACCAAAATGGTCGCAATGGTTTAGGTTTTGAAGCCCCCTGAACAGCTTTTGACCAATTGGTCTAAAATGGTCATAAATTTATAACCAATTCTTCGAGGGTCACTGACAGAAGGTCATAAGTTGACATATTTCTTGTAGTGGTTCATCGTTGTCCAACAACGTGACCTTTAAGACAGGGTTACCAATTAGAAGTTGTACACACCCTTGTCAACCTATGAGGTTCGATAGTAACTCGATCTGAAGCTCCATGATCATCATCATTAGCTTTCTCTTCAACTGAGGCAGGTGCCATAGAAACATTTTTCCTGTGCTGCGCTACTCTCTGGTTGAAGTAAAGGTTCAACAACCTTATCAAGTTCTATCTTCCTCCCACTCAATATTTCGAGAGAAACCTTTCCTCGAGAAAGGACCCGATTCGAGAAACAATCCCTATTGCTTTTGGATCTGAGACGGGAGGTATACCCAACTGATTTGGGTGTCCTATGAAGATGCATTTATCCGCTTTGGGTTCGAGCTTATCAGCCTGAAACTTTTTCACATAAGCGTCGTGGCCCCAAACTTTTAAGAAACAACAGCTTAGGTTTCTCTAAACCATAGTTCATACGGTGTCATCTCAACGGATTTGTGTGGTGCCCTATTTAAAGTGAATGCGGTTGTCTCTAATGCCTAACCCATAAACGATAGTTGTAATTCGATAAGAGACATCATGGTTTGCACCACATCCAATAGGGTGCAGTTATGATGTTCGGATACACCATCACACTATGGTGTCCCCGGCGGCATTAGTCATGAAACAATTTCCACAATGTCTTAATTGTGTGCCAAACTCATAACTCAGATATGAATCTCTATGATCATATCATAGACATTTTATCCTCTTGTCACGACGATCTTCAACTTCACTCTGAAATTACTTGAACCTTTCAATAATTCAGACTCATGATTCATCAAGTAAATATACTTTAGCATCTACTCAAATCATCTGTGAAGTAAGAACATAACGATATCCACTACATGCCTCAGCACTCATTGGACTGCACACATCAAGATGTATTACTTCCAACAAGTTGCTTTCTTGTTCCATCTTACTGAAAACGAGGCTTTCAGTCATCTTGCCCATGTGGTATGATTTTGCATATCTCAAGTGATTCAAAATCAAGTGAGTCCAAACGATCCATCTCACTGGAGTTTCTTCATGCGTATACACCAATAGACATGGTTCACATGTCTCAAACTTTTCAAAAACGAGTGAGTCCAAAGATCCATGAACATGGAGCTTCTTCATGTGTTTTACACCAATATGACTTACATGGCAGTGCCACAAGTAAGTGGTACTATCTTATATCTTTTGGCATGAAAATGTATATCACCATGATCGAGATTCAATAAACCATTCCTTTAGGTGCAAGACCATTGAAGGTATTATTCAAATAAATAGAGTAACCATTATTCTCCTTAAATGAATAACCGTATTGCGATAGACATAATCCAATCATGTCTATGCTCAACGCAAACACCAAATGACAATTATTCAGGTTTAATACTAATCTTGATGGTAGAGGGAGCGTGCGATGTTTGATCACATCAAACTTGGAAACACTTCCAACACATATCGTCAGCTCACCTTTTAGCTAGTCTCCGTTTATTCCGTAGCTCTTTTATTTCGAGTTACTAACACTTAGCGACCGAACCGGTATCTTAATACCCTGGTGCTACTAGGAGTACTAGTAAAGTACACATTAACATAATGTATATCCAATATACTTCTATCGACCTTGTCAGCCTTCTCATCTACCAAGTATCTAGGGTAATTCTGCTCCAATGGCTGTTCTCCTTATTACAGAACTTAGTCTCGGGTTTGGGTTCAACCTTGGGTTTATTCATTAGAGCAGCAACTGATTTGCCGTTTCGTGAAGTATCCCTTCTTGCCCTTGCCCTTCTTGAAACTAGTGGTTTTACTAACCATCAACAATTGATGCTCCCTTTTGATTTCTACTTTCGCGGTGTCGCGAATAGCTCAAGGATCATATCTATCCCTGATATGTTATAGTTCATCACGAAGCTCTAGTAGCTTGGTGGTAATGACTCCGGAGAAACATCACTATCTCATCTGGAAGATCAACTCCCACTCGATTCAAATGATTGTTGTACTCAGACAATCTGAGCACAAGCTCAACAATTGAGCTTTTCTCCCTTAGTTTGCAGGCTAAGAAAATCGTCGGAGGTCTTATACCTCTTGACGTGGGCACGAGCCTGAAATCCTAATTTCAGCCCTCGAAACATCTCATATGTTCTGCGACATTTCAAAAATGTCTTCGGTGCCTCAATTCTAAACCACTTAACATTACCGAACTATCATGTAGTCATCAAAACGTGTATGTCAGATGTTCGCAACATCCACATACCACATTCGAGGTCCAGCACACCGAGCGGTGCATTAAGGACATAAGCCTTTTACTGTCCGCATAATTGCTACTGTCAACTTTCAACTATATTTTCTCTAGGAACATATTTAAAACAGTAGAACTAAAGCGCGAGCTACGACATAACTTGCAAAAAACTTTTGACTATGTTCAGGATAAACAAGTTCATCTTATGAACTCCCACTCAGATAGACATCCCTCTAGTCATCTAAGTGATTACATGATCCGAGTCAACTAGGCCGTGTCCGATCATCACGTGAGACGGACTAGTCATCATCGGTGAACATCTTCATGTTGATCGTATCTACCATATGACTCATGCTCGACCTTTCGGTCTCTTGTGTTCCGAGGCCATGTCTGTACATGCTAGGCTCATCAAGTCAACCTAAGTGTTTTGCGTGTGTAAATCTGGCTTACACCCATTGTATGTGAACGTAAGAATCTATCACACCCGATCATCACGTGGTGCTTCGAAACAACGAACTTTCGCAACGGTGCACAGTTAGGGGGAACACTTTCTTTAAATTTTAATGAGGGATCATCTTATTTACTACCGTCGTTCTAAGCAAATAAGATTTATAAACATGATAAACATCACATGCAATCAAATAGTGACATGATATGGCCATCATCACTTTGCTCCTTTTGATCTCCATCTTCGGGGCTCCATGATCATCATCGTCACCGGCATGACACCATGATCTCCATCATCATGATCTCCATCATCGTGTCTTCATGAAGTTGTCTCGCCAACTCTTACTTCTACTACTACAGCTAACGGTTAGCAATAAAGTAAAGTAATTACATGACGTTTATGTTGACACGCAGGTCATAAATAAATTAAGACAACTCCCATGGCTCCTGCCGGTTGTCATACTCATCGACATGCAAGTCGTGATTCCTATTACAAGAACATGATCAATCTCATACATCACATATATCATTCATCACATCCTTTTGGCCATATCACATCACATGGCATACCCTGCTAAAAACAAGTTAGACGTCCTCTAATTGTTGTTTGCATGTTTTACGTGGCTGCTATGGGTTTCTAGCAAGAACGTTTCTTACCTACGCAAAACCACAACGTGATATGTCAATTGCTATTTACCCTTCATAAGGACCCTTTTCATCGAATCCGATCCGACTAAAGTGGGAGAGACTGGCACCCGCTAGCCACCTTATGCAACTAGTACATGTCAGTCGGTGGAACCTGTCTCACGTAAGTGTACGTGTAAGGTCGGTCTGGGCCGCTTCATCCCACGATGCTGCCGAATCAAGATAAGACTAGTAACGGCAAGTAAATTGACAAAATCGACGCCCACAACTACTTTGTGTTCTACTCGTGCATAGAAACTACGCATAGACCTAGCTCATGATGCCACTGTTGGGGAACGTAGCAGAAATTCAAAATTTTCTACGCAACACCAAGATCAATCTATGGAGTAATCTAGCAACGAGGGAAGGAGAGTGCATCTACATACCCTTGTCGATCGCTAAGCGGAAGCGTTCAAGTGAACGGGGTTGATGGAGTCGTACTCGTCGTGATCCAAATCACCGATGATCCTAGTGCCGAACGGACGGCACCTCCGCGTTCAACACACGTGCAGCCCGGTGACGTCTCCCATGCCTTGATCCAGCAAGGAGAGAGGGAGAGGTTGAGGAAGACTCCGTCCAACAGCAGCACGACGGCGTGGTGGAGGTGGAGGAGCGTGGAAATCCTGCAGGGCTTCGCCAAGCACCGCGGGAGAGAAGGAAGGAGAGAGGCAGGGCTGCGCCAAGAGGGAGACCGAATCGCATGTTGCGTAGCCCCAAAACCTCAAGTATATATAGGGGGAGGGGAGGGGCTGCGCCCCCACCTAGGGTTCCCTCCCTAGGGGTGGCGGCAGCCCCCAGATCCCATCTGGGAGGCGGCCAAGGGGGAGAGAGAGGGGGGCGCACCTAGGGTGGGTCTTAGGGCCCATCTGCGCCTAGGGTTTGCCCCCTCTCCTCTTGAGGGCGCCTTGGGCCTTGGTGGGGGGGCGCACCAGCCCACCTGGGGCTGGTCCCCTCCCACACTTGGCCCACACAGCCCTCCGGGGATGGTGGCCCCACTTGGTGGACCACCGGGACCCTCCCGGTGGTCCCGGTACATTACCGATAAAACCCGAAACTTTTTCGGTGACCAAAACATGACTTCCCATATATAAATCTTTACCTCTGGACCATTCCGGAACTCCTCGTGATGTCCGAGATCTCATCCGGTACTCCGAACAACATTTGGTAACCACATACAAACTTCCTTTATAACCCTAGCGTCATTGAACCTTAAGTGTGTAGACCCTACGGGTTCGGGAGTCATGCAGACATGGCCGAGACATATCTACGACCAATAACCAACAGCGGGATCTGGATACCCATGTTGGATCCCACATGTTCCACGATGATCTCATCGGATGAACCACGATGTCAAGGATTCAATCAACCCCGTATACAATTCCCTTTGTCTAGCGGTATTGTACTTGCCCGAGATTCGATCGTCGGTATCTCGATACCTTGTTCAATCTCGTTACCGGCAAGTCTCTTTACTCGTTCCGTAACACATCATCCTGTGATCAACTCCTTGGTCACATTGTGCACATTATGATGATGTCCTACCGAGTGGGCCCAGAAATACCTCTCCGTCACACGGAGTGACAAATCCCAGTCTCGATTTGTGCCAACCCAACAGACACTTTCGAAGATACCCATAGTGCACCTTTATGGCCACCCAGTTACGTTGTGACGTTTGGCACACCCAAAGCATTCCTACGGTATCCGGGAGTTGCACAATCTCATGGTCTAAGGAAATGATACTTGACATTAGAAAAGCTTTAGCATACGAACTATACGATCTTGTGCTAGGCTTAGGATTGGATCTTGTCCATCACATCATTCTCCTAATGATGTGATCCCGTTATCAACGACATCCAATGTCCATGGTCAGGAAACCGTAACCATCTATTGATCAACGAGCTAGTCAACTACAGGCTTACTAGGGACATGGTGTTGTCTATGTATCCACACATGTATCTGAGTTTCCTATCAATACAATTCTAGCATGGATAATAAACGATTATCATGAACAAGGAAATATAATAATAACCAGTTTATTATTGCCTCTAGGGCATATTTCCAACAGATTATGCAACTCCCGTTTACCGGAGGAACACTTTGTGTGCTACCAAACGTCACAACGTAACTGGGTGATTATAAAGGTTGTCTACAGGTGTCTCCGAAGGTACATGTTCGGTTGGCGTATGCTACCTCTTGAGCTTGCGTTGGTTTCCCCCGAAGAGGAGAGGATGATGCAGCAGAGTAGCGTAAGTATTTCCCTCAGATTTGAACCAAGGTATCAATCCAGTAGGAGGCCACGCTCAAGTCCCTCGTACTTGCACAAAACGATAGCTACTCGCAACCAATGCGATTAGGGGTTGTCAATCCCTTCACGGTCACTTACGAGAGTGAGATCTGATAGATAGTATTTTTGGTATTTTTGGTATAGAGATGCAAAGTGAAAAGTAAAAGGCAAAGTAAAAAAGCAAAGCAAGATTAAAGTGATGGAGATTGATATGATGAGAATAGACCCGGGGGCCATAGGTTTCACTAGTGGCTTCTCTCAAGAGCATAAGTATTCTACGGTGGGTGAAAAAATTACTGTTGAGCAATTGACAGAATTGAGCATAGTTATGAGAATATCTAGGCATGATCATGTATATAGGCATCACGTCCATGACAAGTAGACCGAAACGATTCTGCATCTACTACTATTACTCCACTCATCGACCGCTATCCAGCATGCATCTAGAGTATTAAGTTAAAAACAGACTAATGCTTTAAGCAAGATGACATGACGTAGAGAGATAAATTCATGCAATATGAAATAAACCCCATCTTGTTATCCTCGATGGCAACGATACAATACGTGCCTTGCTGCCCCTTCTGTCACTGGGAAAGGACACCGCAAGATCGAACCCAAAGCTAAGCACTTCTCTCATGGCAAGAACTACCAATCTAGTTGGCCAAACCAAACGGATAATTCGAAGAGACTTGCAAAGATAACCAATCATACATAAAAGAATTCAGAGAAGATTCAAATATTATTCATAGATAGACTCTCGGCAAAGAGAGAAGAAGCCATCTAGCTACTAACTATGGACCCGAAGGTCTAAGGTAAACTACTCACACTTCATCGGAGAGGCTATGATGATGTAGAAGCCCTCCGTGATGACGGCCCTCTCAGGCGGAGCTCCGGAACAGGCCCCAAGATGGGATCTCGTGGATACAGAAAGTTGCGGCGGTGGAATTAGGTTTTTGGCTCCGTATCTGTTCGTTTGGGGGTACGTAGGTATATATAGGAGGAAGAAGTACGCCGGTGGAGCTCCGAGGGGCCCACGAGGCAGGGGGCGCGCCCTAAGGGGGGGCGCCCCCCACCCTCGTGACCGCCTCTCTGATGCCTTGGCGTAGGGTCCAAGTCTCCTAGATCACGTTCGGTGAGAAAATCACGTTCCCGAAGGTTTCATTCCGTTTGGACTCCATTTGATATTCCGTTTCTTCGAAATAGTGAAATAGGCAGAAAACAACAATTCTGGGCTGGGCCTCCGGTTAATAGGTTAGTCCCAAAAATAATATAAAAGTGGAAAATAAAGCCCAATATAGTCCAAAACAGTAGATAATATAGCATGGAGCAATCAAAATTATAGATACGTTGGAGACGTATCAGGCATCCCCAAGCTTAATTCCTGCTCGTTCTCGAGTAGGTAAATGATAAAAAGAGAATTTTTGATGCGGAGTGCTACTTGACATAATTTCAATGCAAATCTTCTTAATTGTGGTATGACTATTCAGATTCGAAAGATTCAAGACAAAAGTTCATATTGACATGAAAATAATAATACTTCAAGCATACTAACAAAGCAATTATGTCTTCTCAAAATAATATGGCCAAAGAAAGTTATCCCTACAAAATCATATAGTCTGGCTATGCTCTATCTTCACCACACAAAGTATTTAAATCATGCACAACCCCGATGACAAGCCAAGCAATTGTTTCATACTCTAACCTTTTCAAAACTTTTTCAATCTTCACGCAATACATGAGCGTGAGCCATGGATATAACACCTGTATGTGGAATAGAATGGTGGTTGTGGAGAAGACAAAAAGAGGGGAAGATAGTCTCACATCAACTAGGCGTATCAACGGGCTATGGAGATGCCCATCAATAGATATCAATGTGAGTGAGTAGGGATTGCCATGCAACGGATGCACTAGAGCTATAAGTATATGAAAGCTCAACAAAAGAAACTAAGTGGGTGTGCATCCAACTCGCTTGCTCACGAAGACCTAGGGTAATTTTTAGGAAGCCCATCATTGGAATATACAAGCCAAGTTCTATAATGAAAAATTCCCACTAGTATATGAAAGTGACATAACGAGAGACTCTTTATCATGAAGATCATGGTGCTACTTTGAAGCACAAGTGTGGTACAAGGATAGTAACATTGCCCCTTCTCTCTTTTTCTCTCATTTTTTATTTGGGCCTTTTCTCTTTTTTTATGGCCTCTTTTTTTTTGTTTCGTCCGGAGTCTCATCCCGACTTATGGGGGAATCATAGCATCATTCTTTCCTCACTTGGGACAATGCTCTAAAAATGATGATCATCACACTTTTATTTTTCTTACAACTCAACAATTACAACTCGATACTTAGAACAAAATATGACTCTATATGAATGCCTCCGGTGGTGTACCGGGATATGCAATGAATCAAGAGTGACATGTATGAAAGAATTATGAACGGTGGTTTTGCCACAATACGATGTCAACTACATGATCATGCTAACAATATGACAATGATGAAGCGTGTCATAATAAACGGAACGGTGGAAAGTTGCATGGAAATATATCTCGGAATGGCTATGAAAATGCCATGATAGGTAGGTATGGTGGCTGTTTTGAGGAAGGTATATGGTGGGTGTATGATACCGGCGAAAAGTGCGCGGTAATAGAGAGGCTAGCAATGGTGGAAGGATGGGAAAAAGTGCATATAATCCATGGACTCAACATTAATCATAAAGAACTCATATACTTATTGCAAAAATCTAGAAGTTATCAAAGCAAAGTATTACGTGCATGCTCCTAGGAGGATAGATTGGTAGGAAAAGACCATCGCTCGTCCCCGACCGCCACTCATAAGGAAGACAATCAATAAATAAATCATGCTCTGACTTCATCACATAACGGTTCACCATACGTGCATGCTACGGGAATCACAAACTTTAACACAAGTATTCTTTAAATTCACAACTACTCAACTAGCATGACTCTAATATTGCCACCTCCATATCTCAAAACAATTATCATGCTTCAATCTTTTCTTAGTATTCAACGCACTCAGAAGAAAGTTTCACAAATCTTGAATACCAAGCATATTATTATTAAGCAATTTACCATGCTATTAAGACTCTCAACATAATCTAAGTGAAGCATGAGAGATCAATAGTTTCTTTAAAACAAAACCACCACCGTTCTCTAAAAGATCTAAGTGAAGCACATAGAGCAAAATTATAACGCTCAAAAGATATAAGTGAAGCACATAGAGCAAAACTACATAGCTCAAAAGATATAAGTGAAGCACATAGAGTATTCTATCAAATTCCAATTCATGTATGGCTCTCTCAAAAGGTGTGTACAGCAAGGATGATTGTGGCACACTAATAAACAAAGACACAAATAATACAAGACGCTCCAAGCAAAACACATATCATGTTGGTGAATAAAAATATAGCTCCAAGTAAATTACAGATGGAAGTTGACAAAAGAGGGGATGGCTTCCGGGGCATCCCCAAGATTTGACTTTTTGGTGTCCTTAGATTATCTTGGGGGTGCCATGGGCATCCCCAAGTTTAGTCTCTTGCCACTCCTTGTTCCATAATCCATCAAAAGAATTCACCCAAAACTTGAAAACTTCACAACACAAAACTCAATAGAAATCTCGTGAGCTCCGTTAGAGAAAGAAAACAAAAGACCACCCTTGAAAATGTGGGTGGTTAAGAAAGCTTAACTCTCTTTTGCAGGGAAAGGTCTCCAGCAGAAAACCAAAATCTTCTGACGCTATTGCTGGAGACCTTAAAAAACTTGTGGGGTGCAAGATTAAATGACTAAATGGCATCACTATGTATTTCGTTCCTGAATCGCATGCTACTCTGCCTATTAGTCCTAACCTGGATCTAAGTTTTCATAACCCACTGGTTCGTCAAATGTTTTTGCTTCACAATTCTCTTCGTGAAGCCTATCCCCCTAACTGCACTGTAGGGTACGACACCAGCGGCTTCAGAATGGATTATTGACAGTGGATGTACAAATCACATGACTGGCAAACGAAGCCTTCTCATGGACTCAACCTTACGTCCATCTGACAAGAGCCACATCACATTTGCTGACACTGGTAAAAGTAAGGTATTGGGTCTAGGTAGAGTTGCAATCTCAAAGGATCAAGACATGGATAAAGTCATGCTTGTTGAATCCCTTGGCTTCAACTTAATGTCTGTCTCAATGCTCTGCGATTTGAACATGATCGTAATATTTGGAAAATATCGTTGCCTAGTACTAATGGAATCTGACAAGTCTCTAGTGTTTGAAGGGTGTCGAAAAGATGATTTGTATGTGGTAGATTTCTCAGTAGGGCCACAGCTTGCAGTATGTCTTCTGGCAAAGGCTTCAGAATGTTGGCTTTGGCATCGGAGGCTTGGGCATGCTGGCATGAGGAACCTCCACACCCTTGCAAAGAAGAAGCATGTCATAGGCATCGAAGGCGTCAAGTTCAAGAAATATCACTTATGCGGTGCCTGTGAAGCAGGGAAGATGACGAGGGCAAAACACCCCTCGAAGACAATCATGACCACTACTCGACCCTTCGAACTGCTTCACATGGATCTGTTTGGTCCCACTCACTACTCAACCTTCTCCACTACTGCTTGCCTCTATGGCTTTGTCATTGTTGATGATTATTCTAGATATACTTGGGTGCACATAATCCTTTACAAGACTGAAGTGCAGGATGTCTTCAGACGCTTCGCCAATCGAGCTATGAACAATTATGGCGCTAAGATAAAGCACATCAGAAGTGACAATGGCACTGAATTCAAGAACACTGGCCTTGATACATATCTTGATACCTTGGGCATCACACATGAATTCTCAGCTCCATATACACCACAGCAGAATGGCATCGTCGAACGCAAGAACAGGACACTCATTGAGATGGCCAGAACGATGCTAGATGAGTACAAGACTCCAAGAAAATTCTGGCCTGAAGCCATTGACACTGCATGCCACAAAAACAATCGTGTTTATCTTCACAAGCTTCTAAACAAGACATCTTATGAACTCCTAACTGGCAAGAAGCCAAATGTCAGTTACTTCCGAGTATTTGGCGCAAGATGCTGGATCAAGGACCCACACCACAACTCAAAGTTTGCACCAAAAGCACATGAGGGTTTTATGCTTGGATATGGAAAGGATTCTCACTCCTACAGAGTCTTCAATCTCTTTCATTACAAAGTGGTTGAAACAGTGGATGTGTGGTTCGATGAAACCAATGGTTCACAAAGAGAGCAACTGCCAAATGTGCTAGATGAAGTTCCAGCTAGTGAATCTATCAAGCTTATGGGAACTGGAGAGATTGTACCTTCTTAAGCTCATCCTGAAGAAGAACTTATCATCTCAGCACCTGATCCACATGAAGACAATGCTCAGCCTGAAGACATTCCTCCCAACAACAACACAGATCAGCAAGAGCAAAGTCTTCGCCCTATACATCCTCGTGTTGCCAATGAAGTGCAGATTGACAGGATAATTGATAGCATCAATGCACCTAGTCCACTCACTCGTTCAAGGGCAACTCAACTGGCAAATTTCTGTGGGCACTTTGCATTTGTCTCAATTTTAGAACCCAAGAAAGTTGAAGAAGCCTTTATGGAACCTGAATGGATTCAAGCAATGCAAGAAGAGCTTCAACAGTTTGAGCTGAACAATATATGGAAACTGGTTAAGCGTCCTGATCCACGGAAGCATAACATAATAGGCACCAAATGGATATACCGCAACAAGCAAGATGAGCATGGTCAGATCATCAGAAACAAAGCTCGCCTCGTTGCTCAAGGATATACTCAAGTGGAAGGCATTGACTTTGATGAAACCTTTGCTCCTGTGGCTAGACTTGAAGCCATACGTATTCTGCTGGCCTATGCAAATCATCACAACATAATTCTGTATCAAATGGATGTGAAGAGTGCCTTTCTCAATGGCAAGATTGAAGAAGAAGTGTATGTTGCACAACCACCAGGGTTTGAAGATCCAAAACATCCTGACATGGTATACAAGCTCAATAAGGCACTGTATGGCCTCAAACAAGCCCCTCGGGCCTGGTATGACACACTCAAATACTTCCTGAAGAGCAAAGGCTTCATACCCGGTTCCCTAGATCCCACTCTCTTCACGAAGACATATGATGGTGAACTGTTTGTGTGCCAAATATATGTGGATGACATTATCTTCGGCTGCACCAATCAAAAGTACAATGAAGAGTTTGGCTATATGATGCAAGAGCAATATCAGATGTCCATGATGGGGGAGCTAAAGTTCTTCCTCGGTCTTCAAATACGGCAACAATGCAACGACATCTTCATATCTCAAGAGAAATATCTTAAAGAGTGCCTGAAGAAGTTCGGTATGCAAGACTGCAAAGGCTTCACAACACCAATGCCAGCCAAACATCATCTGGGTCCTGACGACAATGGTAAAGAGTTCGATCAAAAGGTATACCGCTCCATGATTGGTTCTTTGCTTTATTTATGTGCATCTAGGCCATATATTATGCTTAGTGTTTGCATGTGTGCTCGATTTCAAGCGGCACCAAAGGAGTCGCATCACTTAGCTGTGAAGCGAATTCTTCGATATTTGGCTCACACCCCAACTCTAGGATTATGGTATCCAAAGGGCTCAGAGTTTGATCTGGTTGGATTCTCGGATGCTGATTATGCTGGTGACAAGGTTGATCGGAAGTCTACGTCAGGCACATGTCACTTTCTGGGCCGATCACTTGTATGTTGGTCTTCAAAGAAGCAGAACTGTGTATCCCTCTCCACTGCTGAATCTGAATACATTGCTGCTGGATCTTGCTGCGCTCAGCTTCTGTGGACGAAGCAAACTCTCAAGGACTATGGCATTTATCTGAAGCAAGTGCCACTTTACTGCGACAACGAAAGCGCCATCAAGATCGCCAACAACCCAGTTCAGCACTCGAAGACAAAGCACATTGAAATTCGTCATCACTTTCTCAGAGATCATGTTGCAAAGGAAGATATTGATATCATACACGTCAACACTGAAGAGCAATTGGCAGATATCTTCACCAAGCCCTTGGATGAGAAGAGATTTTGCAAGTTACCGTGTGAGCTAAATATCTTGGAATCCTCAAATGTCCTGTGATCAGGCACACATCCTAACACTTATGCATATTGATGACTTAGGTGTGCAACACATGAAGTAACGTATATATTCAATCAATGAAGACATACATTCTAAGTGTGAATACATTAATGCAGAAATTGACTTCGGAGCGCCACGATAATTGTGCGCCATGTCTGAGTCTAATACTTCCTATACGGTGGGTAACGCCACCACCAAACGTTCCATTTTGAAGTGTTTCACTCATGGCGTAACCCTGCAATGTCTTCACATTTGGTTTGGCTTCAATCTCAACATGTATTCATGATTATCTTCACTATGTGGATTATATAGATATATATATGTACTAGTGTTCTATCCTCTACAGCATTCACTTATAGCTATGTCTTGTTGTTTGAATCTTTTGAACTAAGTGAATGTGATCGGACCCTAACCTCTCTATGCTTCCTATCTGAAACTCTATCTCTCCAAGTCATATGCATTCTATTGAAACTGTCGAATGTCTTCTCTGCGTCCTTGTCAGCAGAAGACACAGAGACAAACCTTAAAACCGTTTTCAATGCTCATTCATCCACAAGAAATCCGGAGAAGTAGGAACGACCACCCGACAATCCAGGCGTGCGTGGGATGTGGAACTGACCCCGATATTCCGCATGATGGACACGTGCAATTTAGATGCGAATCGCCAGGGGCACCTGTGTAATAGCGCAGTGCCGCCTCTATCCCTATAAATACACGATTCACTGCGGTCATTATCTCTTCTTCCACCCTCGCACGAACCCTAGCGCCACCGCTAGCTCTCGACGACGCCGGCGACAAAGTGCTTCACTGCCGCAACCTCTCCGACGCCGTTTTCACGCCGACCGCGGACATCGTTCTCTCCGCCGTCGCCGTAGGTGTCTTCCGTCGCCAAGTTAGGGCACGGAGGATCGAACTCCTCGGCCTCTTCTACCACTTCGTCTAGCAGTTCCAAGTGTGGTAAATAAAATCTCTTTTTACAGCCTCTTTTGATCCTATAGTTCAGTCACTTTCTGCCATAAGAAGTTTCTGTTCTCACAAGTTAGATCTCTCTAAGTCTGCATCTCATAACCTGCCTAGTATATTCACTTATGCTTCATGAAGTAGTTAGATTCCTCACTTGTACTGATCTGTGGGTTCATACAAATCTGGAACCAACTTCTTTTATATGAGTGAATGTCTTCGCACAATAAGGTCAATGTCTTCTAAACCGATTTATCTTCAAAATCTTCTGAGAATGCATATGACCTCTTCCCATTCCCTCGCACCTTAATGCTGTCACAGGTACATGTCCGTGGGAGAATCCTTTGGTTCTCATAGTCTGCATTCATTTGCAGAATTCTTACAGCATCACATAAACTCTCCTGAAGCCAGTTCCTGTTGGTCAAGCAAAAGGAAGCCGTTGAAGCCTTTGAACATCTTGGAACCTTCCAAGTTATTAGTGGCTTCAGAAACAGCAGCAAGGAAGGGAGGCAGACAGCGACGTGGTGGAACTTCCAAAGATCTGCCTGATGAACTGGCAGAGATGTACAAAACAGACCCAGAATAAAGCTATGGACAGTGCAAGACTCGAATCCAATGGATTCGAAGATATTGGGCAGAACAATGGTTCCACTATGGCTTCGTCACTTAGGAGTATGCGGAGAAGTGCGCCATCAAGAGACCGTGGGGAGACGTACTATACAAAAATCTCGTACCCAGGTCCAGAGACGAAGCCATTGCTCAAGGCTTCTATCCATGCATGGTCCGAGGACCGCAACCAGCTGAAGCACATCCGTCATCACTCCTCTGGTGTCGCGATGACAATTTGTTCAAGCGCAATTTCTAGTTTGCTCAGAACTCTGCGAAGCAAAACAAGAAGAAATTGGGGTTAGACTTCAATCCTGGTCCCTCCGAACCAAGGGCGGATGGCACACGCGACGCCGAACCCAATATCATCGGGCCGTATGCCAATCTTGCAGGCCTCATCACCCGCATCCTAGTCCAAGGGACTGCCGTGAATGACCCTCCAGCAGATACTGAGTCTGATGACGCTCCTGCTGTGCTGAAGCCAACGTAGAAGAAGAAGCCAAAAGCTTCAAAGCCGGCCGCTTCTCCCAAAATCTCAAGAGCGAAGCCATTGGCAACTGCACCTCCTGAAGCCAGTGTGCAGTCTGAAGACTTATCACGAGTCTCTAAGCCCCAAGAAGCCAAGAAGCCTCAGCCACACACAGGCAAAGAGCTCACAGCTGCTGCCATTCTGCGCAGCGAAACCATTGATCTATCAAGCGATGAAGATCTTGGAGATGACGCTCTTGAGCAGCTCATCAAGAGCAAGGAGGAGGCTGAAATCTTCAACAATCTGCCTCTGTTTGATGTCGCCATCATCCACAACTTCATCGATGAATGGTTTGCCTCACCAGACATAAGCTTCGATGATCTGTAGCTGCCCATAGGCCTCAGCGTCGCCTTCCAAGGCGCTATTGCTTCAGAACTTGAAATTGCTCAACGCATTGTTGAACTGAAGCAGAAAATTGATTTTGAAAAGGCTCAGTTCAAGAAGCACATGGCCAAGCTCAGCGTGCAAGAAGTGAAGAATTTCAAAATCATGTTGCATGAGCTAAAAGAAAACTTTCTGAAAAAGCGTGTTGAAGCTCAAGGCTCACGTGAGCGGATGAAGACTTTGGCAGATAGATGTGTGCAGGCCTACAATGAGGCAGAAAAGCGCAAAGCACTTGGGCGTCCCAGCATCGACCCCAGGATGGCCGCGAAGAAGAAGAAGAAGTCTGTTGCGCCTGAACCAGAGGCATCGAGGCCAGAAGCTGTTCCGATTGTCTTCCCCACTGCCACAACTGGCTTGAAGCCAAAGAGCCAGTCTACTGCTTCCGAGCTCAAGAAGACAAGGACAGCTGAAGCTGAAGCAAGAAAGAGGAAACACTCTGAAGCCTCTCCTTCTGACCCCACCAAGAAGAAGCGCAAGCACAAGAAAGCTCGGGCTGCTCCCACAGAGCCCTTGATAGTTGAACCTCTCTCTGTCATCTATCCTGACGCGGATCGTCAGTTGACAGTGCATGAGCCTGCTCCCACAGAGGCTCTACAAGCTGAAGACATTCCAGCAGCCGACCCCAACGCTGCTGAAGACATTGGTCACCAAGACAATGTACAAGGTGATGCAGCCCTTCCTCAGCTTGAGACAAGCGAACTGATCAGCATTGGTCGTCCATTAACGCCAATCACACAAGATGCATCGTGGGCAGATCGCCCACAGGAGGAAGATAATGAGTCCCAGCCCACTGCAACTCTACAGGCGTCACCTGCATTCCGCAGGCTTCGCAAAGGTCCAAGGGCTCAGGCTGCTGACGACATTCCGGCTGCATCAGCTGAAGAGCATGAAGATATGCCACAAGCTCCAACTCCCCCACTCCAACAAGAAGCCGTTCTCCAGGAGAACGTGCCCGAGTCTGACCCTCCAGCTAGTCAAGTGGAGGCCGAAAACATTGAGGCTACCACCACCACCATTGAAGCCAATGTGGAGCCCTCCCCAACAACGGCTTCAGAAGACACTGAAGCTACTGCTCCTGACACTTCTATGCCTGAGTCTGCTGCCGTCCCCCAATTCAACTATCATGTTGCGCACAGGCCTCAGGTCCAGAAGCCGATCCCACGACTGCCAAGGTTCCCAGGTCTTGCATCAGCTCCTGGCTCCTTTAACGTCAATAGCTTCAGGGCAGATAATACGTTCTTCAACAGCTCCACGAACCCTTATTCAAGGGAACGGATTGTATCAGATAGGTTCTGGAGCTACCCACAACGCAACTATTATTCATGCATCCTATACAACCAAGGTCGCATCTTCCCGCACAAGCGCCTTGAGGTTGAAGCTGTTGCTGGTCTGCCCGGCCTGGAAGAAGCACTGGATTGCTTCAAGCAAGTGGGTCTGCTGCCTTTTATCACAGATGAAGAGCACTGGAATGAAGAGCTTCTGCTTCAATTCTATGCCACCCTTCATATCAAAGGCTACAACAGAGATCCGAAGACTTGGATCCTGGAGTGGATGACCGGCAATGTCCACCATGAAGCCAATGCATTTACTATCATTGAGCTTACCGGCCTGCCCACTCCTGGCGAATTCTTTGAAGAAGGCTGTCAACTCCATGCTGAAGCAACTGAAAGCATATTCCAGCGGCCTGAGCCAAATATGACTCAGATGCTCTCAATGATGAAGCCATTGCCTCATGATGCGCCCTATCCAACTTAGTTCTTCGTTTAAGACTTAGAGTACCTGCCCAGAACCATATATCACATCATCAGGCGGACTCTCTGGCCCATTAAGGGACACTCTCCACATGCTAAGGTTGAGGGTGCAATGAAGACTCTCATATTTTACATCCTTCATGGCAAATGCTTCAACGCACAGGATTTCTTCATCCGCCAACTTGCAGCATCCGGCTCAGATCTCTTTGGCTTGAAGTTTTATGCTCCTTGGGTTATGAGGCTGATCAAGCTTCACTCTGCAACTTCATATCAGCCCTCAGCCCGCAACCATCGGATCTTCTTGCCAGATGTAGACACCTCTGCTGAAGCTATATATCCTAAACCCGCCAAGAGCCATTAAGTCTTCAGAATGCAGAACACCAAAGCTTCACTCAGAATGTTGAAGGTGTTGAAGCCATCTCAAGGGTGTACCCGTTGGCTGGCACCGCACGTGCACCTGCATCTACTGAAGCCACTGACAGCACAGCTGCTCAGAGACCCAAGAAGCGCGCTTGTGCCCTCAATGACCGAGAGCTTCTTGTGGCTCTTCACCAAAAGCAAGATAGGCATCACGACTGGCTCAAGAGGCAGATGAAAAGCATCATGGAAGACGTCAATCGCATCAGAAATCTGGCAACCAAGAATGCATTTGTTGCGCACGAAACCTGTCGCCGCACTTGGAGAGGACTCACAATGATGTGTCCTGAAGCTGACCTTCACGAGGATGGCTTCACAGAGAGCTTCAAATTCGACTCCACGCCTCCTCGAAGGGCCATGCTGCGCAGAACTCCTTCACTCGAAGATTCAGAGTTCTCTTCCTCTACTGACATGGTGACTGCACGGATCATTGAAGAAGAAGACGATGCTACTTCACCTTCACCTCCTTCAGCGCGCGTCGAATCTGCACCAAGCTCGTCTGCACCGCCAAACACCTCCACCGACCCTGCTACGCCTGGGAACGCGTAGAAAACTCTATGTCTTCAAACCTTTTTGGTCATCACTGACAAAAGGGGGAGAAGCATATGATGTTTATAGTCTTCAAGCGGGTCACTATGGGCGGGTGCCTTTATATTTTTGCTACATTTTGTTTCGTGCTTATAACTCCCGTTTTTGCTACATTTGCTTCTTTGAGTTGTAACACTTAGACTTGATGGTCGTCTGCTACCTGTTTGTCACTCTGTTATGCGAAGATAAATTCCACATGTGAGACGATAAATTCCGCACTTAGATCATTCTGCAGACGTCCATTTTCCATTATGCATGTCATTATCCTCGTATACTCTTACATGCATAGTGGATTGTCATCATAAGTTGAAGTGGATCTCCACAAGTACAACCTGCCATGTGCATTTGCATTCAAGAATCAAATTACTTATATGCACATCTTTAGGGGGAGCCCTTACAGCTTATGAAGACAATTCCTTTACAATTTCACAAATTATGTTCCCCGTTGAAAACTTCAACTAGTTTTTCATCAATCACCAAAAAGGGGGAGATTGTAAGTGCATCTAGTGCCACCCCTAGTTGGTTTTGGAGTATTGACGACAAACCTAGTTGAGGGACTAATGTGTTTGTGAGAATTGCAGGATAACACAGGTAGAAGTTCCTCATTGATTCGGTTTTACTACCAGAGATGACCCCTAAAAATGTACGAAGACATTGAAGACAATGGTGGTTTATGAAGATATTCACATTGAAGACTATGACAAGAGAAGACTCCTCATGAAGCTTACGGAACTCGAAGACTTATGTCCTTTGTAGTTTTATTTCATTTGTGCTGTGTCATAGGAACCACCGTACTGTTAAGTGGGGTCCAAGAGAACCAGTCAGAATGACTGAAGTGATGCCTAATTCAAATCCTATGTCTTCGAGCGAAGACTTTGAGAGCAAATCTTGTCCAGAGTCGGACAAGTCAGCTTTACTTGTAGCCCAAGTAAAGTTGCCGTGTGAGTTCGAAATCCGACCGTTGGTACACGTGTCAGTTCCTTAGTGACCCAGGGTCATTTCGGACAAATCAGGTCGGGTTGCCCAGTGGCTATAAATAGTCCACCCCTACAACCATAAACGGTTGGCTGCTCAGATTTCAGTGCACGGCTTTTGTCGTTTGAGAGCAACCCACCTTGAAGCCTTTGAGAGAAAATTCCTAGCGAGGAGAAAAGCCCTAACCACCCAGAGCCAGAGTAAATTGGGCATCACTTAAGTCTTCGTGTCTGAGTGATCTGAAGACTTATTACACTTGAGGACTGTGCATCCTCTAGACGGTTAGGTGTCGCGTTCTGAGCATCCAAGAGAAATTGTGGATTGCCGGTGAACGAAGTCTGTGAAGGTTTGGGAGTCTACCTTGAAGACTTACCAGAGTGATTGGGCGAGGTCTGTGTGACCTTAGCTCAAGGAGAAAACGGTGAGGACTGGGTGTCCTGAGCTGCGTGTTCAGGACTGGGTGTCCGGGACTGTGTGTCCTTTGGTTTAAATACCTAGCCGCTCCAACCAGACGTACAATTGTCACAGCAACTAGAACTGGTCCAACAAATCATTGTCTTCAATGTGTCACTGGTTTCATCTTCACTTCCACTTACTTACTGTTACTAGCTGCGAAGTCATTGCATGCCTGCTCTATCTTCTGTCTTCACAACGTGACTGCTTAATCTATTTGGCTTCATAACTTCTTCCTACCTGATCCTTATTACACTGAAGCTCTTTGTCACTGTGCTTTTACTCTATTGAATACTTGACCATGGCTTGTCTAGTGTAATCTAACTTCCGCTGCATAGTAATAGGCCCATCCATTCTGGTTGTCTTCATAACTTCCACGTTTTGAAGACTTTCATAAAAATCGCCTATTCACCCCCCCTCTAGTCGATATAACGCACTTTCATAAACTATTTTACTAGCCATAGGTTCATCAAAATAAGCAAACAACACACGAAAAACAGAATCTGTCAAAAACAGAACAGTCTATAGTAATCTGTAACTAACGCAAACTTCTGGAACTCCAAAAAAACTACCAAAATTGGAAGACCTAGACAATTTGTTTGTTGATCAGCAGCAATTGTAATCAGTATTTTATCACGTTCTTATGATTTTTAATAATTCGGGCACTGAACACAAAGTTTCTGGAAATTACAGCAAGATCGAATAACTATCATCCAAGAAGATCCAATAGGTCTAACTTGGCACAAACACTAATTAAAACACAAAACCACATCCAAACAGAAGGTAGATGGGTTATTTATTACCTAACAGAAGAAAAACACAAAAAAACTAAAAATAAAATTGGGTTGCCTCCCAACAAGCGCTATTGTTTAACGCCCCTAGCTAGGCATAAAAACGAGGATAGATCTAGGTATTGCCATCTTTGTTAGGCAATCCATAAGTGGCTCTCATGATAGTTTCATATGGCAATTTTATTTTATTTCTTGGAAAGTGTTCCATGCCCTTTTTTAATGGAAATTGGAATCTAATATTCCCTTCCTTCATATCAATAATCGCACCAACCGTTCTAAGGAAAGGTCTACCAAGAATAATAGGGCAAGAAGGATTGCAATCTATATCAAGAACGATAAAATCTACGGGCACATAATTCCTATTTGCAACAATAAGAACATCATTAATTCTTCCCATAGGTTTCTTAATAGTAGAATCCGCAAGATGCAAGTTTAGAGAGCAATCATCAAAATCGCAGAAATCTAGCAAATCACACAAAGTTTTGGCGACAGTGGAAACACTAGCACCCAAATCACACAAAGCATAAAACTCATGATCTTTAATTTTAATTTTAATAGTTGGTTCCCACTCATCATAGAGTTTTCTAGGGATAGAAACTTTCAACTCAAGTTTTTCTTCATAATATTGCATCAAGGCATCAACAATATGTTCGGTAAAGGCTTTCTTTTGACTATAAGCATGAGGAGAATTTAGCACGGATTGCAACAAGGAAATACAATCAATTAAAGAGCAACTTTCAGAATTAAATTCCTTGAAATCCAATATAGTGGGTTTAGCAACATCTAGGGTTTTATTTCTTTCAATTCCACTTTCATCAATTTCATCATAAAGATCTAAATACTCCGAATTTTTAGAACGCCTTCTAGGTAAAGGAAGATCATATTTAGTTTCATCAAGATTCATATTGCAAAACAAAGATTTGATAGGGGACACATCAATAACTTTTAGATCTTCAACTTAATTTTCATAGGAATTCGGTTTAGCGGCCATCTTATTGACTAAGGTGGCTTGCATATCCGAAATTTCAGCAGTCATATTTTCTAGACGAGCAATTTGGGATCTTATACCATCAAATTCTTTAGACATATCATCAAGCTCTTTATTCATATAACTCATAAAGCTTTTTTGTTCCTTAAGCTCGTTTCTAAAGAAATTATTGTGCTCAAATTGCAAAACCATAAACTTCCTAACGTTGTTTTCGATCTCCTCTAACCTTTTAAGGTGAAGATCACCAAATCTCGGTAGAGCCATCGCGACAAACAAGCAATCCAACACACGGGCAAACAAAAAGGCAAGCGAGAAAAAAGAAAACGGATAAAGGAGAGGGAGAAGGAGAAGGAGATTGGGAAAGAGAGGGCGAATAAAACGGCAAGGGTGAAGTGGGGGAGAGGAAAACGAGAGGCAAATGGCAACTAATGTAA
Organism: Triticum aestivum; assembly: GCF_018294505.1. Classification (NCBI taxonomy): domain Eukaryota; kingdom Viridiplantae; phylum Streptophyta; class Magnoliopsida; order Poales; family Poaceae; genus Triticum; species Triticum aestivum. The sequence continues at coordinate 12,442,516 of NC_057794.1, forward strand.
TGCGAGAGATAGGGATTGTGATGGGTACTTGGTATGTTGACTTTTTGCGTAGACTCCACGGCAACGGCACCAGAAATGGCTCATTGTCGGGAGTTTAAATCTTGACTTGACCTTGCGTAAGCCTCCCCGACAATGGCGCCAGAAATTCTTCTTGCTACCTCTTGAGCTTGCGTTGGTTTTCCCCGAAGAGGAGAGGATGATGCAACAGAGTAGCGTAAGTATTTCCCTCAGTTTTTGAGAACCAAGGTATCAATCCAGTAGGAGGCCACGCTCAAGTCCCTCGTACTTGCACAAAATGATAGCTACTCGCAACCAACGCGATTAGGGGTTGTCAATCCCTTCACGGTCACTTACGAGAGTGAGATCCGATAGATAGTATTTTTGGTATTTTTGGTATAGAGATGCAAAGTGAAAAGTAAAGGGCAAAGTAAAAAGCAAAGCAAGATTAAAGTGATGGAGATTGATATGATGAGAATAGACCCGGGGGCCATAGGTTTCACTAGTGGCTTCTCTCAAGAGCATAAGTATTCTACGGTGGGTGAATAAATTACTGTTGAGCAATTGACAGAATTGAGCATAGTTATGAGAAATATCTAGGCATGATCATGTATATAGGCATCACGTCCGTGACAAGTAGACCGAAACGATTCTGCATCTACTACTATTACTCCACTCATCGACCGCTATCCAACATGCATCTAGAGTATTAAGTTAAAAATAGAGTAATGCTTTAAGCAAGATGACATGATGTAGAGAGATAAATTCATGCAATATGAAATAAACCCCATCTTGTTATCCTCGATGGCAACGATACAATACGTGCCTTGCTACCCCTTCTGTCACTGGGAAAGGACACCGCAAGATCGAACCCAAAGCTAAGCACTTCTCCCATGGCAAGAACTACCAATCTAGTTGGCCAAACCAAACGGATAATTCGAAGAGACTTGCAAAGATAACCAATCATACATAAAAGAATTCAGAGAAGATTCAAATATTATTCATAGATAGACTTGATCATAAACCCACAATTCATCGGTCTCAACAAACACACCGCAAAAAGAAGATTACATCGAATAGATCTCCATGAGAGAGGGGGAGAACTTTGTATTGAGATCCAAAAAGAGAGAAGAAGCCATCTAGCTACTAACTATGGACCCGAAGGTCTGAGGTAAACTACTCACACTTCATCGAAGAGGCTATGATGATGTAGAAGCCCTCCATGATGACAGCCCTCTCCGGCGGAGCTCCGGAACAGGCCCCAAGATGGGATCTCGTGGATACAGAAAGTTGCGGTGGTGGAATTAGGTTTTTGGCTCCGTATCTGTTCGTTTGGGGGTACGTAGGTATATATAGGAGGAAGAAGTACGTCGGTGGAGCTCCGAGGGGCCCACGAGGCAGGGGGGCGCCCTAAGGGGGGGCCCACCCTCGTGACCACCTCTCTGATGCCTTGGTGTAGGGTCCAAGTCTCCTGGATCACGTTCGGTGAGAAAATCACGTTCCCGAAGGTTTCATTCCGTTTGGTCTCCGTTTGATATTCCGTTTCTTCGAAACACTAAAATAGGCAAAAAACAGCAATACTGGGCTGGGCCTCCGGTTAATAGGTTAGTCCCAAAAATAATATAAAAGTGGAAAATAAAGCCCAATATAGTCCAAAACAGTAGATAATATAGTATGGAGCAATCAAAAATTATAGATACGTTGGAGACATATCAGCGTATTTCGAGATTAGGATTTGTCACTCCGATTGTCGGAGAGGTATCTCCGGGCCCTCTCGGTAAAACACATCACTTAAGCCTTGCAAGCATTGCAACTAATGAGTTAGTTGTGGGATGATGTATTACAGAACGAGTAAAGAGACTTGCCGGTAACGAGATTGAACTAGGTATTGAGATACCGACGATCGAATCTCGGGCAAGTAACATACCGATGACAAAGGGAACAACGTATGTTGTTATGCGGTTTGACCGATAAAGATCTTCGTAGAATATGTGGGAGCCAATATGAGCATCCAGGTTCCGCTATTGGTTATTGACCGGAGACGTGTCTCGGTCATGTCTACATAGTTCTCGAACCCGTAGGGTCCGCACGCTTAACGTTACGATGATAGTTATATTATGAGTTTATATGTTTTGATGTAACGAAGGTTGTTCCGAGTCCCGGATGTGATCACGGACATGATGAGGAGTCTCGAAATGGTCGAGACATGAAGATTGATATATTGGAAGCCTATGTTTGGATATCGGAAGTGTTCCGGGTGAAATCGGGATTTTACCGGAGTACATGGAGGTTACCGGAACCCCCCGGGAGGTAAATGGGCCTTAGTGGGCCTTTACGGAGAAGAGGAGAGGCGGCCAGGGCTGGGCCGCACGCCCCTCCCCCTAGTCCGAATAGGACAAGGAGAGGGGGGCGGCGCCCCCCCCTTCCTTCTCTCTCTCCTCTTTCCCCCTCCCGAATCCTATTCCAACTAGGAAAGGGGGGGAGTCCTACTCCCGGTGGGAGTAGGACTCCTCCTTGCGCGCCTCTCCCCTGGCCGGCCGCACCCCCCTTGCTCCTTTATATACGGGGGCATGGGGCACCCCATAGACACAACAATTGATCAGTTGATCTTTTAGCCGTGTGCGATGCCCCCCTCCACCATAGTCCACCTCGATAATACTGTAGTGGTGCTTAGGCGAAGCCCTGTGTCGGTAGAACATCAACATCGTCACCACGCTGTCGAAACTCTCCCTCAACACTCGGCTGGATCGGAGTTCGAGGGACGTCATCGGGCTGAACGTGTGCTGAACTCGGAGGTGCCGTGCATTCGGTACTTGATCGGTCAGATCATGAAGACGTACGACTACATCAACCGCCTTGTGCTAACGCTTCCGCTTTCGGTCTACGAGGGTACGTGGACAACACTCTCCCCTCTCGTTGCTATGCATCACCACCATCTTGCGTGTGCGTAGGAATTTTTTTGAAATTACTACGTTCCCCAACACTGGCGCGGGCAAGGGCGGCCGACGGAGGAAGAGGGGCCCGCGCGGGGAGGGCGGACGGAGTAGGACGTGGGGGCGGCGGCCGAATTGGGGGAGGGATTCGATCTGGTGTGAGCGTGTGAGTGTGAGTGAGGGGAGAGGGGTAGTGCGCGCGCGGGCCGGCAAGGGATAGGAAGCAGAGGTGGGCCTAGCGGCAGCATGGGGGAGGAGGCCCAGCGCTATAGCTAAAGCTGCAACAGGGGGCCAAGAGCGTGGCCCATTAGCAGTAGCGCCGGCCGTGAAATATAGCGCTACTGCTAACGTGCGCTTGTAGCGCTTGTGCTGGCCGGCGCTACTGCTAAATAGCAGTAGCATGGGGTTGTAACCAATGCTACTGCTAACTGTCTACCTATAAGCATTTTCCTAGTAGTGTACGTAGCAATAGCGCTTTCCTCCGACCAGCGCTACTGCTAAATTCAGCCCCCTCCTATGACCAAAGTTTAGTCCCACCTCGCTCGGCGAACATAATTTTTACCACCTTAAATATGATGCTTCCCAAACTATCATAACCAATTGGTCTTCATTGAACTCTATGTGTAGGATTTGTGGCCACAATAGGAGTCCTCACCGGTTCCTAAACCAGTGAGGACTCATACAGACAATTTAAATTCTACACAAAAAGATCAATGATGACCAACGCTTTTTTAAATTTGATGCTTTTTAGCCTTAGTAGTAGCGCTGGTTCCACAAAAACGCTACTGCTAATGTTTGTAGCAGTAACGCTTATTCCCTGGAAGCGCTACTGCTACGGTTATTAGCAGTAGCGGTGTTTAGGATCCAGCGCTACTACTATGTGCACCTTATCCTCACTCTCCCCCTCACACTCTCACTTGCCTCCGTAGTGCGCCGTCGCCGTCACCCCCAAGGTACCCGCCACCGTCCACCGCGTGCCGCCGTCCCCCGCGCCGGTCCTCCCCCGCCGGCCGCCTTGCCCGCGCCGGCCCTCCTCCCCCGCCGGCCACCCTCCCCCGCGCCGGCCTCCTCCCCCGTCGGCCTCCTCCCCCACCGACCGCCCTCCCGTGCCGGCCCTCCTCCCCCGCCGGTCGCCCCCTCCCCCCGCACCGGCCGTCCTCCACCGAGAGGTACTCCTCCTCCCTAGTTTATTTTGAACCCAAGCTAGTTGAAAAATGTAGGTTAAATCTTAGAATAATGTAGTAGGTTATGATCTTAGGTGTTTAATCTTAGGTGTTTAATCTTAGAATAATGTAGTATGAACCCTAGCTAGTTATGATCGAACCATGTTCAGAATGTAGGTTTTTAATTAGGTGTAGTTAATATAATTTAGGTATTTTAGAAACTTTGGGGTCTCTTTATAGTTCTTTGTGTGGATTGAGTATTATGAACATGAACTTGCTTTGGTGTTACCTTAGTACGGACTCTAGGATAGATCGAACGGAAAAAATAGCTTTGTGTTATTTTAGTACGGACTCTTGAATAGATCGAACGGAAAGAATAGCTTTGAGGTGGTTTCGTACCCTACAAACAATTCCTATCTTTTGTTCTCCGCTAATAGGAACTCGGGAGTGATTCTTCGTTACACTTTGGGGGATAATCATATGATCCAACTATGTTAGCACTGTTGAGAGATTGCAGTAGAGAAAGTACGGACCCTAGGCCTTGTTTTCAAGCATTGCAATACCGCTTTTGTGCCCGTTTAATATTTGCTACCTTGTTGTTTTTATTTATTCAGATTATAAAAATATATTTCTACCATCAATATTACACTTTTATCACCATCTCTTCGCCGAACTAGTGCACCTATACAATTTGCCATTGTATTGGGTGTGTTGGGGACACAAGAGATTTCTTGTATTTGGTTACAGGGTCGTTTGAGAGAGGCCATCTTCATCCTACACCTCCCACGGATTGATAAACCTTAGGTCATCCACTTGAGAGAAAATTGCTACTGTCCTACAAAACTCTGCGCTTGGAGGCCCAACACGAGTCTACAAGAATAAAGTTGCATGTAGAAATCATGTGCTAATGACGAAATGCCAGAACCTGACCTTGAAGGCGGCGGTCGGCTCTGTTGTACCTCCTCGAGCTGAGGGAACTTTCCATTGCCGTCCGATTTGAGGGGCTGGAGCTTGACTGCCCTACAGGTGAAGAGGGTATTCTTCTGGAAAATGCTTTAAGGAGTACCCGTCTATGGAGAAAAGAGCACATCAAGCTTTCAAACTGGACGCCGCCTTGGCAGAATCAGCCTGATCCTCAGCGGGCTCCTCCTCACAATCAAGTTGTGCTATCTGGAGCCTGGGGGCTGAGAGCTGCGCAGCAGCCATGTGGAGCCTTTTGGTCCCGGTTGGTAACACCAACCGAGACTAAAGGTCCTCCTACCTGAGCGTTGCGCAGCAGCCACGTGGAGCCCCTTTCATCCCGGTTCGTAAGCCAACCGGGACTAATTTTTTTGGGCTTTAGTCCCGATCGTTTTGTCCCGGTTGCAGAACCGGGACTAAAGGGCCTCTGGAACGGGGACTAATGGCCCGTTTCCTACTAGTGCCGTAGCAGCTCAACAGTGAGGTTGATGTTGTTCATAATGCTGCTGTTGCTGCTTATGCTCATGCCAAGAGATGATATTTGATCAAGGAGTGAGAAAGATGTGACGAGGTTGTTTATGGTACCCTCTGTTGCTACTGATATTCGCTGTTATTGCACACACACACCCAGAGGGAGAGAGGGAGCGAGAGGGAAGGAGGGAGCGAGAGGGAGGGAGAGAGGGAGGGAGGGAGGGAGAGAGTGCTTGCTCATTTCTTTGATTATTCATTTGTTGTTGTTTGCTTGTTGTGACAGTCACAGCTAGGAAGAACAACAATGTAGTTTTGAGGCTACCCATGTATTTTGGATTTTTGGGTCATCATCTAACTGCACTGGTGATGTAAATGTCGTAAAATCCCATTGACGTAGTCGTGAAGCTAAGGTATGCACCCAAGGTAATTTTATTTCAGATCAGCATTTTAAATTCAACTGGTCACGTTAAGCATTGTGAAGGTGTATTCTTGTTATGCTCGTGTGACTTGGAGCTAATAACTGATCTCGATATATTATATTTCATGCAAGTGATGTGCACCAAGTTGCAACAGAAACATGATATTTCATTTATTCAATTAATTTGCAACACATTCGCATGTTGTACGCCTGTCTAGGAAGTAAGATTTTTTTCTCATAATTTCATCAAATCCACCACTAAAAATAATAGCTCATGATACTGGAGAGGGAGGTGACATGTTGATTATGAGAGAGAGGGAGAAAAATTTACCATGATTCGACAAAAACAGTAGGAACGTGCCTTGCTAACACACGCAGCAGTTTAGAAATATAACACATGTGCGTGGGTACATGTTTAAAATCTGAAGTATATATGGTGGTGGGGGTGGAAGGAGGAATTGTAAGCTCGATGCACCATTGACAAATGTGGCGAGCCCCTCCGGGCGACATCACGTGATCGCTTAATTTACCATGTTTTCCGGCCTTCTCCCTCCTACATCAATGATAAGCCAACAATACGCTAGGTCTTTAAAAAAGTGGCAAGCTTGGACCTTGCAGTTGAAGAGGAGGACATAGCTGGTGAAGGAAGGAGAGTGATTTAAGTAAAAATAAAAGTCAGCTTGTTTCCATAGATGTATGTTAAGACATGATCGATGTTGACCCACCCTAATATGTATGCCTCCGTTGCAACGCACGGGCAGCGGTCTACAGCCAGAGAAGGTCTCTGGCATGGCGTCATGCGACATCGGCACCGTCCGTAACCAGTGTCAAAAGGTGGGTCATGCGAACGGAAGGAGGGAGAACATGACAACAAACATGAATATTTAGAAGAGCGTTAGAGGCAACGGCGGACCTATGGAGCAGGCAGCTCGAGCAAGGTGGCATGCGACATCGGTACATGTTGCAACCAATTTCGGAGGGTGGATTGGGTGTAACGATGGACCGACGAAGAAGTGTAGGGCGGCATTGACACCGGCCGCGATCAGTGTTGGGGCAGCCGACGGAGAAGACGTCTTGGGTATGGTGGCGCACAACATCGACCTCGACAACGACCAGTCTAGGAGGATGGGTCGTGGGCATATGAGGAAGACGGAGAGGAGGAAGACGACGATCACATAATTTTACCACAGAAGGAAACATGTGATTGATGCATAGTTGTTGTTGCCAAGTTGTAGCATGTTAGTGTCATGTTTATATTTTCCAAAATTGTAGGTGGAGTACTACTTCAGTGATGAGGATCTTATGATGGATGAGTATTCACTGATATCATGCTATCGATTATCTCTCTTTTGGACATCTTCCTTACTTAAGAAACTCAATTTTCCAATGAGAAACTGATGGCGGAGATCTTATAGACCTACACCAACTGATGCTTTCACTTGTGAACTTTGGACTATCAAGAAAATAGGAATATGGCATTCTTGAGTTCCCGGAGGCAGCAGTGAGAACCCATGGCAGGGAGAGATGGCAGCGGCGATGCCGTGGCGAGGACAGCAAGCCAGCGGAGTAAGATTTGAGTGTGAGGGTTGTGCCGTGCGGTGAGAGTCAAAGTGAGCCTTTTCTAGCAAGTCATTTTTTGACAATAATTACTAACAAGTGATTTACATGTGAGCCTACAGTTTATTAAAATTGAGATGCACCGCACTCTACTAAAAAGCACAATGTCACCCACTCCGACTAAAAACGGTCACCTACTCGAAACGAGCAGCTGGCCAACGAATATATTGTATATGGGCTTACTTATTTTGTTATATTTTAACATGTGTTCATATATTCATTTTTGTGGATTAGATATAAAAACTACCGATGGCTTTACTGATGCTTTAAAATGTTGATTGACAGTTGTATGATGGATGGACCGAAAATTCACCAAGTCATACACAATTAGAAGATATCCATACAAATAATTGCTCTTTATATATTTGTTGCACACGATAATACAAAAAATGTATTATATATATGTTCATTTTTGCAGTGTATGAGACAAATAGAGATGTATTACATCGACATGGGTGTCAACACCATGTTGTTGGAAGGGGCAAAAAATTCACCGAGTTATACACAACAATACATGTATATATGCAATCTAAACAAAAATTGAAAGGCCCGTGGCAACGCACGGGCATTCTACTAATAGTTATAAATTGCCACTTTTCTGTGAATTTCCCAACAGTAATTTGTTCATCATTCGCTTTCGAGAGAGATGCCACTACTGAAAAATGCCCCCCCCCCCCACAGGTCTATTCTCCATTAAACCTTACTTCTGCAAACTTTGCCATTGTTACTTTTATTTTGATGTTCTATATTATTATCCACCACTATTTTCTTTTAATCTTGTGTCTGGCAAGACAAAGGGATTGACAACCTCTTTGTTACGTTGGGAGCAAGCGATTGTTCTGGTTGTGTGCATGTGTTACTTATCTTGCTAGCTTGTAAACTCCTACTGGTTCGATTAAACTTTCGTTCTTAACTAAGTAAAGACTTTTGCTACTGTGCTACATCACCCCTCCTCTTCGAGGAATCCAAGACCACCTACGGGACTAGCACTACCCCGGCACTCGGTGTGCATGGATCAAAAGTGCGGCAGCTTCACTTTCACGGCGGGCTGGTGAAGTGGCTGCAGCTTCATCCTGGTCTTGTAATTTCGATGTAATTTTTATTATGTTTGAGACGCTTTATACTTCTGATGAACTTTGATAATAGGTCTGGATCATTTTCGTAAAAAGAAAATCATCATCATAATATAATAATAATCAAATCAAATTAAATAAAATACCCACCTTATGGATGAACGGATCGGACAAAGGGAAAAAGACCAGTACTACTTCCTTGGAGGGACACGTTTTTTTTTTTGAGGACCCTTGGAGGGACACGTTCTCTCGTACTCGTGCATGGCACCCCGAGAGGGTGGGCCGGGCCGGGCCTGTGCTGTTGCGCAACGATCCACAACCGGTCAAGATTCCCCATCCCCTTACAGCCAGCAAGCTGATCACGGTCGGAGGAAACCTACAACTGTACCGACCCCCGAGCTCGGCGGCGGCGGCGGCGGCGGCCGAGCGACCAGTGGAGGTCGGCATTGGTCGCTGGCGTCTCCTGGTAAGCAATCCGGACCCATATCGCGCTCTGCAACCAGTGTATAGTACCTTCAGCGGCTTCAATTCACTAATCCGTGCACGTGTAAACCCTAAGGGATCGGCGGATTCCGTGCTGCCGTCGCGGGGACGACCAGCAGACTCTGCGCCGAGCGAGCTCAGAGGGTATCCCTTTTAATGCTCCACTGCCTTTGTTCGTTGGGTCTAGTTAACGGCGCTCTGGAGCTCTGTACCTTGGGTAGGAATGCGCCTCTGCTGCCGTATTGAATGCGCCGTACTTAATGTTTGGTTACCTTGTGCCACACGATCCAATTCCCCGTGGTAAATTAGTGGGGACTAAATTAGCAAATACTACTACTTCTGTGTGCTTGAATGTTCAGGAAAAAGTAGAGGAATGCTTATAGTGTTTAAGCAAAGTTTTGGGGGGGGGGGGGGGGGGGGGGGGGGAATAGAAAAAAATCAAGCATGACGTTTGAATCTTGTCCTTTTCTTTTAAGAAGAAGGATGCGTTAAATATGTTCCAAGTTTGTGCTTATTCATAGATTACTCTAGATTTTCTGTTTTGAACATTTACTTGCCAACCTGCAGTTTGTTCTGGGAGCACCATCTAACATTGCAACTTTCAGGCAATACATATGGCATCACCATCTGATATGCCGAAAGAGCCTCCTGCTGCGACAATTCAGGTTCAGGTGCAATGGTGCGGCACCGATTATCCTGTGGGTGTAAAAGCAGATGCGGATATAGGGGAATTGAAGCGAAAAGCATGTGAGGTGACGGGGCTCCCTTCAAAAAGGCAAAAACACATGAACCCTAAGAACAAGGAGTACAATGATGACCATCCCATTGGCTTGCTCCAACCACCTCACATGACAGATCTCATCAGGTAGCTTGCCAATTCTATCACAGTTCCATTTCAAATGATCTTCTATCCAATGTAGGCGTCAAATATATTTCTCACCATCATTCGACTGCATATGAAATTTGATCTTTGTTAACAAAAAAATTCAAATTTGGGCAGTTTGAATAACAAGGTTGCACACGACATATACAAGGATCATTTCTTTGGGGAGAAACCGACATGCAGCGTGAAGGCTACAAAGGACCGCATTGTAGATTTCGATGGGTCAAGAACAAAGCTGTACAAAGGAAAATATCAAGTAGGGAGCATGGAGATTCAGTGCCTTATCAAGTTCTAGTGTTCTACCAGCCAGAAGACAGAGCTGACCTTCTTCGTTCGATCGAACTGATGCGAACTTGGAAGCATCCAAATTTGTTGGTGATGGAAACTCTGTACAAGGAGACAGGTAACCAAGTTCAGCGTCTTGTGCTATCACCAGACACAGTCAATGGCTCGTTGCAAGGATACATCAACTCAAGGAAGGAAAAGGGAGAAGATGTGATTTCAAAAGCCAACGGCTCCTTTACTGACTTCTTTCTAAAGATGATACTGTAGGTAGTTCACTTAATTTCTGTTTATCCTTCCTTTCTACTCCTGCATTAAATATGATAATTTCTGCAGAGATCTTTGTGCTGTGTTGGACCAAATGGTGAAGCGCAGAGTATGCCCAAGAAAACTTGGTATGCAAAACTTATATCTCAAGAGCGTGGAGAATGCTGAACCAGAACTGAAAATACTTTTCGACAAGGGTAATCTATTTTCTGCGCATTCTTCATTTTATCGGTGAAGCATATGATTTTTTTATGGAAATCAGATGAAGACCATATTTTATTGGATTAAAGTTTTAGCTTCTTTTAGATGATTTGTTGTAGTGACTGCAGAAAAATATTGCCCAAACTCTGACTCAATGTAGTTGAAAGGGGAATCCTACTGCATATATAGAGAGAATCCTACTGCATATAATTAAACACTGCAGACCAAAGTACTATTATGCAAATATTTTTACTTGACTTGTGAGGGTTTAAAGACAGACAAGAATCTGCAAATCAATTGCTATCTGATTTCAAATGAATGATGGAACATAATTACATTTATATATGTAACTTCGCTCAAATAGGTCCACTTTCCAGCTACAAATGACAAAAATGTAAGTAAACTACAAACTTAGGATTGAAACAATGTGGCTTATTGAAAACAACTCTGCTTTCCTGCTTACAGGCTGTTCCTGCTCACAACATGCAATTAGACTTAATTCTACACCTATTCCTTTGCCAATCAACAAATAGTATGACTTGACTGCCAAGTTCACAATTACATCATGAAGAGAGGTAGTATGTATCATAAGAACACAAAAAAATAATGTGGGGAACTTTATCATATCCTCCAAATGTCAATAAAAAAGTGAGTAAAAGTCAACTCATGAGCAGGTAATGGGGATTAGGGAGTAGAATTGAAAAAACATGGAAGTATAGGCATAGTCCGATCATAGTTTTCAGATTTGATCTACATGAGTTATTTATTGTGATGAAGTGCATTACTGTCAGTGCCGTAAAGTGATTGCATACATCTATAGGTTTATTAATGGAACTCTAGTGCATGGGTTTCACAAGGCTCTCACCCTTGATCATTCCTCTCTCTCCCTGTAACCTCCCCATCTTCCGCCGGTGTCAACTCCACCCAGTCAAGATGCTGCCCTTCCCTGACCTGGGCTACTCGCCTACTCCTCTTTTTACCCTACTCACCATGTTCATATAGATTTGTAGGCTTATAGATGCTGTATTATCAGTCACAATATACTACTAGCAATACAACACTAGAGCTGCCAAGCATAGCTCATACACATTTTGTTCACCTGCTGACCACCTTATGTACTGTGGTCTGCAGTGTTTAATTAAATGTGTATAATACACATGCTGTATTATCAGTCACAATATACTACTAGCAATACAACACTAGAGCTGCCAAGCATAGCTCATACACATTTTGTCCCTTGACCATCAAGGTAAATATCTCGATGTCTTGTAATGATTTTATATTGTTTCATGAAGAAGCAATATGGTAACAGGAATTATTTGATGGCAGGCATTCTTGAAGAGTAAAGACGAAATACTGGCTGCTCTGGAGAAATGGTGCCCCAACGTTTGGTTTCTCTTGTACAATGCCGTTGGTTTAGTCTGTAAGTGGTTGTGTTCATCACTAATATATCTTGATCTCTCTTTCACATCTTGTTTTGTGATCCTCCTTGTTGTTTTTTTGCTGCAGGATGAAGTGCCGACCAAAGATGGTTATGATATTGCCATGTGGTCTCATTTCAAGTAGGATAGTTTGACATGGATGGGTTTACCTTGTCTGACATATCATGCATGTTTGATTGATCCCTCTGAAGCATGGTTTGAACTGTTACCACTTGACTAGTAGTAATCTTCAGTCTGAGCCTGCAAAGGAATCTGCTAAAAAAGGCTGTGTTGATGATGTTGTTTAGAAGGGAGCAGAAGTTGGTTAATGAGATTTCTGTGAATTGTTTGTTGTATTTGCTGAATTAATATCTTGGTGATTCGATGCTCCGATAATTCGCAAGAGCGCTCGTCCGCGCCTGCTCACGGAATCGGTTGGCGTCCATCGGGGTCGAGAGAATTAGCGCGTGTGGTATTCTGCCATAGTGGTCTACGGATATTTTAATGCGAGGGGAGATGGGAGAGGGATGACGTTTGTATCTAGCGGAGCGACGGTCGTTAGAGGATAGCGGCAACGTTAAGATACGTGGGCGTTTATCTCGCTTTGCCTGCGCAACCGCTGCTGCATGGTTTGGTTGCTGTGTGTCCTCTATGCGGCGCCGATACCCAACTTGTAGAAACAAATTCAGGAGAAAAGCAGAGTTTCATCAGTAGTTGGGTGTGAGCTGACGGATTATGAAGTAACTTAAGGAGACTAACCTCGGAGGGGAGCTGATGGTGATGCAAGTCGCCGGGTCGGCCATTCATATGTAGGCAGATAGCTTTTGTTTGTGGCTGAAAGACGTGACATGAACTGAGTGTACACAGCTTCAGCTTTGCTTTCGAGTTGCGTGAACATATGTAGCAGCGGTTCATTGTGCCGAGCTTCCGTTTTGCTGGCCAAAGTGGTTGCTGGTGGTATGTGATCTGTAGCAAAGTTGAGCATGCCTTCGCGAATCTTTGAGCAGACCTCTGCGGCAATGAACTGACGAGCAACATTTTCGACAGCAGCCCCTGAGTAGATGGAGCCCTCGAGCAGTGTTGGGTGGATGCACCAGTTGGATGTGCCAATTGACCCTTCTGGCTTTGTCTTTTTTTTTTGCATGCAAGCAAAGAAAATAGTTTATATAGGACCAGTGGTCCGACTAACTAAAAAGCAGGATAATGTATGAAATATTTGTGCACAAAAGGAATGGTTCTTTTTCTGTTGTTGTGCTATTTTTATTTCTAGTAGCTTATTATTATTTTTTGATCGGTGCACCGGTAGCAGCACAAGCGCCGGTGCACCAGTTTTTGTTTGATGATGAAGGGCGAGGTCGCAGAAGTAATTACCTTGAATTTGAGTACGCCATCTCTTGTGCCAAAGCGAATAAGTTTTTCAGGATGTCGTCGGTGTATGCAGACAGGCAAGGCCACACATTGTCGGTGAGGTTGCTGTCTAGAAAATCCATCCATTCGGCGAAGAACACCTGCAGCGACAAGATCAAGGTGGAAACAAAGGGACAAAAAGGCGCACATCAGTCATGCACGCACGCAGATTCAACGCATCGCATTTTCTGTCAGATGCAAATTGGATGATGTTACATCTTTACTGGCTAAGTACCGTGTTGATGCCGGATATGTACCAATGGAACATGCGAAAGTCATCGTCGGAGTTACCGGCCTGAAGACGGGGCTGTTTCCGTATATCACTGTTGTCTTCTACGGTGGTACAGCCTGCACTGCCACTGGAGGCAATTGTCGCATGCACGCGTCGATGTCCAGTTCGCCAGCACTACCAGGAACAGGCGAGGACGAGCGCTCTATCGCCGCATCCTTTGATGCTCTAGCTTTTAAGCTGTCTGCCTTTGCAATGCATGTTGTGTTATAGAACAAGAGAGTTGTGGAGAGCTCACATCCACCCCACCCCACCGAGTCCTCCACGGCTGCACCTGAAGATCGTGCACAGAAGAAGCAGAGTGCTGTCTCCCGCTATGCACCGACCCGATCATGAGGCTGCCTGGAGGGCGTGCGGCGCATCAGGTAGCAGTGGGAGGTAGATGGAGGACGGAGGAGTGGTGGGGTTGGAGGAGAGACGAGAGCAGGGAGAGAGGTACCAGCGGGGGCGCCCCGCCGCCGTCCGCCGAGATCGGCCTCCTCCGACGGCGGCAGGCGGATTTGGTGGCTAGGTTAGGGGACTTTTGGGCGGTCGGGAGCAACCTGCGAGGCGGCTGAGTCCCTTCAGCTCTTACGTGCATCTACAAAGCCAACCCGCAACTGTCTCGACCGCGCTGTCCACGTGGCCCAGCATTAATTTTTTTTGAGAGAACGTCGGCCTTTATTGATTAAGCAACACACTTACACAGAGTCTCCCGGATGCAATCCGGAGCAGAATGAAAAATACAAAGACTAGAAGAGTTCAAACTAGATCTAGCTAGCATATGAGCTAGAACATTACAATGCCGACGAACATGCTGGAAACAAGTTGAAGAGAGGCCGCCCGCCAAGAGCTTGATCTCTGAAGAACAGAACCCACCTCCGAGCGATCCCTCGTGGGAGAAGAGAGGCGCTGCACCACCGAGAGGCAATCAGTGTTGAAGATGACGTCGAAGAAACCCTCCTCTCGAGCCAAGGTGACAGCACGCCGGAGTGCCATGGCCTCAACCAGCTCGGGAGGCCGTGCGCCCAGAAGAGGTTCAGAACAGGCTGCTACACAGCGCCCCACATGATCGAGCACCACCACACCCAAAGCAGACTTGCCCAATTCCTTCGACACCGCAGCATCAGAGAAAGCCACCACCGAACCCTGCGGCGGCGGAGACCAAGGACAACCCGAAAGGGAGGTCTCACGCCTAGGAGCAGGAGCGTGGTCATATAAATGTCGAAAGATCAGGTCGATGTAGGCCTTTGCTCTTGCAGCAGTATGTTTTGGCTGGGGCGCCACAGATTCATTCCTCGCCACATTCTGTGCTTCCCAGATGTGCCAAATGGCAACCGTAAGAACAATTGCCTCTCGGTCCGAGCACCCTGACAAGAAGTCGAAAAGCCATTGTTTGGGGGAGGAAAAAGATGCGCGCCGGAGTTTGATGTGGAAGAAGCATTTGATGTCGTCCCACACAGCACGGGCATGAGGGCAGAAGAGCAGTGCATGCTCCACTCGCTCCGTTCTACCGCAAAAAGGGCAGTCCGTCCTGGTAGGGACTTGGTGAAGACTGAGCTGATCACCTGAAGGTAAGCAATCATGAACAAGGTGCCAGAGCACAATCTTCATTTTATTGGGAACCTTGACCCGCCACAGGGCCTTCCAAAGCTTCTCCTCCGCTGGCCAGCCTGAACTTTGGCCCAAACCATTGCTGCTTCGGTCTTGGAGAAACCGACTTGTTCTTGCAAAATTGTACGCAGTTTTGACTGAATACTCGCCAAACCTTGTGAAAGGCCATCGCACAAAATCTGTTCCACCATTCCTATCAACCGGGACTTGAAGAATTTCCTCGGCCACTCCAGGAGAAAAGAAAGCCCGGACGGTCTCCTCGTCCCAAGCCTTCCTGTCAGCATCAATAAGACAGTGAACTGTGGCAGTAGTAGGAATAGGCGAGGTGGGTTGCAGCAAACTTGGTGGAGTAGACGGGATCCAATGATCAGCAAGGATATTAATCTGCCACCCGTCTCCGATCCCCCACTGCACTCCCCGCTTGAGTAGATCACGTCCATGCATAATACCACGCCACATGGCCGACGCCGTCCGTGGCACCGAGGCATTCCAGAAGCTGCAATTGGGGTAGTATCTACCCTTCAAAACTCTAGCACACAATGAATCAGGTTCAGTTAGAAGTCTTCACCCTTGCTTACCCAGCATTGCCTGGTTGAAGAGGGGCATATCCCTAAAACCCATGCCACCGAGAGACTTGGGTGTCGAAAGCCAGGCCCAAGATCTCCAATGAAGCTTCTTCCTACCGTCCTACCGTCCTCCCTTCCCCACCACTGATCAGCCACAATTTGTCTGAACTTTTCACAAGTGGCAACCGGAAGGCGAAAACAGCTGGAGATGAAAGTAGGAATGGCCTGAGTGATAGACTTAAGCAGAGCTTCATTCCCCGCCCTAGACAATGGCCGGTCACTCCACCCGAAGATGTTCTGCCAAGCTCTGTCAGTCAAGAATTTGAACGTACTAGTGGGAGAATTACCAACCTCGGTAGGCATGCCAAGATAGAAGTCATGAAAGGTTTCATTATAAACACCGAGTCTGGACTTCACCCTGTTCTTGATGCCGTCCGTGCAATTCCGACCAAAATAGATAGATGATTTCTCCTTATTTATAGCCTGGCCAGACCCACCACAATACTTCTGTAAAGCTGAGTCCAAGGAGTCCACACTACGCTGGTTACTCTTAGCAAAGAAGATGCTATCGTCCACGAATAGGAGGTGTGAGATAGGAGGGCCTTGACGGCCGTTTTTGATCCCATGTAGCTCGCCACAACACTCCTTCTGGAAGAGCAGACTAGACAAACTTTCAGTGCACAGAAGAAACAGGTAGGGACTAATTGGATCCCCTTGCCGGATGCCCCGGGAAGGAACCACAGGATCAGTAAGCTCACCATTGACTCTGATGGCATAACGAACCGTAGTAACACACCTCATCACAGAATCAATCCAAGCCAGTGCGAAACCCAGCTTAGTCAGGCAGGCATGAAGGTAGCTCCATTCAACACGATCGTAGGCCTTCATCATGTCAATCTTGAGGGCAAAGAAGGGTTCTTTCACCCGCTGCTTTCGAATGGTATGCATACATTCATAGGCAATGAGTGTGTTGTCCATGATTAATCTGCCCGGAACAAAAGCACTTTGACATTCAGAGACCACGACAGGTAGCAGCACCTTCAGACGGTTGGCTAGCACCTTCGAAGCAATTTTGTAAAACACGTTACAGAGACTGATCGGTCTGAAATTCTTAAGGTGCTTCGGTCTCGTAGTCTTGGGGATAAGAACAATAACTAAATCACAAAAACCCTCCGGGATCGGCCTGCCCTCAAGGAAACCACGAACAGCCTGACAGATATCCTCCTCAAGAAAACTCCAGTGGGTTTGATAGAATAGAGCCGGAAACCCGTCCGGACCTGGAGCCTTCGTCGGGCCCATTTGGAAAAGCGCAGACTTGATTTCCTCGTTGCAGTACGGATTGCAGAGATCATCATTCATCGCGGCCGTGATTTTATGAGGGATAGCGTCCACAACCCCATCCTCACCCTGGCATGGTTCAGAAGTGAATAACTTTTCATAGAAACGATCCACCATCCCCTTGATTTCACCCTGGGCAGAACATAAGGAGCCATCCTCTCGGGCCAGAGAATGAATCTTGTTCGTGCGTCGGCGGGCCGACGCCCTGGCATGGAAAAACTCCGTGTTGCGATCTCCGGCCTTCAGCCAATCAACACGGGACCGCTGGCGCTCCATGACCTCCTCCCGCTCAAAGAGCTCACATAGCCGTCCCTCGATAGACCGCTCCTCATCCAGAGACGCAGCTGATGGAGGTAGTGACCTGATTGTGGCCAAGCGGCGTTCCAGTTTCCCAATTCTCTTCCGAACATTGCCAAATGCCTCTTTGCTCCAAGCCCGCAGAGAACCCGCAAACTGTTGCAGGTTAGACCAAGTAGATTGTAGGGAGGGGCTGCCATGACGCCCCTCCGACCATGCACGTTCAAGGGTCTCCTTGTAGTCCTCTGCACGGAGCCACATTGCCTCAAACCGAAAGCCCTGCTGTACCGGAGGGCGTTGATCATGAGCAGCCCTATAGCCCAGCAAAACAAGGACCAGATAATGATCTGATGATGTAGCGATGAGATTCTCAACCCCGCACTCCTGGAATAAGCTAGAGAAGGCACCATTTGCCACAGCCCTATCAAGGCGGCACTTGACATGAGTATTCTGATCCTGTTTATTGCACCACGTAAACCTTGGCCCCGAGCAACCCAAGTCTGAGAGGCCACAATCCATTAAGCAGTCCCTAAAGGCAGAGATCTGAGAGTCCGATCGGTCTCTAGGGCCGCAGTGTTCATCTTGGGATAAGACCTCATTAAAATCCCCGCAGCATAACCACGGGCCGCCCCACATCGGTTGAAGACGCCGGAGTAGCTCCCAAAACTGTGGTCTGTCCTCTCTTCGAGGCTCCCCGTACACAAAGGATGCACGCCATACCACTCCACCACTGATCTTGACATGGGTATCAATGCATCGCTTATTAGCGGCCTTCACAGAAACATCCACCAAATCCTTCCAGAATAAAGCAAGGCCTCCACTAAGGCCCTCGCTACTCACAGCAAAGCAACCCGAGAAACCCAGAGACCAGATAAAGTTCCTGGCACGGTTATCCCTCATCTTCGTTTCGGACAGAAAGAGGAGGGAGGGTCGGTAAAGCTTCACCAACCAGCGAAGCTCGCCAACTATCGAGTCCGACCCCAGGCCCCGACAGTTCCAGCATATGAGACTCATTGCGTCTGGCGGGGCTGCCCTGCAGCCTCCGCCTGATCCACCGATCGAGAAGTTGAGAGACGGAGCTTCTTGTTGGACTCATCATCAAAGTTCTGAATCTCCTCCACAGCAGCCCCAGAACCTCCAGAAACAAGAACTAGAGCCAAGGTATTGTCATCAGAATGCCCATGACTGGAAGACGGTCTGAGAGCCTTTACAGATTTCCTTTTATGGCCAGCAGTTCCAGACTTCTTCTTTTGTGAAACAGGAAATAGTTCACGCCCCGGATCGCCCGAACGACCAAGTCCACGTCCATGGGAAGCCCTCCCACGGCCCCGGATAGGGGCGTCCCCATGTTTGATGGGAGAAGAAACCTCACCGTCAATAACCTCCTTGTGTGACTGATCGCCAGGCTTAATCCTAGCCGGAGCAGCAGCCCTAGTCTCCTCGACAGAACCAGCCGCCGACGAGGAGGCCGAGCTGGATCTCGAACTCGCTGATTTCTTCGAGTGATCATCACTGACACACAACTTTTTTGCAGCATATGGTAGGTCACCATTCTCGTCTCTGGCACCTGGTTTAGGACACATGATCGAAGAGTGACCAAGCCGACCACAAGAGAAGCAGTAGAACGACAATCTTTCATACATAACAGAGAAAGTCTCGGTCCTTTGCAGCTTCAGGGAGGTCACGGTGACATATCGAACGATAGGCTCCTGGGCTGCGATCTCAGCCCGAACCCTCATAAAGCTCCCCCAGCAGCGACCATCAGTATTTGATTCCACCTTGGATATTCGCCCAATGGGTTTGGCAAACTCCAATCCCAACTTAGCCTTCATAAGCCTCGGAGGAACATGCATGATCCGAGCCCATATCGCAAGGCGCTCAAACTGAACTTGCATAGGCTGGATATTGAGATCAAAAACCTTTAGGAGAACGGCATGCTTGCCCACCATCCATGGACCACCGTCGAGCACCCTGGCCCTGTCAACCTGGGTACCAAACTCTACCACAAAGACATTTTCCCCAGTAGGATGAAACAATAGGCCTCTCGGGTTCCCCCAAGCCGGTCACATCGCCGAAGAGATCGTGTGGATGTGAAGCACATTGGGGGACATCACCTTCCCCACTAGGGCACAATCCGGGGCTACCAGATCTACCTCATCTTCGTCATCCAGGATCACAGGTTGCGCCTCCACCGCAGTGAGACGCAGGCGGTCCATCAATTCTTCTACATGATCTGCAGAAACGGAACCGCCCCCCGAAGGGGACACTCCCTTGATCTCCGCCGTCACCCCGACGCTGGATCGCACCGGTATGGGATCGTTCCCACCGCCGCCCAGCACAGGCAGATCGCCCAACATGGCATCAGTCCTCACCCCGTCCTGCGCCCCCGCCATCGGACCCCAAGTCGCTCTCAAACTCCACGCTGCCAAGGGTGGGTAGCGGTCCAACGAGCGCCCTTGAGTCACCCGAACAGCGCCAAGCCAAGGAACGCGGTGTGCCGACGAGGCAGAGAGGAGAGAGGGGAAAGGGGAGGAGGGATCGAATCTGGGATGCAAAATTACAGACCCAAACATAGATCAAACCCTAGGAACCGCCCATCGCCAAGGAGTCACGGGAGCCCTAGGAGAGAGAACATACCCCGTTTATTTTAAACCTTGGCCCAACAACAATTTATGAAGCGATCCAGACGCAATTTCTCGCGCAAACCGGAGAAACATAGGGCTTTGCGAGAGTCCGGACCGCTACTTCGCCAGCCTTTAATCACCCAGTCGCACGCAAATCCCTCCCGCGCTCCCGCGCGTTCCCGCAACACGCTAGCTCCCCGCGTTCATGATGCTGTAGAGTGCGCCGCCCACAATGAAGACGGCACAGGGCAGACACAACCTCTCATTGCCTCAGCCATTGAAGTGGCGCGTCGGCCGAGGGCGCCGCCCATGACACGTCTCGGGTCTTCGTGCCCGTTCAATGTGGGAGACGCATTTACTGGGCGGGATGGGACGGCTATCTACCATGCTCTTTCAATGCCCTATACGTCCGTGTGCCGTTATTAAGCAGGCTCGCCGGTCGAGAAACTCACTACAACGCCGCACATTGACACACCCGGACGCCTGGCCTCACCGGAGTCCGCTATTTAAGGGCAGCCACACCCGGCTATCTCCACAGCACAAAAAATCCTCCTCCTCCTTTGCTCCACATCCGCCATGAATGCCAGAGGGAAAGGACCGTGGGGCAGTCCGTCACGAAAGATGAAGCACGCGGTGGTCGCCCTTGCCACTGCCTGGCAGAGCCGCCGTGCCCGGCAGATGGAGGCCTGCTTGCCGGCCAGCTTGCCTGAGGTCTCCGACGACGAGGACGACACCAAGACGGACACGGGCTCCGACCCTCCTGTGCACGCCGCCTTCGCCATGGAGCAGGCGCATGCACACTACAAAGCTGTCATGGCGGAGTTGCAGCCTGCGCCGACGCCTTTGTCGTGTTCCAGCATGCACAAGAGGAACATCGGTACAACCTGTTCCTCCTGGAGCAGCACCGGCTGGCGGAGGGCTAGATCTACGGTGAGCGCGTGAGCGAGGAGGCCGTGGCGAACCCCACCCTCGCCGCGGAGCAGCGTGCCATCTGTAATGTCTTCCGTGCTCAAGCCACCGCTCGTCAGAAAGCCATTACTGCAGGAATGCCTAGCATTGGCGAGTGCCAAAATGGCCAGCAATGGCGGGCCATGCTCCAGGGGCTCCCACTACTGACCTTCTGCCACTACTATAATGACATCAGTGGCTGGCGGGCAATCCTATTTGCCCATCACTGGTTTATGTGATCAGTTGTGGCGGGCGGTAACTATCACCCGCCACAGCTACCTCTTCAACCTCTGGCCATTCCAGCACCGATTTCACATTACAACATACAAATAACCATATTACATCATACAACTAACATAAGAGATCATACACATTACATTTAACATTGCAATAATCTGAACTTCATACAAATAGATGTACGCATTAGTGTACAACAACTCATGTCGCACCATTAGTACGTACACATACATATATGACAGCATGATAACAACAATATCATAATGACAATGAGCTGGATAGAGATAATCAAGTTCTTTACTCGTCCACTTGTCCACACGGTCTTGCATATTTCATATTTGATTTTCTCTTTGCGGACGTAATCTATAATACCTAAATAGATGATCCCCACTAAGCTATTTTTCTTGACATGTAGCTACTCCACCTCAGCAATCCACCACAT
The DNA here is from genome assembly GCF_018294505.1 of Triticum aestivum. Classification (NCBI taxonomy): domain Eukaryota; kingdom Viridiplantae; phylum Streptophyta; class Magnoliopsida; order Poales; family Poaceae; genus Triticum; species Triticum aestivum. Next base: position 12,464,426 of record NC_057794.1, read on the forward strand.
CAGCAATTGTTTTATTTCTCTACCATTTTTTTGAGAGAATCTACCATTTTTTATTGACATAGTGGTGTTGCAGCGTCCTCCGTTTTCATTCATTTATGTAGACTTATAAACCACCTACCGAAGCCCAATGGTCTCCTGAGAAGAAGAAGCCCAACCGTATGCTTTCCGTTTCCACCTCCTGTACGCATTCGTTATATCATCGTATATCCCCAACCTCTCCCCACCCAATGCTTCAATACATCAGCTTCTCCTTCCCCCACCGCCCCTCCCCTCCCCTCCGAACATCTATCTGCTTCTCCTCCAACCCCTTCTCCACCACGGTATGCTTCTCCTGCAGTTTCATACCACCGGCCGCCTCATCCATCCTCCACTGCAAGCACCAACAAGGCACATGCATCGCCTCCTCCACATCCACGAGGTGGTGCAGACACTAGTAGAAAACGGGTCATTAGTCCCGGTTTTAGAGGCCCTGCAACCGGGACAAAATGTTCAGGACTAAAGCCCAAAACTTTTAGTCCCGATTGGCTTACGAACCGGGACGAAAGGGGCTCCACGTGGCTGCTGCACAACGCTCAGGTAGGAGGACCTTTAGAGCAACTCCAATGGGGCGACCCATTTCGTCCGCCGCTGTCCATTTGGGTCGGCACGGACACAAAAGGCGGCTCAACGCGCCAACCCAAATGGATGTGCGTCCGCTTTTCGTTCGCGGGCGACCCATTCCTGGCCCATTTTTAAGCAGGATTTGTGTCGGCGCGGACCGAGACGGACGCGCGCGCGCTCGCCCTCTCCCCTCCCCGGGCCCGCTGGTCGGTGGCACATTGGCCTCCCCTCTCCCCCCAGCCAACAGCAACCCTCATCCGCCTCCTTCATCACTGACGCCGCCGCCCATTTTTTGTCGGCGACTCTGCCAGCTGCCGCCGCCTCCACATCCGCCCACTCCCCCCGTCGTCCGCCACCGCCATTTTGCTGCCGGGGGAGCAAACTGGTTCCCACCGTCGCTGCCCCCACCGCACAACCGCCCGCTACCAAGAAGCCGCCTCGCCGGCCCGGCCAGATCCGACCGGCATGCTCGTCGGACACCGGCCCACTCATCGGACACCGGCAGGGCAGCTAGCTGGTCTGTGCGCGCCGCGACTCCCCTCGCCGGCTGTCTTCTTACAGTCATTGCAGTCATGTCCGCATAATCGTTGGGATCTTTACCTCCCGAGTCTAGACAGTTACTAATCCCTCATGAAGCTTAATGGATAGCAGAATAAAGTGGAATCTGAGCCCATGGTATGGTGAAACTTCTTCTTTGCAACATTTTGCTTGTTTGTCAGTGACCTTTGCTTACCCTTGTTCGATTTCTTGTAGGCCACAAATGCGGGCCAGTGATCTCTTATCTTCTCATATTTACCGGTGAATTCTGGAGTCTCGTCTTTGTCGACAAACTTTGCGTTCAAATGTTCTTCCAGTTCTTGAATAGTTCTGCCATCTTCTTAAGAGCAAATACCTTGACCTTTGGCTATATAACTGGGTTATTAGGATCCTCCTCTGGCGGTAGGTTGAGATTTGTCATCAACGAGTTCCAAAGATCGTTCTTCTGTCTATCCTGGACATAAGAAACTTTATGGTCCTTCTTCTTATTCCATTCTTGGATGCTTATCGGGACGCTGTGCCTAACAACAACTCCGCACTGACGTACAAATGCGTCCTTGGTCCGCTTGGGAGCAATCGGTTGGCCATCTCGAGCGATTTCTTCGACCATGAACCTTTCATCCTGGCCCAACCTTTTTTTCGGGCCTCGTCTCCTTACGGATGTTTGGCTCGATCCGGAGGGCTATAAAAGAAGAAAGAAGTGTTAATATATGTACATACAAAACAATTAATGCATCTAAAAGCAAAAAGTGCCTGACATAAGAAAGTACCTCGCCGGACTTTGCAACAGTTAAGGCTCCCTCCTCCGTTCGGTCACCGGAGCCATGATCATGATCTCCTTCCTCCACCATTCGGTCACCTCCGTCGTGATCATGGTCTCCTCCCTCCTCCTCTCCTTCCTGACCATTAGTGTCGTTGAGAAACAACAAGGGAGCACCTCCGGCAAGGATTATACCCCCCAACAACTCTTCTTGTTCTAAGTCTCTATCCATAGTAGTTTTTGCAAATATTACAACCATGAGAGATGTATTGGTGGCAAACATGGACCTAGCTAATCACAAGATTGAATCATATGCATATACGAGCAATGGATTAGTCGCAAACATCATGCAAAGTTATAGGGGGTCATACTTTCGAGAGAGGATACTTCGCGGACCGCTTCTCTCATGCATGTCCGACGTCCCTCAGCCTCGAGAGTTTGTCGGGTAGGGGCGGGAGGGGGTAGGAGATCGACAACACTCTTTCTTCTAGGGTTTGGGTGGCCTCAAGAGTTGGTCGGGTAGGGGCGGGAGGGGGTAGGAGTCCGGAAGTAAAATTTGAATATATATATGAGTTTATCGGGGTTATGTTTTAATGGAACAAAATTTGTTGTAGCATTATATATAAGACCCCACCCTCCACCTTCGACAAACGGGTAGGGGCGGGCGGGGGTAGGAAATCGATAACGCTCTTTCTTCTAGGGTTTGGGTGGCCTCGAGAGTTGGCCGGGTAGGGGCAGGAGGGGGTAGGAGACCGGAAGTAAAACATAGTAAAATTGCCTCTCCCCGATTTCATTATCACCATGTCCATTTAGTAAAGTTGCCTCTCCCCGATTTAGGCAAAGTAAAACTTAGTAAGATCATCATGCCCATTTAGTAAAGTTGCCTCTCCCCGATTAAGGAAAAGACAATATGCATACATCCATGGATCATCCATACATCATTGCTCATATATTCAAACTTAATATACATTGTGGTACCCCGGCTCAGAGCAACCGGTTTACCTTGCATTACCAGCCCAGAGATCTAGTCTTCTAGCAACACACAACAATTTGGTACAGAAAACAACCGCTTTTGTCGTGGAATAAACACGTCAGATGTCTTCTTAGAAAGACTTAGTCGTGGAGCCATCGCGACGGGTTAGCTTGAAGGGGTTAAACTGGACAAGGGACACGGAAGTTTTATACTAGTTCGGCCCCTTCGATGAAGGTAAAAGCCTACATCTAGTTGCGATGGAATTGATTGGGTTTCGATGCGCAGGGAGCAAATACGCTAGCCTGAGCCTCGAGTTGCTGTTCTCTGTCCCTGAACCGCCGCCGGATCACCCCTTTATATACACAGGAGGACCCCGGCCGGTCTACAGAGTCCTAGGCTGGCTTATACAAGTGCCAGCCTTGGTCTCTTCCTTTCTTTCTTATAATACAAGTTTATACAAACATGGCGGTTTACCATCATGGGCCCTAAATCGCCCGTAGCCTCTGGGCTTCTAAGCTTCATCCGTGAAGCGCCATCCTCCGGGTCATCTTGGGCTTCGATATAGCTAGAAGTGAACCGGCCCCTCCTGGTCGGTTTACCCTTAGTAGTTATATCCTCAACATTAGGCCCCAGATTGATTTGGACCTGTTCATGTCAATCTTCAACCCTTAAGAAAATTAACAAAGTTTATAACAACCCTCGTAAACCGCCATATTGCCTTTCCCTATGAACTTTAGTGAACCGCCGTGACGTCATCTTCTGTCACTTCAGTAAGTTATCATGATGTCATCCCTGCATAAAAAGTTTTATGAAGATTCCCTTCTTTTTAATTAATTCCCGAAGATCGAGGTGACAACTGTATCCTTTTCTGCCGCTTCAGACTCCTCGATTTTCACGCCTGCCATTTTACCCCCTTTTATAAATAAGACCGGGGCTCCTTCCATTCTCCCCCTTGCCTCTTCGCCTCGTGTTCCTCCGCGTGACCCGAAGAACTCAAGCACTGCCGCCGTCGTCGACCTTGAAGTTCTGCCTCATCTTAGGCCGCCGCATCACCCTATTCGCACCAGATCTCCTGCGGTACTCCTCCGCCGCGGTGTGACTCTGGTAAATACTTTTTTCACTTATCAGATCTGTACTAGGGTTTCAAGGTTTCTTTGGTATTCGTCGGTGTTCATCGGCGTTCATCAACGTTTATCTGTTTTCCCTCTTAACATCTCACTGAATCTAGCTATGCCTGATAGCTTCTTTTTGCGGCTGGATCTATAGTTTTTACTGTACCGTACCACAACATCCTATTGTTCCTGGATAAATCCTTAGTTGATCCTTCTCTGTTCCACTAACGCCATTGTAGGGCTCAGAAAATTTTCTTTACTGACCAACGGTAGATCCAAAATTATACCACCATCTTGCGAAACTTGTTTCTGCAACACTTAGCAAAATTGCAGATTTGACCTTTTCACCGAAAGGCGGTTTAACATGCAATAGTTGATACTCCATCATATGTCATTAGCCCTCATTTAAACCGCCCCTCATGTTTGAATAACAATGTCCGGTTCACCTCGAACGTGCCCTTTGATCAATTTTCCGATTTAACTGACATGAACTGTAAACTGCCCATTTTCCTTTTGCAGAATTTGTAAGATGGCGAAGCAATTCTCCACTTGCAACTGGGCTCCGTCCCGAATCACAGAGACTCAAATCAACGGATATGTCACCACAGGCGCTTTAGCTCCAAAGAATGTTCTTCATTGGCGGGTTCCTGGCCCCAAATGCCCTCCTGAGCCTCAAGACGGAGAAGTAATTGTGTTTATGCAACATTTATCTCGAGGCTTCAGTCCCCCCGGATCAAAAAATTTCCGGGATGTACTTGCCAGCTTCCAACTCCATCCTCAAGACATTGGACCAAATTATGTGTCCAACATATGCGATTTCCAAGTATTTTGCGAGGTTTACCTGCAGGAAGAGCCAACTGTTGAACTCTTTCGAGATCTCTTCCACCTAAACCGCCGGACTGAATTTTCTGATGGCCCTAACACTGAACTCAGCGGCGTATCAATTCAAAAGAGGAAAGAGGTAGAATTCCCTCACGCCAAGCTTCACAGTCATCCAAAAGACTGGAATTTAACTTGGTTCTATTGTCGAAATACTGCTCCTTCCGATGAAAACCCTTTGCCGGGTTACCGTCCACACCGGCTTAGCAACAACCATCCATTACCTGCAAGATTGTCTGCTAAAGGTCGTCAAACCTATGCACCTCAACTCGCCCGACTCCGGGCTCTCCTTGCCAATGGCTTAACTGGTGTTGATCTCGTCCGCTGCTGGGTTTCATGGTGCATTCTACCCTTGAGCCGCCGCTCCAGATTGATGTGTGAATATACCGGCAAGCCCAATGATCCTCAACGGTTTAACACAATAGAACTGTCTGATGATGAAGTTACCGAAAGTGTAAAGAAGATACTTGATGAGTCGCTTGCCGTATGCACTCAAACCGGCCTGCCCCCTTTTAATGCTGCCAATAAACCGCCAGCGGTAAAACTTTAACCTCGTACTTCCCTGACATTTTTCCTCTTTAACACTGTTACAATAATCCTTTGTACAACCTTGCAGGCCAACAGCTCCTTCTGGAAAAGGAAAACTCAAGAAAAACCAACCAAGGCTCCCCGTGTCAAGAGCAAGGTCACCAAGAGAGCTGTTAAGAGGAAGACTGCTGATACTTCTGAACCGCCAGAAGATGTTAGCGATTCAGCCGAAGAGGTAAAACTTGACTCCCTTGGTTTCTATTTCATACACCTTATTGATAATGATTACTCCCAGGACGAAGTGGAAGCCAGCCGTGCAGAGCATGTTGAGGTAATTCATCTTTCTGACCCAGAACTTGTGCCGGTTCAAAGGTTTCGTCGTGCAGTTCGGAAAGTAAAATGCTCTCACCCTTTTGCTTATGTGGGTCAAAAACTTTCTTTGAAGACACAACAGACCGAAAGTCGTTGCACAACCCGGCACAGTGGTCAACAAGACACTTCTTCCGGTTTATCTCAGACACCAACCCGAAAACGCCGTCCAGAGGTTGTTGGTTCTCCTGAAAAATGTTATCCTTTGAAGGGTTTTTTCCGATGCCCTCTCAATCCATCTGATTCAAATTATCAGGTATCTTCTAACTCGTCTGGCGGTTCATGAAGGAAATATGCCCTAGAGGCAATAATAAAGTTATTATTTATTTCCTTATATCATGATAAATGTTTATTATTCATGCTAGAATTGTATTAACCGGTAACATAATACATGTGTGAATACATAGACAAACAGAGTGTCACTAGTATGCCTCTACTTGACTAGCTCGTTAATCAAAGATGGTTATGTTTCCTAACCATTGACAAAGAGTTGTTATTTGATTAACGGGATCACATCATTAGGTGAATGATATGATTGACATGACCCATTTCATTAGCTTAGCACCCGATCGTTTAGTATGTTGCTATTGCTTTCTTCATGACTTATACATGTTCCTATGACTATGAGATTATGCAACTCTCGTTTGCCGGAGGAACACTTTGTGTGCTACCAAACGTCACAACGTAACTGGGTGATTATAAAGGAGCTCCTGATGTGTCTCCAAAGGTACATGTTGGGTTGGCGTATTTCGAGATTAGGATTTGTCACTCCGATTGTCGGAGAGGTATCTCTGGGCCCTCTCGGTAATGCACATCACATAAGCATTGCAACTAACGAGTTAGTTGCGAGATGATGTATTACGGAACGAGTAAAGAGACTTGCCGGTAACGAGATTGAACTAGGTATTGGATACCGACGATCGAATCTCGGGCAAGTAACATACCGATGACAAAGGGAACAACGTATGTTGTTATGCGGTCTGACCGACAAAGATCTTCATAGAATATGTAGGAGCCAATATGAGCATCCAGGTTCCGCTATTGGTTATTGACCGGAGACGTGTCTCGGTCATGTCTACATTGTTCTCGAACCCGTAGTGTCCGCACGCTTAAGGTTTCGATGACAGTTATATTATGAGTTTATGAGTTTTGATGTACCGAAGGAGTTCGGAGTCCCGGATGAGATTGGGGACATGACGAGGAGTCTCGAAATGGTCGAGATGTAAAGATCGATATATTGGACGACTATATTCGGACATCGGAAAGGTTCCGAGTGATTCGGGTATTTTTCGGAGTACCGGGTAGTTACGGGAGAAGCAATGGGCCTTGATGGGCTTTAGTGGGAAGAGGAGAAAGGGCCAAGGGGCTTCTGCGCCCCCCTCCCCTCTGGTCCGAATTGGACTAGGGAAAAGGGGGCCGGCCACCTTTCCTTCTCCTCCACTTGCTTCTCCCTTCCTCCCCTCTTGGTGGACTCCTACTAGGACTTGGAGTCCTAGTAGGACTCCACATCCTGGCCGCACCTAGCCTTGGCCGGCCTCCTCCTCCTCCATCCTTTATATACTGAGGCAAGGGGCACCCCATAGACATAAGTTGATCTTCATGATCGTTCCTTAGCCGTGTGCGGTGCCCCCTCCACCATATTCCACCTCGGTCATATTGTAGCGGTGCTTAGGCAAAGCCCTGCGACGGTAGAACATCAAGATCGTCACCATGCCGTCGTGCTGACGGTACTCCTCCCCGACGCTTTGCTGGATCAGAGCCCGGGGATCGTCATCGAGCTGAACGTGTGCTAGAACTCGGAGGTGCCGTAGTTTCGGTGCTTGATCGGTCGGGCCGTGGAGACGTACGACTACATCAACCAAACGCTTCCGTTGTCGATCTACAAGGGTACGTAGATTACACTCTCCCCTCTCGTTGCTATGCATCACCATAATCTTGCGTGTGCGTAGGAATTTTTTTTGAAATTACTACGTTCCCCAACAGTGGCATCAGAGCCTAGGTTTTTATGGTTTGATGTTATATGCACGAGTAGAACACAAGTGAGTTGTGGGCGATATAAGTCATACTACTTACCAGCATGTCATACTTTGGTTCGGCGGTATTGTTGGACGAAGCGGCCCGAACCGACATTACGTGTACGCTTACGCGAGACCGGTTCTCCCGACGTGCTTTGCACATAGGTGGCTTGCGGGTGACAGTTTCTCCAACTTTAGTTAAACCGAGTGTGGCTACGCCCGGTCCTTGCGAAGGTTAAAACAGCACCAACTTGACAAACTATCGTTGTGGTTTTGATGCGTAGGAAAGATTGGTTCTTGCTTAAGCCCATAGCAGCCACGTAAAACTTGCAACAACAAAGTAGAGGACGTCTAACTTGTTTTTGCAGGGCGTGTTGTGATGTGATATGGTCAAGACATGATGCTAAATTGTATGAGATGATCATGTTTTGTAACCGGGTTATCGGCAACTGGCAGGAGCCATATGGTTGTCGCTTTATTGTATGCAATGCAATCGCGCTGTAATGCTTTACTTTATCACTAAGCGGTAGCGATAGTCATGGAAGCATAAGATTGGCGAGACGACAACGATGCTACAATGGAGATCAAGGTGTCGCGCCGGTGACGATGGTCATCATGACGGTGCTTCAGAGATGGAGATCACAAGCACAAGATGATGAAGGCCATATCATATCACTTATATTGATTGCATGTGATGTTTATCTTTTTATGCATCTTATCTTGCTTTGATTGACGGTAGCATTATAAGATGATCTCTCACTAATTAATAAGAAGTGTTGTCCCTGAGTATGCACCATTGCCAAAGTTCGTCGTGCCCAGACACCACGTGATGATCGGGTGTGATAAGCTCTACGTCCATCTACAACGGGTGCAAGCCAGTTTTGCACACGCAGAATACTCGGGTTATACTTGATGAGCCTAGCATATGCAGATATGGCCTCGGAACACGAAGACCGAAAGGTCGAGTGTGAATCATATAGTAGATATGATCAACAAAGTGATGTTCACCAATGAAACTACTCCATCTCACATGATGATCGGACATGGTTTAGTTGATTTGGATCACGTGATCGCTTAGAGGATTAGAGGGATGTCTATCTAAGTGGGAGTTCTTAAGTAATATGATTAAATTGAACTTAAATTTATCATGAACTTAGTCCTGGTAATATTTTGCAATTATGTTGTAGATCAATAGCTCGCGTTGTTGCTTCCCTGTGTTTATTTTGATATGTTCCTAGAGAAAATTGTGTTGAAAGATGTTAGTAGCAATGATGCGGATTGGATCCATGATCTGAGGTTTATCCTCATTGCTGCACAGAAAAATTATGTCCTTGATGCATCGCTAGGTGACAGACCTATTGCAGGAGCAGATGCAGACGTTATGAACGTTTGGCTAGCTCAATATGATGACTACTTGATAGTTTAGTGCACCATGCTTAATGGCTTAGAATCGGGACTTCAAAGACGTTTTGAACGTCATGGACCATATGAGATGTTCCAGGAGTTGAAGTTAATATTTCAAGCAAATACCCGAGTTGAGAGATATGAAGTCTCCAACAAGTTCTATAGCTAAAAGATGGAGGAGAATCGCTCAACTAGTGAGCATGTGCTCAGATTGTCTGGGTACTATAATCGCTTGAATCAAGTGGGAGTTAATCTTCCAGATAAGATAGTGATTGACAGAATTCTCTAGTCACCATCACCAAGTTAGTAGAACTTCGTGATGAACTATAATATGCAAGGGATAACGGAAACAACTCCCAAGCTCTTCGTGATGCTGAAATCAACAAAGGTAGAAATCAAGAAAAACATTAAGTGTTGATGGTTGACAAGACCACTAGTTTCAAGAAAAGGGCAAAGGGAAGAAGGGGAACTTCAAGAAGAACGGCAAGCAAGTTGCTGCTCAAGTAAAGAAGCCCAAGTTTGATCCTAAGCCTGAGACTAAGTGCTTCTACTGCAAAGGGACTGGTCACTGGAAGCAGAACTACCCCAAGTGATTGGCGGATAAAAAGGATGGCAAAGTGAACATAAGTATATTTGATATACATGTTATTGATGTGTACTTTACTAGTGTTTATAGCAACCCCTCAGTATTTGATACTAGTTCAGTTGCTGAGATTAGTAACTTGAAACGGGAGTTGCAGAATAAACAGAGACTAGTTAAGGGTGAAGTGATGATGTGTGTTGGAAGTGGTTCCAAGATTGATATGATCATCATCGCACACTCCCTATACTATCGGGATTAGTGTTGAACCTGAATAAGTGTTATTTGGTGTTTGCGTTAAGCATGAATATGATTTGATCATGTTTATTGTAATACGGTTATTCATTTCAGTAAGAGAATAAATTGTTGTTCTATTTACATGAATAAAACCTTATATGGTTACACACCCAATGAAAATAGTTCGTTGGATCTCGATCGTAATGATACACATAATCATAATATTGAAACCAAAAGATACAAAGTTAATAATGATAGTGCAACTTATTTGTAGCACTGCCGTTTAGGTCATATTGGTGTAAAGCGCATGAAGAAACTCCATGCTGATGGGATTTTGGAATCACTTGATTATGAATCACTTGATGCTTGCAAACCATGCCTCATGGGCAAGATGACTAAGACTCCGTTCTCCGGAGTGAGTAACTGACTTATTGGAAATAATACATACTGATGTATGCGGTCCGATGAGTGTTAAGGCTCACGGCAAGTATCGTTATTTTCTGAACTTCACAGATGATTTGAGCAGATATGGGTATATCTACTTGATGAAACATAAGTCTGAAACATTTGAAAAGTTCAAAGAATTTCAGAGTGAAGTGGAAAATCATCGTGACAAGAAATTAAAGTTTCTACGATCTGATCGCGGAGACAAATATTTGAGTTACGAGTTTGGTCTTCAATTAAAACAATGTGGAATAGTTTCACAAACTCATGCCACATGGAACACCACAGCATAATGGTGTGTCCGAACGTCATAACCATACTTTATTGGATATAGTGCAATCTATGATGTCTCTTGCTGATTTACCACTATCGTTTTGGGGTTATTCATTAGAGACAGATGCATTCACGTTAAATAGGGCACCATCAAAATCCGTTGAGACGACGCCTTATGAACTGTGGTTTGGCAAGAAACCAAAGTTGTCGTTTCTGAAAGTTTGGGGCTGCGATGCTTATGTGAAAAAGCTTCAACCTGATAAGCTCGAACCCAAATCGGAGAAATGTGTCTTCATAGGATACCCAAAAGTTACTGTTGGGTACACCTTCTATCACAGATCCGAAGGCAAGATTTTTGTTGCTAAATTCGGAAACTTTCTGGAGAAGGAGTTTCTCTCGAAAGAAGTGAGTGGGAGGAAAGTAGAACTTGATGAGGTAACTGTACCTCCTCCCTTATTGGAAAGTAGTACATCACATAAACCGGTTTCTGTGACACCTACACCAATTAGTGAGGAAGCTAATGATGATGATCATGAAACTTCAGATCAAGTTACTACCGAATCTCGTAGGTAAACCAGAGTGAGATCCGCACCAAAGTGGTACGGTAATCCTGTTCTGGAAGTCATGTTACTAGACCATGACAAACTTGTGAACTATGAGGAAGCGATGATGAGCCCAGATTCCACAAAATGGTTTGAGGCCATGAAATCTGAGATATGATCCATGTATGAGAACAAAGTATGGACTTTGATGGATTTGCCCGATGATCGGCAAGCCATAGAAAATAAATGGATCTTCAAGAGGAAGACGGACGCTAATAGTAGTGTTACTATCTACAAAGCTAGAATTGTCGCAAAAGGTTTTTCGACAAGTTCAAGGCGTTGACTACGATGAGCGTTTCTCACTCGTATCTATGCTTAAGTCTGTCCGAATCATGTTAGCAATTGCCGCATTTTATGAAATCTGGCAAATGGATAAACAAAACTGCATTCCTTAATGGATTTATTAAAGAAGAGTTGTATACGATGCAACCAGAAGGTTTTGTCAATCCGAAAGGTGCTAACAAAATGTGCAAGCTCCAGCGATCCATCTGTGGACTGGTGCAAGCATCTCGGAGTTGGAATATACGCTTTGATGAGTTGATCAAAGCATATAGTTTTATATAGACTTGCGGTGAAGCCTGTATTTATAAGAAAGTGAGTGGGAGCACTACAGCATTTCTGATAAGTATATGTGAATGACATATTGTTGATCGGAAATAATGTAGAATTATTCTGTAAAGCATAAAGGAGTGTTTGAAAGGAATTTTTCAAATAAAGACTTCGGTGAAGCTGCTTACATATTGAGCTTCAAGATCTATAGAGATAGATCAAGACGCTTGATAAGTTTTTTCAATGAGTATATACCTTGACAAGATTTTGAAGTAGTTCAAAATGGAGCAGTCAAAGAAAGAGTTCTTGCCTATATTACAAGGTGTGAATTTGAGTAAGACTCAAATCCCGACCACGGCAGAAGATAGGAAGAGAATGAAAGTCATTCCCTATGCCTTGGCCATAGGTTCTATAAAGTATGTCATGATGTGTACCAGATCTATTGTATACCCTGCACTGATTTGGCAAGGGAGTACAATAGTGATCTAGGAGTAGATCACTGGACAGCGGTCAGAATTATCCTTAGTGAAATAAGGATATGTTTCTCGATTATGGACGTGACAAAAAGGTTCATCGTAAAGGGTTACGTCGATGCAAGTTTTTACACTGATCCAGATGATTCTAAGTCTCAATCTGGATACATATTGAAAGTGGGAGCAATTAGCTAGAGTAGCTCCATGCAGAGCATTGTAGACATAGAATTTTGCAAAATACATACGGATCTGAATTTGGCAGGCCCGTTGACTAAATTTCTCTCACAAGCAAAACATGATCACTCTTTGGGTGTTAATCACATAGCGATGTGAACTAGATTATTGAATCTAGTAAACCCTTTGGGTGTTAGTCACATGGAGATGTGAACCAATCACATAAAGATGTGAACTATTGATGTTAAATCACATGGCAATGTGATCTAGATTATTGACTCTAGTGCAAGTGGGAGACTGAAGGAAATATGCCCTAGAGGCAATAATAAAGTTATTATTTATTTCCTTATATAATGATAAATGTTTATTATTCATGCTAGAATTGTATTAACCGGAAACATAATACATGTGTGAATACATAGAAAAACAGAGTGTCACTAGTATGCCTCTACTTGACTAGCTCGTTAATCAAAGATGGTTATGTTTCCTAACCATTGACAAAGAGTTGTTATTTGATTAACGGGATCACATCATTAGGTGAATGATCTGATTGACATGACCCATTTCATTAGCTTAGCACCCGATCATTTAGTATGTTGCTATTGCTTTCTTCATGACTTATACATGTTCCTATGACTATGAGATTATGCAACTCCCGTTTGCCTGAGGAACACTTTGTGTGCTACCAAACGTCACAACGTAACTGGGTGATTTTAAAGGAGCTGTACAGGTGTCTCCAAAGGTACATGTTGGGTTGGCGTATTTCGAGATTAGGATTTGTCACTCCGATTGTCGAAGAGGTATCTCTAGGCCCTCTCGGTAATGCACATCACATAAGCCTTGCAAGCATTGCAACTAACGAGTAAGTTGCGAGATGATGTATTACAGAACGAGTAAAGAGACTTGCCGGTAACAAGATTGAACTAGGTATTGGATACCGACGATCGAATCTCGGGCAAGTAACATACCGATGACAAAGGGAACAACGTATGTTGTTATGCGGTCTGACCGATAAAGATCTTCATAGAATATGTAGGAGCCAATATGAGAATCCAGGTTCCGCTATTGGTTATTGACCGGAGACGTGTCTCGGTCATGTCTACATTGTTCTCGAACCCGTAGGGTCCGCACGCTTAAGGTTTCGATGACAGTTATATTATGAGTTTATGAGTTTTGATGTACCGAAGGAGTTTGGAGTCCCGGATGAGATCAGGGACATGACGAGGAGTCTCGAAATGGTCAAGACGTAAAGATCGATGTATTGGACAACTATATTCGGACATCGGAAAGGTTTCGAGTGATTCGGGTATTTTTCGGAGTACCGGGTAGTTACGGGAGAAGCAATGGGCCTTGATGGGCTTTAGTGGGAAGAGGAGAAAGGGCCAAGGGGCTGCTGCGCCCCCTCCCCTCTGGTCCGAATTGGACTAGGGAAAAGGGGGCCGGCCACCTTTCCTTCTCCTCCACTTCCTTCTCCCTTCCTCCCCTCTTGGTGGACTCCTACTAGGACTTGGAGTCCTAGTAGGACTCCACATCCTGGCCTCACCTAGCCTTGGCCGGCCTCCTCCTCCTCCATCCTTTATATACTGAGGCAAGGGGCACCCCATAGACACAAGTGATCTTCGTGATCGTTCCTTAGCCGTGTGCGGTGCCCCCTCCACCATATTCCACCTCGGTCATATTGTAGCGGTGCTTAGGCGAAGCCCTGCAACGGCAGAACATCAAGATCGTCACCACGCCGTCATGCTGACGGAACTCCTCCCCAACGCTTTGCTGGATCGGAGCCCGGGGATCGTCATCGAGCTGAGCGTGTGCTAGAACTCGGAGGTTCCGTAGTTTCGGTGCTTGATCGGTCGGGCCGTGGAGACATACGACTACATCAACCAAACGCTTCCGTTGTCGATCTACAAGGGTACGTAGATTACACTCTCCCCTCTCGTTGCTATGCATCACCATAATCTTGCGTGTGCGTAGGATTTTTTTTTGAAATTACTACATTCCCCAATAGTTCATCCACTACTCAAGTGCCTCCCTTGAAAACCGTCCCTGGGTAAGCATATAGCCCTTTATTTTTCCCTTATCATTATATTGACTCTGCTAATCCTCGCTTTAATCTCAGCGGCAAAGCTCGTCTGAGTAAGAAAGCTAAGACCAGTACCCCTTCTGGCGAAGTTGAACCGGCAGAGATTCCTGAAGATGCCCGTGAGAACTTAGATAATTCCATGGATGATTTTGTCCTGCCAGAACCAACTGTAAATGCTGATCCGCCCAAAGCTGACCCAGCCACTCACGAGGGTACCTCAAGTCCACATGCCACACCTGCAAGTCGAGCTGCTAACTCTCTGAACTCCATAGCCAATCCGCCAACTCCTCCTAACACTTCAATCCCAAAAAAGGATGACGAAGTTGTCGTCACCGGCATTGGTTATACCGCCCCAAGCAATCCGGTCATCCTGGCAAAGCATACAGCCAAAGATGAATCTGCTTTCCCAGGAAAAGGGAAAATGGAAATCGACTTGTCAAAATACGCTCATCTTTCTGCCCAGGAGCTTCATTCCGGATTCTTGAACCGGCTTTATGCAAGCCGAGACTCTGAAGCTGATTTGGTGAACCTGATGAAAGAACGCTATGAGGTATTACTTCTCGTCTCTATCTTGTAGCCTGTAGCCCCCAAGGACCGGGTTAATTTGTAAAGTTAAACCGGGACTTGTAATCCCTCTCATTCTGTACTGTTCCTTACGGATATTTTGTTTGATCGAATATACATTAGCCCCCAAGTGCCCGGATTAAAACTTGTTATTGATCCTGGGGACTTTGAATCAGTAGTAGTGAAGAAGCAATCCGCATTAGCCCCCAAGTGCCGAGTGTATAACTAGTTGTATACTTGGGACTTTGACAGTATATTGACATGTATCTGTGATTAACAGGTGGAGATAAACGACCAACGCACCCAAATTGCTGACCTTCAAGAGAGCATCAAATCTCAGCAAGAGGAATCTTCCAAATCCAAGGATGAACTAAAAGCCGCTTTAACTTCCCTGGAACAACTTAAAGAAGGCTTCAAGACTGAACGTGCCAAATGGGAAACTAAGAAGGATGCATTACGAAAACGAGCTGAAGACGTCGAATCGGCTCTTAAACCGGTGGAAGAGGAGCTTTCCGGATTGAAGCACCAAGTGAATGCTATGACATCTGCAGTTTTTGGTGAGTACTCCCACTAAGACATGAAATATTCCTTTTTGTAAGGCAACAGTTGATAATCCTTAAACCGTTGCAGGAAAACGTATTACTCATCTGGGCTCAGATGTACGGGTGAAATTGAAAGCAGCATATACTTTGATTGAACAACTGTATGCTATTGCCCAACGGGTGATTTGTGCAGCTTCCTATGACAACCCGGCCCCAACCCTGATCAAGGAAACGCTAGCAGGGCTTTCTATGGTACCAGCACAGATAGAAGAGGTGAAGCGATCTGCTGCCAGGGCAGGCGCTTTGTTAGCCCTCACCCGAGCCAAAGCGTGGATAGCTGATCTTGATCCGGTTGACCTTGCAAAAGGCTTTCCAAGCACACAAGAGGACGGGGCGGACTTTGATGACGAAGCCTTGAAAAAGGTGACAAGAGAAATGCGCCCTCTGGCGAGTCAACTGGCAGAAGATGCTAACTTGACTGTTCACCGGTCTCGTTATGATGCAAATAACAAACGGATTAATGCTGAACTACCGAAAGTGCAAAATCTCATTCCGCCAATCCGTAAGCACACTTAAGCCCCTGATGTTGAACCGTCAGAACTTATCAGTGAAGAAGCTGTCTTTCAGGCTTTAACCCGGATTGATTGGACGAGCATGGATTTCCGACCACAAGGTGAAGAAGAGGCTGAACCGGCGCCAAATGACCCGTCAACTTCGCAGCATCATGGCAATGAAACTTAATCCGGCAAGCTGATGGATGCTCCACAAACTTTGGTCAGGGGGAAACAACACCATATTTTGGGCCTTGAAAGCGCCTTGTAATAGGCTAGCAAAATATTATGACCCATGTGCCATTGTGCACTGGGATATACTTTGCCTTGATCTGTCATGATAATTTCAGTACTGCTTTATGTATTTTCAATATTATGCAATCCCTGTATCTGCATAAGAAAAAATCTGTCCAGGCGGTTTACCGCTGGACGGGTCAAAATACCCCGCATAACTTGGGAAGCAACCATGGTTGCTAACAACATAGCAATAATAAATCATACCTGTGAGATGAAATATTGTTGTTAGATTTACCAATTGCTATATTAAGAAGGATGAAAAATCCAACTTCCACCATGCCATGTTGGTATATGATAGCGAACCAGGCTGTGATAAACACCAGACGGTTGCTGGAGACAAAGTGTCAAACCAGACCGGTTTGAAGGATGCCGGGTTACCTTTATTTGTATGGTTGAACAAAAAATCCGTAAGCCATACCGGGTTAAGAAACACCGGGCTCATCGTAAACATGATGAAAGAATAAAAACTTAGCATGGACAAAAACAAAGAAAATAGCAAGGCTTTTCAAGGGCTGCCAGGCCCAAATCGAGGCTTTTCATGGGCTGCCAGGCCACTGAGTTAAACCATTTTAGCAAAGCCTTTTAAGATGGGCCTCCAACTAACCAATCGTCGTTTTAACTTTGACGAGTTCAGGGTCTCAAAGAGAGTAACTGTCAAACGTTCGACGGGTCATGCCAGGATTACCTGGATAGGAGTGGCTTACTTGATGAAGGCAGGTTAACCCGGATTTGTAGGTGAATACACCAGGCTTCCAAGCCGTGGGTCGATACCTGGTTACAAGGGTCCTTTCAAACTCTTTGGTATTTGACACAAAGAGCCCCCAAGTAACTTTGTGAGCTGTGCTCAATGGGTGCCTATGTTTGAGCTGTGCATAGCAACAAGACTCTCTTTGGCCCCTTGGGTGTGAAGCTCCCAAGCTTTGTTGTGGCATGATAGCCGGATTAACAGGTAGCACTCTGCTTTTTTTTAGCTGAAGCCCCCAAGTTAATAGATATTGGAAGAAAAACAGCGGAGACCCTACTTGATTTAGCAAGGGTGCTGGTTTATTTTATTGATCATAATATATACATTGTCGAAATATATACATAAGAAAAGCCAGTGGCTTCAAGTATAATAAGGCCGTAGGAGAGCTATGTTCCATGGCCGCCGGGTCTCCTCCTCAGAGCTACGTGAGTTTTCTCGAACGTCAATGAGGTAGTATGATCCGTTGTGCAGATTTTTGCTGACCACGAAGGGCCCTTCCCAAGGCGGGGATAGCTTGTGCATATCAGTCTGGTCTTGAACGAGACGGAGCACCAGATCACCTTCTTGAAAGGTTCTTGTCTTAACCCGGCGGCTGTGATAACGCCGCAGGTCTTGTTGATAAACCGCCGACCGAGCCAAAGCCATGTCCCGTTTCTCATCTAACAGGTCCAGTGCCTCTTGGCGTGCTTGCTCGTTGTCCGCTTCAACATAATTCGCAACTCGGGGCGAGTCATGACGAATATCACTTGGAAGGACAGCCTCTGCCCCATAAACCATGAAAAAAGGTGTATAACCCGTAGACCGGTTTGGGGTGGTGTTTATACTCCATACCACTGATGGTAATTCTTCCACCCAACAACCCGGGGTCCGTTTCAGAGGAACCATAAGCCGAGGCTTGATACCCTTCAGGATTTCTTGATTCGCCCTCTCCGCTTGACCATTAGACTGGGGATGAGCCACAGACGCTAGATCAAGCCGGATGTGCTCTCGTTGGCAGAATTCCTCCATCTCTCCTTTAGAAAGGTTCGTACCATTATCTGTAATGATACTGTGTGGAAAACCAAAACGGAAAATAATCTTTTTAAGGAATTGAACCGCCGTAGCTGCATCACACTTACTGATGGGCTCCGCTTCAACCCATTTAGTAAATTTGTCAACCGCCACCAATAGGTGGGTCTTCTTGTCTTTGGAGCGCTTAAAGGGTCCCACCATATCGAGCCCCCAAGTAGCAAACGGCCAAGTAATGGGAATCATACGTAACTCTTGAGCCGGAACATGAGCTCGACGTGAAAATTTCTGACAAGCATCACACCGCTTTACCAGATCCTCCGCATCAGCATGAGCTGTTAACTAGTAGAACCCATGATGGAAAGCTTTAGACACTAGAGATTTTGAACCGGCATGGTGACCACAATCCCCTTCATGGATCTCACGCAAAATCTCTTGCCCTTCTTCAGGAGAAACACAACGTTAGAACACGCCTGAAACGCTGCAACGGTGTAGCTCACCATTATGCACGACCATAGACTTGGACCGCCGGATTATCTGTCTAGCGAAAAGCTCATCATCCAGTAACTCGCCTCAGTTTAGATATGCCAAATATGGAACAGTCCAATCCGGAGTGGCATGTAAAGCAGCTACCAATTGGGCCTTCGGATCAGGAACAGCTAAATCCTCCTCTGTAGGCAATTTCACAGACGGGTTATGCAAGATATCCAGAAAGGTATTAGGTGGTACCGGTTTACGTTGAGATCCCAGCCGGCTTAGAGCATCGGCTGCTTCGTTCTTGCACCGGTCGATGTGCTCCACCTGATAACCCTTAAAGTGGCCTGCTACCACATCCACTTCTCGCCTATAAGCTGCCATGAGTGGGTCCTTAGAATCCCAAGTGCCGGAAACTTGCTGGGCCACCAGTTCAGAGTCTCCAAAGCACCGAACCCGGCTTAAGTTCATTTCCTTAGCTACCCGGAGGCCGTGGAGTAAGGCCTCGTACTCTGCTGCATTGTTAGTACAAGGAAACATTAAGCGGAGAACATAACAAATTTTATCACCGCGAGGGGAAGTAAGGACAACTCCAGCCCCCGAGCCTTCCAACTGCCTGGACCCGTCAAAGTGAATAGTCCAATATGTGTTATCCGGTTTGTCCTCTGGTGCCTGTAACTCGGTCCAGTCATTGATGAAGTCGACCAGCGCCTGAGATTTGATGGCTATTCGGGGCATATACTTCAACCCATGGGGGCCAAGCTCAATTTCCCACTTTGCAACCTGGCCAGTTGCCTCTCTATTCTGGATTATATCTCCCAAGGGAGCAGAGCTAACCACTGTGATGGGATGGCCTTGAAAGTACTACTTGAGCTTCCTGCTTGCCATAAAGACTCCATATACGAGTTTCTGCCAATGTGGATATCGCTGCTTGGATTCAATCAGTACCTCACTGATATAGTAAACCGGCCATTGAACCGGATATTCTTTTCCAGCCTCCTTTCGTTCAACCACAATCACCACACTTACTGCACGGGCATTGGCAGCCACGTATAACAACAAGGGCTCCTTATCAACTGGAGCAGCAAGAAGGGGCGGTTCAGCCAGCTGCCGCTTCAAGTCCTCAAATGCTGCGTTAGCGGCGTCACTCCAGACGAATTTATCTGTCTTCTTCAGCATCTGATACAAAGGAATTGCCTTCTCTCCCAAACGACTGGTAAACCGGTTGAGGGCTGCAATCCGGCCCGCCAAACGCTGAACATCATTGACACACGTTGGTTTAGCCAAAGATGTGATTGCTTTGATTTTTTCCGGATTGGCCTCAATACCTCGGTTGGACACGAGAAAGCCCAGAAGCTTGCCTGCCGGAACACCAAAAACGCACTTCTCCGGGTTAAGCATCATCTTATAAACCCGAAGATTGTCAAACGTCTCCTTTAGATCATCTATCAAGGTTTCCTGCTTCCTGGATTTTACTACAATATCATCCACGTAGGCATGAACATTGCGCCCGATCTGCTCGTGAAGACAATTCTGCACACAACGCTGATAGGTTGCTTGGGCACTCTTGAGCCCAAAAGGCATGGAAACATAGCAGAAGGCTCCAAAGGGGGTGATGAAGGCCGTCTTTTCCTGGTCCTTAACTGCCATTTTAATCTGATGATAACCCGAATAAGCATCTAAGAAACTCAAGCGATCACAACCCGCCGTCGCATCAATGATCTGATCAATACGCGGGAGAGCAAAAGGATCGGCCGGGCATGCTTTGTTCAAATCTGTGTAGTCCACACACATACACCAAGTGCCGTTTTTCTTAAGAACAAGCACCGGATTAGCCAACCACTCGGGATGAAAAACTTCGATGATAAACCCTGCCGCCAGTAGCCGGGCTACCTCTTCGCCAATGGCCTTGCGTTCCCTTCATTAAAACAGCGAAGGAACTGCTTGACCGGTTTAAACTTGGGATCAACATTGAGGGTGTGCTCAGCGAGTCCTATCGGTAAACCTGGCATGTCAGAAGGCTTCCATGCAAAAATGTCCCGATTCTCACGGATGAACTCGATGAGCGCGCTTTCCTATTTCGGATCCAGGTTGGCACTGATACTAAACTGTTTGGATGAATCCGCAGGGACAAAGTCAATAAGTTTAGTCTCATTAGCCGGTTTGAATGTCAGGGCCGGGTCATGTTCAGTTGTAGGCTTCTTCAAAGGGGTCATGTCTGCCGGATCAACATTGTCTTTATAGAATTTCAACTCCTCGGTAGCACAAACCGACTCAGCATAGGCCGCCTCACCTTCCTCACAGTCCAAAGCAATCTTGCGGCTCCCATGTACTGTGATCGTCCCATTATGACCCAGCATTTTGAGCTGTAGATAGACATAACAGGACCTCGCCATGAATTTCGCATAAGCCGGCCGTCCGAACAGCGCGTGATATGGGCTCTGGATCTTCACCACCTCAAATGTCAATGTCTCAGACCTGGAATCATGCTCATCTCCAAACACGACTTCCAAAGCAATCTTCCCAACAGGGTATGCCGATTTACCCGGTACCACGCCATGAAAAACTATATTCGACGGTTTAAGATTCTTATCTGTCAACCCCATGCGACGGAAAGTCTCGTAGTATAAGATATTAATGCTGCTTTCTCCATCCATTAAAACTTTGGTGAACTTATAACCCCCCACCTGAGGTGCCACGACCAATGCTAGCTGACCCGGATTGTCAACCCGGGGTGGGTGATCCTCTCTGCTCCACACAATGGGCTGCTCCGACCATCGTAGATAACGTGGCACGGCCGGTTCAACAGTATTAACTGCCCTCTTGTGAAGCTTCTGATCTCGCTTGCACAGGCTAGTCGTGAACACGTGATATTGTCCTCCGTTCAACTGCTAGGGATGACTTTGGTAGCCTGACTGCTGCTGATTCCCCTGGTTGTTCTGTTGGTTATTGCCATGGTTGTTCTGATGGCCTTGGTTATTTTGAAACCCAGAGCTTGAACCGCCGCCCCCATGGAAACCAGGACCTGAACCGCCGGACGGACCCTGATCATACCGGTAGAGATCTGAGTTTTTGAACTCCCTTATTATGTGACAATCCTTCCAAAGGTGTGTGGAAGGGGCCTCCTTGGTTCCATGCTTCGGACAGGGCTGGTTTAACAGGCGCTCCAGATTCATCCCGCCACCGCGCTGGGGCGGTTTACCTTTACGACGCTGCATATTCGTGTTAGCCACAAAATCAGAGTTATCTGCCTTGCGCTTACCGTTATTCCCATGGCCTCCTTGGTTATGGTGCTGCTGCCCTTTCGCACCGCCGTTCTTCTTTCCCTTCTCCGGTTTCTCTTCACCAGACTCGGGATCCTTGGTATTATCAGAATCGGCATATTTTACCAAGGCTGCCATAAGTGTTCCGATGTCATTCCAATGGCGCTTGTGCCTCCCCAACTTCATCTTGAGTGACTTAAACCGGCAATTGCGCTCCAGCGTTAAGATCGCTTGGTCAGCGCTAATCCGGTCTGAAGAATGTAAAACCTCCGAAACCCGGTGCACCCAGTGAGTTGTTGACTCGCTCTCCCCTTGAACACAGGCATCCAGATCCACAATGGACATAGGATGTTTGCAGGTGTCCTTGAAATTGGTTATGAACTGGGCCTTCAACTGCCCATTGACTGGATGGAATTAGCTGGTAGGTTTTTCAGCCAAGTGCGGGCTGTCCCTTCTAACATCATCGTAAAATACTTTGCACAAGCCGCTTCATCCACCTCCAACATCTCCATTGCCATCTCGTAACTCTCGACCCACGCCTCGGGCGGCTGATTAGCAGTGTAATTGGGTACCTTCCGCGGACCCTTAAAATCCTTAGGTAGTCGTATGTTACGGAGGGCCGGAATAAGACACGGCACTCCCCAGGAACTGAAAGCGACCCCGGTGCCTCGGTCTACAGACGCCATTGGCTGAAGCGGGGCGGTTTGATGGCGACCTGCCTCCCTTCGTGTCCTGCCATTATCTACCACATCTTGGGCATTTATCTCCCCATGGGCCGCATTACGGCGCCTCGCACTTCTAGACGCTTCCGGTTCATCCATGTGTCTGCTGTAGCTTTTGCTCGGGCGGGGGGTCGAGTGAATTCTATCCCGGCTATAAGAATAAGCCTGCTGTTGCACCACGGCGGTTTGAAGAAGATCCCTAGCCCGCCGTGTTTCGATCGCCGCCAATGAGTCGCCTTCGATCGGAATAGCCACCAAACGGGACGCCGCAGCAATCATATTATCCAAAGGGCTCAGAAAGTGATCCGGTGGCACGGGCACATACGGCAGCGGATCGTCCGTTCGTCGAGGTGGCTCTGTCAGGCGTGGCTGCTCCGGCACCGTCCTAGGCGCTTCAGTCCGGTTTACGGCCGCTGGATTGCTCGTCCCAGTCCCCGGTGTATTAAAGAGGTTCAAACCTTCGAGGGCCGACGACATACGGGATCGATATTTCCGCCGCATTACCTCATTTGATGTGTTTTGATCCAGCACCAGCCGGTAATTTTGTGCCTGTATCAATTGTGACTGGGCGTCCAAAGCGGCCCGTTCTTCAGCCATCCTAGCATCTGCAGTCGCCAGATCCTCCTTGGCCTGTGCTATCTGGTCTTTCAGCTTTGCTACGTCTGCATTATGCTGGTCCTGCGTTTCCGGGGTAACCACCGCGGTTAGTAAGGTCACCCAAGCATCCATCAGATCAGAGAGAACTTGAACCGGCCGGCGCCCTGGGCCGCCTGCCGCAGCTGCTGTTGAGGATTGCAAAGTAGGCTGTGTTCTGGCCATGTAAACGGCAACCCGGCTTGGCGGTTCAAGGAGATCTGGAGTACTGCCGCCGTCGGAATATCCCTTGAACCCATCGTCATGGACTTGGTATAGGGACTCAGTTTCACCCGTGGATGACTCACTGCCGGAGTAAACAGCTGTCTCATCTTCGGACACCGGTTCTGATCCGGTCCCATCGATGCACCCTACGAACGCCCGCTTCACGGCAGGCTTAACCTGGGTAGGACTTGCACGCTGAGCTGTCTCGACGAGGTCGGTGCAGGTGTCCATCTCAGGACCCGGTTCTCCGATTTTGCCGATGAAGACATGGATTCCTCCAAAGGGGACCCGGTATCCGTACTCGATTGAGCCGGTCTCGGGGCCCCACCCTTTGTTGTCGATGTAGAGCTTACCGCGGCGACTCTTGGTCATCCGGCCAACCGCGTACCCTTTGAGTCCTTCGAAGCTGCCCTTCAAGAACTCGAAACCTTCGTGCGATAGCCCCATGGTGGGCGCCAACTGTCGTGGAATCAACACGTCAGATGTCTTCTTAGAAAGTCTTAGTCATGGAGCCATCGCAATGGGTTATCTTGAAGGGGTTAAACCGGACAAGGGACACGGAAGTTTTATACTAGTTCGGCCCCTTCGATGAAGGTAAAAGCCTACGTCTAGTTGCGATGGAATTGATTGGGTTTCGATGCACAGGGAGCGAATACGCTAGCCTGAGCCTTGAGTTGCTGTTCTCTGTCCCTGAACCGCCGCCGGATCACCCCTTTATATACATAGGAGGAGCCCGACCGGTCTACAGAGTCCTAGGCTGGCTTATACAAGTGCCAACCTTGGTCTCTTCCTTTATTTCTTATAATACAAGTTTGTACAAACATGGCAGTTTACCATCATGGGCCCTAAATCGCCCGTAGCCTCTGGGCTTCTAAGCTTCATCCGTGAAGCGCCATCCTCCAGGTCATCTTGGGCTTCGGTATAGCTAGAAGTGAACCGGCCCCTCCTGGTCGGTTTACCCTTAGCAGTTATATCCTCAACAGCTTTAGTGATGCTAGCGGAAACATAGGTTCGATATTACATCAAGTAGCAAGGCCAAGCGGCACATACGGTGCGGCTGAACATTATGTACATTATTTAAT
The DNA here is from genome assembly GCF_018294505.1 of Triticum aestivum. Lineage (NCBI taxonomy): Eukaryota > Viridiplantae > Streptophyta > Magnoliopsida > Poales > Poaceae > Triticum > Triticum aestivum. The sequence goes on from NC_057794.1 coordinate 12,489,121, forward strand.
GAACATGAAGGTGCCTCGATCACGACAACTATGCGGCAGCGGAACGACGATGAAGCGGAACTCCATAGCATAGTGACACTGATGTGGACACGATCTAGACACGGGAAGCTCTCCGATCTGGTAAGACTTTCCTGAAATCTGGCATGACACGCCAGGTCAGTACATTGAATGTACTTGCAAGCTCACAACAAGTATAAGCATAATGGGAAACAATAATATGAAAATTAAGCAGGTTGAATGCAATGCTTCAACATACTACTCATGATGTGAATCATGCTTGTGCACCGAGTCCCTCAGACTCTCTTACCAAATGGGTTACCTCGTAACCAACATCCTCAAAACAGTGATCACTCCTAGATCACAAATGAAACCAACACTTTGGTTCCCAGAACAACGACCATCTTCATGGTCTCATCAATATCATCCCATAACCAGTGTCAACCATATATCTTTAGTCTGCAGGATTAACTTAATTATGTTGATCCATGGTGTGACCTACTTATGAGCTGTGTCTGTAACCGAGCACGCGGCTATCGATAGATTTAATAAACACTCTACAGAGATTAGTACACTGTACCCACACCACGAAACCCATTGCCTCGCACTCCCATTTGGGTGGACCAATGGCATTCTGACAGAACCCTCTCATTGCCATGGCACTCTCCCGGCTACTTCAACCACCTCCCCTTTTGGGCTAAGTCATGGGTGTCCCCGATGTCAACCAATGCCATCCAACAGTCACCGTCATGGCAAAAACAATCAACGGTCCCAAACGGGGACAAAGTACCATAACAACAACGGGCACACAAGGTTATGTCTGCTTACCGGGCCAGGATAGCGCACGCCCATAACCTTCCCTCGCTGGAGCCACCGATCGGAGGCATGACAACGGACCGAATAAAGGCCTTCCCATAAAGGCAAATGTGGTTGTGATGACCCACAAGTATAGGGGATCTATCGTAGTCGTTTCGATAAGTAATAGTGTCGAACCCAACGAGGAGCAGAAGGAAATGACAAGCAGTTTTCAGTAAGGTATTCTCTGCAAGCACTGAAATTATCGGTAACAGATAGTTTTGTGATAGGATAATTTGTAACGGGTAACAAGTAACAAGTGTAAATAAAGTGCAGCAAGGTGGCCCAATCCTTTTTGTAGCAAAGGACAAGCCTGGACAAATTCTTATATGAAGGAAAACGCTCCCGAGGACACATGAGAATTATCGTCAAGCTAGTTTTCATCACGCTCATATGATTCGCGTTCGTTACTTTGATAATTTTATATGTGGGTGGACTGGTGCTTGGGTGCTGCCCATGCTTGGACAAGCATCCCACTTATGATTAACCCCTATTGCAAGCATCTGCAACTATAAAAGAAGTATTAAGGTAAACCTAACCATAGCATGAAACATATGGATCCTTTTGCAACGCATAAACTAGGGTTTAAGCTTCTGTCACTCTAGCAACCCATCATCTACTTATTACTTCCCAATGCCTTCCTCTAGGCCCAAACAATGGTGAAGTGTCATGTAGTCGACGTTCACATAACACCACTAGAGGAAAGACAACATACATCTCATCAAAATATCAAACGAATACCAAATTCACATGACTACTTATAGCAAGACTTCTCCCATGTCCTCAGGAACAAACATAACTACTCACAAATCATATTCATGTTCATAATCAGAGGGGTATTAATATGCATTAAAGATCTGAACATATGATCTTCCACCGAATAAACCAACTAGCATCAACTACAAAGAGTAATCAACACTACTAGCAACCTACAGGTACCAATCTGAGGCTATGAGACAAAGATTGGATACAAGAGATGAACTAGGTTTTGAGAGGAAATGGTTCTGGTGAAGATGTTGATGGTGATTGACCCCCTCCCTCTGAGAGGATCGATGGTGATGACGATGGTGATGATTTCCCCCTCTTGGAGGGATGTTTCCCCGGCAGAACAGCTCTGCCGGAGCCCTAGATTTGTTCCGCCAAGGTTCCGCCTCGTGGCGGCGGTGTTTCGTCCCGAAAGCTTGCTTATGATTTTTTCTAGGGTAAAATACCTCATATAGCCAAAGAAGGGCACCAGAGGCCAGCCAGGGGGCCCACAAGGAGGGGGCGCGCCCAGGGGGGTAGGGTGCGCCCCCACCCTCGTGGACAGGGTGTGGCCCCCTCTGGTGCTTTCTTCGCCCAATATTTTTAATATATTCCAAAAATAACTTCCGTGGAGTTTCAGGACTTTTGGAGTTGTGCAGAATAGATCTCTAATATTTGCTCCTTTTCTAGCCCAGAATTCCAGCTTCCGGCATTCTCCCTCTTCATGTAAACCTTGTAAAATAAGAGAGAAAAGGCATAAGTATTGTGACATAATATGTAATAATAGCCCATAATGCAATAAATATTGATATAAAAGCATGATGCAAAATGGACGTTGTCGGTGTCAAAACCAGCGGATCTCAGGTAGGGGGTCCCGAACTGTGCGTCAAGGCCAGATGGTAACAGGAGACAAGGGACACGATGTTTTTACCCAGGTTCGGGCCCTCTAGATGGAGGTAATACCCTACTCCTGCTTGATTAATATTGATGATATGGGTAGTACAAGAGTAGATCTACCACGAGATCAAGGAGGCTAAACCCTAGAAGCTAGCCTATGGTATGATTGTGTATGAAGATGATTGTCCTACGGACTACAACCCTTCGGTTTATATAGACACCGGATAGGGTTAGGGTTACACAGAGTCGGTTACAATGGTAGGAGATCTTGAATATCCGCATCGCCAAGCTTGCCTTCCACGCCAAGGAAAGTCCCATCCGGACACGGGACGAAGTCTTCAATCTTGTATCTTCATAGTCCAGGAGTCCGGCGAAGGTATAGTCTAGCTACCCGAACACCCCCTAATCCAGGACTCCCTCAGACGTATCAACTCCCCCAAGATTAGATCTCGTTTGTCCTCAAGCGGAAGCCGATATCGAAAAATATGTCCACATGTCTAAAGATAGAGGTGTCGATAAAATAAAATACGGACATGAGGGCATCATGATCATTCTTTGAATAGCAACATTTATGTATATTGTCATATGATTTCTTATGATAAAGTAACAATCTATTCACAATGTAAAGTATGAATCAAAAACTTCATTGAAAACTAACAAACTATAATCTCGGTCATTGAAGCAATTGCTATTTACCATAACATCGAAAGAGTCAATATAAGAGCTTTTCAGCAAGTTCACATACTCAACTATCATTTAGTCTTTCACAATTGCTAACACTCACGCAATACTTATGAGTATGGAGTTTTAATCGGACACAGAGAAAGATAGGGGCTTATAGTGTTGCCTCCCAACCTTTTACCTCAAGGGTAATGTCAACAATAATAGTTTTTAGCTAGATGGCTTCTTCTCTCTCTTTGGATCTCAATACAAAGTTCTCCCCGATCTTGTTGAAGATCTATTCGATGTAATCTTCTTTTGCGGTGTGTTTGTCGAGATCCGATGAATTGTGGGTTTATGATCTAGTTTATCTATGAATAATATTTGAATCTCCTTTGAATTCTTTTATGTATGATTGGTTATCTTTGCAAGTCTCTTCGAATTTTCGGTTTAGTTTGGCGTACTAGATTGATCTTTCTTGCAATGGGAGAAGTGCTTAGCTGTGGGTTCAATCTTGCGGTGCTCGATCCCAGTGACAGAAAGGGAAATGACACGTATTGTATTGTTGCCATCGAGGATAAAAAGATGGGGTTTATTTCATATTGCTTGAGTTTATCCCTCTACATCATGTCATCTTGCCTAAAGCGTTACTCCGTTCTTATGAACTTAATACTCTAGATGGATGCCGGATAGCGGTCGATGTGTGGAGTAATATTAGTAGATGCAGGAAGGAGTCGGTCTACTTATCACGGACGTGATGCCTATATACATGATCATGCCTAGATAATCCCATAATTATTCGCTTTTCTATCAATTGCTCGACAGTAATTCGTTCGCCCACCGTAATAATTATGCTATCTTGAGAGAAGCCACTAGTGAAACCTATGGCCCCTGGGTCTATTTTCTATCATATAAGTTTCCGATCTATCTTTTATTTGCAATCTTTACTTTTCATCTATATCATAAAAATACCAAAAATATTATTATCTTATTATCTCTATCAGATCTCACTTTCGTAAGTGACCGTGAAGGGATTGACAACCCCTTTTCGCGTTGGTTGCGAGGTTCTTATTTGTTTTGTGTAGGTGCGAGGCGACTTGTGCGTGGTCTCCTACTGGATCGATACCTTGGTTCTCAAAACTGAGGCAAATACTTATGCTACTGTGCTGCATCACCCTTTCCTCTTCAAGGGAATAATCCGACGCAAGCTCAAGAGGTAGCAAGAAGAATTTCTGGCGCCGCTGCCGGGGAGATCTTTGCCAAGTCAAGTCAAGATCTACAACAAGCCAAATCTTTGGCGCTGTTGCAAGTCAAGACATACCAAGTACCCATCACAAACTCTTATCCCTCGCATTACATTATTTGCCATTTGCCTCTCGTTTTCCTCTCCCCCACTTCACCTTTGCCGTTTTATTCGCCCTCTTTTCCGTCCTCCCCTCTCTCTCTCTCGTTTACCTCTTGTGTGTTTGTCCTTAGTGCGATTTGTTGCCATCATGTATGAAACTGGGGAGGTTATCGTCAATAGAAATAGTAATAATGAAAATTTGGATGCTTTTGAAGATTCTACTATCTTGCATACTAAAAGGTTTCAAATTGGTAGTGGTAATATCATTGGAAAATGTGTTATTCAAGATTTCTTTACTTGTGCCGGTGCTTTGCCCACTATGGGAGGTTCTATTCTACATAGAACTAGTAGTCTTGCGGATGCCATATCTTTGCTCATAGTGGAACTTGAACGACAATTTATCCACATGCATCCTTGCATTCAAAGAATTTTTCTAGAATTTTCCAATATTGAGCATTCTTCTGTTAAGCGTGCAGCTATCATCTTTTTAGCTCATGAGTTTAGATTTATAATAAAAGAGGCTAATGAAATTTTTTCACACTATAGGGTGGACGCCGGTCGTCATCCCATAGAAGCAATTCTTTTTAATCAAGAGGACATAATGCGTTTGCGATCTTTAGATCATGTTGCCTATAATGAAAACCTAAGAAAAAAGGTGCCTACCGATGTTCTAGTTGATAAGATCTCCGAACTTAATGATAATTTTGCTATTCAGAACAATGGGTTAGGATTTTCTCTTGAACAAAGGCTCATGACTTTTTGCCAAAAGAATGCTTATAATGATGAATTGGTTGTCCAATATGAGGGGCCAAAGGAGGAAATCATACCTCCCGAGCTTGATCTTGGGGACTTCTGTCCCATTCAATTTAGCCCTTTTGATTAATTTTGTTTACCACAAAGGAAACTTGCTGCTGAACGTAGGGAATATGAGATGAGTTTTCGTGATTTGCCTTACCACTATTATCAGAATACTTAGATCTATCCGTATCTTTATGCCTAGCTTGGGGCGTTAAACTATAGCGCTTGTTGGGAGGCAACCCAATTTTATTTTAGTTTCTTGCTTTTTTGCTTATGTTTAGTAATAATAATTTGTTTAGTCTCTGGTTAGATGTGTTTTTATGCTTTTAATTACTGTTTGGGCCAAGTAGAACCGTTGTGAAGACATGGGAAAAGTTTATATGATCATGCTGTAAAACACAGAAACTTTAGCGCTCACGAGAATGGATGCCATTTTTTTTATCAGAGAGTGCTTTTTAGTTGATTCTTTTTGCTCCTGATCACCAGAAATATTACCCACGTCCAGAAATTTATTTCAGAATTTTTGGAGTTACAGAAGTTTGCGTTAGTTACAGATTACTACAGACTGTTCTGTTTTTGACAGATTCTGTTTTTCGTGTGTTGTTTGCTTATTTTGATGAATCTATGGCTAGTAAAATAGTTTATAAACCATAGAGAAGTTGGAATACAGTAGGTTTAACACCAATTTAAATAAAGAATGAGTTTACTACAGTACCTTAAAGTGGTGGTTTGTTTTATTTCGCTAACGGAGCTCACGCGAATTTTTGTTTTGAGTTTTGTGTTGTGAAGTTTTCATGTTTTTGGGTAAAGATTTGATGGATTATGGAATATGGAGTGGCAAGAGCCTAAGATTGGGGATGCCCAAGGCACCCCAAGTTAAACTCAAGGACACCAAAAGCCTAAGCTTGGGGATGGTATCTCTATTGGCAAGCTTAATAGTAACATCAATTTCTTCTATCTCAGCAGGTGCAATATCATTTATAATTTATTTGTTTAAGGAATGAGGTATTGCACTTGCACTAGCCCCCATATCACACAAGCCATGATAACAATGGTCTCCTATTTTAACAGAAATAACAGGCATGCCTACAACATGTCTATGTTTATCTTTAGCATCAGGTTTAGCAATTCTAGCAGCTTCATCACAGAAGTGAATAACATGCCCATCAATATTATCGGCCAAGAGATCTTTAACTATAGCAATACTAGGTTCAACTTTAATTTGCTCAGGGGGTGTAGGAGTTCTAATATTACTTTTGTTAACCACAGTTGAAGCTTTAGCATGATCCTTTATTCTAACAAGGAAAGGTGGTTTCTCAATATAAGCAGTAGGAACAATAGGATCAACATTTTTAGTGATAGTCTTTTCTTCAACTTTAATAGGTGCAACTACCTTTACTTCAATGGGAGGATTATATTTAAACCACTTCTCCTTAGGGAGATCAACATGAGTAGGAAAGGATTCATAGAAAGAAGCTACTATCTCAGAGTCAAGTCCATATTTAGTGCTAAATTCACGGAAAACATCGGTATCCATAAAAGATTTAACACAATCAAACTTAGGTGTTATACCTGACTTATTACCTTCTTGAGGTCCCAATCTTCAGAGTTGCGTTTAATTCTTTCCAATAAATCCAATCTGAATTCAATAGTCTTCATCGTAAAAGAACCAGTATAAGAAGTATCGAGCATGGAGCGATTATTGAGAGAAAGCCGAGCATAAAAATTCTGAATAATCATTTCTTTTGAGAGCTCATGATTGGGGCACGAATATAACATTGACTTAAGCCTCCCCAAGCTTGAGTGATGCTTTCTCCTTCGCGAGGCCAGAAATTATATATATACTTACGATCACGATGAACAAGATGCATAGGATAAAACTTCTGATGAAATTCCAATTTCAATCGGTTGTAGTTCCATGATCCCATATCATCACATAGCCTAAACCATGTGAATGCCTTTCCCTTGAAAGATAAAGGGAAGACCTTCTTCTTGATAACATCCTCGGGCATACCTGCAAGCTTAAATAATCCACAAACTTCATCCACATAGATTAGGTGTAAATCTGGATGCAATGTTCCATGTCCTGTGAATGGATTAGCTAGCAATTTTTCTATCACAACCGAAGGAATTTCCAAGTAAACATTTTTAATAGGTTCAATAGGCTGAGGAGCAACTCTTTGCTCTACTGGTCGGGGTGAAGATACTCCGAACAAGCCCCTCAAAGGATTACTTTCCATAGTAACAAGTGACAGTAAATTTTAGCACAGTGTATAAATTTTTTCCTTACCAAATTCCACTTACCAAAGGCGCTTAACTCCCCGGCAACGGTGCCAGAAAATGACAAGCGGTTTTCAGTATAGGGGATCTATCGTAGTCCTTTCGATAAGTAAGAGTGTCGAACCCAACAAGGAGCGGAAGGAAATGACAAGCGGTAACAGATAGTTTTGTGATAGGATAATTTGTAACGGGTAAAAAGTAACAAGTGTAAATAAAGTGCAGCAAGGTGGCCCAATCCTTTTTGTAGCAAAGGACAAGCCTGGACAAATTCTGATATGAAGGAAAACGCTCTCGAGGACACATGGGAATTATTGTCAAGCTAGTTCTCATCACGCTCATATGATTCGCGTTCGTTACTTTGATAATTTGATATGTGGGTGGACCGGTGCTTGGGTGCTACCCTTTCTTGGACAAGCATCCCACTTATGATTAACCCCTATTGCAAGCATCCGCAACTACAAATGAATTATTAAGGTAAACCTAACCATAACATGAAACATATGGATCCAAATCAGCCCCTTACAAAGCAACGCATAAACTAGGGTTTAAGCTTCTGTCACTCTAGCAACCCACACTACGGGAAACAGGTAATTTGCCGTCAGGAGGCGTCTTTGCCGTCAGCTTTTCTTCGGGAAGATGGCAATGAGTGGGTTTGCCGTCATCAGTAGACGGCAAAGAAAAACTAACGGTAAAAAAAACTTTGCCGTCTGCGAAAATAAATACAGACGGCAAAAAGCTCGCTTTGCCGTCTGCAGCAAAAATCACAGATGGCAAAGAATCTTTGCCGTCTGTATTTGTTTTGATAGACGGCAAAGATTTGTTACCATCTGTGGTTTTTTGGCAGACGGCAAAGTGATCTCTTTGCCGTCTATATTTATTTTCGCAGACGGCAAAGAAGAAGCACATCACGCGGATCAATCACGCGGATTGATGACTTGGCAATATCTCGAACGCACATCCCATGCCGTCGGACGCACGCCTCAACCCACCACCCCACGACGCACGCCTCCACCAACCCCACGACGCACGCACCCCCACGCACGCCCCCACCCACGAGGACACGACCCACCTGCTCCACCCACGACTCCCATCTCCTCCCCCGTGCTCCCTCTTCTCTCCAGCCTCCACCTCCCCGATCAAGTAGTAGCACCCCGCCGGCCAGCGCCCTCATCTCTCCTGCTCCCTGCTCCCTGCTCCCTACTTCTCCCCAAGCTGCCACACGCCGCAGGGCAACACCCGCCTGCCCGTCCCCAAGCAGCTGCACGCCTCGGCCAGTGCCCTCCCGCCCGTCCGTCCGCCGCCGCGCCCAGCATCCTCCGGCCGCCGCCCTTCGGCCCGCCCTCCCGCCCGTCCGCAACCGCGCCCAGCATCCTCCTGCCGCTGCCTCGCACCACAGCTCCTCCGGTCGCGCACCGAAGCTCCTCCTCACCCGCTGGTCGTGCTCTCCGCCTCGCGAGCTCCGCCGCTAGAGCAGCCGGGCGCTAAACCTCGTGAGCTCCGCCGGTCAAGCAGTGCCCATCCCCGACCTCCCTTGCTGCCTCGTCGTGGCGTCGGAGCGACTCAGCTCCCGAGCGCGGCTAGGCCGGAGCGACATGGCTGAGCAGGTCCTGGAGACGGCGCAGCAAGCAGAGCACGGCAGAGCAATGCAGCGAGCGTTGGGGCCGGGCGGCGGGGCGAACAGAGCACTGCAGGGGAAAGGAAGGACCTGATTGATTTTTAGATTTAATTTTTAGGGTCCTTTGTGTTAATTTCCAGGATTATTCTGTAGCTTTAGTTTTTTGGGTCATGTTTGCATTATGTACTGACAGCAATGTCATGGAATGAAAGCAATAAAAATGGCCGAGCATTTGCCTGTTAAAAGATGAAGAAACATGGGCAGTGCACTGCGTGCATTGACCGCATCCCTTGGAAACAACACTGATGTGTTTTTTTATTTGATCCTTTTCTTTGTCGTCTGTGTATATGAGGCTGACGACAAAGGCAAAATAGCTGACAGTAAAGATATAGTCTGGTTGACGGCAAAAGTACTTTTCTTTGCCGTCTGTGATTTATAAGGATGACGGCGAAGTAGATTTGGCTGAAAAGCTGACGGCAAAGTATTCTTTGCTGACTTATCTTTGCCGTCTGACTTTGCCGTCTACTTCCTGACGGCAAACTCTTTGCCCTCTGGATTTAGGCCTTTGCCGTCTGTGATCCACAGACGGCAAATTACCTGTTTCCTGTAGTGCCATCATCTACTTATTACTTCCCAATGCCTTCCTCTAGGCCCAAACAATGGTGAAGTGTCATGTAGTCGACGTTCACATAAAACCACCAGAGGAAAGACAACATACATCTCATCAAAATATCGAACGAATACCAAATTCGCATGACTACTTATAGCAAGACTTCTCACATGTCCTCAGGAACAAACATAACTACTCACAAATCATATTCATGTTCATAATCAGAGGAGTATTAATATGCATAAAGGATCTGAACATATGATCTTCCACCAAATAAACCAACTAGCATCAACTACAAAGAGTAATCAACACTACTAGCAACCTACAGGTACCAATCTGAGGCTATGAGACAAAGATTGGATACAAGAGATGAACTAGGGTTTGAGAGGAAATGGGACTCGTGAAGATGTTGATGGAGATTGACCCCCTCCCACTGAGAGGATCGATGGTGATGATTTCTCCCTCCCGGAGGGATGTTTCCCCGGCAGAACAGCTCCGCCGGAGCACTCGATTGTTTCCACCAAGGTTCCACCTCGTGGCGCCGGTGTTTCATCCCGAAAGCTTGCTTATGATTTTTTCCAGGGTAAAAGACCTCATATAGGCAAATAAGGGCACCGGAGGGCAGCCAGGGGGCCCATGAGGCAGGGGGGCGCGCCCAGGGGGTAGGGCGCGCCCCCACCCTCGTGGACAGGGTGTGGCCCCCTTCTGGTGCTTTCTTCGCCCAATATTTTTAATATATTCCAAAAATAACTTCCGTGGAGTTGCAGGACTTTTGGAGTTGTGCAGAATAGGTCTCTAATATTTGCTCCTTTTCCAGCCCAGAATTCCAACTGCCGGCATTCTCCCTCTTCATGTAAACCTTGTAAAATAAGAGAGAAAAGGCATAAGTATTGTGACATAATATGTAATAACAGCCCATAATGCAATAAATATTGATATAAAAGCATGATGCAAAATGTACGTATCAGGTTGCACTAGGAAGCTCGATTCGTTGGCACCATGACTCGATCAACATTATGTTCAAGTTGAATTATCATCAGGTTTAACTTGAAATAAAAGAACTCGAGTCATAGTATGCCATGAACATGCAACTATCTGACATGCACTATATCCACATATCGCTAAAATCAACGGATCAACATCATAGAAATATTCTGCTTGCACTACTAAGCACTTTAACTTGCTGGTTTCAACTTCACTGGTTTTCAATCCCATCATTTTTAGTTATGCCATTAACATAGTAATATCAATAACCATGTATGAAAATGATACCGATCATGACCAAATCATAGCCACCGCCTCACACTAGTCCATGTACTGAAACACTTTTGTAACTAAGCACTTCAATCATGTTAAAGTAAACTAGCGTAAGCAATATTTATGAAATGATTAAATGCCTGAAATAAACCATATTCAAGTTGGAAGAAAATCATAATTTTTGAAATGACACCATGCAAATATTTGTGTGGCTTGCCTTAGCATAGAGGAGGGTCACACTCCTCTTGGTTCTCTTCTAGACAAGCTTCTCCTTCTAAACATAAATAAAATAGCAAAAAGAAAACATCAAGAACACTTCTGAAATTCACCAGAAATTCTAGATAGTAGAGAAAAATCTCAAATTTATGTGCTGCTAGAATATTTCAATACAAACACAATTAAAAAATAATCAATACATTTGGACTTATGGTTTAAGAGTTATGGCTGGTCAAAGTTTCTTGTCAAAATTTGAATTAAATTCAAATAAAAAACCAGGGGGTGACGTCGAAGGCGTAAACCCGCGGGGCGCCACCACTTATACCGCTTCGGGCGCGGCTAAGTGGCTGACTATGGGCCCCCGCTATTAGGTTTAGAGGGAGAGGGAGGGAAATAGAGGAGGGGCAACGAGTCGCCGGCGATTCTTCGGCGAGGAGAGCTCGGCTGCTGCCATGGAGGGGGGGAATGGATGCACAAGACTACGGTGAGTCTATACATACCGGAAACGTGGCTAGGGGTGGACGGAGCGGGACGCGGTGATCTTCTCTAGAGACGTCGTCGGAGGGAGCTCGTTGGAGTTGGCGATTCCAGCGAGGGAGGGTGTTTCCAGGGGCTCCAACTAGTTCAGCGTGCACCCGAGGATCACCAGGGACACACCTGAGGAGTTGGTCGAGCTCGAGCGGCTCTAGAGGGGTGGGGAGCAGCAGAGGGGATCGCCGGCGAGCTGGGGTCGGGAACGGCGGCCAGAGGCCTGCTCGGCTAGGCTGCGGCTATCGATTGCTTCATGGTGGTTGTGTGAGTGTGTTGCGATGCTTGGAGAGGTTGGGGAGGGGCTGTATTTATAAGCGGATGGGAGGGGTCACGAGCTCTGCCGGAGCTCTCTAGAGATAGCGCACGACGATGAAGAGCTCCAGTGAGAGGGGGAGAAGAGGCCGTGGTTCACGCGGCCACTGTGGGAGGGAGGAGACAAGCATAGGGGCTCGGGTGGCGACGAGAACAGGGGCACGGGCACACTGTACGCTTGGACGCGTCGTGCCCGTGCTCGCTGCGGCGAGTTCCAGCGTTGGGCGAGTGCCAGGGGGAGTTAATGGCTTCAGTACGATGATGGTGGAACGGTTTGGCAAGGTGCGGCGAGCGGGGAAGCAAGCACGAGTGCCACAGAGACGTCGGCGGCATCCAGAGCGCGTCGACTAGCTTCCTGGCATCATGCACACATGTGGTCACAGCGTGAACTCTGGCATCACACCACGTAGCGCATTAAATTCATGTCTGGCGTGTAGTGCTTACTGGTTTGGGTTGATCCAAGGTCTTGAGTTGATCACAGGTCGACTGTGCAAGGGTGTAGCATTCTGGCAAGTTTCTGGACAGAAGAATCTAGAAGGAGTTTAGGGCTAAGCTTTGGAGGTAAAGGTTTCTTAGGAGGGTAATGAAGCCCTAAAAGTTTTAGCTTCATTGGATCAAGGAAAAATGCACTTCCTTTTTAAAGTGCATTTTCCGGCCAGAACAGAAAAGCTTTTTGTAGACAAAATATTCCAAATAACTATGAAATATTTTTGCACACGGAGGTGTGCCAGGGTCCAAAGAATATTCAGGAATTTTCTCAGATTTTTGTGGGCAAGAAAAATGAGGGTTGCTTTGGAGCATATGTAACTAAAGTGTGATTTCAGAGAAGAAATAAATATTTTTCATTTATGAAAAATATTCCTAGGGCCATTTTGGGACATATCAGAGAGGAAATGATGTGTTTGAGAGGGAGGTGAGTCACTTGGGTGAAAATCAAGGAAATTCCCAAGTGGTTAAGTCCAACTGAGTTGATTCAAAACTCCAAATTCAAATAAATGGCAATGAAATCCAGACAAAGAAAAAGAGCAAAAACCAGGATGTCACATACATGAATGGTCAAAAAAACAATATGCATACATCCATTTAGTAAAAATTTCTATGTACAAAAAGACTATCTATGAACAAAAAAAAGCAAACATTAGTGGACAAAAAAGTATACATCAATGGATCTCCCATATATTTAGAAAAATATGCATACATCCATTTAGTAAAAATTTCTATGAACAAAAAACTTTCTATGAAGAAAAAAATGCACAAGTATGCCAGCGGCGGCGGAGGCGGCGTCGTCGGGGCAGGGCAAGGGTGCGGGGGAACGGGGGCTCACTGGGGGCGCCGTTGGGGCAGGGGCAGGGCCACGGCTACGTCGGGGCAGGGCAGGGGCGCGGGGAGCGGCACCAGCATTGGGGCAGGGTGCGCGTCGGGGCAGAGGGTGTCGAGGGCGTCGGTGAGGGCATCAACGGCGAGGAGGAGTAGCCTGACGGCAAGGGCGTCGATGGCGAGCTCGGGCAGCCTGGCGGCGTTGATGTGCTCGGCGTCGTCGGGGGCAACTGCACATGAAATCTGAAAAATTCCTAAGTCCTGGCTTATATACCCAACCCTTTCGTCCCGGTTGGTGGCTCCAATCGGGACCACCTTTGGTCCCGGTTGGAGCCACCAACCGGGAATAAAGGTCAATTTCAGCAGCCCAAAGGGCGGGAAGCAGAGATCTTTGGTCCCGGTTGGTGGCTCGAACCGGGACGAAAGGGTGGCATTAGTCCCGGTTGGTGGCTCAATCTGGGACCAAAGGCACCCTTTCGTCCCGGTTCGAGCCACCAACCGGGACCAATAGCCTGGCACAGTGGTGTGGTGGGAGTTTAGTCCCACCTCGCTAGTTGAGAGAGGGTCGCACTAGTTTATAAGGTCCGCTGTGGCTGAGCATTCGAGCTCCTCTCCAATGCAGACAATAGTTGCCTAAACTTTGTCACTACCATGTTGGGCCTAGCCTGCATCCTCGCCCATGTATAGATTGGTTTCTAGTCGTATGCGGGCCATGGTGGCCCAGTAGGCGGCATTCTTATTTTTTATGTCATTTTAGTCTGCTATTAAAGATTTCAACATAAATTAATTTATGAAAATTCCTTTTGCTATTAAAGTTTTTAACAAAAAATACTTTCATAATTTTAGTTGCATAAATTTTATATAATTTTAAGTTAATATTATTTTGATAATATTTTTATCTTTATGTCATTTTAGTTTGCTATTAAAGTTTTTAACATAAAATACTTTATAAAAATTCTTTTTGCTATTAAAGTTTTTAACAAAAGTACATTGATAATTTTAGTTGCATAAATTTTATATAATTTTAGTTTAATATTATTTTGATAATATCTAGAGGTTTATAAAAGCTTTTTAGGTGATTCTTTTTACTATTAAAGAATATTATAATTTTGTTTTAGCTGATCATAACAAAATATTTTAATTGATTCTTTTTAGTTCATTCTTTTTGCTATTAGAGTTTTATAAAAGCTTTTTAGTTCATTCTTTTTGTTATTAGAGTTTTATAAAAGCTTTTTAGTTCATTCTTTTGAAAAGCACTACAAATGAACTCTGGAAAGGTTGAAAGTTGGCATGGTATCATCATTTCACCCACATAGCATGTGCTAAAAAGTTGAGAGGATTATGACAAGAACTGGATGCACTTCGTGTATGAAAGGAACAATCTCTTTCGAAGTATCACGGTTTCGGGTGAAAACTCATTGGTGACACAGGGATTTCATTTTTCGAACTTATTTCAACTCCAGACTTTTTGTGCGTCCAACATGCACCATTCAAAGCCACATCATTCAATATTCAACCATTTCTAACTTCATTTGGTATTTTTCATGCATTTACTGATTTTTTTAGCTAAATGACACTAAAATTGAAAGGCACTACAAATGAATTTTGAAAAGGATGAAAGTTGGCATGATATCATCATTTGACCCACATAGCATGTGCTAAAAAGTTGAGAGGGTTACGACAAAAACTGAAGGCACTTCGTGTACAAAATGGAGAATCTCTTTCGAATTATCAGGGTTTCGGTTGAAAACGCATCTACTACAAAGGGATTTTATTTTTTCTTTGTGTAATCAAAGCCATCATCAGAATAGTTATGGAGAGAAAGTCTTCACTTTTTCTTTTCGTGTGTCCCTTTCTTATTGCTCCATAACCTTGGATAATCTTCATCGTTTAATAGGGTGCTCGGGTCAGCCTTCACTATTAAGGGAGGAATTTCATGAAACTTTTCATAATCTTTAGACATGTCTGTCTTACCCTCCACTCCCATGATGTCTCTTTTCCCTGAAAGAACTATGTGGCACTTTGGCTCATCGTATGATGTATTCGCTTCCTTATCTTTTCTTTTTCTTTGTTTGGTAGACATGTCCTTCATATAGGAAACCTGCGCCACATCATTGGCTAGGACGAATGGTTCTTCCGTGTACCCAAGATTGTTCAGATCCACTGTTGTCATTCCATACTGTGGGTCTACCTGTACCCCACCTCCTGACAGATTAACACATTTGCATCGAAACAAAGGGACCTTAAAATCATGTCCATTGTCAAGTTCCCATATGTCTACTATGTAACCATAATATGTGTCCAATCCCATGAGATGTGTTTGAGACCAACTGCCGAAAGTCCTGATGTGTTCACATGTAATCCAGTCGTCACACTGCTCCGGGTGTTTGGAGCGCAGAATATTCTTGTGTTCATTGACATACAGGGTCACCAAGGTAGAATTCTGTAGAACCGTGTAGTGTGCTTGAGCCCAAGAATGCCCGTCCCTACATATTATTGAGTTCGCTCCCACTACAAAAAAATACACTTCCGTGATGGTACGTGTTTGTCACAGTAGGTCACGTTTTATGTCATGCATGTACATTCATGACGATTTTATGATAGAATCAAGATAGTCATACCTGTGCTGTCGTAGAAGTGTTCCATGACATTACCAAAATTATCGTCACGAAAGTGTCTGATACGTCTCCAACATACCTTCCATGCTGTTTTATTATCAATATTGGATGTTTTATAATCATTATATAGTCATTTTATATCACTTTTTGGTACTAACCTATTGACATAGTGCCAAGTGCCAGTTGCTGTTTTCTACATGTTTTTTACATCGCAGGAAATCAATATCAAACGGAGTCCAAATGCCCCGAAACTTTTTAGAGATTTTTTATGGGCTAGAAGGAAGAAGATGGGCCCTAGTTGCACCTAGGGGGAGGCCCGAGGAGGGCACAACCCACCAGGGCGCGCCAGGAGGCCCTAGTGTTGGAAATATGCCCTAGAGGCAATAATAAAAGCTTTATTCTTATATTTCTTTGTTCATGATAATTGTCTTTATTCATGCTATAATTGTGTTATCTGGAAATCGTAATACATGTGTGAATAACAGACACCAACATGTCCCTAGTATGCCTCTAGTTGACTAGCTCGTTGATCAACAGATAGTCATGGTTTCCTGACTATGGACATTGGATGTCGTTGGTAACGAGATCACATCATTAGCAGAATGATGTGATGGACAAGACCCAATCCTAAACATAGCTTAAAGATCGTATAGTTCGTTTGCTAGAGTTTTTCCAATGTCAAGTATCTTTTCCTTAGACCATGAGGTCGTGTAACTCCTGGATACCGTAGGAGTGCTTTGGGTATACCAAACGTCACAACGTAACTGGGTGACTATAAAGGTATACTACGGGTATCTCCGAAAGTGTCTGTTGGGTTGACACGGATCAAGACTGGGATTTGTCACTCCGTATGACGGAGAGGTATCACTGGGCCCACTCGGTAATGCATCATCAATATGAGCTCAAAGTGACCAAGTGTCTGGTCACGGGATCATGCATTACGGTACGAGTAAAGTGACTTGCCGGTAACGAGATTGAACGAGGTATTGGGATACCAACGATCGAATCTCGGGCAAGTAACATATCGATTGACAAAGGGAATTGAATACGGGGTTGCTTGAATCCTCGACATCGTGGTTCATCCGATGAGATCATCGTGGAGCATGTGGGAGCCAACATGGGTATCCAGATCCCGCTGTTGGTTATTGACCAGAGAGTCGTCTCGGTCATGTCTGCCTGTCTCCCGAACCCGTAGGGTCTACACACTTAAGGTTCGGTGACGCTAGGGTTGTAGGGATATGTATATGCAGTAACCTGAATGTTGTTCGGAATCCCGGATGAGATCCCAGACGTCACGAGGAGTTCCGGAATGGTCCAGAGGTAAAGAATTATATATAGGAAGTGCTATTTCGGCCATCGGGACAAGTTTCGGGGTTATCGGTATTGTACCGGGACCACCGGAAGGGTCCCGGGGGCCCACCGGGTGAGGCCACCTGCCCCGGGGGGCCAAATGGGCTGTAGGGGGTGCGCCTTGGCCTACATGGGCCAAGGGCACCAGCCCCAAGAGGCCCATGCGCCTAGGGTTCACAAAAGGGAAGAGTCCCACTTGTGGAAGGCACCTCCGAGGTGCCTTGGGGGGGGGGAGGGAAACCTTCCCTGGCCGCCGCCCCCTAGGAGATTGGATCTCCTAGGGCCGGCACCCCCCTATGCCCTCCTATATATAGTGGGGAAGGAGGGCTTTTCATCCACGCCTTTGGTTGCCTCCTTCTCCCTCTCCAACTCCTCCTTCTCCTCCATAGTGCTTGGCGAAGCCCTGACGGAGTACTGCAGCTCCACCATCACCACGCCGTCGTGCTGTTGCTGGAGCCATCTTCCTCAACCTCTCCTTTCCCCTTGCTGGATAAAGAAGAAGGAGACGTTACGCTAACCGTACGTGTGTTGAACGCGGAGGTGCCGTCCGTTCGGCGCTATAATCTCCGGTGATTTGGATCACGTCGTGTTCGACTACATCATGCCCATTCTTTGAATGCTTCCGCTCGCGATCTACAAAGGTATGTAGGTGCATCCGATTACTCGTTGCTAGATGAACTCATAGATGGATCTTGGTGAAGCCGTAGGAAAATTTTTGTTTTCTGCTATGTTCCCCAACAGTGGCATCATGAGCTAGGTCTATGCGTAGTTCTTCTTGCGCGAGTAGAACACAATTTGTTGTGGGTGTAGATGTTGTCAACCTTCTTGCCGCTACTAGTCTTATCTTGCTTCAACGGTATTGTGGGATGAAGCGGCCCGGACCAAACTTACACGTATGCTTACGTGAGACCGGTTCCACCGACTAACATGCACTAGTTGCATAAGGTGGCTGGCGGGTGTCTGTCTCTCCTACTTTAGTTGGAGCGGATTCGATGAAAAGGGTCCTTATGAAGGGTAAATAGAAGTTGACAAATCACGTTGTGGCTTTCACGTAGGTAAGAAAACGTTCTTGCTAGAACCCTAATTCAGCCACGTAAAACTTGCAACAACAATTAGAGGACGTCTAACTTGTTTTTGCAGCAAGTGCTTTGTGATATGATATGGCCAAAGTTGTGATGAATGATGAATGATCTATATGTGATGTATGAGTTGTTCATGCTATTGTAATATGAATCACGACTTGCATGTCGATGAGTATGACAACCGGCAGGAGCCATAGGAGTTGCCTTTATTTTTGTAATGACCTGCGTGTCATTGAAGAACGCCATGTAAATTACTTTACTTTATTGCTAAACGCGTTAGCCATAGTAGTAGAAGTAATAGTTGGCGAGCAACTTCATGGAGACACGATGATGGAGATCATGGTGTCAAGCCGGTGACAAGATGATCATGGAGCCCCAAGATGGAGATCAAAGGAGCTATGTGATATTGGCCATATCATGTCACTATTATTATTTGATTGCATGTGATGTTTATCATGTTTAGCATCTTGTTTACTTAGAACGACGGTAGTAAATAAGATGATCCCTTACAGCAATTTCAAGAAGTGTTCTCCCCTAACTGCGCACCGTTGCTAAAGTTCGTCGTTTCGAAGCACCACGTGATGATCGGGTGTGATAGATCCTTACATTCACATACAACGGGTGTAAGACAGTTTTGCACATGCAAAACACTTAGGGTTAACTTGACGAGCCTAGCATGTGTATAGACATGGCCTCGGAACACAGAGACCGAAAGGTCGAACACGAGTCGTATGGAAGATACGATCAACATGAAGATGTTCACCGACGATGACTAGTCTGTCTCACGTGATGATCGGACATGGCCTAGTCGACTCGGATCGTGTAACATTTAGATGACTAGAGGGATGTCTAATCTGAGTGGGAGTTCATTAATAATTTGATTATATGAACTTAATTATCATGAACTTAGTCTAAAATCTTTACAATATGTCTTGTAGATCAAATGGCCAACGTTGTCTTCAATTTCAACGCATTCCTAGAGAAAACCAAGCTGAAAGACGATGACAGCAACTATACGGACTGGGTCCGGAACCTGAGGATCATCCTCATAGCTGCCAAGAAAGATTATGTCCTACAAGCACCGCTCGGTGATCCACCCGTCCCACAGAACCAAGACGTTATGAACGCTTGGCAGACATGTACTGATGACTACTCCCTCGTTCAGTGCGGCATGCTTTACAGCTTAGAGCTGGGGCTCCAAAAGCGTTTTGAGAGACATGGAGCATATGAGATGTTCGAAGGGCTGAAAATGGTTTTTCAAGCTCATGCCCGGATCGAGAGATATGAAGTCTCCGACAAGTTCTTCAGCTGTAAGATGGAGGAAAATAGTTCTGTCAGTGAGCACATACTCACCATGTCTGGGTTACATAACCGCTTGACTCAGCTGGGAGTTAATCTCCCGGATGACGCGGTCATTGACAGAATCCTCCAGTCGCTTCCACCAAGCTACAAGAGCTTTGTGATGAACTTCAATATGCAGGGGATGCAAAAGACCATTCCTGAGGTATTTGCAATGCTGAAATCAGCAGAGGTAGAAGTCAAGAAGGAACATCAAGTGTTGATGGTAAATAAAACCACTAAGTTCAAGAAGGGCAAGGGTAAAAAGAACTTCAAGAAGGACGGCAAGGAAGTTGCCGCGCCTGGCAAGAAAGCTGCCGGGAAGAAGCCAAAGAATGGACCCAAGCCCGAGACTGAGTGCTTTTATTGCAAGGAAAGTGGTCACTGGAAGCGGAACTGCCCCAAATACTTAGCAGATAAGAAGGCCGGCAAAACGAAAGGTATATGTGATATGCATGTAATTGATGTGTACCTTACCAGTACTCATAGTAGCTCTTGGGTATTTGATACCGGTGCAATTGCTCACATTTGTAACTCAAAGCAGGAGCTGCAGAATAAGCGGGGACTGGCAAAGGACGAGGTGACGATGCGCGTCGAGAATGGTTCCAAGGTCGATGTGATCGCCGTCGGCACGCTGCCTCTACATTTACCTACGGGATTAGTTTTAAACCTCAATAATTGTTATTTAGTGCCAGCTTTGAGCATGAACATTGTGTCGGGATCTCGTTTAATTCGAGATGGCTACTCATTTAAATCCGAGAATAATGGTTGTTCTGTTTATATGAGAGATATGTTTTATGGTCATGCTCCTATGGTGAATGGTTTATTCTTAATGAATCTCGAGCGTAATGCTACACATATTCATAGTGTGAGTACCAAAAGATGTAAAGTTGATAATGATAGTCCCACATACTTGTGGCACTGCCGCCTTGGTCACATAGGTGTCAAACGCATGAAGAAGCTCCATGCAGATGGACTTTTAGAGCCTCTTGATTACGAATCATTTGACACGTGCGAACCATGCCTCATGGGTAAGATGACCAAGACTCCGTTCTCAGGAACAATGGAGCGAGCAACCAACTTATTGGAAATCATACATACTGATGTGTGCGGTCCAATGAGTGTTGAGGCTCGCGGTGGCTATCATTATGTTCTCACCCTCACTGATGATTTGAGTAGATATGGGTATATCTACTTAATGAAACACAAGTCCGAGACCTTTGAAAAGTTCAAGGAATTTTAGAGTGAGGTTGAGAATCAACGTGACAGGAAAATCAAGTTTCTATGATCAGATCGTGGAGGAGAATACTTGAGTCACGAATTTGGCACACACTTAAGAAAATGTGGAATAGTTTCACAACTGACGCCGCCTGCAACACCTCAGCGTAATGGTGTTTCCGAACGTCGTAATCGCACTCTAATAGATATGGTGCGATCTATGATGTCTCTTACCGATTTACCGCTATCTTTTTGGGGCTATGCTTTAGAGACTGCCGCATTCACTTTAAATAGGGCTCCATCGAAATCCGTTGAGACGACACCGTTTGAATTATGGTTTGGGAAGAAACCTAAGCTGTCGTTTCTAAAAGTTTGGGGATGCGATGCTTATGTCAAGAAACTTCAACCTGAAAAGCTCGAACCCAAGTCGGAAAAATGCGTCTTCATAGGATACCCTAAAGAAACGGTTGGGTATACCTTCTACCTCAGATCCGAAGGCAAGATCTTTGTTGCCAGGAATGGATCCTTTCTAGAGAAAGAGTTTCTCTCAAAAGAAGTAAGTGGGAGGAAAGTAGAACTTGATGAAGTATTACCTCTTGAACCGGAAAATGGCGCAACTCAAGAAAATGTTCCTGAGGTGCCTGCACCGACTAGAGAGGAAGTTAATGATAATTATCAAGATACTTCTGATCAAGCTCCTACTGAAATTCGAAGGTCCACAAGGACACGTTCCGCACCAGAGTGGTACGGCAACCCTGTCATGGAAATCATGTTGTTAGACAACGGTGAACCTTCGAACTACGAAGAAGCGATGGCGGGCCCGGATTCCGACAAATGGCTAGAAGCCATGAAATCCGAGATAGGATCCATGTATGAAAACGAAGTATGGACTGTGACTGACTTGCCCGTTGAACGGCGAGCCATAGAAAATAAATGGATCTTTAAGAAGAAGACATACGCGGATGGTAATGTGACCATCTATAAAGCTCGGCTTGTCGCTAAGGGTTATCGACAAGTTCAAGGGGTTGACTACGATGAGACTTTCTCACCGGTAGCGAAGCTAAAGTCCGTCCGAATCATGTTAGCAATTGCCGCATTCTACGATTATGAAATATGGCAAATGGATGTCAAAACGGCATTCCTTAATGGTTTCCTTAAGGAAGAATTGTATATGATGCAGCCGGAAGGTTTTGTCGATCCTAAGAATGCTGACAAGGTGTGCAAGCTCCAACGCTCGATTTATGGGCTGGTGCAAGCATCTCGGAGTTGGAACATTCGCTTTGATGAGATGATCAAAGCGTTTGGGTTTACGCAGACTTATGGAGAAGCATGTGTTTACAAGAAAGTGAGTGGGAGCTCTGTAGCATTTCTCATATTATATGTAGATGACATACTTTTGATGGGAAATGATATAGAACTCTTGGACAGCATCAAGGCCTACTTGAATAAGAGTTTTTCAATGAAGGACCTTGGAGAAGCTGCTTATATATTAGGCATCAAGATCTATAGAGATAGATCAAGACGCCTCATAGGTCTTTCACAAAGCACATACCTTGATAAGATATTGAAGAAGTTCAATATGGATCAGTCTAAGAAGGGGTTCTTGCCTGTGTTGCTAGGTATGAAATTGAGCTCAGCTCAATGTCCGACCACGGCAGAAGATATAGAAGAGATGAGTGTCATCCCCTATGCCTCAGCCATAGGTTCTATTATATATGCCATGCTATGTACCAGACCTGATGTAAACCTTGCCGTAAGTTTGGTAGGAAGGTACCAAAGTAATCCCGGCAAGGAACACTGGACAGCGGTCAAGAATATCCTGAAGTACCTGAAAAGGACTAAGGAAATGTTTCTCGTTTATGGAGGTGACAAAGAGCTCGTCGTAAAGGGTTACGTCGACGCTAGCTTCGACACAGATCTGGATGACTCTAAGTCACAAACCGGATATGTGTATATTTTGAATGGTGGGGCAGTAAGCTGGTGCAGTTGCAAGCAGAGCGTCGTGGCGGGATCTACATGTGAAGCGGAGTACATGGCAGCCTCGGAGGCAGCACATGAAGCCATATGGGTGAAGGAGTTCATCACCAACCTAGGAGTCATACACAATGTGTCGGGGCCAATCAAACTCTTTTGTGACAACACTGGAGCTATTGCACTTGCCAAGGAGCCCAGGTTTCACAAGAAGACAAGGCACATCAAGCGTCGCTTCAACTCCATTCGTGAAAATGTTCAAGATGGAGACATAGAGATTTGTAAAGTACATACGGATCTGAATGTAGCAGATCCGTTGACTAAACCTCTCCCTAGGGAAAAACATGATCAACACCAGAATTCCATGGGTGTTCGATTCATCACAATGTAACTAGATTATTGACTCTAGTGCAAGTGGGAGACTGTTGGAAATATGCCCTAGAGGCAATAATAAAAGCTTTATTAATATATTTCTTTGTTCATGATAATTGTCTTTATTCATGCTATAATTGTGTTATCCGGAAAACGTAATACATGTGTGAATAACAGACACCAACATGTCCCTAGTATGCCTCTAGTTGACTAGCTCGTTGATCAACAGATAGTCATGGTTTCCTGACTATGGACATTGGATGTCGTTGATAACGAGATCACATCATTAGGAGAATGATGTGATGGACAAGACCCAATCCTAAACATAGCTTAAAGATCGTATAGTTCGTTTGCTAGAGTTTTTCCAATGTCAAGTATCTTTTCCTTAGACCATGAGGTCGTGTAACTCCCGAATACCGTAGGAGTGCTTTGGGTATACCAAACGTCACAATGTAACTGGGTGACTATAAAGGTATACTACGGGTATCTCCGAAAGTGTCTGTTGGGTTGACACGGATCAAGACTGGGATTTGTCACTCCGTATGACGGAGAGGTATCACTGGGCCCACTCGGTAATGCATCATCAATATGAGCTCAAAGGGACCAAGTGTCTGGTCACGGGATCATGCATTACGGTACGAGTAAAGTGACTTGCCGGTAACGAGATTGAACGAGGTATTGGGATACCGACAATCGAATCTCGGGCAAGTAACATACCGATTGACAAACGGAATTGAATATGGGGTTGCTTGAATCCTCGACATCGTGGTTCATCCGATGAGATCATCGTGGAGCATGTGGGATCCAACATGG
This sequence comes from Triticum aestivum, assembly GCF_018294505.1. Classification (NCBI taxonomy): domain Eukaryota; kingdom Viridiplantae; phylum Streptophyta; class Magnoliopsida; order Poales; family Poaceae; genus Triticum; species Triticum aestivum. The sequence continues at coordinate 12,513,317 of NC_057794.1, forward strand.
GTATCCAGATCCCGCTGTTGGTTATTGGCCGGAGAGTCGTCTCGATCATGTCTGCCTGTCTCCCGAACCCGTAGGGTCTACACACTTAAGGTTCGGTGACGCTAGGGTTGTAGGGATATGTATATGCAGTAACCCGAATGTTGTTCGGAGTCCCGGATGATATCCCGGACGTCACGAGGAGTTCCGGAATGGTCTGGAGGTAAAGAATTATATATAGGAAGTGCTATTTCAGCCATCGGGACAAGTTTCGGGGTTATCGGTATTGTACCGGGACCACCGGAAGGGTCCCGGGGGCCCACCGGGTGAGGCCACCTGCCCCGGGGGGCCACATGGGCTGTAGGGGGTGTGCCTTGGCCTACATGGGCCAAGGGCACCAGCCCCAAGAGGCCCATGCGCCTAGGGTTCACAAAAGGGAAGAGTCCCACTTGTGGAAGGCACCTCCGAGGTGCCTTGGGGGGGAGGGAAACCTCCCCTGGCCGCCTCCCCCTAGGAGATTGGATCTCCTAGGGCCGGCGCCCCCCCCCCGTAGGCCCTCCTATATATAGTGGGGGAAGGAGGGCTTTTGATCCACGCCTTTGCTTGCCTCCTTCTCCCTCTCCAACTCCTCCTTCTCCTCCATAGTGCTTGACGAAGCCCTGACGGAGTACTGCAGCTCCACCATCACCACGCCGTCGTGCTGTTGCTGGAGCCATCATCCTCAACCTCTCCTTTCCCCTTGCTGGATCAATAAGAAGGAGACATTACGTTAACCATACGTGTGTTAAACGCGGAGGTGTCGTCCGTTCGGCGCTATAATCTCCGGTGATTTGGATCACGTCGTGTTCGACTACATCATCCCCGTTCTTTGAACGCTTCCGCTCGCGATCTACAAAGGTATGTAGATGCATCCGATTACTCGTTGCTAGATGAACTCATAGATGGATCTTGGTGAAGACGTAGGAAAAATTTTGTTTTCTACTACGTTCCTCAACACCTAGGGCGCCCCGGGGGGTTGTGCCCACCTCGGGTACCCCCTGGACAGCCTCTTTGCTCTATAAATACCCCAATATTCCAGAAACCCTAAAAGCATCGATGAAATATTCATCCAGTCACCGCAGATTCCAGGACCACCAGATCCAATCTAGACACCATCACGGAGGGGTTCACCACTTCCATTGGTGCCTCTCCGATGATGCGTGAGTAGTTCTTTGTAGACCTTCAGGTCCGTAGTTAGTATCTAGATGGCTTTCTCTCTCTCTCTCTCTCTCTCTCTCTCTCTCTCTCTCTCGCTGAATTCTCAATACGATGGTCTCTTGGAGATCCATATGATGTAACTCTTTTTGCGGGGTGTTTGTTGGGATATGATGAAATTTAGTTTATGATCAGTCATATCTTTTTATCTCCATCAAAGTTATTTGAGTTTCTTTGATTCTTATATGCATGATCTCTTATAGCCTCGTATTTATTCTCCGATATTTGGGTTTTGTTTGGCCAACTTGATCTATTTATCTTGCAATGGGAAGAGGTGCCCGGTAGTGGGTCCGATCTTACGGTGCTTGATCCCAGTGACAGAAAGCAAACCGACACTTATGTATCGTTGCTACTAAGGATAAAAAGACGAGATCTAATATTTTCCGCGATAGATAAATGGATCTTATCTACAGCATGTCATCTTTCTTAATGCATTACTCCGTTTCTCCATGAACTTAATACACTAGATGCATGTTGGATAGCGGTTGATGTGTGGAGTAATAGTAGTAGATGCAGGCAGGAGTCGGTCTACTAATCTTGGACGTGATGCCTATGTAATGATCATTACCTGGATATCGTCATAATTGTTTGAGGTTCTATCAATTGCCCAACAGTAATTTGTTTACCCACCGTTTGCTACTTTTCTCGAGTGAAGCCACTAGTGAAACCTACGGCCCATGGGTCTTCTTTCTCATATATTTGCTTCGCGATCTATTTTATTTGCCATTTTTATTCAGATCTATTAAAATAAAAATACAAAAATACCTCTCTGAGTTTTATTTCTATTTATTTTATTTAGTATCCGATCTATCAATCTATCACAATTTACTTCATGTTATTTTGCCTATCTTGAGGCGCCATACCATGGAAGGGATTAACAACCCCTTTAACACATTGGGTTGCGAGGATTTGTTATCTGTGTGCAGGTGCCATTTATGTTGTGATTGCTTGGTTCTCCTACTGGTTCGATAACCTTGGTCTCATCTGAGGGAAATACCTACGCCGCCGTGCTGCATCATCCCTTCCTCTTTGGGGAAAAACGACGTAGCTTCAAGCGACATCAAAAGGAATTTCTGGCGCCGTTGTCGGGGAGGATCTTCATCGTAACCAGGTTCCTAATCACAAATCTCATCTCCTCGCAATTTACATTATTTGCCATTTACCTCTCGTTTTCCACTCCCACTTCACAAAAATTTATCGTTTTATTCGCCTCTCTTTTCCGTTCGCCATTTTCTTGCTGGATCTATTTCTGTGTGCAATCTTGTTTGCCATTATGGATAGTTCTTCCTCTACTGTTTGCGCTCCCGAGGACGAAGTCCTCAACTTTAAACAAAGGGGAGGAGAAAGTTTAAAAGATGCTTGGTACAGAATTTGCAATGCTCATAATAGATCTATCCATAAGCAATCTACCGTTGTGCTTCTGCGTTGTTTTTATGTTGGCATCACCACTTGGTATAGATTCGTCCTTGATACGATTACCGATGGAAATTTCTTAATGAGTCCCCCTTTTGATGCACTTAATGCCATGGCAAATTTAGTGGGCTCACCACCTCTTATGGTCAATGGAACAATTCTGACCCTTGAACATGTTATGGAAAGACTAGATGCTATTGAAAAGAAAATGATCACTGAAGATCATATGGAAATTATACATAAAAAGATGCATAATTTTGCTACTAATCTTGGATCAAAAGCGGGAGATATTTTTAAGTTGTTGAAAGAAAGGGGTACCTCAATCCATAAAGAATAGAAGAAAGTCCGTCTCGGATTGATAAATTGGAAGAAATGTTTAGTAATCTAAGCACGGCTTTTACTACCACTAAAAGTATTGAGGAAACTCCCTTAAAGAGTAGGACATCTAAGAACAAGGGTGCAACTTCTAGTAACGATGATAAGGGAGATCTTAAGATGATTAGCACCCACCCTGATTATGTCGAAGTGATAAGAGATCCTTTCACTAGTGCACAACCGGGCAATAGCACCGGTTCGTAAGGCCCTTTAGTGCTGGTTTAGGAACCGGCACTAACGTTTCGGCACTAAAGGGCCCCCCCCCTTTAGTACCGGTTCAGCATGAACCGGTGCTAAAGGGGATCCACGTGGCACGAGCCAGCTCCGGGGGCTGGGAGACCTTTAGTACCGGTTGGTAACACCAACCGGTACTAAATGATTGTGGGTTTTTGTTTTATTTTGTATTTTTCAATTAAATTTGTGTTATCAATTTAATTTAGCATTGTTTTACGTTATAATGAGTTGTAGTCGTCATCATCATCATCATCATCATCGCATATTAATAAATAAATAAACTCTAGCTAGCTAAAAATCATCATAGTCGTCTAATTACCACTATTTAATCATCATAGTCATTACCGCTAGCTATCTAATCATCATCAACGCTGGCTAGCTTAAAGAGGAAACATTCACTTTGTAACAGAAGCAAAGATATCATCAAGTTCAACATAATCATCACCAACATCGAAGTTCAGGACACGGACATGAGACAAGTACTAATTAAGAGCATGAACTAGTAGCTACTGATCCTGCTGCTCCCTCTCAGGTAGAATAACATAGAACATGTATAGCTCTCCTGATTCATCATACTGGAGCATGCAGATGAATCTGTCTTCTAATCTTGGGTTGCGCTTCTCCTTGATCCCTCCTAGTACTTCTCTGCGATCGTTAACAATTTTGCTCCAATCTTTCACTATTAAGCATTCTTCGCTTTCAGAAATCCTGAATGCACTCATGTGCAATGTAGGAAATCTTGGTCGTAAGCTAACCATTGACATGCGACCTTTTGTCTCGATCCACTGAGGCACAACTGTCATCGGAAGTCCCTGTTGAAGAACATCGTATAGTAATTAATATACTAAGCAATGAAAGTTTAGCTTCAAAAATAATGTATGCAAAAGATGCACTAATTAAGGACAAATATTTAAAATCTTACCATCTTTCAATTATAGATGTGACCGTAGTTCAATACGATCACCATTGGTCACACGTTTTGAGTACTAACATTTCTAAGTTTAGGAAAAAAATTTGTCTTGACAGTATTAAGATCCTCAAGCCCTGAAACATAATGACTTATCACCTCGCAGTTTAGTTGAGCCCCGGGGCAGTAGTAGGTCCTGTCTACCAAGCGCCGGACATGTTTGCTTGAACCGAAATAAGCTGACAATACAAATTAGTTGTCAACTATTTTTGAATAAACTATATCAAAGACATAAACACATATGCATGCATGGTTGAGAAAAATTCACCAAATGGTAGAACTGGAGGCGTTTGCACATCGACCCAGATGTCTATATTACCTTCAATATCATCTTTCGGACGAATATCAAAGGTGATAACCATATCAGGCTCAAATGCATAAGCCTTGCATAGTGCTTGCCAAGTTTTGCATTCAAAATGGGTGTATGTGTCTCCATTATATAATTTGACGTTGAAAGTATACCCATGCTCCGTCTTCAAGTAAACTCTCTTTACCTCCATATCATCTATAGCACTAAAACCTATCTTATCCAAGACAAAAATTCTTGCATGGCAGGGGATGCGCTAGTAGAATAGTGAAAATTTAAAATTATAAGTTGAAGCAAATGAAGCATAAGTTTTGCATTCAAATAATAATTGACAAAGTGACTTACTGTATCAACTTCGAATGTCTCATCCAGCTTGATGCTGAAGCGCCTACCATCAACAAGGAAATTTTGGTCGCACAGGCTGCGCTGGTCTTCACAGTGTTCGCACATAATGAAATCTTTTTCGTCATCAGATGACATTTCCTATGTTCATATAGGTGAAACATTAAACACCTATATCTAGCCAAATATATATTCATCTAACATTTGACATTAATATATCTAACTATATATTCAATTGACATTACTATATATTTAACTTTTCTATCTAATTCATCTAACATTCGACATTAATCTAACATTTATATAAACTCAAAATATATAAAAAATTAAATAAACAGAAAAACTCATTAACAAATAATATTTTAATTAGATCATCAAATCTCAGATACCTAAATTTTTGTTACTAAAAATAAACTAGTTATATTAATTATTGAACTAGTTCAAATCTCATATACCTAAATTTTCTTACTAAAAATAAACTAGTTATATTAATTATTGAACTAGTTCAAATCTCATATACCTAAATTTTCTTACTAAAAATAAATTAGTTATATTAATTATTGAACTAGTTCAAATCTCATATACCTAAATTTTCTTACTAAAAATAAACTAGTTATATTAATTATTGAACTAGTTCAAATCTCATATACCTAAATTTTCTTACTAAAAATAAACTAGTTATATTAATTATTGAACTAGTTCAAATCTCATATACCTAAATTTTCTTACTAAAAATAAACTAGTTATATTAATTATTGAACTAGTTCAAATCTCATATACCTAAATTTTCTTACTAAAAATAAACTAGTTATATTCATTATTCAACTAGTTCAAATCTCATATACCTAAATTTTCTTACTAAAAATAAACTAGTTATATTAATTATTGAACTAGTTCAAATCTCATATACCTAAATTTTCTTACTAAAAATAAACTAGTTATATTCATTATTCAACTAGTTCTAATCTCTAGTTCGACAATTTTTCTATCTAGCTAGCTAATTCATCTAACATTCGACATTAATCTAATATTCGATCATCTAATTTACTTTTCTAAAAAACAAAAAATAAGTAAAAAAAATGTGTGTGTGTGTATGTGTGTGTATACGTATATGTGTGTACGTATGTGTGTATGTGTGTGTATGCATGTGTGGTATATGTGTGTGTCTGTGCGGCCCTGTACGCCGCCGCCCAGTACGTACGAGCGGGGGCTCCGGCGTACGGGGCAGGGGCGGCGGCGTACGGGGCGGGGGCGCCGGCGTTCGGGGCGGCGGGGGGGACGGACGGCGGCGCGCGGCGTTCGGGGCGGACGGCGGCGCGGGACGACAACGGGACCGCGGCGCGGGACGACGACGGACGGCGGCGCGCGGCGTTCGGGGTGTCGGTGGGGACGACGACGACGACGGGCGACGGGCGGCGACGACGGGAGCGGCGCGCGAGAGGTTGACGAAAGAAGTGGGGAGATGTAACTGAAATTTTGTAAGTGCTGTATATATAGGATGAGCCTTTAGTACAGGTTGGAGCCACCAACCGGTACTAAAGGCCTTGCACTGCCACCCCAAAGTTTAGTCCCACCTCGCCCGGCGAAGGGCAGCCGCACTGGTTTATAAACCCAGCCGCGGCTACCTCTTCGAACTCCTCTATATAGCAGGCTTCTGGGCCTAATTAATTAGGGCGCGCTGCCCTGTGAGTTTGCTGGCCCTTCTGGGCCTGCATTTACTGCACACCCTAGGTCTGGCAGGCCCACTGGGCAGCGCGCCAACAAATTTTTATATAGTTTTTTCTTTTCTGCATTACTTATTTTCTTCTATTTATTTTTGAGTAGTTTTTTATATAGTTTTTTCTTTTCTGCATTATTTATTTTCTTCTATTTATTTTTGAGTAATTTTTTGTATAGTTTTTTTATTTTCTGCATTATTTATTTTCTTCTATTTATTTTCTTCTGGAAATTGAATGCTACATACTGAACAATTAGGTAAATGACCGAAAAACAACAAATGATGTCAGAACATGTTGGAAATTGATAACATCGCTTTAAATGCTGGATACTGAACACAAAAGAAGTCCGGAGTTCAAATAAGTTTAAAAAACATTGAAGTGGCCATGTAACAGATGAGTTCTCGTCCGAAACCCTGATACTCGGAAAGAGTATGTCCAGTTTGTACATGAAGTGCATCCAGTTTTTGCCGTGACCCTCTCTACTCTTTCGCGCATGCTATGCGGGTGATATGATGATACCATGCCAAGTTTCAACATTTTCAGGATACATTTTGTAGTGATTTTCAATTTCACGGTCATTTAGCTCTCTAAACAATTAGGTAAATGACCGAAAAACAACAAATGATGTCAGAACATGTTGGAAATTGATGACGTCGCATTAAATGCTGCATACTCACGGCTTATAAACCGGTCATACTGCCTCTCTCTTGGCGAAGATCACAAGATAGTTTGGTTAAATTGCATTACTTCTAAGTCCAGTTAACATGGATGCTTATGATGCAAGAGCAACAGCAAAAGTGAAAATTTGGCACAAATAGGTAGTTGTGTAACTAAAATAGTTAGGAGGAGAGATAGCTCTTATGTCACAAAAAAGAAGTTGTATCAAACCTTTTATGTCGGATCTAGAACAAACCAATCGGTATCGCCATCATACAGCCCAACCGTGGCTCGTGATGCATATATATGCATATCAAATGCAGGGTTGGACGTATGATGGCGAATCCGAATGATTTGTATTCAGTCGATGAACTGGTAGATGTATGCAGTCGATGAACTGGTAGATGTATGTAGTCGATGAACTGAAAGACTTATGCAGGGAAGGCGAGAGGTGGGCTATACATAGGGTCGTCTGGCTCACAAAGTGATTGTGGTAGTTTCGATCCAACGACTCACATGAGCTAGGAAGAAACACACCCTTGATCCAACGACTCGCAAGAGCTAGAAAGAAACACACGATCCGTGTGTGATTCTTCCTGATTGGTGGGATGCACATTAGTACCCACTCTGGGCTTCGGTGAAAGTTGTAGAGGGGCTAGGGTTTCGCCATAGAGGGGCTCCGGAGCATCGGGATGGCACGAAAAGCTAGGAGTTGGCATACCATGTGTTTAAAAGTGCTCTTAGGGTGGTACATGCCAAATATTCACTCACTCCTTGTGTAGGGTCTTCACCGGCATCGATTCCTCACTCCGAGTCTAAGTACTTATAGGCTGAAAGTACCATAACCGACGAACATGAGGGAATCTTGTGTAGAGGTGGTTCATGCCATTGTTTTGGGACTTCCTAGGGACCACCCTAACAAAACCAAGCAAAGAGTTGCACATTAGTACCCACTCCGGACTCCAAAACCCTGATACTCGGAAAGAGTTTGTCCAGTTTGTACACGAAGTGCGTCCAGTTTTTGCCATGACCCTCTCTACTCTTTCGCGCATGCTATGCGGGTGATATGATGATACCATGCCAAGTTTCAACATTTTCAGGATTCATTTTGTAGTGATTTTCAATTTCACGGTCATTTAGCTCTCTAAACAATTAGGTAAATGACCGAAAAACAACAAATGATGTCAGAACATGTTGGAAATTGATGACGTCGCTTTAAATGCTGCATACTGAACACAAAAGAAGTCCAGAGTTTAAATAAGTTATTAAAAATAAAAAAGAGGTGCAATGCTGGTTAATTTGCTTCAAGCCATTCGGAATAGTGTAGACTGCACTGCACATAGCTCAGTGCAATCTATGCTATTCCGCAAGGCTTGAAGCTAATCAACATGTAGGTGAGCATTGCAACTCTTCGTCATTGTTTGTGCACTCACGGCTTATAAACCGCTCATACTGCCTCTCTCTTGGCGAGGCGGGACTAAAAACAGCTTGCCATAACCTCATTAGTACCGGTTCATGGTACAAACCGGCACTAAATGCTGATGGTGGGGCCATAGCCTGACCGTAGGCTGACACAGCCTCTTTAGTACCAGTTCGTGGCATGAACCGGTACTAAAGGTTCGCCACGAACCGGTACTATTGATCGCCGCCACGAACCGGTACTAATGTACACATTAGTGCCGGCTCTAATTCAAACCGGCACTAATGTGCTTCACGTTTGACCCTTTTTCTACTAGTGTTTTTGCAAGAATGAAATCTTTAATTTTACTCCAAATAATATTGCTATTGATGGTCTTTTTGATAAATCTTTGAAGTATTCTAAGTGTTTGATTGAAGAGTTGGAGAAAGATGACAAAACTTAGATCCTTGCTTTACGACTAGCTAAGGGCGTAAAACTATAGTGCTTATTGGGAGGCAACCCAATGAATTAAATTTATTTTTGCTTTTTGCTTTCTGTTCTTGAGTGTTAGCACAATTATTCTACTGTTATAATTGTGTTTTTTGTGTCTAAATTAGTGTTTGTGCCAAGTAAAGCCTTTATGATTACTTTGGATGATAGTTGTTTGATCTTGCTGAAAAACAGAAACTTTGCGCTCACGAAAACGTGTCTAACTTTTAATCAGAGAGTGCTTTTAAATTGATTCTTTTTGCAGAAGATCAATATACAAATTATCTAGTCGTCATAGTTTTTCAGAATTTTTTGAGTTACAGAAGTTTTCGAAAGTGTCAGATTACTTCAGACTGTTCTGTTTTGACAGATTCTGTTTTCTTTGTGTTGTGTGCTTATTTTGATGGCTCTATGGTTTTATTTGATGAGTTTTTGCCATAGAAAGTTGGAATACAGTAGATATAATACAAAAATAAAATTTGAGTCTATTTGACACATCACTTATAGTAGTGGTTTGCTTTCTTTTACTAACGAATCTCACGAAGGTTTTGTTGAGTTTTGTATTATTGAAGTTTTCAAGTTTTGGGTTATCTTACGATGGATAAAAGAAGGATAGAAGAGCCTAAGCTTGGGGATGCCCCATCCCAACCTTTTATCCAAAAATGAGCAACCAACTAAGCTTGGGGATGCCCCCGAGTGGCATCCCCTCTTTCTTCTAACGACTATCGGTATTTTACTCGAAACTATATTTTTATTCGTCACATGATATGTGTTTTGCTTGGAGCGTCTTGTATGATATGAGTCTTTGCTTGTTTTGTTTTCTTTTTAATTCATCAATCCTTTCTGAATACATCTATTTGAGAGAGCCAAAATTATATCATGATTTGTTAGAATTGTTCTCTATACTTCACTTAAATATTTATGAGTTATGGACTTGCTCTAGTGCTTCACTTATATCTTTTTGAGTATGGTGTGCTTTAGTATTTTTGAAAAAATGCTCTCTTGCTTAACTTAGATCTATTTGAGAGTTAGTGAAATTTTGAAGAAATTCTCTCTTGCTTCACTTAAATTATTTTGAGAGAAAGACATTTTTTATGCTCATGATCTTCACTTATATTTGTTTGTGCTTATGAAAAGCAACATATGAAAATTAGTCCCAAAGTGATATATATCCAAGAAGGATAAAGCGAAAATTGTCATGAAAAGCATTGGACAAAATAAACTTGATTCTTAGTAATAGTTTTGAGATATGATGATGTGATATGTGAGTTATGTTGATGCGTAATTATGCTTTAGTAAGAATATTGGTGTTAAGGTTTGTGATTCCCTATGCAAGTACGAAAGTTAATAGTCATGCAATGAAAATTATATCCTACTTGTGGTGCATTATTCAGTGTTACTTATGCTTAATGCTTGCTTTACAAGATTATTCGTTTCTTGGTTAGCCGCTTCTCAACCTTTTGCTAGCCTTCATTTTGCACCAAGTATGATCTCTACTTGTGCATCCAAAATCCTTTAAACCAGTTTTGCCACATGAGTCCACTATACCTACCTATATGCGGTATTCTTTTGACGTTCTAAGCAAATTGGTATGTGCCATCTCTAATTTTCAAAATAAACTTATCTTTTGTGTGTTTGTTTCGCTCGCGAAGCGGTGATGGGTGGATAATATTTTCCATGCTAGATGTGCTATTCTCACGATGAGTGTTTATTCACTTTTCATTGTCCGAGAGTAAGGTATGTAGGGTCACGCAGAAGAAAACAAAAAAGATTCGACCTACGCACCAGCCCAGGACCACTATGGAGACTGCATACATGGTTTGATCTGTTTCGTTACCGACTCGTAGCGCAGCGGGAAGTAGAGTCGATGACGATTGGTGGTGCAGATCCCCGCAGCTAGGATTTACAACCTCACAACCACGAGGATGTATACCCTCATCTGCTCCTCAGACAGCCCTCTGGGAGGCGGTCGAATAGTCCCACGGATGGTGTTGCGGACAGCCCTTCGGGAGGACCTTCGAAACTCGAACGGTCACTTGGACAGCCCTTCGGGAGGACCTTCGAAACTCGGACGGTCACACGGACAGCCCTTCGAGAGGCACTCATGAACTAAGACCGAAACTACAATCTCTCTACAGAGTTGCACACATACGGTGTCATCTATCCGGCAGGGCTTCGCCGTCCAGAACTAGTTCCCACCGGAACCCAGACAGCCTTTCGGCTTTACGAAACTATTTCGCGGGGAGGGAGAGAGAAGCCAGATCATTGCAATGGCACTTTTATGTGAGAAAAAGTGAGTGTGGAGAGTGCCTCTCCACCTCTATTTATAGGAAAACCCAAAGGGGTAGGGGACACATGAAAAACCCAAAATGTCCACACTTTATGTCACACATAAAAGGGCATAAAGGGCATAAAGGGATGACAAGTGGAGCCCCATGGAGGAGCTGCACCCTCCAACGTCCCACCCTCATGGGGCCCCCCAAAGGGGGTTCCTTGATCCCCAAGTCCTTCTAGAAGCCTTTTGGGAAAAGCCCCAAAAGGTGGCTTTCCATAAATATCCCAAAAAGCACTTTCACTATTCATGATGACATTTTTCAGCGTCCGTTCGAATTGAAAATATTTATGTGGGATTAGAACATTTCCAGTACCCACCATAATGATTTTCAACGCATTCTGGAACAATTCCAGTTTAGTGATTTTCATCTGCGAAAAGCATCTGAACCGGTTCCAGCAGCTTCGAAACATTTCCGGTTTTTATTTCTGAAAATTCCAAAAAGTTTCCATAATGATTCTGGCACCCTCCAAGAATTATCAGGCATGTGCTGAAACCATTTTGACTTAATGGCATACCCCGAAACAACTATTTCGGTTTCACCGAAACTCATCCGGTGACCTCTCTCTGCGGAACTTTTCCACTATCCGAAACTTTTCGGTGTCCGAAACTTTTTTGATGATTTTCTCTCAGAATCCCTGTCTAGTATTCAGCTGATAGATGACCCTTAAGCGTGTGATCCTATAGGTTCAGTGAAGTATAGACATGACCAGGAACCCCTTCCGATCAATGATCAACATCGGAGCCGTGGACACCCATATTGACCCCTATACCCACACGAATAAATATTCGAGTGAACCTCCAGTTGCAGTGAGCTATTCCTGTTGCTTCGCGATATGTCACAAACACCCGAGGTGAGAGTTGTTGCATCCCCGTGGACGAACCATTTTTCCACCATGCAAGTTACCTCGTTACCGATTTTGTTCTCTTTTCTCGTTTCCGTGTTCCGGCATCCCAGTGATCAAATCACACTGTATCTGGCCAGACGATGATGGATACCATAATACCGAGAGGGCCCGAGAATATCTCTCCATCGTCGGAGGAGCAAATCCCAATCTTGAGCTATCAAGTTACTTGACACACTTTTCCGTGAACCCGTAAGCCGCCGTAATAGCCACCCATTTACGGATGATGTTTAACAAACCCCAAAGTTCATGAAGCAAGCATGAAGAAACTTGATACTCTCATGGTCTAAGGAATTATGCAAACGTTAACCATCTCTGTGTTATGCACCATTAACTTGTGACGAATGAATCTCATAGCATAACATCAATCTGGGTTGATTCAACACAAATGTTCTCTTAACATTGTGCCCTCAAAATTGCTGGCATTAACATGCCCATGATCAGGAAAACAGAACCATCATGCAACACTTGAGCTAGTCTCAGAGGACAGACTAAGAATACTTCTTACCGTTTATTATTCCACACGTGCATATGAGTCTTCCTCCGAGCCTCGTGGATATTGCAAACTCGAGAATCATTGCAGTTATAGCATGGAACATAAACATAATTATGAACTCGGAGATAAATAATATCATTTATTATTGCTTCTAGGGCATATCTCCTACAGACTCCCACTTGCACTAGAGTCAATAATCTAGTTAATGCTAATGCACTTTACACCTATGGCATACTGGTGTAAAAAATGCTTCACATGTGGTATAGCCTGATGTCCATCGGATCTGACAATTTCAGCTCCGTGTGTATCTCTACATATCCTCGCATTTTCATGGTTTCACAAAATTCATATTTTGTGTGGACTTGGCGTTGTATATATGTGAATCATAGGTTGAACCTGGATTCCTCAGACTGAGTTATGGAGCAACTACCTGCAGTAGTGTCCCATTGACAAAAGCCATCTTGGAACCATACTAAGTTCATGAATGAACTATATGATTCAACATCTTCTTTTGTCGCTTCTAAAGCGTCAACATACTTAGTCATTTGTTATAGAATTCGCCACAGTATCCTGTTGGGAACAATTTCCAACTACCGTGCCACCATATTGTGTATTACACAAAACCCTTAACTTAAATCGAAAATCACATGGAGAAAAGATGAAGACTGTATCGATGTAACATTTTACAACGAACTCTTCATGATCTCTGCTTGCGAGAAAACATATCATCAGTACTTACTCTAGTACTCAATGACATCTTTCATTGTCGTCCCACGATCAGTACTTTGATCACGTTAGTATCCATACTCGCAACACCTTGGGAGTATCGGACATATCTGGTTGTTTTACATACCGTGGAATACATGATTAATCCAAACACAAAAGTGTGTGGAATCTGCATCATGTATTTTGCTCATCAGTGTTTTGGGACACCGAGTCTTGCAAAGAACTCTTCCATGTGACTCCGGCAAGAATCAATCCTTGGCGGTTTTAAATGCTAAAAGGTTTTAGCACCTTGTCAATATGTATTCATTGATTAGCCCTATTAGGTAAATCTATCGCCATAGATCATTATGCCTAATATTGAGGCTATTTAGCCTAAGCACTTCATCAAAAAACTATTTTCAAATGAAGTCCTAATTCGTGTCAAGAAATTTATTTCCAGTTAACAATGTGTCAAGCACACAAGGTTTTTAGAAATATTATTACGCTCCCACTTACTTTCTTGAATTACAAGCATCTTCGTTACCCATTGATAAAGTCAAACCCCTTTGACCATTTCATCAAAGCATGAAGATTCCAACTCCATTTTTCTCTCTTCTGTCCATCGCTGGAACTCTGAAGTTTGCACCCTTACTAGTATCCTCTTGATAGACAAAATGCCTTGGACTGTAACACATGCAAGTCCTTGGTTTCATTTCCATCAGATGGAAATCCTATTGTCATCCATGTTTCATATCTCATGATTGAAATATGTATTAATTGCTAGTTCAACCCAAACCAACTTTAAGCATCGCTACGATGAAAAAAACCTCATCGTAGTCAACTCTTGAACTTGTTATTTCAAGAAGTCGAGCTTTATGGATAAAACATTTTTATCCGTATCAGTTTTAAGTTCCATAAATATTCGTTAGACTCTAAGTCTTCCGAAAGGTGTATCAAGGTTTTAATCTTGAATCACTTATATGGAAACTAACTCGGGTTGTATTGGCATTTAGCCAATTCCGGAGTCAGGGCCCATAAACAATTCCTTGTGTATCGTAGGTATAATGTTGTCTAACAACAATATCTCATTTGCGCACCTGGGAGGTTTGCACGAGCCTTGCCTACGAGGTTCAGCTGCAAGTTTGACCGAAGTTCATACATTTTATTGTAGAGAATTCCGTATCAGTCGCAGTAGAAAACCCTGGAATTACTTCCAAGGTCTCTTTCCTTTGATCTGATGACGAAGATACTGTTTATCTCGTCGAGTTGCACTATTCTCCCACTCACCTTTTTGAAAGAACCATTCTCTTTAAAAGACACCGTTTCGCGGCAAAACTATTTCCTCGGTATAGTGAGGGAGGAATACCCAACATTTTGGTATAACCTACAAAGTAGCACTTGTTTGATTAGGAATAGATTTGTAACCTTTTACACAAGCCCCATATTCCAAATGTTAAGAAAAGATATAACATGGTTGGGCGTACCATACCATGGCTTCATTTCAACAGACCCGATGTAGCTCTTTTTAGTGTAAAAGCCGCTGTCTCTAAAGCATCACTTTAAAAGGGATAATGGCAAATTTATTTATGTCATCTTTGACCTTACCATGTCATAAATGGTTTGATTACATCTTCACAGACATTCCACTCATAGTGGTGTTCCGGAAGGTGTAAGTTATGAAACTCTTTTCACAACTCATCAGACATTCGCTAAACTTGTAACTCAGATATTCCTTTCTGCAATCAAATTGTAGAAACATAATTTCCTTGTTACAACAACTTCTACTTCATTTTTGAAAACCTTTCGAATGATTTCAAAAGATCCAGACTTACGTCTCATCAAGCAAATATCCATATATCTACTTGAGTCATTTATGAAGATATATAAATCCACTACTTGCAACAACATTTATTGAACTACACACATCAAAATGTATGATCACCAATAAGTTTGTTGCTCATTCCTTATGGCCTGTGAACGGTATTTCAGTTTCTTCACTTTTTGGAGGAAAGTTGCAAGTGTCAGATGATTCAAAATAAAAAAGACTTCAAAATCCATCATAATGGAATTTTCCATGCGGGTTTGTCCAATGTGACCAAATGTAGTGCCACACTTGTGTGGTATTCTTTTAGTCTTGCAACATTTAGCATTAGTGTTAGGGATGTATCATATTACCATCAATATTCATAACATACATCCCATCTTGGATGGAAGCATGGCCCTTCATGTTATTCATAATACTTAACAACAATTGTTGTTTTTATGAACAACTATTTTGCAACAAACATTGTGCAATGGGCTAGAGTGTATGAAACTCTAAAATGAATTATGAAAGTAAACCCGGAGGTATTGTATTATTATCAATATTCATAACATACATCTCATTCATAATGAAAGTATGGCCCTTGTGTTATTCATAACATCAAACATAAAAAGTTCTCTTATGAACAACCTTCTTGCAAGATACCTTATGCAATGGGCTAGAGTTTGTAAAACTCTAAATGAATTATGAAAATAAATACAGACGACAATACACCGATGGAAGGTATAGTAACATTTACTATGTTCCATGTGTATACCTTAACCTCATTTTTGGTTAGTCTTTCAGGCCATAGTAGCTCTTACATTGATTCGCAACAAAATGCAATCGAGCGGGTATCTTTGTGATTAACTCACAATACCCAAGAATTAGTGATTAACATGTTTAACCATAATTCCCAAGAACTATATCTTTGACCAGCCTACTATACATCAAAAACTTGTATGACATTCATACATGAGCTGGATATTCCAATCATCCTTCTTTCTGCCTTTATACTTCTAACAGTTTAACTTTCAGTATTTCTCCTACTCGCAAAAGAAACACCCAACTTAAGAGTGGCGTTAGCCCCGGACTTCCTAGGCGTGTAAGTCATACTAACACCCTTTGGACATTTCCTTTCTCTTTAAGTTGTTGTTTTATTCACCTTTCATTATATGACATGCGTTCTTCTAGATCCCTTTCCCGACAGTCAAATGCATAGTAAACACTTTTACTAATACTTGCAAACAAACATTTCTTTGTTTGTATCTGAAAATAATTTTCAGTTCCATGAATATCATATAACTATCCCAACTTTCGAAGTTTGGGTTTCATGGAAGCAAACATATTCCACTTGACCGTAACAGAATTCTAGCTTTTGGATCGAAGGATGAGAGTCACATGATCCATAGCATTAGTGGGAGGATACAGAAAGCATGCGGTAGGACAAAGTCCTTCTCGGCACTTTTGAGGACAATCCTCATATTACGTTACCAATCGTAAAGTTTTAACCAGATATTTAACAGCTATTCAATTTTAACAGGGAAAGTGGAATTGCGAGCCATTATTCTACAACTATTTTGCAAGAAACACTTAGACAGTGTTCATAATTAATTGCATTGAGAATAAAACATGTTAATTCAACAGTGCGCTCCCACTCAAATCAATATCTCTCATAATTAATTTTGAGTACAAGATCCAGATTTCAATTCATCGCCATAGAATCATCATCACATAACGGGAATTTTAATCAGTGGGCCAACTTGCCGATCACATCTCTATGTGACTCTTGCTCATATTTCGATGCATGTGTTCCGAGCTCAGAACGATCCTGCCATGAACGTCAAGACAACCAAGTGATCTTGCTGCGAGGTCTGACCTTACCCGCTTCACACTTCTCTAATCTTTCGTACCCATGCATCCATGGCGCACTTCAAAACGATAGGTGCCGTGACGGTGCTACACTTGGGAGAACACTAACTACTTGATATTTTAGTGAGAGATCACCCTAATAAAAAGCGACTACCGCGCAATCAAAAAGGGTGCATCAAAGGGATAAACATCTCACGCAATTCATAATAGCATGATATGGTATAGCCCTTTATGACGGAGAAGTCTTTCATTCCTTCGTCTTCGACATTCGCGTCGGTGTTCACCTTCACGAAGATTGCTACCACCTTGTCGATGCACCAGATAATATTGCTATCTCTATAGCTAATAAAATAAGTGCATTACTTAAGGTTGACACTCAGGTCATTAAAGTGACAATCATATGGCTCCAGCCATCATGTCGAATCATGACACGCAGGTCATGTTAATTACATCATATAGTCATCTCATACATAATCAAATTGAATATGAGCATTGCTATACCACATCACATGCACATCCTGCAAAACCAAGTTAGACACCTCTAATCGGTTTATGTAAAATTTTATTTTTCGTGGCTTCTAAGGTTTTGACTTAAACCGCAGCTACCAACGTTTTATCATCAAGTATGATTATTCAACTTGCTAGATTAACATCTCGGGCTGTAGGAAACATGAGATAATTAAATCTCGAGCCCCATACTAAACTTCGTCATACGCATGACCCCCGTCCAGATCATATCTGCAGTGCCCTTTCATCTGCGAATTTCATCTTTCTTTTGACTATGGCAGAACCCAAAGAACTGATAGCACTTCCATGATCAATCAGGATCACGGATTGCCAGAACTTTGTCAAATTCCACCATGCTATCTCGAGATTGAGCAAACGCAAATTCTAGGGAAGCAACAAGAACGTCGGGTAACAGATTTCATCTGTCACCCGCATAAATAATTTTCAGCAATAGATCTCATCTACTACCTAATTATATTATGCAATACCCATACATATCCATGTATTCTAGATCGAAACCTGCATCTACGCATAGCACGGCTCTTGATGCCAATGTAGGGTAACGCAGCAGAAAACAAAAAAATTCCGACCTACGCACCAGCCCAGGACCACTATGGAGACTGCATACATGGTTTGATCTGTTTCGTTACCGACTCGTAGCGCAGCGGGAAGTAGAGTCGATGACGATCGGCGGTGCAGATCCCCATAGTTAGGATTTACAACCTCCCAACCGCGAGGATGTATACCCTCATCTTCTCCTCAGACAGCCCTCCGGGAGGCAGTCGAACAGTCCCCCGGACGGTGTTGCGGACAGCAGTTCGGGAGGACCTTCGAAATTCGAACGGTCACTCGGACAGCCCTTCAGGAGGACCTTCGAAACTTGGACGGTCTAACGGACAGCCCTTCGGGAGGCACTCACGAACTAAGACCGAAACTATGATCTCTCTACAGAGTTGCACACATACGGTGTCATCTATCTGGCAGGGCTTCGCCATCCAGAACTAGTTCCCACCGAAACCCAGACAACCTTTCGGCTTTACGAAACTATTTTGCGGGGAGGGAGAGAGAAGCCAAATCATTGCAATGGCACTTGTATGTGAGAAAGAGTGAGTGTGGAGAGTGCCTCTCCACCTCTATTTATAGGAAAACCCAAGGGGTAGGGGACACATGAAAAACCCAAAATGTCCACACTTTATGTCACACATAAAAGGGCATAAAGGGCATAAAGGGATGACAAGTGGAGCCCCATGGAGGAGCTGCACCATCCAACGTCCCACCCTCATGGGCCCCCCCAAAGGGGGTTCCTTGATCCCCAAGCCCTTCTAGAAGCCTTTTGGGAAAAGCCCCAAAAGGCGGCTTTCCATAAATATCCCAAAAAGCACTTTCACTATTCATGACGACATTTTTCAGCGTCCGTTAGAATTGAAAATATTTATGTGGGATTAGAATATTTCCAGTACCAACCATAATGATTTTCAACGCATTCTGGAACAATTCCAGTTTAGTGATTTTCATCTGCGAAAAACATCTGAACCGGTTCCAGCAGCTCCGAAACATTGCGTCCGTTCGAATTGAAAATATTTATGTGGGATTAGAAGATTTCCAGTACCTACCATAGTGATTTTCAACGCATTCTGGAACAATTCCAGTTTAGTGATTTTCATCTGCGAAAAACATCTGAACCGGTTCCAGCAGCTCCGAAACATTTTCGGTTTTTATTTCTGAAAATTCCAAAAAGTTTCCAGAATGATTCTGGCACCCTCCAAGAATTATCAGGCATGTGCCGAAACCATTTTGACTTAATGGCATACCCAGAAACAACTATTTCGGTTTCACCGAAACTCATCCGGTAACCTCTCTTTGCGGAACTTTTCCACTGTCCGAAACTTTTCGGTGTCCGAAACTTTTTCGATGATTTTCTCTCAGACTCCCTGTCTAGTATTCAGCAGATACATGACCCGTAAGCGTGTGACCCTATAGGTTCGGTGAAGTATAGACATGACCCGGAACCCCTTCCGATCAATGATCAACATCAGAGCCGTGGACACCCATATTGACCCCTATACCCACACGAATAAATATTCAAGTTACTTGACACACTTTTCCATGAACCCGTAAGCCGCCGTAATAGCCACCCATTTTACGGATGACGTTTAACAAACCCCAAAGTTCATGAAGCAAGCATGAAGAAACTCGATATTCTCATGGTCTAAGGAATTATGCAAACGTTAACCATCTCTGTGTTATGCACCATTAACTTGTGACGAATGGATCTCATAGCATAAAATCAATCCGGGTCGATTCAACACAAATGTTCTCTTAACATTGTGCCCTCAAAATTGCTGGCATTGACATGCCCATGATCAGGAAAACAGAACCATCATGCAACACTTGAGCTAGTCTGAGAGGCCAGACTAAGAATACTTCTTACCATTTATTATTCCACACGTGCATATGAGTCTTCCTCCGAGCCTCGTGGATATTGCAGACTCGAGAATCATTGCAGTTATAGCATGGAACATAAACATAATTATGAACTCGGAGATAAATAATATCATTTATTATTGTCTCTAGGGCATATCTCCTACAAGGTAAAGGTTTTAGGGATGCCCAGTCCCGAAATGAAAAAAATATATTTACTTTATGTTATCAAATAATAAATTCCTTGGAAAGTGTTGGTATGGAAGGCACCCGTGGATACGGTTAGCCATGGAAAGTGAAAGTATGGTGGAAAAAGGAATAAACTTTATTTTTCTGTTTGGGAACCGCCTAGGGCATATCTAGCATGGAAAGTGTCGGGAGCTCTAAGTCTTTTTTGCGGGTGGGATGGATCACCTCCCAAAATCTTTTTATCTCTATTTTTTTGGTTTGAGCTTTGGCACCTCTACAAATCCCTACTTCCCTCTTCGAAGGGCCTTTCTTTTACTTTATGCAAATTTTATTTTTGAAATTGAGTCTCCATCTTCTCTTAAAGCACCAACTAGGAGGCACTATGATTGTGAGTAACTATTGGGTGTAACTAATATTCGAGTGTGTTTCTTGAATGAATCAATGTTTGAGCATGATGGGCTAGGGATAACTTATTTTAACATTGATATTTTGAAAGACATGGTTGCTTGCTGATATGCTTGAGTATCTAAATTATTATGTCAAAACTAGACTATTGCTTTGAATCACATAAAAGTCCAAATGTCCATGTTATAAAGAAAAGAATATGATATGATGCGATATGATGAACAACACTCCACATCAAAAATTCTGTTTTTATCACTTACCTACTCGAGGACGAGTAGGAGTTAAGCTTCGGGACGCTGATATGTCTCCAACGTATCTATAATTTTTGATTGTTCCATGCTGTTTTATTACCAATCTTGGATGTTTAATAATCATTTTATAGTCATTTTATATCTTTTTTTGGTACTAACCTATTGACATAGTGCCAAGTGCCAGTTGCTGTTTTTTACATCGCAGGAAATCAATATCAGACGGAGTCCAAATGCACGAAACTCCATGATGATTTTTTATGGGCCAAAAGGAGCACAATAGGACCTGGTTGCACCTAGTGGGGAGTCCCGAGGAGGGGACAACCCACCAGGTCGCGCCAGGAGGCCCAGGCGCGCCCTGGTGGGTTGTGCGCACCTCGGGTGCCCCCCGGGCCGCCTCTTTCCTCTAGAAATACCCCAAAAATCCTAGAACCCTAGGGGAGTCGACGAAATATTCATCCAGCTGTCGCAGAGTCCAGAACCACCAGATCCAATCTAGACACCATCTTGGATGGGGTTCACCACCTCCATTGGTGCCTCTCCGATGATGCGTGAGTAGTTCTTTGTAGACCTACGGGTCCGTAGTTAGTAGCTAGATGGATTCCTCTCTCTCGCTGAATTCTCAATACAATGGTCTCTTGGAGATCCATATGATGTAACTCTTTTGCGGTGTGTTTTGTTGGGATCTGATGAACTTCGAGTTTATGATCAGTTATATCTTTTATATCCATGAAAGTTATTTGAGTTTCTTTGATCTCTTATATGCATGATCTCTTATAGCCTCGTATTTCTTCTCTGATATTTGGGTTTTGTTTGGCCAACTTGATCTATTTATCTTGCAATGGGAAGAGGTGCGGTAGTGGGTTCGATCTTACGGTGCTTGATCTCAGTGATAGAAAGGGAACAGACATGTATGTATCGTTGCTACTAAGGGTAAAACGACGGGGTCTATCTCTACATAGATAGATCTTGTCTACATCATGTCATCTTTCTTAATGCATTACTCCGTTTTTCTATGAACTTAATACACTAGATGCATGTTGGATAGCGGTCGATGCGTGGAGTAATAGTAGTAGAAGCAGGCAGAGTCGGTCTACTAATCTTGGACGTGATGCCTATGTAATGATCATTGTCTGGATATCGTCATAATTATTTGAAGTTCTATCAATTGCCCAACAGTAATTTGTTTACCCACCATTTACTATTTTCCTCGAGGGAAGCCACTAGTGAAACCTACGGCCCCGGGTCTTCTTTCTCATATATTTGCCTTGCGATCTACTTTTCCTTTGCATTTTTATTCAAATCTATTAAATCAAAAATACAAAAATACCTTGCTGCATTTTATTTCTATTTTTTCGGTGTTCGATCTATCAATCTACTACAATTTACCTCATGTCCGTTTGCCTATCTTCAGGCGCCGTACCCCGGAAGGGATTGACAACCCCTTTAACACGTCGGGTTGCGAGGTGTTGTTATTTGTGTGCAGGTGCTGTTTACGTTATGTTGCTTGGTTCTCCTACTAGTTCGATAACCTTGGTTTCATCACTGAGGAAAATACCCTACCGTCGCTGTGCTGCATCATCCCTTCCTCTTTGGGGAAATACCGATGTAGTCCTAGCAGACAGGAGCTTTCTGGCGCTATAGCCAGGGAGACATCACGCCTTAGCAGTAGCCCAGGTACCCACGCTATTGGTATGCAAAAAACCCATGCTACTGGTAAGGTTTCCCCAGTAGTGTGCAACAGAGTAATTGTCATGCGTATATAGTGATTTGTCGTCATGCGACATGGAGAATTGCCAGACTAACTTAAAGTTCCAACTTGTTCTAGATTTGCCATGCTGACATCAAAAATTGCCATGCAACATCAAGGGGAACTGGTGAAAATTGTCATGCTCCAAAAGCAGAATTTGCCATCGCAGATTTGTTCCCTCAAATTGCCATCCTGAACAAAATGTTTAGTGCCGCTAACATGTAGTTCTATGAGAGCGGTGCGTGGGAGCGAACAGTGATTGTCATGTGTCTTTCATTGAGATTCGCACGTGGAACTGAATGGGTCATAACACGTTCACTCAGGGGGAAAAACCTCTAGTAAAGGGAGAATTCTTACTGCCCGTACATCGTGTAGTTTCCCTTAAAGTTGCCATAAAATACCCCAATGCCACCGATAAGTGCAAAAATTGATTCACTTCTTTCTTCATAAGTCTCTGGATCGGCCATCGCCTTTGATTCATGTGCAGTGATCCACTCATGCATTACAAGCACACAATTACCCCATTGGCTAGAGCCTCACACTCATTCACCCGGGAGACTTGGGTTTGATCCCATCTTCTCCCCTTTCCCCCCTTTCGCATTGAATTTTGGTGGGCGTAGGATATTACTACCTTGCCCCCTTTTTCCCCTTTCGCTTAGCAGATGGGCTACACAATGTTGCAATATCGGCCCAACTACTCTTTGTTTAACCTTCGTTTTTTTGTTTTCCGGGTAGTTTCAAATGCTTTGAAAAAGATTCATATCTTTCAAACCCTAACTCCAAATCTAACATGTCATATATGGAAATCCAACAGAAAATTATCTTTCATGTTAATCATTTCTTTACTCTTAGGGTGCAACCTTAATTTATAAGGGGGTGGAAATACATATTATATTTGTTTCCTGCCCCATTTAAATTGAGTAGATATGATAGTTTCATGCTCTCACAAAAGCCATTATTAGCACCATAGGAGATGTTGATTCCATCTAGCTACTATATGCTAACGGTTTTGCTTAAGCACACCTAGGTGTACTCTAAATATTGCACATCTAAGAGCATCTCCAGCCGCGCCCCCAAGATGGCCCCCCAGGTGATTTTCATGTGCCAGCGCCGAAAAATCGGCCCAGTCGCACCCCCAAAGGCCCTCTTTTTGCTGGCTCGGGCCAAAATTAGCGTCGGGGGACCCATGCCGAACCCGGCGCGCTGGGGGGCGCTTGGGGGCGCCGGCGCAAGCGAAAAGAGGCGTGGGGCCGCTTTGTCGGCGAGTCGAGAGCCTCTTCCCGCCGTTTCTTCCCGCTTTTCCCCCCACTTCCCTCGCATTCTCTCCATTCCTCCCGCCAATCTCCCTCCCGCTTGCCTCCCAGCCGTCCGGCATGCCGCCAAAGAAGTACGTGATCCCCCGCACCGTGGCAACTACGGCCGCCACCGTCGCCCAGCTGAAGCAGAGGAAGCCGAGGGCACCGCCATCCAAACCACCGGGCATGTCAAATGCCGACTGGAGGGCGGAAGTTCAGCGACGTGAGGCTGTCACCGCCGACCGGCGGAACAGGGCCATTGCCAAGAAGGCCTGAGACAACGCGGCGCGCGCGGCTGCCGCCGCAGTGAATCAAGCCGAGGCCGAGGCGTCTCGGGTGGGGATGATGAATCCACCCAGCGGTCACGCCCAGTACGCGCCCTGGAGCCAGCAGAGCGTCGGCTCTCCGGCCGGCTTCTCGTCGCCGCAACCATGGGGATGCACGCCGTCGCCGGGCTACTCCGACGGGGACACGCATGGTGGGTTCAACCCCAACGTCACCTTCCCCCACGGACACCCATCCCAGCGCACGCCCTCGCCCGCCTTCGCCGGCGTGCAGTACCCTCCATACAACTACTTGCCGCCGGCGTACGCGTCCTCCCCGACGCCCCCTCTCCGCAGTGGCGCGCTGCCCTTCTCACAAGCCTCGACGACGGACCTCGGCGACACCGATGAGACCGACGCCGACATGGACATGGGGGACCTCGGCGGCGGCCCGGACGGCGAACTCGAGTACGATGAGGAGGAGCCGAAGGAGCAAGAGGAGCTGGAGGGGGACGAGGAGGAGGAAGAGGAGGAGGAGACGAGGCCGAGGCGCAAGAAGAAGAAGAGGGCGGCCAGGACCGGCGAGCCGTGCATCAAGTGGATGTCCAAGGAGCAGGAATGTCTCGCCGAAGCGTGGAAAGTCGTCTGCCTCGACCCGACCACCGGCGCGAACCAGAGCATCGACACATAGTGGGAGCGCATCAAGGCCGAGTTAGACGAGCGCAAACTGGTCGGCCCCTACTTTAAAGGCGTCTACATGCAGCGTGGGGCGAAGGCAATGGCGAATCCTTGGGGGCTAATCCAGGCGGCGTGCAACAAGTGGCATGGGATCGTTGAGGAGATCGCGGCTTGCCCGGAGAGCGGCGGCAACGTTGAGGTTCAGGTATGGCACGCGGGTCTCACACCTCTCTTCGCCGTGTCTCGCCGCCAACTGTTTGTTTCTCGACGCAGCTAGTGCGCATGTTCGCCCTGTACCGCCAGGGCAACAGTGATGCCGATTTCAAGTACCTCCATGTCTACAAGCACATCGACAAGTGCGAGAAGTGGGCGGAGGTCCGCCGCACCCTCTTCAAGGCCAAGGAGACCTACAAGACGGACGCGTCGACGCCGAGCGCTTCAGAAGGGCGGCCAGACGGCAACAAAAGGGCCAAGAAAGGGAAAGACGCCGACGCTGCTGCCGCGCGAGTTCAGGAGTCCATCGAGCATTGCCTCGCTGACGCACAGGCCCGGGCCGCCCTGCGTGAGGAGAAGACCGTGGCGCAGTGGTCGTCGTTGATGACGAACAGCGCCATCAAGCTCGACCTGCCCCAGACCAACATCGCCGCGAAGAAGAGGAACACCGACCTGGCTTTTCTGATGGGAGGGGCGGACATGCTCCAGAGCACCGACGAGAAGCTCAAGGCGTGGTACATGACGGAGCGCGGCCTCATCCTGAACCAGCTGCCGATGACGGCGACGCCAAACCCCGTGCATATGCCGACGCCGCCGCCTAGCCCGAGTGATGACGCCTCCATGACGCCCAGCAGCACCGAAGCCGCGCCGACGCCGCCCAGCACAAAAGCAGCTCCGACCCCGCCAAGCCCGCGCACGCCGACTCCGCCGATGCCTGAGGCCGACCCCATCGAGTGATGCGTTGCGCGCGGGCGCTCTATTTTTTTACGCCAGACTATCTGATCCGATTGCCGAACTGTGACTTGTGATCGCTGGACTTGTGGCCATTTTTGTGAGCGGGAATGACCTAGTTCGAATTTGCCGCGTCCTGGGGCCGGCGCCTGGGGGCGTGACTGGGAGCTAGGTCGCCCCTAGGGGCCGAACTAGCGCCGGTTCGCCCCCAGGCCGCTCTTTTTAGGCGCCCTGGGGGACCAAACGGCTAGAGATTATCTAACTCCTATGTCATTGAGTTTATACGGAGATTCGTGCGAGTTTTTTTGCTTTTACTTTTGTTTATGCTTGTTGAGTCACTTAGATGTGAAATAACTAGGCACGCCTATATCCTAAAGGTTACAATAGGTAGATAATCATGTTCCCTATTTCGCACAATGCACAATAACCAACCCCAACTAGTATAACGCCCGTGCGTTGCCACGGGCTCTTCAAAATTTATAATCAGTATCTTTCATTTATCATCCCCTCATATTGGGTGATTATGGGGTGCTCTAATTAGAAACACAACAATCAAATATTAGGAAATTTCACTGAACGAACAACAACGAATAATACGATATCTATCAAACGAATAAAATGAGGTCATATTTTTGGTCCGTCATGCACTTCTGTTGAAAAGTGCCTATCCCTTTTAGAATCAACCCACTGTTTGCTCGCACGCAAAAAAAATACATCTCTAAAGTGGGGAACCGATCGGTGCCAAAAAGAACTCAAACTCCTATCCAATCTCGACTTCGTGCTCTTCCACTTCCATTGATAAAGATGGGACGTCAAGGGTTTCATCATGATGACCTCGAGCAGCCGCCGACATCCCTCCCCACATCTACCCCTACCCCCTGCTGCCGCTTGCACTGTCCTTGCTCCTCGAGGGAGCTAGGGACACAATGTTCTCTAGGATGGGCATGACCAGATCCACGAGGAGGCCACATTCTTCCATGGGAACCCAACCAAGCACACCACCCTCCGCAACCATCCAATCCCAGCCTAACAAAGTCAAGACCCGCCATCGATCCACAAATCAGGCTCGCCGCATCCAGGTTCACTGCAAGTCTGCGACGAGTCTGTAGTCGACATCTTGACTTTGGCTATCCCCACGGAAGAATCATCGGATCCTGCTTACTTTTACCATCACTTCGTCTCTTCCCAAGGCAGCGACACCACCCAGCCAATCACCACCACCGCTTGCGGCTTGCCTACATAAAATCATGAGAAATCCCCACGGCGGTGCTGTAAGATCACCTTGGCGACCTCGACAGTGACCGACTGGTCTAAGATCTAAGCTAGCCGCTCTTTGTAGAAACCAATAGAAGTAGGCATGTGACTCAGATTTGTTCTTTGGTGTGCATGCGTTTCTTGCTGCCCACCAGCTCTTGTCTACAACTCGCCTATCTCTGTACCAGCTCTTGGTCTACAACTCGCCTATCTCCATGCTCGAGACGACCAAGCTCGATGCGCAAGCCGCATACGTCTGCTAGAGCTATATCCAGGCCCTATGATTTTTGGATCACTGGCACTATGGGTGCCAGGACCGGAGTCGCCCTCATCCACCAAGTGGATCAAGGAGGCCCACCACCTAGACTCTACATCGCAACATTTTGTGTTTTCCTATAAAAAGTAAAGAACCTTCTCTAATAAACGTAAATATAACCTTTTGGTTTTATAGTCTCAACTTTCCTACACTCCAATACCAGAAGGATTTCTTGGTTTTATTTAATGACCTTCTTGAATGTCATTCACTTAGAAAGGTAGTAATCCAATCTGTGATATTAAGGCAAATTATTAGTCATATTAAAGTGCAAAAGGCCCTATAGGAGTCAAAGCATGACTTTTATGGTTATACTGTAATTTGCAAGATCTGAGATTTATGCAAGTGTACAATTAGAGAAGAGCCAATTAAATAGATTTTCACATTCAGAATAGTACGATTAGCAGTAGCACTTCAATTTTTTCATGTTTGATTAGCTTGCTAGGTGGTTATCACTAAGCATGTTGGAACGATGAGCATAACCTAACTTAGTTCAGTACGTGTTGCTGCAAATTAGTTCAGTACGTACGAAGCTGTTGCTAATTTCAATGCCTGGCTGTTGCAAGTTTCTAATGAAAAAGTACTTCAGGTCAAAGGTCAGGGAATATACACTTTTGTTATCATGGTTGTTTCCTTATAGTGAACAACTTTGATCACCACTTCAGCAGCTACTATCTATAAGAAGACATTAGCTAAGTAGATACAGGCAAAGAAAGCATGTAGGCAAAACCAGAATTAAAAACATCCTTCTCAATGGAGCTCGTGCAGTTCGGAAGACCCTAATCATCGATGAGGGACCCCTCCGATGGTAGCATGGCGTGACAATTGCCGTCAATGACAACACCCAAAGTACCTTGCACAATCCATCGATCCAGTTCGGAACAATCAAGCACATACCTTGCAAAGTGATGTGGATCTGAAGCAGAGGTGGGAAGGTAAAGGCTCAGGTGAGGTGGAATGAGACGTTGATATAGACGTGCACGCATGAGAATAAGGTGGTGCCCAGGATGGATCTCCATCGGAGGAGGCCGGATCCGCTGGGGAGGAGGTCGCTGTAGTACCTGCCATCTGTGCGATGGATCACGGGGCTGGCAGGCAGGGGGAGGGGATAGGAGGGAGCGGGTGGGCTAGAGCGCAGATGGCGGGTGCCCCCGACGACGGCTGGGAAGGATGGTGGAGGAGGTGGATGAGGATGGCGGCGGCGGCGTCTGCGGTTGCGCCTCGTCCGCAGCCGTGCTGGTGGTGGTCGATGCGAGAGCCGGATGGCGTCGGCCAGAATCAGGCAGGGGCGACAAAGATTTAGAGGAGAGAGAGAATGGAGGCGATGAGCGATGGGAGGAAGGGCCACCGGCGATTGGGGTGGCCTCAGATCCGCCCTCCGTGGCCGCCTATTTCATGGGACGAACACCCGTGCTCACCGTCGGGCTCGCCTTCGGCCGCTGCCTCGCCGACATTCACGACGTAGAGCCCCTTCCTCCGATCCCATTTGCCAGGGAGGCAGCGCCATCCTTCATCGCAGAGAACGAGTCCACACTGAGATCCCAACCAGATCGTGATTCGCCTCCCCAAACCGCAGCGGCACATCCCACTCCATCAACGACCAACCTATATGAGGCGGAGGGTCAGTGTAGGACGCGAGCGCCGTCACCATGGACGTGGGACGCCGTAGGTGGGAAGGAGGCGGCGACGGCGTCTGTGTTAGGAAGATCGCACGACGGCGGCGGCGTTTACTCGAGGGGATCGAGAGGAGCTGCGTTTGGTGCCGGGTGGGTTCTTTGGTGCGTGCGTGGGGCTGGAGATTGTGATAGGTGATCAGGTGAGGGCGTGCCATACCTGGATCGATAGCCTTACCATACCTGGTGGTAATTTAAATTTATTACCATATTCGATATTTCCCGAGTTATGGCCTTACCATACTTGGATTGATAGCCTTTGGGGTAATTTAAATTTATTACCATATAATTACCATATTCAAAATATCCTGAGTTATGACCTTACCATACCTGGATTGATTTATTACTATACGTGGATTAATTATGATTTATTACTATATGATTTATTACTATACGTGGATAGCCTTACCATACCTGGTGGTAATTTAAATTTATTACCATATTCGATATTTCCCGAGTTATGGCCTTACCATACCTGGATTGATAGCCTTTGGGGTAATTTAAATTTATTACCATATAATTACCATATTCAAAATTTCCTAAGTTATGACCTTACCATACCTGGATTGATTTATTACTATACGTGGATTAATTATGATTTTTTTACTATATGATTTATTACTATACGTGGATAGCCTTACCATACCTGGTGGTAATTTAAATTTATTACCATATTTGATATTTCCCGAGTTATGGCCTTACCATACCTGGATTGATAGCCTTTGGGGTAATTTAAATTTATTACCATATAATTACCATATTCAAAATTTCCTGAGTTATGACCTTACCATACCTGGATTGATTTATTACTATACGTGGATTAATTATGATTGATTACCATAAATACGTTGGGTATTGCCCGTCAGACGAGAAAAGAGAAAAACCGGTGGGAGGGGCTGGTGGGAGGTGGGACGAAGAAAAACCGGTTGAAAATAAACCGGTTGAAAGTGGGGGGGGACTATTCAACCAATTCGTCCATTAGGAGTAGAGATACAATGATGTACACTAAACTTTTGATACGAGATTTATTTAAACTAGTAGCTTAACGTTGATTTGCATATTATTTGAATTTGTGCCATAAAGATTTTTTAAAGAATATCTATGTTGATATGCAACCTTGAATATTTGGTATGCATGTTCTTACAGATTGATTATCTTTGGTGGAGTTGTCTAATATGTTCGCAACCAAATTAAGTCGTGACTTGGATTACAGTTGCAAACACATATATCAACAAGACAAAAATAATGCTCTTATGCACATGCTATCATGGAGTACTAAAAATATACTTTGCCTTTTCATCCTAATGCAATATTTGTTGGGCATCACTGAGGTGGAACGGCATCAAAGGCGTAAAGAGATACTGGCAACTAGTAGATATTTTTGTTGTCTAATAAATTGTAAACACCCTGAATACATTTTAAAATTCATCCCACCTTTATGTTTTCTGTGCAAATGCCACTCATTTTTCTGATGTCATTGGGTGTGTGTATCAGGGATGATTTTTTCTGCTGCAACTGCAATCTTAAGTAAAATGGGATGGCTGGAGGGCCGGGGGGGGGGGGGGGGGGGCGATTAGGTTTTGCAAGTTTGTAGGTGTTGAAGCATCAAAGATGGTCAAACTTCGCGGGTTTTGCAAGTTTTCATGCCAAAATATCATGTAGAGAAAGGTGTACAAACGAGTTTTAGATTTCAGTGCTAAAGTGCTCAAAACTTCAAGCACTGAAATCTTTTTCGTGTGTAGAGCTCCTCGAATGGTTTCTTAGCACCTAAAAAGTTTTAACATCTTTGATGTTGAAAAGTTTCAAATTTTCTTTTCCATTTTTTATTTTACTGTTCATAGAGCGTGCCTAGGCACCTGGGAGCTGAAAAACTACTCTCCAAATTATTTCACCCTATGTACTAAAAAACCTGAAATCTAAAAAATGTGTACGCACTATTTGGTGAAAACAGGTGGCCGACTCTCACACAAGCGTGCATGTAGTTTCGTGGTCCAAATTTTGTCTCTACTCATGACGTGGCAAGTACTAATAGGATGGACACATGGGGAGGTCAGCCCATTTAACTCCATGTCTGTTGGATGTGCATATGCATTTATTCGGGTTTACAAATTTTCAAAAAGTCATATCTTTGAAACCATGCGTCAGAATTCATATCTGCTTCACCATTGGAATCATCGCGACGAGATCTTCGAAACCAGATCCCGTATGGATAAGTTTTGATGAAATTTTTTTGATGCCAACTTTGATACTATATTGTGCAACTCTATTACTACATCATGCAATTTTAGTACAACATGGTGCAACTTTTTTCAAAACCATTTTGTAAACCTACATGTTCGAAATTTTTATGAGATTCGCAACCTAGCCACCATGACAACCAATGTTTAGTGATCTGCAACTAGTCTACTACCCGGCCAACTACCTAGCTAGTAGTGGATGTGCAACCCTCCCATTCCCTATTCATGGATGAT
The DNA here is from genome assembly GCF_018294505.1 of Triticum aestivum. Taxonomy (NCBI): domain Eukaryota; kingdom Viridiplantae; phylum Streptophyta; class Magnoliopsida; order Poales; family Poaceae; genus Triticum; species Triticum aestivum. The sequence goes on from NC_057794.1 coordinate 12,544,971, forward strand.
ACATGTTTTTACTGATGTCATACCATGCCCACTTACCTTATCAGCTATATGTGCAACTTATTCTGTTGTTTCTAACTTTATAGTGGTCAATGGACAACTCCTCCCCCTCCATACTTGTCGATATTTAGTTTTAGTTGGTGGGGGCAATAGGCGAAGTTGCGCATAATCTGCTAGGCAGTTGGCTGGGGCAGCAGAGGAAGTTGCACACCATTCCGACATGGATTTGTTGGATGGTGAAAAACTGCACATCCATAAGACCATGAGGGTAGAGAAAAGTTTTGTCTATTGTTGGGATCCTAAAGATGCACATCTCACTAGTTGGGGTGGGTGGGAAGGGGTGCTAGCAATAAAAACTACACACCCATGGGTATAGGGAAAAGTTGCAAATCAACCATTAGGTAGTTGGCTGGGACAATTTTTGAAATTGCACATTCACTGCTTGGCAGTTGACTGAGGTAGCAAACAGTAAAAAAATTGCACTTCCAACAACAGAGAAAAAGTTGCACATCAACTACTAAAAAGTTGACTGGGGCAACAGACGAAATTGCACATCTCAATTAATAGTGGGTAGTTTAGGGTGAGGTGCCATCATTGAAAACTGGACATCCATGGATAGGGAGAAAGTTGCACATCGACTATTAGATAGTTGCACATCAACAACTGCACGGTTGCACAAAATGGAGACAAAATTGCACAATTTTTTTGTCGAAACATACTCATATGGAATCTAGTTTCGAAGAGCACATCGCGAGGATTTCAACGTTGAAAGCGAACCTTAATTTCGATGTTCGGTTCAAAAGTTATGACTTTTCTAAAATTTTAATATCTAAATTTAATGTGTTCACACTTGTTGGCATGTGGGCTTTTTCAGTTTTGTTTAAACACGATGTATGGTCTTTGTCTTTTTCATATTAGGAGGACAAAAAAATTTCTAATCTGTTTGATTAGGACAAAAATATACTTAAAAGGGAAGGGGCTGCCCTGGAGTGCTACCGAGCCAACGGCCGCTCGGTAGACACGTCCCTAAAAAAATTTATTTCACCCCAGCTAGGACGACACTGCCCAACAAATAAACAAGATGCAGTGCAAGTTTTTTTTTTTTTTGCGGGGTAGACGTCCATGTTCTCAAACTAGGAAGCTCTAATTCCTTGGCTTGCGGCTAGAAGAATCTTCCTTAAATACTGTAACTACTCTTTCCAAAATTAAGACCACACCAACGTGATCCAGTTCAACGCTAATCGATCTGCGTACATACTCGCGTGACCTTCTGTTTCTTTCCAAGTTCATACTCGCTCCGTTTCTTCCCAGGTCCAACCGTCCAGTCCCGTCGCCGCCACGGGCATACTCCTATAACACACGCGCGCGTGCGTAGCGTGTACTCGATCGCCTTCAGGATCTACCCCAATGGACGACACTAGCACCACCACCACCGCCGCCAACTCGGCGACGGAGGCGCCGTTCGGGTCCGGGCCCGGGCACCGATGCTTGTACACCTTCCTCTGTGCTGTCCCCGTTATTTTATTCTTCGTCTATCCGTTCGTGGGGGCCATGGGCCCCTTCGTCTTCGCGGCCTTCGTCGTCAGCCTCTTCATCGCGGCCCTCGTCATCAGCATCATGGCATGTTGTCAAGGCGGAGGGATAGACGCGGCCACGATCTCGGCCAAGCTCCCGGCGCCGTTCGTGTTCGAGGGTGCCGCCGCAGTGGAGGAGTGCCCCATTTGCCTCGCGCCGCTGCGTGCCGGGGAGAAGGTCCGTCGGCTGCCGGCGTGCGGGCACCTGTTCCACGCCGGCTGCGTCGACCAGTGGCTGCACCAACGAGCCACGTGCCCGCTATGCCGCGCTCCCGTCGCCGGCGCACCCCAGCAGCGGCCGGCTGAGCTGCCTGTCTGACGTACAACGTACGTGCACGCTGGTGTCGATCTTGGGCGATGCGTACCATTGGCATTAATCTTCCACATGCATTGCGTATTCCGTGTACCACGAATGTTTTTGAGAGAATCGTGGTCAATTGTGTGCACCTGTTGTTTTAGACTACCAGGGTACTAAGAGGATAGCAGCAGCCTTGGGAGTCGTTGACCAGGGTTCTTTGGGAGCAACTCGTTAACTAGCATTCCTTCGGGAGCCTCTCAAGAATGAGTTTAAGGTAGGCTGAGAGTGCCTCATTTGGTGCGCTCTCAGCCGTCGTCACATGTCGTGCTCTGGGTACTTCCTTCAGAATTTTTTTATCCGCATGCGTTTTCTGCTTTTCAAACAGTTTTTTCAGTTTTTTGGCCTTTTGATGTCCGTGAGAGGCAAAAAAAATGGTTTCGGAAATGAATTTTTTTTTTTTGTTTTTTCCATCCGTGGGAGGCACGTTTTTGCATCCGCGAGAGGCACACTTTTTGCTTTCACAAGAGACACGACGGTGCATCTCGAAAAAAGTGTTTTCTACTCTTTTTTCCTTCAAAAGAAGCATGGTTTTGTTTTCGTGAGAGGCATGGCTGTGTCTCTTTTGAAAAGGGAAAAAACAACATGCTCTTTGCTTAGTTTTTTTTGTCTGGTTTTTTCCTCTGTTTTTTCGTGAAAAAAGTCTGTTAAATATCAACATGAGATCTACTTTTGAAAATCTGGACGTGAGGAATCCAATGGTGAAAACGGTTCGAGATTTCGACGCACAGTTTAGAAGATAAAAAGTTTTGAATAAACGGTATACGAAAAAAGGGAAACTCTCAGGTTGCGGCAAGTGGCGCACATGTAGTGGGCCACTTGTCGCAACCCGGGGAGCTGGGTGCGATCTTTTGAAAGAGTACTTCTCAACTAGTGATTTCGAGAGACCAAAGATGATAGTGGGTGCTCGCCTATAGACGGACGGACATATGTCGGCCCAGTAGACGGGGTTTGAAGTACATTTGTGTAATTTTTTAGTAGGCCTACAATTTTTCTTTTTCTATTTTCATTTCTATTTGCTAAAAAAATATAAAAGAATCTAAAAAAATACCTGAACATTTTTATAATTATTGACGGGTTATTCTAACACTATATGACATCTTTCTAAAGCCGTGAACACTTTTAAAAATTGTACAAACATTTTATAAAATAGCTGAACATTTTTCTATGTTGCATGATTTCTTTCAAATGTATGAATTTTTTTAATGATGTTAACACATTTATAAACCTATCATCGTAGCGAACGATGATAGGGGTATCGGTGGGGGTTTTCCCTTTGGGGTTTTTTTGGAAACAATTTTTTTCGCATGGTTTTTGGTTGGATTTTTTCAGGAATGTAGTTTCGTTGCCCTGGAGCTCAAGGGCATGACACCGAGCTCCGAGGATGGCAATGGGCTACGTGGGAATGGGTTCAGTGCCACCCTATATTATGTCGATGAGGCACCATGAGTCAGATTTGTCGCCGATGAGGCAGACCTTTGGGTTTGCTACTAGGAAATGAAGGCTACTAATATATGGATTTTCGATGCTACAAATGCCTTTTCGACATGCTACCAAATCATGTGTGTTTTGCCATAAACACTCAGGCGATATGCAGTAACGACACAGGATTCATTCAAAAAATATTGATGCATGAGTGGAAATAGTATGCAGCTCCATGCATATATTTATGTTAGAAAATTATTAGAAAAAAGCTCCATCCAAAAAATAAAATAGAAAATAGCTTGTCACGTTACTTGCATTGCAATCTCAAACTGGAAAGCTCTAATTCGTTGGCTTGCGGCTAGAAGAATCTTCCATAAATACTACCTGTTCCAATATTAACACCACCAACGTGATCCAGTCAGATCATTCATAAATTCATAATCGATCTGCTTCTTCCCGTCCGGTTCCGTCGCCGCCACAGCTTCTTGACGTGCGGAGCGTGTACCCGAGATCGCCTTTAGGCTCTAGCCCCATGGACGGCACTAGCGCCACCAACTCGACGGAGGCGCCGTCCGGGTCCGGGTCCGGATCCGGGCGCCGATGGTTGTGCATCTCCCTCTTCTCGCTCTCCGTTATTTTATTCATCGTCTACCCGTTCATTGGGGCCGGGACCATGGGCCCCTTCGCCCTCGCGGCCTTCGCCGTCAGCGTCTTCCTCGCGGCCCTCGTCATCTGCACCCAGGCAGGTCGTCCTGGCGGCGGGATTGACGCGGCCACCATCTCGGCGAAGCTCCCGGCGCCGTTCGACTTCGAGGGTGCCGCCGTGCCGGAGGAGTGCGTCATTTGCCTCGCGCTGCTGCGCGTCGGGGAGAAGGTCCGTCGGCTGCCGGCGTGCGGGCACCTGTTCCAAGCAGGCTGCGTCGACCAGTGGCTGCACCAGCGAGCCACATGCCCGCTGTGCCGCGCTGCCGTCATCGTCGCTGGCGCACCCCAGCAGCGGCCGGCTGAGCTGCCTGTCTGACGTACAATGTACGTGCACGCTGGTGTTGATCTTGGGCGATGCGTACGATTGGCATTAATCTTCCTTGCATTGTGTTACCGTGTATATATCATGAATATTTTGGAGAGAATCGTGGTCAATTGTGTGTGCACCTGTTGTTTTAGACAGCCAATACATTAGTATTCCATTAGGATTCCCCCTGTTCCTACCAGGGTACTATGAGTAGCAGCAGCCTTGCGAGTAGGTTTTCATTTTTGTGGGACTTCGATGAAATTCACTGAATTTCAATAATTTCTGCGGCACCGAAATATGTACCTTTTGATCAAAATATTTCAGCTAGTCATTTTAGTTGTATGTACATAGGAACTCAAAAAATCATAATATTTTCCACAAAAAAATAGGTTGAATTTGAAGAGAATGCTTCGGTCCTTTGAACAAACCAAAATCACTAAAATTCACTGAAGGTTGGTAACTGAAATTCGAAGTGGTGAAGTAGTGAAGGGACCGCCAATTTTTTATCAACATCTAACCACGAAATACGCTGCAGACGCCATCGTGTACCATGTCGGTCGGGTAAAGTTATCTCTCGAGCCCCCTGCCCCGGCACCGATGGTACCATCAACACCGAAACCTAAGAGCATCTGCACTCACGCCCCCAACAGCCCCCCGGGGCGATCTCAGCTGTGAAGGGACCGCCGCGGCAGAGGAGTGTGCCATTTGCCTCGCGTCGCTGCTTGTCGGGGAGAAGGTCCGTCGACTGCCGGCGTGCGGGCACCTGTTCCACGCGGGCTGCGTCGACCAGTCGCTGCACCAACGAGCCACATGCCCGCTGTGTCGCGCTGACGTCACCGTCGCCGGCTCACCCCAGCAGCGGCCGGCTGAGCTGCCTGTCTGATGTACAACGTACGTGCACTCTGGTGTCGATCTTGGGTGATGCCTACGATTGACATAAATCTTCCATGCATTGTGTATTCCGTGTATCACGAATGTTTTTGAGAGAATCGTGGTCAATTGTGTGCACCAGTCGTTTTAGACTGCTAGAGTACTACATTAGGGTTCCCCCTCTTCCTACTAGGGTACTAAGAGGATAGCAACCGCCTTGGGAGTTGGGAGTAGGTTTTCACTTTTGCAGAGACTTCGATGAAATTCACTGAATTTCAATAATTTTTGTAGGTACCGAAATATTTACCTTTTGGTCAATATTTCAGCTAGTCATTTTAGTTGTACATAACAATTTAAAAAACATAATATTTTCCACAGAAAAAATCGGCTGACTTTGATGAGAATACTTCGATCCTTTGACCGGATCCAACGAGATCTATCGGTGACACATCTCCACACGCCCCCCGACAACTCTGGAAGCATCACCAGAACGGGGGCTAGGCGGGGAGAATTTTATTTCATCTTCAAGAAGTCTTCGCCTCGCCTTCTTGAGCATGGCACAAACCCTAACAAAACTCAAACACACATAAAAACAGAGCCCCCTCCCACTGGCAAGGGCCGGGATTCACCTACGCCTCCATGGTCCAAGGACCATAAGAGACAAGGCCGACCAGCTGCGGTGCCAATGAGACGAATGGAAACCCTAATTAAGCTCTCACATGAGGCATGAGCGAAGGGGTATGGGAGCGACACCTTTTTAACTTTTCGATTAGATTATACACAATCCAACAATGGAAGTTAGCTAGGGAAGATGACCGATTTTCCCCTCGAATCCGGTTTTGGACAAAATTATTCGGTTTTAAAAAATGAGGGACGGAATGTTGCCCGAAAAATGTTGAGAGACTACATGTAGACTTCTGGTAAACCGGAGAGACAGAAAACATACTTTTCTCAATTTCTTAGACAATGAATGTATATTACCAAATTACCATTCATTTGATTCTTTACAATATTGTTGTTGATCCAAAGGGCCGAAATATTTGGAGTTCAAAATCATATTACTTTCCTATTTCATTTATTTATTTTGCCTATACATTCATTGGTGGATGGTGTACACATGTGTTTTATGGTGGATAGAGCTGATGGTGCACGTGTACGGGCTGGAGGAAGACGGAGGCAATGGCGAAAGCTCGCCGATGCTGCCTGATGCAACAACGAGCTCAAGCAAAGAAAGTGTTGTGTGGTCGTTCCAGGGCTCCTTGGTTTTTCTTAAAGGGACAATGGGAAGCGCGTCGGCGCGGCGATCCCAATAGAGATTAAGGTGCGGTCTATCTCATCCTTACATTATAGAAATCGAGGATGTTGTTACTGCGTTGCTCGGCCTCCATCCCAGGTGTGCTAAGAAGAAGCGATGGACGTGCGGAGCCAGGATTTTCGATATGGGTATGCGGAGCTAACGATAGTCTGTGTCTTCAGAATTTGTCATCGATGCCAGCGACAGGGACAACGTCGAGAAACTTCAATCACACCGGCCTAGCAGAAATAGCGAGGGGAAGCAAAGGAAAAAATAGATGTGCTAAGGTTATTTATGGGAGACGGCAATTCAGTCGATTGGGCTCGGGCATAGGGTTGTCGGCAACCTAGTCGCCGGCGGTTACACATGCGTGCGCGTCGGGAGGTTAGCAACGACTCCCTGACCGGTGGATCCCGCTTGGCAGAGAGAGAGGGCCGTGGTGATTTGGGCCAGGGTGGGCTTCAGCTACTACTAAGTTGTGTGCGTTGGCAATGAATAGGTATGGTCCACTCGCGCGGGCTGGGCTTTATGGAATTGCATTCTATTTCCCTATTTTAGTTTCCTATTTGATTTAGGATTTTGTTAAAATATCAACAGGAATTCTACAAAATTTCAGAAAGTCCAACAGCTTAGGGAATATATTTCCAGCCCAAATATTCAATTAAATTCATATAATAAATTTATAAACTTTATGTTGGGCATTATAAATATCCCCTAAAATAAATTTAGTGTTCTAAATAATTCCCAAAATGATTTTGAACTCCAAATAAAATCAAAACGAATATTTGGAGCAGTCGCTTATTTTCTCTCAATTTCAATATTAATTTAAACGCCAAAAGCTTCAAATTCCAATCAAAACTCGCGACTCAAGCAAAACAAGCAAAACTTTAATTAACCCTATTTATATAATTCACATTCAAAATTTCAGAAATTTTGGGATTTAGGATGTGACACATATATCTTCAGCTATCCTTTGTGTGAGCCAGAGAACGACGAGGTTCAGTCAACGAGGAAGAAGACAAGGCTGAAATTTAAGGTTACCAAGGAAAGTTTGGAGTAAAAGAAGCTTGTTTAGCATTTTGGATAGGTCCCTTGTGAACCAAATCTTAGTTAACACTTTGAAAAATATATTTGGTGCCAATATTGTTTTTTTAAACTTGTAATGTTCAATTTTTAAACAGTTTTTAAATAAAAAGGCATATGTTTTATTGCTCCGTTCTGTAGCAACACCTGGACACATGTTTTTTTATTAATACTTGCAACTTTTTCTGTACTTTCCACAACCGGCCGTTACATTTACTGTTTGGAAGGGTAGTCCTTAGAAAATGAATTTTATTTTGGGCACCGGCCCAATGTTTCAGCCAGTCGCGCGCTAGCTGACGGATTGGATCCCTCTGAGCCGTTCGATTCTTATCCCTTTGACCAAGCAGCACGCCGACCCACCTCCCGTCGCTCACCTCATCTCACGCGCTTCTTGCACCTCGCTGCCGTCACACCATCGCTAACATCTTGTCCCTGCCTGGTTTGTATGGTTTCTAGCAAAAAACAAGGTTACAGCAAAACATTGATACGGTTCCAGCAAAATGACTTGGTTCTGCGCACCTACTATATATATATATATATATATATATATATATATATATATATATATATATATATATATATATATATATATATATATATATATATATATATCCATTGCTAATGGGCCTTCTAAGCAACTGACTTGGTTCTGCGCACTGCTTGATTGTATGCATCATCCCATTATTATCTCCCCATCTGCGGAGAACCCAGATGTGAGTTTCTCCTTAATCCGACGCTTGCTAGATTCATCCACAGGAAACCTTAAACACTTGGGGACTATGGCTTTGCACTCCTCACATGGATCTTTATCATGCAGTTCGATTCTCTTCAAGCCCACAGATCTTTTCATGACAAGCCTTATATAGTTCATCACCTTCTCATCCTCCGAAAACCCTTTCATGAACAGCAGCTTCAAGTTCAAATGCTTGAAACTGGGTGTTTTCCACACCAAGTTGGTCTTCCGTGAAGACTCCCCCTCTCTGGCGGTCACTATGAAGCGATGCCGGGACGACGCCGTGCTCTGGCGGGGGAGATTCCGGGCTGATGATGACCAGCATGTTGACCCCGCCTCTCTCTTTCTCTCTCTCTTTCCTTTGTAATGATCCTGCGGTATAAAGCTGTTCGGTCCCCTGGTTAATAAAAAGTGATTCAGGCGGGGGAGTTCTACCCCCCCCCCCCCCCCCCCCCTAAAATTCAAAAAAAAAGTTGGTCTTCTTGGCAATATCCCCAAACTTGTTGGGTTCACAAGAGTGTCGAGATAACTGCATGGACCCAACAACAAAAGAAACGACAAATATTACATTTAAACTGAGCATCAACTTCAATACTAGTAGAATGCCCGTGCGTTGCTACAGACTACACAATGCGTATATAAATGAATTAAACAAATAATTAAGATCGCCTCCAAGGTTGAAGTTCCTTTCTCCCTCGTACGTTCGTGCATGTTCGGACATCAAACGGGTGCCTAGCAGGCTCCTCAAATCCAATCATCTAGATGGTCCGGGCTCCCCCAAATCCAGCACATATGTGGGGGAGAAATATAGTTGTCCGAATATCCGTCATGCTATTTCCAACACACGATTTGTAGCGAGACATTTCTCGCTCGAGCCAAAGCCATCTCTAATGAAATGTAATTTTCTACATCTTCAAAGTAGGAAAATTATTCCGCTCAGACCGCCATAACTGAATGGGCCAATTCCGAACCCCCATCCCGCTCACTCTCAACCCTCACTCCTATCACAAATCCACCAACTCGTGTTCTAAGTTAGCCAATGATTGCATCAAGGGACAAGGGCCATAACTACCTTCCTATCTTAGAGCATCTTCACTCGCGCCCCCAACATCCCCCCCCCCCCAAGGCCCTTTTTTATCGCCGACGCTAAAAAAACGGCCCAGTCGCGCCTCAAGAAGCCCAATTTTCGCCAGTTAGGCCCAAATTTGGCGCCGGGGGGTGCCGGTGGAAGCGTTTTTGGCGCGAAAGCCTGGTGGGGCCGCTGAGTCATCGACCAGCCTCGTCTCGTCTTCCTCATCGCCTCGTTTTCCCGCGGGGGATCAATGCCAAGGCTGCCGCCGGTCGGCCTGCCATTGATTTTTCACGGGCGGCGCAGTACGGCGACGCGCCCCCCCTCCCGCCAAAACCCTAGACATGTTTGCCACCCCGGCCGCTATAAAAGTCGCCCCCTCCCTCGCCGGTGGACGCACTCGCCCGCAGCCCCTCTCTCGCCGCCGACGCCCCCATCTCGTCTCCCTCTCTCCCCGTCTATAGCCATTTATGTAATTATGTTAGATACTAATGTATAAAACATTTCCATGGACATACAGCATGGACAAAATATAAATTGTGGAATATCATGCATCATGTAATTTGAGTCTCATGGTCATACGCAACTCATGAACTCTTTGAAACATAGGGTAGCTCATAGCTTAATACCATTAAAGAACATAGGACAGTTCATGGTGATAGACGCCTCAATTATGACATCAATCAAAAGAATTGAGCGGCCATAGGAAAACATTTTCATGTAAATCTTGCAGGTGCCCGTAAGAAAATATCACTAATCTAGACACACTCATTTTTGCTTTATCTAGATAAAACATTTAAAAGAAGGCCGCAATCACCTTTAACGTTAAAAAATCATTTAAGACGTGCACAAAATCTGAACATGGATGACATCGTTGATACAGCTAGGTAATTTTTTAGTTGTATTAAGCTCATCTGGACAACGAGTTAATAGTCTTTGTGACACAATTCTCTCTGCTGTCTCTGCTCTTTCCCTCAATCCCTGACAATCAGGAGTGCCATAAGCAGGAAGCAAGCGGCAAAATCAGCACTTCTCTAGCAACAGAAAAACCATCCCCTAATCTCAATATCAACATTTTTCTCTCACCAATAGTAGCGGGCTAGTAGCACCCGCCATCTCTTCCTCCTCTCTCATTTCTAGCAACAACAGAACCATTCCCAATCAACCAATGATCTCTCTCTTACCCACACAACAAAGCTAGCACATGAACAACATGTAGAATGACTGGGCCACATTCTGTCATCTCATCTCCCTGTGAATGTGTTGCTTTCGCATCACCATGGAGCCTACTGTAAGGGCTTGACCAGTGCGGAATCACGCGAGAAGTCAAAAGTTCCAAGAGAAGGTAACCCCACCTCCGAGCCTCCATGTCCATCCTACACGCCGAACAGGTGCGCTGGAAGCCGGAGTTCGGTGGCGTCAAAGTCAAACCCAACCCTGTCCAGCTCCCGACTACTCCGGCAGGGAAAGCACGACACGGCGGCCACTCCATCTCAACAGCCTGGCCGCACGCATAGTCGCACAGTGGCAAGCACTCCATCAAGGGGCTTCTCGTGTTTCGAAATCGGAGCCCCATGGGCTTAATCCACTAATTAAGAAGTAGGAAATTGCATGATTAATTACTGCAAAACCGGGCTAAAACTATCCGTGTGGTTCACAATCAATATACCCATTATAAACGAGACGCATACACTTGAATTTATGAGTAACAATGGAAATTTTTTTTGGAGATAAGGCCAGAAGCAAAAAACACCAAAGAAATGTCACCAATATGTTCTCGATACGGAATCCAATAAAGCTTTAAAAAATTGAATGCAATAAGAAGCCAACTGATGGTACCTAACCTTAAACCATTGAGTGTCGAATGCACCTAACTTTAGAGAAAGGAATCATACTAAATAATATGCACCTGTAATCTGCTCCCCCTCTTCCCATCACCAAACATCAAACCTAGGCGCACAGAAGTCTCAAAATTGACCTGAGAAAAACATACATCAAAGACATCTTGCTGGGTTGTTCTAATGCAAAACGATATGCAGGTGTGAGTTCAAGAAAGGGGGGGTTGTTCTTCGACATAGGCATCCAATCAATGCAAAAAAGGAATAAGTAGAAACGAAAAACCAGACAACTGATAGAGTTAAGGTGAATTAGAAAGGGGGTTGAACCTCCTCAACCGTATAGAAAATGCACGCGACCTCCAACTTCACAGTGAATTGGAGTCATATATATGACGCAAGCAATTTTTATGTCAACCACACAAACAACAGATATGACTTGGATTAAGGATATTGACAACATTTCTGGCATAATTGGAAAAAGAAAAGGGTATGTTATATGAAAATTTCAGTAAAAAGGCATACTCTGTACCTCAAACAACATGAAATAAGACTGGTATCTGAAGGAAAAAAATACAAAATGGTCAAGCAGTAGAACAAACAAAATATCACTAAATGTTGAAACGAAAATTCTAAGCCAAACCTGCAGAAAGTCAACAACAAGGAATGAGGTTATGGCTAGTCCCTCGTGAGATCAGTAGTATGTTGTGCCTTGACCATTTATAACGCAATGTCATGCTTATCAACATCTGTGACTACCATTATGCCTCTGGCTACTACCATCTTGTCACCCGGAACTGAGAAGGGTATATCTTGAATTCTTGATTGGGTAAAAGCTTGCAACTGAACCAGACAAGGCTGCGGAGGAAATAATAAGTATGCTGATCTAAAGTATGCATGGCACAGTAATTCGTGAAAAAAACAGAAGCAAATATCATGTGATTTGGGTGTAAAAGAGTTTAATTTGCACCTTCCAGTTTGTTGACCAAACATGTGGCTTCGATTCCTGATCTCTCCTTGGCTGAAAGCATTAGCCCAAAACATCAAATCTAGCGCATATACCAACACAACTAAAGTTGGGATAATCCACGGGTGCACAACGAGATACATAGAGCAAGCGATTTACCTCGTCTTTCCTTTCCCTTTGATAATATCTTCCCCTGTTTGTCGCCAAAATATAAATTGCAGCCAAAGCACATGACCGAGCTGTAGGTACCAGAGAAGCCATGGATGCGAGTTGAAAGCCTCCGATGCGCAGATCAACAAAGATAGACGATGCCCTGTCCATCTTCATCAAAAGCTTGATTGAGAAATAAGAACAAGCACGCTAGTGCTCTACACATCGCCGCCCGCGCTTACCTCCGGTCATGGCGTGTCTGATCCTGGATCCGATCCACACCGATGCGGCCGAGAGGCGAGTATGGCAAAAAGGAGGATGAGTTGGAGGACCGACGCGACGATGATGACTGGCCTGCTGGGAGGTTCACTAGTAGAAAAAGGATCAAACGTGAAGCACATTAGTGCCGGTTTGAATTTGAGCCGGCACTAATGTACACATTAGTGCCGGTTCCAACGGCTAGCCGGGCCGCTCTCATTAGTACCGGTTCGTGACGAACCTTTAGCACCGGTTCGTGCCACGAACCGGTACTAAAGTGAGTGGTGGCAGGATGTTGTCAGTCCGGGGCCCCTCCAGCACCTTTAGTACCGGGTCGTATCACGAATCGGTACTAAAGATCATCGTACATAGACCCTTCGTCCACCCGAGCTCGCTCTGTTCTTCCCCTTTCCCCTCTCCTCTCTGTTCTTTCCCCTCTTTCTCTCAAGCTCATCACACATTTTGCCCAAGATTTGAAGGCCCCCATCCATTCAAATGATCACAAAGTTTAGCAACTCTTTCCTTTCATCTCTCATTGCTAGATTAGCTCGTGCAATGCTTTATATAGTGATTGATTTTTGAGTTTAGTAATTTGGGAGGAATTATATATATATATATATATATATATATATATATATATATATATATATATATATATATATATATGTGTGTGTGCTAGCATTTGATTTATATGCAATTTGAGGTCAAAAATAACACTTAGTTTTGCATATGTAGGTGTGGTTTACTTAGTACTTTCTAAATCTCCATCGTAACCACCGTCGATCGCTCGCAACGTCCCGTCGCCGGCACCACCTTGTGGTGAGCCTCTTGTTCATGAAGTTTTATATAAAAATTGATGTTTGTGTGATTTGGACATATAGTTACTCGTATAATTATCTTACCCATACGTTGTTTGTTATGCATAGTGCCATGGTTTTGATATCCGTCCCCGCCGGCCCTCGTCCGGGTTATGATTCGGATGTGGTATATTCTCTTTTAAAACTATTCATTGCATTTCGTGTTTATGACAAATTATGCCCATCAAGTTGACATAGATATTTGTATCTAGGAGGTAGTTGAACCCGAAATTCCAACCGACCCTATTGTCGAGAGGTTAAATTTAGTTGAAAGAGAAAACGAGGATTTGAAGAAAAAATTGAAAAGAATTGAGGGGGAGAAGATGGAATTGGACTTGCATGTTGCCGATGTCGTCGATGATCACAAGATTAAGATGGAGAAAATGCGCTTGAAGATTAGAAAATATGCCATTCATAGTGAGGCTTGGTATCATTATGTTGTTGGATCAATTGTTACCTTAGTTGCGATCTTGATCGCATTTATTGTTGCATTTAAATTCTTTAGCTAGAGAGTTATTTGTTTGTTGCATTGAAGTGTTGTATGCTCTTTATGTATGAACTTTATGTATGAACTTTATGTATTGTATTAATTTGATGTTTTCAGTGCTGTGTATTGAACATGAGCCGGCAATGGATGTACGATAACCGATGCTCTCCCGAGTTCATTAATGGCGTGCGTACTTTTCTGCTTGCGGCTGAGGCAAACAAGCGAGCGGATGGTTTTATGCATTGTCCATGTGCTGGCTGTAAGAATGGTCGCAATTACTCTACGTTAAGAACCATTCACGTCCACTTGTTTGAGTCTGGTTTCATGCCCCACTATAATGTTTGGACCAAGCATGGAGAAAGAGGGGTTGTGATGGAAGAAAATAAAGAAGAAGAGGACGACGACAGCTATCCTGGCCATGAGTTCCCTGAATACGATGATACAGGAATGAGGGAAGAAGCTGAGCCGGTAATGCGGGAAGAAGCTGGTTGCAGACACGTACCATGCATGACACCTCTATTGAAGATGACTTGTACTTGTTGTCCCAGTTACCATCTTCGAATATAATGACTTTCAAAGGGTACGAGATAAATGGTAATACATTTTACACGATCGCCCAAGATAAGAAGAGCACCAACCAAAACAGTGGTGTCCGCTTTGATGTAGAAACCAAGACAGGAAAGGAAACATATTATGGTTATATACAGGACATATGGGAACTTGACTATCGATGTGGTTTGAAGGTCCCTTTGTTGCGGTGCAAATGGGTCAATATGACATGAGGCGGAGTAACGGAAGACCCGCAGTATGGAATGACAACAGTGGATCTCAACAATCTTGCGTATGCAGACGAACCATTCGTCCTAGTCAATGATGTGGCACAGGTTTTCTATGTGAAGGACATGTCTACCAAGCTAAGAAAAAAAAGATAAGGAAGCGAATGCATCGTACGATGAGCCAAAGCGGCACATAGTTCTTTCTGAGAAGAGAAACATCGTGGGAGTGGATGACAAGACAGACATGTCAGAAGATTATGAAAAGTTTGATGAAATTGCTCCATTCACAGTGAATATTGACCCGAGCATCCCGTTAAATGATGAAGATTTTCCATGGTTATGGCGCAAAGGGACACACGCGAAGAAAAAGTTTCACACCCAAAGATCTGGGATGTGATCGGCTTCACTATCATCACTTTCTTCTGTGTTTCACACCCAGAAGGGAATCTCTGTAATAGTTAGGGTAGCTGTGTGTTTTGGCATTTGAAACGCGAAGAAATTTTATGTGCAAACAAATTCTTTCATGCCTTTACTGATTTTTTAAAGATAAATGACCCTGAAATTGAAAAGCATTTCAAATGAACTCAGAAAAAGGTTGAAAGTTGGCATGGTATCATAATTTCACCCACATAGCATGTGCAAAAAAGTAGAGAGGGTTACCGCAAAAACTGGATGCACTTCGTGTACTAAATGGACAATCTCTTTCGAAATATCAGGGTTTTGGACGAAAACTCATCCGTTACAAAAGGCATTTCATTTTTTTAAATAACCTAAGCATTACCAAATTGAATATAATGATAAAACACACTAATATTAAACATAAGAAAAAAGAATCACTGAAAAATCTATTCTCAAAGTTAAGTTATTCACAAACTAGTGATTCACACAAATTTCAAATAAATCAAAATTTAAATTATTCAAATTTGTAAACTACCGGTACTAGCAGAAAGTTTGTAATTTTTTGTACCTAAAGCAAAAATATTCACAAAAAAACTCTAAATACAGCAAAAAAACAACTCAAACAAAAATAAATAAAGAAAAAAAGTCCACCTACTGCGCCACAGCGGCCTGCATACGACTAGAAACCCAACCTGTTGTTGGGCCAGGATGCAGGCCCGCAAAGGCCCAGTAGGCCCACAGGGCAGCACAGAACATTTAGGCCCAGTAGGCCTACTTTGAAGAGGAGCTCGAGGGAGCTACCGCACTGGGGCTTATAAACCAGTGCGGACGCCCCTCGGCTAGCGAGGTGGGACTAAACATTTCGTAACACACCTGCGCCAGCGCACCCCCTTTAGTGCCGAGTGGTAGCACCAACCGGTACTAAAGGGGGGGCCTTTAGTATCGGTTGGAGCCACCACCCGGCAATAAAGGGGTGCGGTTCCCGCTGCTTGGCCTGGCCAAAACAGGCCTTTAGTACCGGTTGGTGGCTCCAACCGGTACTACAGGTCCATCCTATATAATTAAACACTTCAAAAATTTCAGTTTCTCCTCTGATTCTTCTCCTCTGCCCCGTCGCCCGCCGCCCCCATCTCCATAACCCTCGTCGCCGCCCCCGTCCCCGTCGTCGCCGCCGCGCCGTCCCGGCCTGTCCCGCGTCGTCCCCATCCCCGTCATCGCCGCCCCGTCCCCGTCGTCGCCGCGCGCCCCGGCCCGTCCCCGTCGTCGCCGCCCCGTCCCTGTCCCCGTCGTCGCCATCCCCGTCGTCGCCACGCCCGTCGCCGTCCCCGTCGCCGCCCCCCGTCGCCTCTCGCCTCGCCGGTGAGCACACACACATATAGCATTGTTAGAAATTTTTATTTTTTTAGTTATAGAAATAGTTAGTTATATAGCATTGTTAGAAATGTTAGAATTGTTAGAAATTTTTCTATTTTTTAGTTATAGAAATAGTTATAAAATAGTTAGAATAGTTAGAAATTTTTCTGATTTTTAGTTATAGAAATAGTTATAAAAAAGTTAGAAATTTTTCTTTTTTTTAGTTATAGAAATATTAGAAATGTTATACAAATGTTAGTTATATATATAGAAATGTTATAATTTTTTTTTCTGTTTTTTAGTTATAGAAATATTAGAAATGTTAGTTATATAGTATTGTTAGAAATGTTATAGGAATGTTAGTTATATAGAAATGTTAGAAATTTTAGTTATCAAAATCCAATCATTAAAAAAATGTTAATTTTTGCGGGCATATAGCTAGTATTTGTTCTCGACGATGCCCGACCCGCATCCTCGCCGTCGACCCGTCCGCGACGATGTCCGGCTGACCCATGTCCGGGACTGGGCTCCGCCGGGTTGGCACTGGGAGGTGCTGCCTGGAGGGGCGCGCCGCTTGATGAGGAACCCGGCCCCGGGTCCCGTCGTCGACCCTGATCTCGTTTGGTGGCGTTCGCGTGGGCCAGTTTCGGTGCGGAGGGAGCCAGCCCCGCCGGAGGTGGTACGTCGCCGTGTCAGGGAGGAGGACGAGCACGTCCATCGCTACATGGTTGCGTTAGAGGGCGGCAGGTTCTCCAATACCTAGCAGTTTCTTCAGGGATCTCACTTCAGCTATGATCCTGTGAGGGTTCCTTCTCTTTGGGTGTCCACCGCCCGCGCCGCGGGAACCGTGAGTGTCCTAGATTCTTCTGTAGTATTCGATCTTTATTAGCTACCTAGCCAGTGATGTACTCGATATATAATATTCGAGACGATGTATTCGAGATTATATATTATTCAAGACGATGTATTCGAGATTATATCTATTATTCGAGACGATGTATTCGAGATTATATATTATTCGAGACGATGTATTCGAGATTATATCTATTATTTGAGACGACGTATTCGAGATTATATTCGATGATGCTTATTATGTACTATGATTGATTCAGTTTTTCCTTATTAATTGATTGCATCCATGCATTGTAATTTGAATATATTTCTTTTGGATTAGTTAGACAAAACCTATGGCGGACAATACCGGAAGAGAGGGAGAAGAGGCCCTGTTCAATATCATACGCAATCCTCGCGGGCCAGATGATGATCAGAATGAAGAAGATTATGACGGCTACGAATATCTAAACAACACCGGGGAGGGTGATATGATATTCGGTCGCGACGACCGAATTGATGAGAGTCGTGAACTATGAACATGACGAAGAAAATGTTGATCTTGAAACAACAAAGACCGGTGAGGTATATAAATTTATATAAGCAGGCATCTGGTGATCATCACATGTTTTAAATGACTTGAAGATATATTAACGAATCGATCTTTCTTCTTTCAGCCATCCAGATCGAGCAAATCTTCAGGCAACAGCTAGACTGGTTCTTTACCTCTGTAGATTGGATTTCTGATTACCCCATGACTGAAGTTCTGCCTCTGTCTAGGACTGCATCTGATCATGTGCCTTGTTTAGTATCCATCAAAACCTCCATTCCAAAATCAAACATCTTTAGGTTTGAAAACTATTGGCTTGAACTGGAAGGGTTTATGAATTGTGTTGAATCTTCTTGGAAGCAGCCCTCTCGGAAGACACACATTACTGCAAAAATTGCAGACAAATTTAAGTGTTTGAGAATGTGTCTTAAGAGATGGCAAATGAACATTTCTAAATTGAGGCTTTTGATCAGTAAATGCAATCATGTCATTTTCCTTTTGGATGAACTAGAGGAGTGGAGGCCTCTTGTTATTCAGGACAACAACTTCAGACGAATAGTCAAAACACATTTGGAAAAGCTTCTGCACTTACAGTTTCTGTACTGGAAGAAGCGATGCTCTATCAGATACTTTAAGGTGGGGGGAGAAAACACTAAGTTTTTCCATGCTATGGCCACCGAGAGGCATAGGAGAAACTCCATAGCAAGTTTAAGATTACCTGATGGAACTGTAATCTCTGATCATTCCCAAATGGCTGGACATATCTGGAACTGTTTTAAGAATAGAATGGGCACCTCTAGAGGGATTGTGATGGGTTTTGACTTGTCTGCGCTAATCTCACCAGTGTCTGGCCTTGAGGGGCTCACTAGGCCTTTTGAAAAGGAAGAAATGGATAATGTGGTCAAACATATGCCTGTGGATAAGGCACCTGGCCCGGATGGATTTAATGGCCTGTTTTTTAAGAAATGTTGGCACCTTATTTCTAAGGATTTCTATGAGCTAGCCCAGGCTTTTCATGAGGGAAAGGTTGTCTTAGATAATATCAACAATTCTTTTATTATTCTTGTGCCCAAAAAAACTTTCCCCTGAGGAAGTGGGAGACTTCAGACCAATCTCTCTTACT
This sequence comes from Triticum aestivum, assembly GCF_018294505.1. Lineage (NCBI taxonomy): Eukaryota > Viridiplantae > Streptophyta > Magnoliopsida > Poales > Poaceae > Triticum > Triticum aestivum. Next base: position 12,563,969 of record NC_057794.1, read on the forward strand.
AGTATGGGGCTTAAAATTTTGTCCAAAATGGCTGCAAATAGGTTTCAAACAATAATCATGCAGTGCATCCATAAGAACCAATATGGTTTCATCAAAAGCAGAACAATCCAGGACTGTCTGGGTTGGACTTTTGAGTACTTACATCAATGTCACCAGTCCAAGAAGCCAATTATAATCCTTAAGTTGGATTTTGAAAAGGCATTTGACTCCATTGAGCATGAAGCTATTTTTCAAATTCTCAGATATAAGGGCTTTAATGATAAGTGGATTCTTTGGATGAAACAGCTCCTTACCACTGGTACTTCTTCTGTCCTGCTCAATGGAGTCCCTGGGAGGAAATTTGTTTGTAAGAAAGGAGTTAGACAAGGTGACCCTGTATCTCCCCTGTTATTTGTCATAGCTGCTGACCTGCTACAAACAGTGATTAATGATATGTACAGGAGGGGACTTCTACGTCTACCCATTCCCTGCCATGATACAGACTACCCTGTGGTCCAGTATGCTGATGATACTTTGATCATCCTCCCTGCAGACAGGGTCCAGCTACTGGCTCTGAAGGATATGCTGCAAGTGTTCTCTCAGTCCACTGGCCTGGATGTCAATTATCAAAAGTCTTTCATTATTCCAATCAATGTTGACTCTGCTGTAATGAAGGATTTAGCAACTGCTTTTGACTGCAACATTGGTACAATGCCATTTACATATTTGGGATTACCTGTGGGGACCACCAGACCCAAAATGGTAGACTTCATGCCACTGGTTGACTGTATGGAGAGAAGAATGACTGCCAGTTCTTCTTTTCTTAACCAAGGAGAAAGGTTACAGTTCCTAAACTCGGCTCTATCCTCTCTACCAATTTTCTTTATGGGTAGCCTTGCTCTGCCAGCTGGTATTCTGAAGCAGTTGGAAAGAATTCAAAGGCAGTGCTTGTGGAGAAAGCATAGAGATGAGCCAGCTCCATCTCTGGCGGCCTGGCAACTCATATGTAGGCCAGAAAGCAAAGGAGGTCTTGGTATTCTTAATCTGGGGGTTCAGAATGTGGCTCTCCTTCTCAAGCATGCAAGCAATTTCCTGAACAAACGACAAATTCCTTGGGTATCTCTAGTTTGGGACTCATATTATTTTGAGAGAATGCCCCAGGGGACAAATGACTGTGGCTCCTTCTGGTGGAGAGATATTTGCAAAGTCATGAAGCATTTTAGGGACTGCTCCTGGGTACAGATCAATGAAGGGGATACTGCTCTCTTTTGGTCTGACAATTGGAACCTTGGCTCTGAGACATCTAGTTTGCAGGCACGATTCCCAAGGCTTTTCTCGTTTGCCAAGGACCCCTGGGTCTCAATTAAAGAAATGTTCAATACCCAGGATATACACCAATTTTTTCACCTACCCTTATCGGCTCAAGCCTTTGATGAGTTAAATCTGATAAAGGCTTTAATGAACTCACACAAAAGGGACCCCAGCTTGAAGGATTGTTTGTTCTGGCAGGGCTCCTCCAAGTTTTACAAACCCAAGATGTTTTACTTACTCTTCTTTCAGTCTGAGACCTTCAATCCTTTGCTCTGTTGGATATGGAAATCTTCCTATACTCTCAAGATCAAGGTCTTTGCTTGGTTGCTTATAATGGACAGGTTAAACACCAAGGATATAGTTGAAAGGAGACACTGGCACATGGAGGATGGAGTACACTGCAGACTGTGCGGAAACAAGAGACCATTTATTTTTCAATTGCAATTTCAGTGTAAGGGTCTGGAATTATTTGCAGATTGATTGGACTGCTGGCACATCTATGATTGAGCTGGTTACTCAGGCAAGGAGAGGTTTTGCAAGGCCTTTCTTTTCAGAAGTGGTATTCATTGCTTGCTGGCATATTTGGCTAGTCAGAAATGCCAAAGTGTTCAGAAATGAGAGGGCCAGTTTCACTAAATGGAGGTTTGCTTTTAGGCAGGATATTAGTCTTATGTAGCACAGGATCAGAGCTGCTTACAAGGATGACCTTCTCAAATGGATCTCTTATCTCCCACCCTAAGCTAATTTGGTAGGGCTTTCTTTTTCCTTTTTCTGTTCCTTGTAGCCTGGTTACTCCTTGTAATCAGCTTGTTGTACTTGTTATATTATCAATAAAGTTTTGATCTGCTGTGGGGGTTTTACCCCACAGTTCACAGTAAAAAAAAAACAGTACGAAATGAGGCCTGAACAAAAAGTTGACTCCCGCTCCTCCACGTCCACCAACGCGTCAGGCCATTCCTCCTCCAAGTCTGGCACAGCTTTAGGCCACTCCTCCTCCAAGTCAGGCAAAGCGTCAGGCCACTCCTCCTCCAAGTTCGGCACAGCTTCAGGCCACTCCCCCTCCAAGTCCGGCACAGCTTCAGGCCACTCCTCCTCCTCCAACTCAGCCACGTCAGCCGTCTTCGCCGCCTCAGCAATCACGGAAGAGAGCTGCCTTAGCTATGGTGCGTAGCGGTACAAGTCGAGGTAGTACTGCAGGTACAGGCGGAGGCAAGCGATTTCAATATGGTCCAAACCTCGCGCCTCTTCCGCAGAGGCCTTACGACAAGTACGAGGAGGAAAACGTAGCCATATCGAAGGCCGAGGTGGAAGCCCATTTTGCACCGAAACCGCCACCGCCGCCAAGGGAGAAAGTGCATGTGGAAAAGATTGACCACTTCATTTGTATGGCTAGACCACCAGCTCCCAAGCCTGTTGACACGGACTATGAGCGCCACCTCAGGAAGTTAAATCGAGCACGTATACAGAAAGAGGCGAGCTTGAGCTCGAGCAAATCAGCTGGCAAAAATTGCGGTAAAACCATTCCCCAGCTGGGAGAACAGGCGGCGCAATCAATCCCCCCGCTTGTTATGCCAACAACACATGAGAGTAGGCGCACCCAATATTATTGTGGGCAAACCGTTAACGTTCCCGAGCTGGGCGATGTGGTAATAACCGAGGAGCATATTGCGCAGGCTGAATCGATCGGGATCACTGTTGGACAACTCCTCGATATCGAGCCCATGTCTCCGACTAGAGAGGAGGAAATAAAATGGAAATATGCCTGGGGCCAACCTTTGGTCGAGCCAGAGGAGGTTAATAAGCTCCCAACGAGAATGTATGCATTGCATCAATGGTACATGGACATTACCAAGATTTCCAATCGAGAGTCCCTCATGGTGAATGTCAACGAAGAGCATTACTACCATAAGAAAGCTGTGGTCGTTGAGTATTCAGAACTTTTTCAGCTATACAATAAAGACGCACTCGACAAATCTATCGTCAGTTGCTATTGTCTGTAAGTGATTTCTTTCTGTAATTTAAGTCTCAAGCTAGCTGATCATTTTGATCAATCATTACCTGTAACTAGTAAAATGCCTGTGCGTTGCCACGGGCCTTTTAATTTGTTTTCATCCGATTGCACCTATGAATATAATGCATATCTTATCTCGTTCCCCACTCTGTCTACCACCCTCCATCTCTATCCATACCCTTCTATTTCCCATCCCCGCTCCCTCTTTCTTTCTAGACCCCTCTATTTCTCCATGACACAATCCCCTAATGACGAAAACGCCCCCTGCTTTACATTATAAAGCAACAATCACTGTATACATCCGATAAGACCGATACAAACACACACCACCACCGCACTCAACACACACCCAAAGCAAGATACAAAGGTGCCGACAAACCACCCCAGCGACTACCAAGCATACTACGAATGAGCAAAGAAGAACCGCTTCTAGCCGACGGACCACCACATGAGTGATCCACCAAGGAGAGGTGAGGCAGCCAACGCCGGAGCGGGGACTCCAAAATGGTGCCTCCAAGAAGGGTGGGACCACTGATAGTCGCCATCATCTGATCCCGTGGATCAAGTTTTCACTCGGAGTAACACAAAGGGATTGAGAGCACCACGACGGACCCTGCAAGGGGGAAACAACGTCTGCGGACGCCACCGCCGATGGCTAGTACAAAGATTGGGCAAGTGATGCACCCCGGTGCTCCGACCCCCTCCGTCGCACCCCCGCTCCGCCAACCACCCGCATCCATGCCGCCCGAGCAGCCTTGTCTGCTCTCCCGCTCCTGAGCCGCGCAAATCCGCCCAAGATCAACACGCCTCCCACTGCCAGGGCCGCCACCTTGTACCCAGACCACCCTGAGAACATCAAAGGGGGTGGCTTTCAATAGCTTCTCCAAATCCAACCACCGTCGGAACCGACAACGACCGTCCAACCTCAAGCATCGCCAGAAAGCACCAGGCTGAGGAAAAGGGGAAGGGGAAGGACCGGCACACAACCATGACCGGCACCCCCTACGTCGGCGACAGGCGACTCAACAACAACAGAGCCCCCATCCCTCCTACCGACTTCCCCCTCCCCCCGAAGCACCCCTGCTTCACCCCACCACGGCTACTGGCGCGACTGGTGAGAGGCCACCAACAGCCACATGTCCGCCGAAGAGGGGGTAGATCCACCACCATCACCACCAAAGATGGGCACAAGAGAAGCCTGCCCGCGCCGCACGCTGTCGTCCAGAAGCCGGGGAGGAAGGCCCGACCGGACTCCAGGACGTGCACGCACCTCCACCACCTCAGCCACGCCACCAGCACTGCCCACCGATCCACGCCAGCGCCGGCCGCACACGGCCCCTGTTGGCCTCAGCCCTCGCCGTCGGACGGGCTGCCAGCGCCAGATCTGTCTGGATCGATATCAGACCAGATCCATGTTGCACGATTTGCCTGAAGGATGAAGCCCCACCTCCACCGCACAACCACCACTACACTAATATAGCATCGACTGAGAGTATCAGTCGTGAGACTGGAGACTGTATCACAATCCCCTAATTACTTCCATGAAAGAAAAACAAAAAATCAGCATGCAATCCACTAATGACGTCAATTTGATTTGATTGAAGCATGGAATCAAAAGAGAAGCGCACTGCAGATAGGAAAGAAATAGAGCAAACAGCTACCGACGACATTACAGTAGAAGAAAACAAAGTTATATGCGAAAAACAACACAAAGATGCTTGTGCAACTTATCATACGTACCTAGAAGAATATTGTGATCCGCTACAGCACGCCACACTGAGACATACATGCCGAAATGCATTGTTCTCTCTATTATTTATAGGAGCCGAGACATACATGCTGAAATGCATTGTTCTCTCTCTTTTTTTATAGGAACACATACGTAATTTGGTTACAATTACGAATTTTAATGCTGGTTAGTCAATTCTAGCAGAATAAAAGAACAGGTTTCATGCTATCCTGCGAAATGCTGAATCAATATTGATATATGAGCAGGCTCGCACAACTTGTAAATTAAGCTAAGGGGTAGATCCTAAATATACTGTTTTTTTTTGCTTTAGCACATGTGTCTTCCCGTCCTCTTCACCTTTTGAGGAATATGGTACGCAGGGTTTGCTTAAGAACATGACAAAATCAACGTCGACCGAGAGAATTTGGCTGCTGCATATTACCTTCTGATAATTATTGTAGGCAAACCAGCATAGGCTGTACAACAAATATATACATGCAGAAATGTGGGCTCTTGGAAAGACGATAGTATAGAATGTCTGGCCACCCAGTAGCTTTATATTTTCAAGATACTCTTAACAACAAACTGACATAATACATGTAGGTTTAGACCAGCAAGCATAATATCATCAGGAACTCATCATTTTCTTACCACCCCATGTCTATCTCCAGCGTAACCTCGGCTTTCCAACAAAGGAAAACATCCTTTGTAAGTGTCAGCGAAGCCTTCTCCAAATTGTCATCAATGAAGCAATTCAGGACAGATCTGGGCAACCCAGTGGAGACTTCGCTGACAATGAAGCTCGAGTAGCTGATCAAGTTCTCAAAGGCACCTCCTGCAGACCTGCACAACCATGTTGACATTTAGTGTTGGAAATATGCCCTAAAGGCAATAATAAAAGGATTATTATTATATTTCCTTGTTCATGATAATTGTCTTTTATTCATGCTATAATTGTGTTATCCGGAAATCGTAATACATGTGTGAATAACAGACACCAACATGTCCCTAGTAAGCCTCTAGTTGACTAGCTCGTTGATCAACAGATAGTCATGGTTTCCTGACTATGGACATTGGATGTCATTGATAACGAGATCACATCATTAGGAGAATGATGTGATGGACAAGACCCAATCCTAAACATAGCACAAGATCGTATAGTTCGTTTGTTAGAGTTTTCCAATGTCAAGTATCTTTTCCTTAGACCATGAGATCGTGTAACTCCCGAACACCGTAGGAGTGCTTTGGGTGTACCAAACGTCACAACGTAACTGGGTGACCATAAAGGTATACTACGGGTATCTCCGAAAGTGTCTGTTGGGTTGACACGGATCAAGACTGGGATTTGTCACTCCGTATGACGGAGAGGTATCACAGGGCCCACTCGGTAATGCATCATCATTATGAGCTCAAAGTGACCAAGTGTCTGGTCATGGGATCATGCATTACGGTACGAGTAAAGTGACTTGCCGGTAACAAGATTGAACGAGGTATTGGGATACCGACGATCGAATCTCGGGCAAGTAACATACCGATTGACAAAGGGAATTGTATACGGGGTTGCTTGAATCCTCGACATCGTGGTTCATCCGATGAGATCATCAAGGAGCATGTGGGAGCCAACATGGGTATCAAGATCCCGCTGTTGGTTATTGACCGGAGAGCAATCTCGGCCATGTCTACATGTCTCCCGAACCCGTAGGGTCTACACACTTAAGGTTCGGTGACGCTAGGGTTGTAGGGATATGTATATGCAGTAACCCGAATGTTGTTCTGAGTCTCGGATGAGATCCCGGACGTCACGAGGAGTTCTGGAATGGTCCAGAGGTAAAGAATTATATATAGGAAGTGCTATTTCGGCCATCGGGACAAGTTTTGGGGTCACCGGTATTGTATCGGGACCACCGGAAGGGTCCCGGGGGTCCACCGGGTTGGGCCACCTATCCCGGAGGGCCCCATGGGCTGAAGTGGGAAGGGATCCAGCCCAAAGTGGGCTGGGGCGCCACTTCCCCTAGGGCCCATGCGCCTAGGGTGGGGGAAACCCTAAAGGGGGCGCCCCCTTGCTTGGGGGGCAAGCCCCCCACCCCTTGGCCGCCGCCCCCCCCCCCTAGGAGATTGCATCTCCTAGGGCCGGCGCCCCCCCCTAGGCCCCCTATATATAGTGGGGGGGAGGGAGGGCCTCTCATCCCACGCCTTTGGTGCCTTCCTCTCCCTCTCCAACACCCCTCCTCCTCCATAGAGCTTGGCGAAGCCCTGACGGAGTACTGCAGCTCCACCACCACCACGCCGTCGTGCTGCTGCTGGAGCCATCTTCCTCAACCTCTCCTTCCCCCTTGCTGGATCAAGAAGAAGGAGACGTTACGCTGACCGTACGTGTGTTGAACGCGGAGGTGTCGTTCGTTCGGCGCTAGGATCTCCGGTGATTTGGATCACGTCGAGTACAACTTCCTCATCCCCGTTCTTTGAACGCTTCCGCACATGATCTACAAAGGTATGTAGATGCAATCCAATCACTCGTTGCTAGATGAACTCATAGATGGATCTTGGTGAAACCGTAGGAAAATTTTTGTTTTCTGCAACGTTCCCCAACATTTAGTTTCTCACCCTGGCTACCAGCAAGGCTGTGACTGTAGAAGCTAGTTTTTTTTTAAACGGCGGCATAAGCATAAGTTGTGAATCTAGAAGATAGTTTTGATGCTTACAACGACAACATTTAATTAGAAAACTAATGCATGTAAAACTAAGGTTGTATTCAAAGTGGTGACATGTTACTTCTTGATAAATATCCGCCGATAAAAGTATTTTAGTAACACAATTGAGTTGAACACATCGTAAATGGAAATAACACAAACTTTAGGCAAAGTAATTACTACAGTTCCTTTGGAATCAAGGACAGAAGAAACACAATAGACGATAACACGAGAAAAGTAATCGCTATTTTTGTTTTAACACTACCGATACACTATAAGATGTTAAGAGTTTTGAGAATCAACATCTTATCGACATAAGTACTTCACTTTTCTCAGGAACATGTGCAATAAGGAGAGCAAAAATATCCAATAGGAAGGAGTTATAGAGCACACAATTCATGCCCAAACAGTCCTAGTCCAGTAACTCAGACAACCATTAATGGTTTCAACCAATAAAACCAACACATCATAATTCCTGAAACTCCTCGGGGTGCATGCTGAAGGAAATATGCCCTGGAGGCAATAATAAAGTTATTATTTATTTCCTTATATCATGATAAATGTTTATTATTCATGCTAGAATTGTATTAACCGGAAACATAATACATGTGTGAATACATAGACAAACAAAGTGTCACTAGTATGCCTCTACTTGACTAGCTCGTTAATCAAAGATGGTTATGTTTCCTAACCATGAACAATGAGTTGTTATTTGATTTCTGGAAGAAGAGTTGTATATGATGCAACCGGAAGGTTTTGTCGATCCAAAGGGAGCTAACAAAGTGTGCAAGCTCCAGCGATCCATTTATGGACTGGTGCAAGCCTCTCAGAGTTGGAATAAACGTTTTGATAGTGTGATCAAAGCATTTGGTTTTATACAGACTTTCGGAGAAGCCTGTATTTACAAGAAAGTGAGTGGGAGCTCTGTAGCATTTTTGATATTATATGTGGATGACATATTGCTAATTGGAAATGATATAGAATTTCTGGATAGCATAAAGGGATACTTGAATAAAAGTTTTTCAATGAAAGACCTCGGTGAAGCTGCTTACATATTAGGCATTAAGATCTATAGAGATAGATCAAGACGCTTAATTGGACTTTCACAAAGCACATACCTTGACAAAATTTTGAAGAAGTTCAAAATGGATCAAGCAAAGAAAGGGTTCTTGCCTGTGTTACAAGGTGTGAAGTTGAGTAAGACTCAATGCCCGACCACTGCAGAAGATAGAGAGAATATGAAAGATGTTCCCTATGCATCATCCATAGGATCTATCATGTATGCAATGATGTGTACCAGACCTGATGTGTGCCTTGCTATAAGTTTAGCAGGGAGGTACCAAAGTAATCCAGGAGTGGATCACTGGACAGCGGTCAAGAACATCCTTAGATACCTGAAAAGGACTAAGGATATGTTTCTCGTATATGGAGGTGACAAAGAGCTCACCGTAAAAGGTTACGTTGATGCAAGCTTTGACACTGATCCGGACGATTCTAAATCGCAAACCGGATACGTGTTTACATTAAACGGTGGAGCTGTCAGTTGGTGCAGTTCTAAACAAAGCGTCGTAGCGGGATCTACATGTGAAGCGGAGTACATAGCTGCTTCGGAAGCAGCGAACGAAGGAGTCTGGATGAAGGAGTTCATATCCGATCTAGGTGTCATACCTAGTGCATCGGGTCCAATGAAAATCTTTTGTGACAATACTGGTGCAATTGCCTTGGCAAAGGAATCCAGATTTCACAAAAGGACCAAACACATCAAGAGACGCTTCAACTCCATCCGGGATCTAGTCCAGGTGGGAGACATAGAGATTTGCAAGATACATACGGATCTGAATGTTGCAGACCCCTTGACTAAGCCTCTTCCACGAGCAAAACATGATCAGCACCAAGGCTCCATGGGTGTTAGAATCATTACAGTGTAATCTAGATTATTGACTCTAGTGCAAGTGGGAGACTGAAGGAAATATGCCCTAGAGGCAATAATAAAGTTATTATTTATTTCCTTATAATCATGATAAATGTTTATTATTCATGCTAGAATTGTATTAACCAGAAACATAATACATGTGTGAATACATAGACAAACAAAGTGTCACTAGTATGCCTCTACTTGACTAGCTCGTTAATCAAAGATGGTTATGTTTCCTAACCATGAACAACGAGTTGTTATTTGATTAACGAGGTCACATCATTAGTTGAATGATCTGATTGACATGACCCATTCCATTAGCTTAGCACACGATCGTTTAGTATGTTGCTACTGCTTTCTTCATGACTTATACATGTTCCTATGACTATGAGATTATGCAACTCCCGTTTGCCGGAGGAACACTTTGGGTGCTACCAAACGTCACAACGTAACTGAGTGATTATAAAGGAGCATTACAGGTGTCTCCAAAGGTAGATGTTGGGTTGGCGTATTTCGAGATTAGGATTTGTCACTCCAATTGTTGGAGAGGTATCTCTGGGCCCTCTCGGTAATACACATCACATAAGCCTTGCAAGCATTACATCTAATATGGTAGTTGTGAGATGATGTATTACGGAACGAGTAAAGAGACTTGCCGGTGACGAGATTGAACTAGGTATTGGATACCGACGATCGAATCTCGGGCAAGTAACATACCGATGACAAAGGGAACAACGTATGTTGTTATGCGGTCTGACCGATAAAGATCTTCGTAGAATATGTAGGAGCCAATATGGGCATCCAGGTCCCGCTATTGGTTATTGACCGGAGACGTGTCTCGGTCATGTCTACATTATTCTCGAACCCGTAGGGTCCGCACGCTTAAGGTTACGATGACAGTTATATTATGAGTTTATGCATTTTGATGTACCGAAGGTTGTTCGGAGTCCCAGATGTGATCACGGACATGACGAGGAGTCTCAAAATGGTCGAGACGTAAAGATTGATATATTGGAAGCCTATATTTGGATATCGGAAGTGTTCCGGGTGAAATCGGGATTTTACCGGGTTACCGGGAGGTTACCGGAACCCCCCGGGAGCCATATGGGCCTTCATGGGCCTTAGTGGGAAGGTGAAAGGGCTGCCCACAAGGGCTGCGCGCCTCCCCCCTTCCCCTAGTCCTATTAGGACTAGGAGAGGTGGCCGGTCACCCCTCTCCCTCTTTCCCACTTGGGGAATCCTAGTTGGAATAGGATTGGAGGGGAGTCCTACTCCCGGAAGGAGTAGGACTCCTCCTGCGCCTCTCTCTCTGGCCGGCGCCCCCCTCCCCCCTTGGCTCCTTTATATACTGAGGTAGAGGCACCCTAGAACACACAAGTTGATCCACGTGATCTATTCCTTAGCCGTGTGCGGTGCCCCCTGCCACCATATACCTCGATAATACTGTAGCGGAGTTTAGGCGAAGCCCTGCTGCTGTAGTTCATCAAGATCGTCACCACGCCGTCGTGCTGACGGAACTCTTCCCCGACACTTTGCTGGATCAGAGTCCGGGGATCGTCATCGAGCTGAACGTGTGCTCGAACTCGGAGGTGCCGTAGTTTCGGTGCTTGATCGGTTGGATCGTGAAGACGTACGACTACTTCCTCTACGTCGTGTTAGCGCTTCTGCAGTCGGTCCGTGTTGGGTACGTAGACAACACTCTCCCCCCTCGTTGCTATGCATCACATGATCTTGCGTGTGCGTAGGAATTTTTTTGAAATTACTACGAAACCCAACAGTGGCATCCGAGCCTAGGTTATTTATGTTGATGTTTTATGCACGAGTAGAACACAAGTGAGTTGTGGACGATACAAGTCATACTGCCTACCAACATGTCATACTTTGGTTCGGCGGTATTGTTGGACGAGACGACCCGGACCAACATTACGCGTACGCTTACGCGAGACCGGTTCCCTCGACGTGCTTTGCACAGAGATGGCTTGCGGGCGACTGTCTCTCCAACTTTAGTTGAACCAAATATGGCTACGCCCGGTCCTTGCGAAGGTTAAAACGGAGTCTATTTGACAAACTATCGTTGTGGTTTTGATGCGTAGGTGAGATTGGTTCTTGCTTAAGCCCGTAGCAGCCACGTAAAACATGCAACAACAAAATAGAGGACGTCTAACTTGTTTTTGCAGGGCATGTTGTGATGTGATATGGTCAAGGCATGATGCTGAATTTTATTGTATGAGATGATCATGTTTTGTAACCGAGTTATCGGCAACTGGCAGGAGCCATATGGTTGTCGTTTTATTGTATGCAATGCAATCGCGATGTAATATTACTAAACGGTAGTGATAGTTGTGGGAGCATAAGATTGGCGAGACGACAACCATGCTATGATGGAGATCAAGGTGTCGCGCCGGTGACGATGGTGATCATGACGGTGCTTCGGAGATGGAGATCACAAGCACAAGATGATGATGGCCATATCATATCACTTATATTGATTGCATGTGATGTTTATATTTTTATGCATCTTATCTTGCTTTGATTGACGGTAGCATTATAAGATGATCTCTCACTAAATTATCAAGAAGTGTTCTCCCTGATTATGCACCGTTGCCAAAGTTTGTCGTGCCCAGACACCACGTGATGATCGGGTGTGATAAGCTCTACGTCCATCTACAACGGGTGCAAGCCAGTTTTGCCCACGCAGAATACTCAGGTTAAACTTGACGAGCCTAGCATGTGCAGATATGGCCTCGGAACACGGAGATCGAAAGGTCGAGCGTGAATCATATAGTAGATATGATCAACATAAACGATGTTCACCATTGAAAACTACTCCATCTCACGTGATGATCGGTCATGGTTTAGTTGATTTGGATCACGTAATCACTTAGAAGATTAGAGGGATGTCTATCTAAGTGGGAGTTCTTAAGTAATATGATTAATTGAACTTAAATTTATCATGAACTTAGTACCTGATAGTATCTTGCTTGTTTATGTTGATTGTAGATAGATGGCTCGTGCTGTTGTTCCGTTGAATTTTAATGCGTTCCTTGAGAAAGCAAAGTTGAAAGATGATGGTAGTAATTACACGGACTGGGTCCATAACTTGAGGATTATCCTCATTGCTGCTCAGAAGAATTACGTCCTAGAAGCACCGCTGGGTGCCAGGCCTGCTGCTGGAGCAACACTAGATGTTATGAACATCTGGCAGAGCAAAGCTGATGACTACTCGATAGTTCAGTGCACCATGCTTTACGGCTTAGAATCGGGACTTCAACGACGTTTTGAATGTCATGGAGCATATGAGATGTTCCAGGAGTTGAAGTTAATATTTCAAGCAAATGCCCGGATTGAGAGATATGAAGTCTCCAATAAGTTCTATAGCTGCAAGATGAAGGAGAACAGTTCTGTCAGTGAGCATATACTCAAAATGTCTGGGTATAATAATCACTTGATTCAATTGGGAGTTAATCTTCCGGATGATTGCGTCATTGACAGAATTCTCCAATCACTGCCACCAAGCTACAAGAGCTTCGTGATGAACTATAATATGCAAGGGATGAACAAGACTATTCCCGAGCTCTTCGCAATGCTGAAAGCTGCGGAGGTAGAAATCAAGAAGGAGCATCAAGTGTTGATGGTTAACAAGACCACTCGTTTCAAGGAAAAGGGCAAAGGGAAGAAGAAGGGGAACTTCAAAAAGAACGGCAAGCAAGTTGCTGCTCAAGAGAAGAAACCCAAGTCTGGACCTAAGCCTGAAACTGAGTGCTTCTACTGCAAGCAGACTGGTCACTGGAAGCGGAACTGCCCCAAGTATTTGGCGGATAAGAAGGATGGCAAGGTGAACAAAGGTATATGTGATATACATGTTATTGATGGGTACCTTCCTAGAGCTCACAGTAGCACCTGGGTATTTGATACTGGTTCTGTTGCTAATATTTGCAACTCGAAACAGGGACTACGGAATAAGCGGGCACTGGCAAAGGACGAGGTGACGATGCGCGTGGGAAACGGTTCCAAAGTCGATGTGATCGCGGTCGGCACGCTAGCTCTACATCTACCTTCGGGATTAATATTAGACCTAAATAATTGTTATTTGGTGCCAGCGTTGAGCATGAACATTATATCTGGATCTTGTTTAATGCGAGACGGTTATTCATTTAAATCAGAGAATAATGGTTGTTCTATTTATATGAGTAATATCTTTTATGGTCATGCACCCTTGAAGAGTGGTCTATTTTTATTGAATCTCGATAGTAGTAATACACATATTCATAATGTTGAAGCCAAAAGATGCAGAGTTGATAATGAAAGTGCAACTTATTTGTGGCACTGTCGTTTAGGTCATATCGGTGTAAAGCGCATGAAGAAACTCCATACTGATGGACTTTTGGAACCACTTGATTATGAATCACTTGGTACTTGCGAACTGTGCCTCATGGGCAAGATGACTAAAACACCGTTCTCCGGTACTATGGAGAGAGCAACAGATTTGTTGGAAATCATACATACCGATGTATGTGGTCCGATGAATATTGAGGCTCGTGGCGGATATCGTTATTTTCTCACCTTCACAGATGATTTAAGCAGATATGGATATATCTACTTAATGAAACATAAGTCTGAAACCTTTGAAAAGTTCAAAGAATTTCAGAGTGAAGTTGAAAATCATCGTAACAAGAAAATAAAGTTTCTACAATCTGATCGTGGAGGAGAATATTTGAGTTACGAGTTTGGTGTACATTTGAAAAACTGTGGAATAGTTTCGCAACTCACGCCACCCGGAACACCACAGCGTAATGGTGTGTCCGAACGTCGTAATCGTACTTTACTCGATATGGTGCGATCTATGATGTCTCTTACTGATTTACCGCTATCGTTTTGGGGTTATGCTCTAGAGACGACTGCATTCACGTTAAATAGGGCACCATCAAAATCCGTTGAGACGACGCCTTATGAACTGTGGTTTGGCAAGAAACCAAAGTTGTCGTTTCTTAAAGTTTGGGGCTGCGATGCTTATGTGAAAAAGCTTCAACCTGATAAGCTCGAACCCAAATCGGAGAAATGTGTCTTCATAGGATACCCAAAGGAAACTGTTGGGTACACCTTCTATCACAGATCCGAAGGCAAGACATTCGTTGCTAAGAATGGATCCTTTCTAGAGAAGGAGTTTCTCTCGAAAGAAGTGAGTGGGAGGAAAGTAGAACTTGACGAGGTAACTGTACCTGCTCCCTTAGTGGAAAGTAGTTCATCATAGAAAACTGTTTCAGTGACACCTGCACCAGTTAGTGAGGAAGCCAATGATAATGATCATGAAACTTCAGATCAAGACACTACTGAACCTCGTAGATCAACCAGAGTAAGATCCGCGCCAGAGTGGTACGGTAATCCTGTTCTGGAAGTCATGCTACTAGATCATGATGAACCTACGAACTATGAAGAAGCGATGGTGAGCCCAGATTCCGCAAAGTGGCTTGAAGCAATGAAATCTGAGATGGGATCCATGTATGAGAACAAAGTATGGACTTTTGTTGACTTGCCCGATGATCGGCAAGCAATTGAGAATAAATGGATCTTTAAGAAGAAGACTGACGCTGATGGTAATGTTACTGTCTACAAAGCTCGACTTGTCGCAAAAGGTTTTCGGCAAGTTCAAGGGATTAACTACGATGAGACCTTCTCACCCGTAGCGATGCTTAAGTCCGTCCGAATCATGTTAGCTATTGCCGCATTTTATGATTATGAAATTTGGCAGATGGATGTCAAAACTGCATTCCTGAATGGATTTCTGGAAGAAGAGTTGTATATGATGCAACCGGAAGGTTTTGTCGATCCAAAGGGAGCTAACAAAGTGTGCAAGCTCCAGCGATCCATTTATGGACTGATGCAAGCCTCTCGGAGTTGGAATAAACGTTTTGATAGTGTGATCAAAGCATTTGGTTTTATACAGACTTTCGGAGAAGCCTGTATTTACAAGAAAGTGAGTGGGAGCTCTGTAGCATTTCTGATATTATATGTGGATGACATATTGCTGATTGGAAATGATATAGAATTTCTGGATAGCATAAAGGGATACTTGAATAAAAGTTTTTCAATGAAAGACCTCGGTGAAGCTGCTTACATATTAGGCATAAAGATCTATAGAGATAGATCAAGACGCTTAATTGGACTTTCACAAAGCACATACCTTGACAAAAATTTGAAGAAGTTCAAAATGGATCAAGCAAAGAAAGGGTTCTTGCCTGTGTTACAAGGTGTGAAGTTGAGTAAGACTCAATGCCCGACCACTGCAGAAGATAGAGAGAAAATGAAAGATGTTCCCTATGCTTTAGCCATAGGCTCTATCATGTATGCAATTCTGTGTACCAGACCTGATGTGTGCCTTGCTATAAGTCTAGCAGGGAGGTACCAAAGTAATCCAGGAGTGGATCACTAGACAGCGGTCAAGAACATCCTGAAATACCTGAAAAGGACTAAGGATATGTTTCTCGTATATGGAGGTGACAAAGAGCTCATTGTAAATGGTTACGTTGATGCAAGCTTTGACACTGATCCGGACGATTCTAAATCGCAAACCGGATACGTGTTTACATTAAACGGTGGAGCTGTCAGTTGGTGCAGTTCTAAACAAAGCGTAGTGGCAGGATCTACATGTGAAGCGGAGTACATAGCTGCTTCGGAAGCAGCAAATGAAGGAGTCTGGATGAAGGAGTTCATATCTGATCTAGGTGTCATACCTAGTGCATCGGGTCCAATGAAAATCTTTTGTGACAATACTGGTGCAATTGCCTTGGCAAAGGAATCCAGATTTCACAAGAGAACCAAGCACATCAAGAGACGCTTCAATTCCATCCGGGATTTAGTATAGGTGGGAGACATAGAGATTTGCAAGATACATACGGATCTGAATGTTGTAGACCCGTTGACTAAGCCTCTTCCACGAGCAAAACATGATCAGCACCAAGGCTCCATGGGTGTTAGAATCATTACTGTGTAATCTAGATTATTGACTCTAGTGCAAGTGGGAGACTGAAGGAAATATGCCCTAGAGGCAATAATAAAGTTATTATTTATTTCCTTATATCATGATAAATGTTTATTATTCATGCTAGAATTGTATTAACCGGAAACATAATACATGTGTGAATACATAGACAAAGAGAGTGTCACTAGTATGCCTTTACTTGACTAGCTCGTTAATCAAAGATGGTTATGTTTCCTATGCATCAGCCATAGGATCTATCATGTATGCAATGTTGTGTACCAGACCTGATGTGTGCCTTGCTATAAGTTTAGCAGGGAGGTACCAAAGTAATCCAGGAGTGGATCACTGGACAGCGGTCAAGAACATCCTTAGATACCTGAAAAGGACTAAGGATATGTTTCTCGTATATGGAGGTGACAAAGAGCTCACCGTAAAAGGTTACGTTGATGCAAGCTTTGACACTGATCCGGACGATTCTAAATCGCAAACCGGATACGTGTTTACATTAAACGGTGGAGCTGTCAGTTGGTGCAGTTCTAAACAAAGTGTCGTAGTGGGATCTACATGTGAAGCGGAGTACATAGCTGCTTCGGAAGCAGCGAACGAAGGAGTCTGGATGAAGGAGTTCATATCCGATCTAGGTGTCATACCTAGTGCATCGGGTCCAATGAAAATCTTTTGTGACAATATTGGTGCAATTGCCTTGGCAAAGGAATCCAGATTTCACAAAAGGACCAAACACATCAAGAGACGCTTCAACTCCATCCGGGATCTAGTCCAGGTGGGAGACATAGAGATTTGCAAGATACATACGGATCTGAATGTTGCAGACCCCTTGACTAAGCCTCTTCCACGAGCAAAACATGATCAGCACCAAGGCTCCATGGGTGTTAGAATCATTACAGTGTAATCTAGATTATTGACTCTAGTGCAAGTGGGAGACTGAAGGAAATATGCCCTAGAGGCAATAATAAAGTTATTATTTATTTCCTTATAATCATGATAAATGTTTATTATTCATGCTAGAATTGTATTAACCAGAAACATAATACATGTGTGAATACATAGACAAACAAAGTGTCACTAGTATGCCTCTACTTGACTAGCTCGTTAATCAAAGATGGTTATGTTTCCTAACCATGAACAACGAGTTGTTATTTGATTAACGAGGTCACATCATTAGTTGAATGATCTGATTGACATGACCCATTCCATTAGCTTAGCACACGATCGTTTAGTATGTTGCTACTGCTTTCTTCATGACTTATACATGTTCCTATGACTATGAGATTATGCAACTCCCGTTTGCCGGAGGAACACTTTGGGTGCTACCAAACGTCATAACGTAACTGAGTGATTATAAAGGAGCATTACAGGTGTCTCCAAAGGTAGATGTTGGGTTGGCATATTTCGAGATTAGGATTTGTCACTCCGATTGTCGGAGAGGTATCTCTGGGCCCTCTCGGTAATACACATCACATAAGCCTTGCAAGCATTACAACTAATATGGTAGTTGTGAGATGATGTATTACGGAACGAGTAAAGAGACTTGCCGGTAATGAGATTGAACTAGGTATTGGATACCGACGATCGAATCTCGGGCAAGTAACATACCGATGACAAAGGGAACAACGTATGTTGTTATGCGGTCTGACCAATAAAGATCTTCGTAGAATATGTAGGAGCCAATATGGGCATCCAGGTCCCGCTATTGGTTGTTGACCGGAGACGTGTCTCGGTCATGTCTACATTGTTCTCGAACCCGTAGGGTCCGCACGCTTAAGGTTACGATGACAGTTATATTATGAGTTTATGCATTTTGATGTACCAAAGGTTGTTCGGAGTCCCGGATGTGATCACGGACATGACGAGGAGTCTCGAAATGGGCGAGACGTAAAGATTGATATATTGGAAGCCTATATTTGGATATCGGAAGTGTTCCGGGTGAAATCGGGATTTTACCGGGTTACCGGGAGGTTACCCGAACCCCCCGGGAGCCATATGGGCCTTCATGGGCCTTAGTGGAAAGGTGAAAGGGCTGCCCACAAGGGCTGCGCGCCTCCCCCCTTCCCCTAGTCCTATTAGGACTAGGAGAGGTGGCCGGCCACCCCTCTCCCTCTTTCCCACTTGGGGAATCCTAGTTGGAATAGGATTGGAGGGGAGTCCTACTCCCGGAAGGAGTAGGACTCCTCCTGCGCCTCTCTCTCTGGCCGGCGCCCCCCTCCCCCCTTGGCTCCTTTATATACTGAGGTAGAGGCACCCTAGAACACACAAGTTGATCCACGTGATCTATTCCTTAGCCGTGTGCGGTGCCCCCTGCCACCATATACCTCGATAATACTGTAGCGGAGTTTAGGCGAAGCCCTGCTGCTGTAGTTCATCAAGATCGTCACCACGCCGTCGTGCTGACGGAACTCTTCCCCGACACTTTGCTGGATCGGAGTCCGGGGATCGTCATCGAGCTGAACGTGTGCTCGAACTCGGGGGTGCCATAGTTTCGGTGCTTGATCGGTTGGATCGTGAAGACGTACGACTACTTCCTCTACGTCGTGTTAGCGCTTCCGCAGTCGGTCCGCGTTGGGTACGTAGACAACACTCTCCCCCCTCGTTGCTATGCATCACATGATCTTGCGTGTGCGTAGGAAATTTTTTGAAATTACTACAAAACCCAACAATGACCCATTCCATTAGCTTAGCACCCGATCATTTAGTATGTTGCTATTGCTTTCTTCATGACTTATACATGTTCCTATGACTATGAGATTATGCAACTCCCGTTTGCCGGAGGAACACTTTGTGTGCTACCAAACGTCACAACGTAACTGGGTGATTATAAAGGAGCTCTACAGGTGTCTCCAAAGGTACATGTTGGGTTGGCGTATTTCGAGATTAGGATTTGTCACTCCGATTGTCGGAGAGGTATCTCTGGGCCCTCTCGGTAATGCACATCACATAAGCCTTGCAAGCATTACAACTAATATGTTAGTTGTGAGATGATGTATTGCGGAACGAGTAAAGAGACTTGCCGGTAACGAGATTGAACTAGGTATTGGATACCGACGATCGAATCTCGGGAAAGTAACATACCGATGACAAAGGGAACAACGTATGTTGTTATGCGGTCTGACCGATAAAGATCTTCGTAGAATATGTAGGAGCCAATATGGGCATCCAGGTCCCGCTATTGGTTATTGACCGGAGACGTGTCTCGGTCATGTCTACATTGTTCTCGAACCGTAGGGTCCGCACGCTTAAAGTTACGATGACAGTTATTATGAGTTTATGCATTTTTGATGTACCGAAGTTTGTTCGGAGTCCCGGATGTGATCACGGACATGACGAGGAGTCTCGAAATGGTTGAGACATAAAGATTGATATATTGGACGTCTATATTCGGACACCGGAATTGTTCCGGATGATTTCGGAGAAAACCGAAGTGCCGGAGGGGTTACCGGAACCCCCCCCCCCCCCCCCCCCCCGGGGAAGTATTGGGCCTTAGTGAGCCTGAGGGGAGAGAGAGGGCTGCAGCTTAGGAGGTGGCGCCCCCCCATGGGGAGTCCGAATTGGACTAGGAGGGGGGGCGCAGCCCCCCTTTCCCTCTCCCTCTCCCTCTCTTTCCTTCCCCCTCTCTTTTCCTAGTTGGACTTGGAAAGGGGAGTCCTACTCCCACTAGGAGAAGGACTCCCCCTCCCTTGGCACACCCCATAGGGCCGGCCGGCCTCCCCCTTGCTCCTTTATATACGGGGGCAGGGGGGCACCCCTAGACACACAAGTTGATCTTCGTGATCGTTCCTTAGCCGTGTGCGGTGCCCCCCTCCATCATATTCCACCTCGGTCATATCGTTGCAGTGCTTAGGCGAAGCCCTGCGCCGGTTGAACATCATCATTGTCACCACGCCGTCGTGCTGACGGAACTCTTCCCCGATGCTTTGCTGGATCGGAGCCCGGGGAACGTCATCGAGTTGTATGTGTGTTAAGAACTTGGAGGTGCCGGAGTAACGGTGCTTGGATCGGTCGGATCGGGAAGACGTACGACTACTTCCTCTACATTGTGTCAACGCTTCCGTTGTCGATCTACAAGGGTACGTAGATCATACTCTCCCCTCTCGTTGCTATGCATCACCATGATCTTGCGTGTGTGTAGGAAATTTTTTGAAATTACTACATTCCCCAACACATGCTATGTAACCAGATCATCTATTCAGGTGTATATACCGAGCCAATGTTTATTGTTGCAAAATTGTGCACATTGTAAGAAAACAATTGTGAGGAAACCCATAAGATAGGAGAAATAAAGATGGCACCTTCCAACATGTGCCATCAAGAAAATACTAAACCCCCTTCTCTTGTAGGCTAACTACCTTCCGAACCCAAACTCTCCACACCTTGTATTGGTGCAACTGAATAAATTAGTACAGTAAAACGAGTTGTAACACATACAATTAAGAAAAGTCACAGTTTAGGCCTTAGAGAACCTAAATACAACGACCCAGGATTAATGTAGAAGCACACAACGACAAAAAAATACATGTCAGAGGAAAGTGCTACTGCCAGCAGAAGTAGCTGCCCCAGTGGTGGTGATCGAGACTATGCACAGGATTCATGTAGAAGCACCTAAACACAGGATTCATTATTGGCACCTGGAACATGGGTGCAGGCATTCCGGCAAAGTCAGCGATAATGGAAGCTTCGGGTATGGCAAGAACTTGCAAAATTTTAATGAGTGATAAAAGGATCTTATGGAGAAAAAACAGTAAAGGAATGCATATTTCTATTATGCATCATCGATCAAAACGATGGTTAATTGAATGAAGAAAACAAAAAATCACTTTTACTGGGAAAAATTGGTACTGCTACCTATTTTAATGTTATTAACTCATTGGTGAGAGAGCTGCTCACTTGCATATCACATAACTCCACGTGTTTTCTGTACAAAGGTAATTTAATTTGGTAGTGACATTCAGCTATTTCCTTGGAGCTTAAAGGATTACCTACAAATAAAATTAGAGGAAATGCTTGTATTGCTAAATCTCATCAAGTGGTAGCTATCATTTTCATCAAGAAAAAACAACTTGCTCTCGTTGGTCATTATGTCAGGCGAACCTTCTCTGCATATTACTGAAAAACACACAATTAGCATTATGTTATGTACTGTTCAAGAACCGTGAAATGATTGATTTGGCTCACCTGCCAGCTTGGTTTTAGACAGAACCAACCCTAAAATCACCTGTCTTATTGGTGTGGCCGCGGGTGGAGATGGCGGCCAGCGCGGCTCCCCAGAAGACGGCCTTCTTCGGCCACCATGCCATCACTGCGCGCATGGGTGATAGCATCCTCACGGCAGCGCCCAGCCCCTGCCAGCAGAAGTAGCTGCCCCGGTGGTGGTGATTGAGACTATGCACGAGATTGATGTAAGCACCTAAACACGAGATTGAAAATTGGCACTCTCTTTGGATTGTCAGTCAACTTCCCAATTGTGGCCATTGATTTTCTTGAGTTGAAGCAATGCCTTACAAACCTACTTCACTAAGGAGCTCAAATTGCCGTTGATGGTCTAGACATGCTGCACCGAAATCATTGAAGGCCGAACACTGATAACAATACCATTGTATATCTAGTCATAGTATTCCATTCCAACTATCCCAAGGAAATAAAGATATCTGAAAGCTGCACTCCAACCTGCAAGGCTGCAACAGTAAGGGGAGAAAATTAGAATACACATAGGCTAGCAAAAATGATTACCATGATCTTAAATAAGCAAGCGATAGAGCAGTGTCGTTCTCACTAAGGCAAACGACAGAGTACAATAGATCGACCATGGATACAAGAAAGGAATTATATTCAATATTTAATAATCTCCTCACTCATCTCTGGTGCTCTGCAAGAAAGGAATTAAACTCAATATTGAACAGTTCTCCATTTTTCATCTTGACTTGATTCTGTTGTTAACTGCATTCCCAAAAAATAATGCGCGTGTTCTGAAATTTGAGTCATCTAGCAAAACGTAGTTCAACCTATAAAGTTGGTGCAGGCATCCACTCTGCCTCTAAACCTCGATTTATCTTTCTGTCATGGTCATATTTGCAGAATTTAGTTTGGACCATCAAGTTAGCATTAATTAACTCACAAGCTTATATGCATCTCGACATTTAAGTTTTACTCAAATCTCTACAGAAAGGTGGAAAAAGATGCAGGAACTAAAACCAGATCGTGAACTTCTAAGATATCTCAAAACTGGCACATGAGGGGACATATCCTAATATTAAACGTAAGTCGACATGAAGATATCCCCTAGATACAAACTTTCTGTAATTTATCATGAAAATTGTCACTGATATAGTCTAAAGTCCAAAATTTCATCATTCTTGATTATTATCAAAAACTTTTGTTTTGATTGATTAAATATACATACCAGACCTGAAGACAATGGTGCATCCCTTGCCGTTTTGAAGTTATAAGAAATTCTCCTGGCCTGTAGTGGAACTTGGTACCCAAATGATAGTTCTTCGTTACATGGACAAGCAGCAATGAAATGATTCAGTTGCCTAGTTTACAAAGGTTATTCTGATCTGATCTTATTCCCCCCGCAAAAAAAAAAAAAAAAAAAAAAAGATCTGATCTTATTCCATTAAGTTCAAGGAAGCGGGGTGACACTCTGGGAGGCATGGTGAACTTATCTTCAGAGGTGGCTTTATGTTTCTTGCTTTTCAGCTCTGCATTTTGAGCACCACCCAAATATATTTGATAAGAAAATAGTTACAGTACTAAACCTGACCATTCCTTGAGAATACACAGCAGGAATCATCAATATGTTCAATAACGATCCGGTTGCCTCTAATCAGAATCATGCATGTTGAGTTTACTTATTGTAGGGGCCCAAGATAAGGTGCCTACAAAATAAATTCCAAACTAAGGTACAGCACGGAAACAAAATATCCAAAATCATATGAAAAAAATACACTATAAAGCAGCGAGTGCAAACATCAGGAAACAACTTGATCAATGTACCCTTTTTTCAAGGATGCATCTGACCGATGTGCCCTTGATAAGAGGAGCAAACAATGTAAGAAATGAAGTGCGGTTGTAAGGGAGATACCGCCACCGCTCGCCTTAAAGGCGATGTTCACCTTGCTCAGGAGCCACGTCATCACCCCTGTTCGCCTTTCCTCTGCTTGTCCTCCGGTCAAACAGAGCTCGGCTCGGGGTGCGGACATCCTGACAATGATGAGAAGACCATAAAAAACGTTAATGCAGAGGAGTCAAGACTGCAAACTACATAATCTGAAGCACATATAGAGGCCTAGTAAAATTCACAAAAGGTGTGCACAGTTCAGACGTGCCCAGGCTTGCCCATTGATCTGGAGTAGAAGATGGGGGGCAAATGAGGTTTACCTTGTGCACAGCCATGAGAGAGACGAGGAAGGTGATGAATTGTGGCTCGCCTCCTCCTCGTCACAGATGTGCCCAGTGCACCACAGCAGCAAGGGGTTGAGGGTCGCCGTCTCCAAGGCACGGGGTCACCCTGCCCGCTCGTCGAGCTCCTCTCCTCAAGGCCGCCGGCTAGATCCATCATGATGTTAATACATGGGGTTGAAACCGCTCTGCAATACCTATGATTGAAACAGCCCTGCGTTTGAGTTTTCTCCTATCCATACCTCTGGTTGAAACCGCCCTGCGACGGCGATCCAGAACCGTGGCCCCGATGCAAGATCCGGCGGGGTCTTCCGGAGGGGATCGACGGGGTTTTCTGGAGGGGATCGGCGGCGGCGGCTTTATGGAGTTACGGCGGCAGCGAGATCCGGCGGGATCTTCGCGAGGAGATCGACGGCGGTGAGATCCGGCAGGGTCTTCTCGAGGAGATCGGCGACGGTGAGATCCGACAGGGTCTTCTCGAGGAGATCGACGGTGGTAAGATCCGGCGGGGTCTTGGCAGCGGCGAAGGGATGGAGGGCGGCCGCGAACGAGGGCAGTGAGTCGGGTGCGAGTGGAGGGCAGGAGAGTCGGGCGTGCGAGTGGAGGGTAGGAGAGTCGTGCGTGCGATTGGTTTAGGTTTTTTTGCTGGTTAATTTTCGTAGGGTTTATTTTTGTTGGTTAATTTTCGTAGGTTTTTTCCTTTGCTTTGTAGATGGGTGCGTGAGGGCGGGTGGGAGCCTCAGTACGAGGTTTTTTTGGTTCATGGCGGCTCAGTGTGAAGTGGGAGGAAGTACCAAAGAAGTACCAAAAAAGACCGGGTGAGGTGGGACGAAAATTAAATCCGGAACGCGACCTACCAACTGAGACATTAGAAGTAGAGATTATCCTTACTATATTCTTTTCTGTGGTATTATGCAGGATGAAGATTTATGAAATGAAAAAAGGTGGACGCTATGGCATTGGGTTCGTTGACCCAAATACCATTAATGAATACACATGGAAAATAGATCCATATCACGCAAAATGTGTAGAGGAAAGCATGCTACAGTTCTTCAAGGAACTCAAATACAATGAAGATATACTACTTCCTTACAACTTCTAGTGAGTCACACTATCTTGTACTACAAATTCTGTTTTTTCTTACTAGCTATAGCTACATGTTTTTGTTTACATATATATGCCCGCTTAATTAAGACATGCAAACGTGTGTGCATGCAGATTTCACTGGATCTTGTTAATCATTAAAGTTGATGAAGGAACAGTTGAAGTACTAGACTCGCTATTTAAGAAAGCAAGTGACTACAGCATCGTGAAGGGGATAGTCAACAGGTAATTTCAATCATTATTAACTATATCTCGGCCTATTTAATTAGTTCGTCATTTCCTGATAACAACTATTTAATAACCCATTTATTCATTCATCAGGGTCACTCCAGGCCCATGGAAACAAAGTCCGAAATGGTATCGACCCAAGGTAAGTAATTAAGTAGTATTAGCTAGCTGCCATCTCTTTAATTATCATGCTTGATTAATTATTATCTGATCAAAATTCCATTTTCGTAAAGGCCCTGAAGCAGGCGCCGGGGAATGATCTATGTGCATACTACGTTTGCGAGAACATTCGCATGATGGCGTCCGAAAGGAGCAAATCTCAAAGACAGGAGTGGGTACGATATCGATTGTCAGAACACTATTCACAATTTTTACACCATTATCGATATCTAGTCACACAACTAATACACACGCATATTGATCTCCTTCTTAACAGTTCAAAAAGGTGTGGGACAAGCTCCTAGCACAAGACCGCATAGAAGCAATTCAAGAGGAAATAGCGGGATTTTTGCTCGACCAGGTCATAGATCCCAAAGGAGAATACTATTACCCGCTACCGCCCCCATGAACCACTTCCAATTGTTATCGTGCTCCGAAGGCACCAATTAGCTAGGCTAATGCCACTGGGAGAAATTGTGTATATATATATATATGAATTAATTAATTATGGTTGTGAGACATTCGATGATTTATATATATATATATATATATATATATATATATATATATATATATATATATATATATATATATTTATATATATATATATATATATATTATGATCGGTTGTACTAGAAATTCTATTTATATATATGCATAACGTGTACAATATGTAGTATCGTAAAATATCAGAAACGAAAAAGAATTAAATGGAAAACACAAAATAAATGAAAAAGAAATCATAAACCCAAAACCCCCCCAACATTTTAATACCGGTTGGTGACACCAACCGATACTAAAGGGCTCCCTGCCCCCGAAGCTGGCTCGTGCCACGTGGTTGCCCTTTAGCACCGGTTCGTGCTGAACCGGTACTAAAGGGGGGGCCTTTAGTGCCTACATTTTAGCGCCAGTTACCAAACCGGCACTAAAGGGCCTTACGAACCGGTGCGATTGCCCGGTTCTGCACTAGTGGTTGAGGATCGAGGGAGAGGGAGACACCATCGCTGGCGGCCATCTAGGGTTACACACGGTGGGAGGTCGGTTTGCTCGTGTGAGGGGAGAGGTGACAGATAGAGAGGCTCCCGATTATGTAAAAAAGAAATAAGAAAAAAAGTCGCGGGGAGAGAAAACCGGTAGGATAGGAGAAAAATCGGTGGGACAGATCGAGGGGATCCTATCGATCGATGGGAGGGGAGCGACGAACGAACGAACGACGTACGGACTGCTCCATTAGAAGTAGCTCTTACCCACACAACAAAGCTAGCACATGAACAACATGTAGAATGACTGGGCCACATTCCGTCATCTCATCTCCCTGTGAATGTGTTGCTTTCGCATCACCATGGAGCCTGCTGTAAGGGCTTGACCAGTGCGGAATCACGCAAGAAGTCAAAAGTTCCAAGAGAAGGTAACCCCACCTCTGAGCCTCCATGTCCATCCTACACGCCGAACAGGTACGCTGGAAGCCGGAGTTCGATGGCGTCAAAGTCAACCCCAACCCTGTCCAGCTCCCGACTACTCCGGCAGGGAAAGCACGACACGGCGGCCACTCCATCTCAACAGCCTGGCCGCACGCATAGTCGCACAGTGGCAAGCACTCCATCAAGGGGCTTCTCGTGTTTCGAAATCGGAGCCCCATGGGCTTAATCCACTAATTAAGAAGTAGGAAATTGCATGATTAATTACTGCAAAACCGGGCTAAAACTATCCGTGTGGTTCACAATCAATATACCCATTGTAAACGAGACGCATACACCTGAATTTATGAGTAACAATGGAAATTTTTTTGGAGATAAGGCCAGAAGCAAAAAACACCAAAGAAATGTCACCAATATGTTCTCGATACAGAATCCAATAAAGCTTTAAAAAATTGAATGCAATAAGAAGCCAACTGATGGTACCTAACCTTAAACCATTGAGTGTCGAATGCACCTAACTTTAGAGAAAGGAATCATACTAAATAATATGCACCTGTAATTTGCTCCCCCTCTTCCCATCACCAAACATCAAACTTAGGTGCACAGAAGTCTCAAAATTGACCTGAGAAAAACATACATCAAAGACATCTTGCTGGGTTGTTCTAATGCAAAACGATATGCAGGTGTGAGTTCAAGAAAGGGGGGGTTGTTCTTCGACATAGGCATCCGATCAATGCAAACAAGGAATAAGTAGAAACGAAAAACCAGACAACTGATAGAGTTAAGGTGAATTAGAAAGGGGGTTGAACCTCCTCAACCGTATAGAAAATGCACGCGACCTCCAACTTCACAGTGAATTGGAGTCATATATATGACGCAAGCAATTTTTATGTCAACCACACAAACAACAGATATGACTTGGATTAAGGATATTGACAACATTTCTAGCATAATTGGAAAAAGAAAAGGGTATGTTATATGAAAATTTCAGTAAAAAGGCATACTCTGTACCTCAAACAACATGAAATAAGACTGGTATCTGAAGGAAAAAAATACAAAATGGTCAAGCAGTAGAACAAACAAAATATCACTAAATGTTGAAACGAAAATTCTAAGCCAAACCTGCAGAAAGTCAACAACAAGGAATGAGGTTATGGCTAGTCCCTCGTGAGATCAGTAGTATGTTGTGCCTTGACCATTTATAACGCAATGTCATGCTTATCAACATCTGTGACTACCATTATGCCTCTGGCTACTACCATCTTGTCACCCGGAACTGAGAAGGGTATATCTTGAATTCTTGATTGGGTAAAAGCTTGCAACTGAACCAGACAAGGCTGCGGAGGAAATAATAAGTATGCTGATCTAAAGTATGCATGGCACAGTAATTCGTGAAAAAAACAGAAGCAAATATCATGTGATTTGGGTGTAAAAGAGTTTAATTTGCACCTTCCAGTTTGTTGACCAAACATGTGGCTTCGATTCCTGATCTCTCCTTGGCTGAAAGCATTAGCCCAAAACATCAAA
This sequence comes from Triticum aestivum, assembly GCF_018294505.1. NCBI lineage: Eukaryota > Viridiplantae > Streptophyta > Magnoliopsida > Poales > Poaceae > Triticum > Triticum aestivum. Next base: position 12,592,432 of record NC_057794.1, read on the forward strand.
TCTAGCGCATATACCAACACAACTAAAGTTGGGATAATCCACGGGTGCACAACGAGATACATAGAGCAAGCGATTTACCTCGTCTTTCCTTTCCTTTGATAATATCTTCCCCTGTTTGTCGCCAAAATATAAATTGCAGCCGAAGCACATGACCGAGCGAAGGCCTTAATTAACAGCGCTAGTGGCATGCTGGGAATGAAGACCTTAATTAAAAAAGAAATTCCCAGCGCTAGTGGCATGCTGGGAATGAAGACCTTAATTAACAGACTTACGTAGAAGTTCTTCAGCGAAGGTGCAGCTTCAAGGATAAAGAAAGTCCAATTCAAGTCACACTCAGCAAACACATTGTAGATATACACATCTCTAAGGCTACTGAATATACGTTTGAGCTGTTTAGGATCTTCCGGTTGAATCCATATCTGCAGCAAAAAATAATTATGGAGCATGAGACATGAAGCGATGCAATGTGTATATATGCATTTGCATTGAAATGATAAATGGACAAGGCATAGACGCAGAGGGAATTGTAGCAGTAGAAAAATACCATCTGAGAGCAAAAATCCAGACACAAAGTCGAGAGGCTTCTTGTACTACTACTGGATAAACACTTGGTCAACGTGAATGGCTTCTGCCCAGACAGGGCAGCAGAGGCGAGGCTTACTTTTTCAAGTTGGGGAACAAAGCCACAACACACAGGTGTGGTTACATACACCCCACCAGGTATCAAAGAGCACTTGCTTCAGTTTAGGAAGAGTTACTAGATCAACCCGCACGCACTCAAGGCAAAATAATTCAAGTTTCTGGAGCTCTGAGCACGGGGCATCTATGCTGAGGACAGATTTCCGACCCAATTTGCAGCATCTCAAGTTAAGAAACTGAAGCTTATCACAAGCATGGAGGAGGTTGGGGACATCCGAGTCTCCAAATGCAAGGTTGTGGAGAGTTAGTCTTGTGAGCCATCTGAAGGCGACAGGGCAAGAGTGGAAGAGACATGAACCGCTGTCCAAACGAGACAAGTTGGGCATTGCTAGGTCTCGCAAGATGCGTTAATATCACAAACTCGAGGCATTCGGTCTCGCCGTTCTTGGCCACATCCCCGACGGCATGGCCAATAGAGCACGAGAAAGGTTTTGAAAGGTAAAAGGTACTCCCTCCGTTCAAAATTGAACTAAAACCACGACGAGTAATTTGGAACGGAGGGAGTAAGTCTCAGGCTCTTGATGGAACAGCTGCCGCATTCGCACGTGGACGATAGCAATCTCCTCGTCGTTTCTGTGTACGCCCCCATTATCTGACCCAGCGTGACGTAGCTAGCGCTCTGAATGTCAGATTCACCTATGAGCAGACAATAGAGCTGGTGAGGGAGGTGTCTCCATTGTTTGGAGAGCGATCCGGTCTGAATTGCACTGGGCATCTGAAGGAGTTCAAGGATTCGGATAAGGATGTCGCTAGGGAGCGCACTGATGCTGTCTTGGGCATCTTGGCTCTGCAAAACCAAAAGGAGAATATGTCTAGCAAGACAAAACGGACTAGAAGAAGAGAGGGGGTGGTGAATTTTTATTTACCATGATTTGATTGGATGCCGCAGCAGATCGATGTAACACAGCAGCCAGCTTAGGTCTGTTGTTGCACACAACTTAATGGAACGGCCAATCTTGCAGCCGGCCGGCCGGCCTTTGTTAAATGCTCCCTCCGTCCGCGAATAAATGTACCTATACCTTTTGTCTTAAGTCAACGTTTTCAAAATTTGACCAACTTTATAGAAAAGATAGTGACATATATGATATCAAATTGGTATATTATGAAAATACATTTCAAAACGAATCTAGTGATACTAATTTAGTGTCATAAATGCTGCTATTTTCCCTATAAAGCTGATCAAAATTTTAAAACTTTGACTTAGGACAAAAGCTAGAATATACTTATTTGCGGACGGAGGGAGTATATAGGAGTAGTTTATATTGGTGTACACTTATTCATTAGAAGTACACTCCCCGACCCAACGGCGTACGGCACGATCGACATTGCCAGCGATCAACTCCGGCAATGTGGCTTGGATGCCAATTGTTGGTGTCTACCCTAAACCTTAGCCCTAGCTCTCCCTCTCTGCTGCTGTGGCTCGCTCTCGCTCGCCGCACTCGATCGACAAGAGGAGAAGGAAGACGATTAGGGGAAGCACACTGGACACAGGAGTTTTTCCGGCGCACGAACGCCGCCACCGCAACCACGGCTATTCCCTCGAGCTCAGACTCGACCCGCATCTGTTACAACGCATACAAGGGGGTCTTATACCCTGGGCCACGTCCGGGCACGCACCCACGCCCTAGTCCACATCGAGCGTCCGGTCCGGCCCGCTTTGCCCACGCCCGCGACATGCATGCACACGTCCAGGTCGCGGCGAGCCCGCCTTGGACCAGCTCCACGCACCCCCTAAAATCGCCAACAAAATGCGCACACACACACTCGCCTACGGTGTACACCTGCATGGCCACCCCGTGCACCACATACATGTTTGCCGCGGATCCGACGCACCCGACATGCCCAGCGTGTGCGCGCCCATACACGCGCTGGACGCGTCCGACACGGCGTCGCGGCTTATTTGCCCAACACTTCACCCCCTAAGCCGTGGCTCAAAGGAGGCCGGCGTCTGCCATCAGCGCCCGCTCCGCCACTGCGCTGCCGTGTACATGAGCTGACCATCAGCCCGCTCGCCGCCCGCTTGTTCATGTCGTTGTAGCCGCTCATCGAATGCCTTAAGACGACCAAATGCCTCCTCGAACGCCATGGTGGAGACATCACATAACTGCTCATTTCCGGCCACCGCCGTGTACAGGCGGTCCTGGACAGAATCAAGGAGCTTCTTCACCATCGCGGCGGCGTCCAGCGTCCAGCGTCGACCCGAGCCCCGCGAAGCGCGCCGCCATGCCACTGAGCTTGCCGGCGAACACATCCAATGCATCGGCCTCCGCCATGCGTAGCTGCTCAAACTCTCCCCGGAGAGTGCCCAGCCGCGCCGCCCGGACTCGGTCCGCGTCGACGAACCTCCTCTTCAAGCTAGCCCATATCTCCGCCGCCGTTTTCTTCGACGAGACCTGCAGCAAGATCTCCTCGAAGAGCGCCCCGAGCAAATACGCCCTCGTCGGCTTGTCCTTCTTGGCGATGACCGCCACCGCCGCATCCTCTGCCAGAACGCATGCCTCCCATAGCCTCAAGGTTGTCCTCGACCTTGATTGCCCACACGGTGTAGTTCTCACCGGTGAGCACTGGGCACGGCACAGGTAGCGAGCTCCCCGACCCAACGGCGTACGTACGGCACGATCGACATCGCCGGCGATCAACTCCCACAATGTGGCTTTGTTGCCAATTGTTGGTGTCTACCCTAAACCCTAGCCCTAGCTCTCCCTCTCTGCTATTGTAGCTCGCCCTCGCTCACGCACTCGAAAGACAGGAGGAGAAGGAAGACGATCAGCAGAAGCACACTGGACACAGGAGTTTTCCAGGCGCACGAACGCCGCCGCCGCAACCACGACTATTTCCTCGAGCTCAAACCCGACCCGCATCGCATACAAGGGGGTCTTATACCCTAGGCCATGTCCGGGCACGCACCCATGCCCAGTCCACGTCGAGCTTTCGGTCCGGCCCGCTCTGCCCGCGCCCGTGACATGCACGCACACGTCCTGGTCGCGGCGAACCCGCCTTGGACCAGCTCCACGCACCCCCTAAAATCGCCAACAAAACGCGCGCACACACTCGCCTACGGTGTACACCTACACGGCCACCCCGTGCACCACACGCACACGCTTGCTGCAGATCCGACGCGCCCGACACGCCCATACACGCGCTGGACGCGTCCGACACGACGCCGCGGCTTATTTGCCCAACAGTTTATTACTACAAAACAACTTATTGAGACGGCCGGTCTTGCGGCAGCTAGCTAGCTAGATATATACTTATTAATGGCGGTAGGAAATGATAGTTATATTGCTGGGATTATGCAACTGCTAATCGGATCTTATCTAATACACATGAACACTATTTGATTTGATGCGGAAATTAGTTGACAGTAATGTTCATACCTCCGTTTGGAGAGGCCATCACGGTGGAGGAAGTAGTCGGATGACGAACTGTAGCAGCATAGCAGGTCACTCCGGCACCTCGCCGGAGCAAAGTCAGTCCTTCACGTCAACGTCCAGCGCACTCCCGATTGGATTTGGAGTAAATTTCGGAGGGCACTGTTATCCTAAATGATACAACGATCAATTAGGTGCAGGGATGCCCTCCTTTATATATAGCGTTGTAGATGACGTGGGACCTAACCATAATCTTAATTAGCCCCCCAATCACAGGCGCAAATTGCTAATTACCGTTAATTAGTGTTGATCCCATAATTAACTATTGGGCCCACTTTAACTTATGGTAATTAACATATTAACCATTTAATCACTTAATTTTCTAACATTCTCCCACTTGATTGAATGGTTAATGTCATTAGTCCATACTTCAACAAAGGCATCACACCAAGATAATGTATTCGTAGCAATAGTATAATCATTACTGGAACCCCAAAATCTATAGGGTAAGACTTCATTTCGGAATGGATAATTATCTATGGTTGGGAGTCCATATGGGCATGCATCCATACTCCCTACTTATGGTCCTAATAGTTTGTTTCCTAATTAATCATTATGTGCACTTAGTAAGCGAAACAAACTTCCTTATTCCAAGTTCAAATATTGAGATCTCATCATTTAGTTACCCCAGTAGTTATAGGCTTTCCATTAGACCCATGCTAGCAATATGTTCTCGAAAGAGATTTGGTGGCAAGCCTTTAGTCAGGGGATCAGCAATCATCATTTTAGTATTTATATGCTGAATTTTAATTGTTTGATCTTGAACTCTATCTTTCACAACAAGGTACTTAAGGTTAATATGTTTGGAAGCACCACTTGACTTGTTGTTACTTGAAAGGAAAACTGCAGCTTGATTATCGCAGAATAATGTAAGTGGTTTATTTATGCTGTCTACCACTATAAGTCCGGGGACGAAGTTCTTAAGCCATACGGCTTGCCCGGTAGCCTCAGAGCATGCCACAAACTCTGATTGCCTAGTTGAAGATGCAGTAAGTGTTTGTTTGCAGCTTTTCCATGAAATTGCTCCCCCTACAAGTGTGAAGATATAGCCTGATGTGGATCTCTTAGTATCCTTACACCCTGCAAAATCAGCGTCTGAGTACCCCATAATTTCTAGGCTGTCAGTCTTTCTATATGTAAGCATATGATTTTTAGTCCCTTGCAGATAGCGCATTACTTTCTTGACAGCTTTCCAGTGATCTAAGCCTGGATTAGACTGATATCTGCCAAGCATTCCAGTTACATACGCTAAGTCGGGACGCGTACATACTTGAGCATACATGATGCTCCCAACAGCCGAGGCATAATGAATTGTCTTCATTTAATCAATCTCTAATTGATTCTTGGGACACTAAAATAGACCAGACTTATCACCTTTAACAATAGGTGCGGGAGTGGAAGAACAGTTATACATGTTGTATCTTTTAAGGACTTTGTCCATATATGCCGTCTGGGACTGTCCTAATGTCCCTTTAGACCTGTCTCGGTGGATTTCTATGCCCAAAACATAAGAGGCATCCCCAAGATCTTTCATGTCAAAATTAGATGAAAGAAATCTTTTGGTCTCATATAACATGTCTAAATCACCGCTGGCTAGCAAGATATCATCCACATAAAGTACTAATATGATAAACTTGCTCCCACTGGTCTTAATGTATATGCAATAGTCCACTTCATTTTCCTTAAAATTAAATTTCCTTATAACCTCATCAAATTTAAGGTACCACTGTCTAGACGCTTGTCTTAGCCCATAGATAGATTTCTTAAGTCGACATCCCATATGTTCCTTGCCTTCTACGACAAAACCTTCCGGTTGAGCCATATATACATTCTCATGCAAGTCACCATTAAGGAATGCGGTTTTAACATCCATCTGATGTAGCTCTAAATCATAATGAGCAACAAGAGCCATAACAATTCTTAGCGAATCTTTCTTCGAGACGGGAGAAAATGTGTTAACATAGTCTATGCCCTCTCTTTGTGTATAACCTTTTGTTGGGGAACGTAGTAATTTCAAAAAATTTCCTACGCACACGCAAGATCATGGTGATGCATAGCAACGAGAGAGGAGAGTGTTGTCTACGTACCCTCGTAGACCGTTCGCGGAAGCGTTATATCAACGCGGTTGATGTAGTCGTATGTCTTCACGTCCGACCGATCCAAGTACCGAAAGCACGGCACCTCCGAGTTCTGCACACGTTCGGCTCGGTGACGTCCTCGCCTTCTCGATCCAGCAAGAGGGGCGAAGTAGTAGATGAGTTCCGGCAGCACGACGGCGTGGTGACGGTGTTGGTGAAGAACAATCTCCGTAGGGCTTCGCCTAAGCACTACGAAAACTATGACAGAGGATAAACTAGAGGAGACAGGGTTGCCGGCACACGGCTTGGTGTTTCTTGATGTGTCTTTGGTGCTAGCCCTGCCCCTCTATTTATATCTTGAGCCCTGGGGTCGAAACTTGGAGTAAAAGCCTCCACAAAGTCAGTTTCACCCGAAAGGCAAGAGTCCTTCTCGGACTCCAGGGCCAGACGCCAGGGTTCCCGGCGTCTGGACCCAGACGCCAGGGACCCTGGCGTCTGGCCCCTGGACTCCGCAAAACTTCCTTTTGCGCTTTCCAAAAACCTTGTGGGCTTTCCCCTTTGGCCCAAATAAAGTGTTCTCGTACCCAAACATTCCGGGAAACATCCGGAACCCCTTCCGGTGATTTCCGGAACCCTTCCGGTGACCAAACACTATTATCATATATATCAAACTTTATCTCCGGACCATTCCGGAGTTCCTCGTCATGTCCGTGATCTCATCTCGGACTCCGAACAACATTCGGTCACCAACATACATAACTCACATAGTACTATATCGTCAACGAATGTTAAGTGTGCGGACCCTACGGGTTCGAGAACTATGTAGACATGACCGAGACACCTCTCTGATCAATAACCAATAGCGGGACCTGGATGCCCATATTGGCTCCTACATATTCTACGAAGATCTTTATCGGTCAGACTGCATAACAACATACGTTGTTCCCTTTGTCATCGGTATGTTACTTGCCCGAGATTCGATCGTCGGTATCCAATACCTAGTTCAATCTCGTTACCGGCAAGTCTCTTTACTCGTTCTGTAATGCATCATCCCATAACTAACTCATTAGTTGCAATGCTTGCAAGGCTTATGTGATGTGCATTACCGAGAGGGCCCAGAGATACCTCTCCGACAATCGGAGTGACAAATCCTAATCTCGAAATAAGCCAACCCAACATCTACCTTTGGAGACACTTGTAGAGCACCTTTATAATCACCCATTTACGTTGTGACGTTTGGTAGCACACAAAGTGTTCCTCCGGCAAACGGGAGTTGCATAATCTCATAGTCATAGGAACATGTATAAGTCATGAAGAAAGCAATAGCAACATACTAAACGATCGGGTGCTAAGCTAATGAAATGGGTCATGTCAATCAGATCATTCACCTAATGATGTGATTTCGTTAATCAAATAACAACTCTTTGTTTATGGTTAGGAAACATAACCATCTTTGATTAACGAGCTAGTCAAGTAGAGGCATACTAGTGACACTCTGTTTGTCTATGTATTCACACATGTATTATGTTTCCGGTTAATACAATTCTAGCATGAATAATAAACATTTATCATGATATAAAGGAAATAAATAATAACTTTATTATTGCCTCTAGGGCATATTTCCTTCAGTCTCCCACTTGCACTAGAGTCAATAATCTAGATTACACAGTAATGATTCTAACACCCATGGAGCCTTGGTGCTGATCATGTTTTGCTCGTGGAAGAGGCTTAGTCAACGGGTCTGCAACATTCAGATCCGTATGTATCTTGCAAATCTCTATGTCTCCCACCTGGACTAAATCCCGGATGGAATTGAAGCGTCTCTTGATGTGCTTGGTTCTCTTGTGAAATCTGGATTCCTTTGCCAAGGCAATTGCACCAGTATTGTCACAAAAGATTTTCATTGGACCCGATGCACTAGGTATGACACCTAGATCGGATATGAACTCCTTCATCCAGACTCCTTCATTTGCTGCTTCCGAAGCAGCTATGTACTCCGCTTCACATGTAGATCCTGCCACTACGCTTTGTTTAGAACTGCACCAACTGACAGCTCCACCGTTTAATGTAAACACGTATCCGGTTTGCGATTTAGAATCGTCCGGATCAGTGTCAAAGCTTGCATCAACGTAACCATTTACAATGAGCTCTTTGTCACCTCCATATACGAGAAACATATCCTTAGTCCTTTTCAGGTATTTCAGGATGTTCTTGACCGCTGTCCAGTGATCCACTCCTGGATTACTTTGGTACCTCCCTGCTAGACTTATAGCAAGGCACACATCAGGTCTGGTACACAGCATTGCATACATGATAGAGCCTATGGCTGAAGCATAGGGAACATCTTTCATTTTCTCTCTATCTTCTGCAGTGGTCGGGCATTGAGTCTGACTCAACTTCACACCTTGTAACACAGGCAAGAACCCTTTCTTTGCTTGATCCATTTTGAACTTCTTAAAAATCTTGTCAAGGTATGTGCTTTGTGAAAGTCCAATTAAGCGTCTTGATCTATCTCTATAGATCTTTATGCCTAATATGTAAGCAGCTTCACCGAGGTCTTTCATTGAAAAACTCTTATTCAAGTATCCCTTTATGCTATCCAGAAATTCTATATCATTTCCAATCAGTAATATGTCATCCACATATAATATCAGAAATGCTACAGAGCTCCCACTCACTTTCTTTTAAATACAGGCTTCTCCGAAAGTCTGTATAAAACCAAATGCTTTGATCACACGATCAAAGCGCTTATTCCAACTCCGAGAGGCTTGCACCAGTCCATAAATGGATCGCTGGAGCTTGCACACTTTGTTAGCTCCCTTTGGATCTACAAAACCTTCCGGTTGCATCATATACAACTCTTCTTCCAGAAATCCATTCAGGAATGCAGTTTTGACATCCATCTGCCAAATTTCATAATCATAAAATGCGGCAATTGCTAACATGATTCAGACAGACTTAAGCATCGCTACGGGTGAGAAGGTCTCATCGTAGTCAACCCCTTGAACTTGTCGAAAACCTTTTGCAACAAGTCGAGCTTTGTAGACAGTAATATTACCGTTAGCGTCAGTCTTCTTCTTGAAGATCCATTTATTCTCAATTGCTTGCCGATCATCGGGCAAGTCAACCAAAGTCCATACTTTGTTCTCATACATGGATCCCATCTCAGATTTCATGGCTTCAAGCCATTTTGCGGAATCTGGGCTCACCATCGCTTCTTCATAGTTCGTAGGTTCATCATGATCTAGCAGCATGATTTCTAGAACAGGATTACCGTACCACTCTGACGCGGATCTCACTATGGTTGATCTACAAGGTTCAGTAGTATCTTGTCCTGAAGTTTCATGATCATTATCATTAGCTTCCTCACTTATTGGTGTAGGTGTCGCAGAAACAGTTTTCTGTGATGTACTACTTTCCAATAAGGGAGCAGGTACAGTTACCTCGTCAAGTTCTACTTTCCTCCCACTCACTTCTTTCGAGAGAAACTCCTTCTCTAGAAAGGATCCATTCTTAGCAACGAATGTCTTGCCTTCGGATCTGTGATAGAAGGTGTACCCAACAGTCTCCTTTGGGTATCCTATGAAGACACATTTCTCCGATTTGGGTTCGAGCTTATCAGGTTGAAGCTTTTTCACATAAGCATCGCAGCCCCAAACTTTAAGAAACGACAACTTTGGTTTCTTGCCAAACCATAGTTCATAAGGCGTCGTCTCAACGGATTTTGATGGTGCCCTATTTAACGTGAATGCGGCCGTCTCTAAAGCATATCCCCAAAACGATAGCGGTAAATCAGTAAGAGACATCATAGATCGCACCATATCTAGTAAAGTACGATTACGACGTTCGGACACACCATTACGCTGTGGTGTTCCGGGTGGCGTGAGTTGCGAAACTATTCCGCATTGTTTCAAATGTACACCAAACTCGTAACTCAAATATTCTCCTCCACGATCAGATCGTAGAAACTTTATTTTCTTGTTACGATGATTTTCAACTTCACTCTGAAATTCTTTGAACTTTTCAAATGTTTCAGACTTGTGTTTCATTAAGTAGATATACCCATATCTGCTTAAGTCATCTGTGAAGGTGAGAAAATAACGATATCCGCCACGAGCCTCAATATTCATCGGACCACATACATCGGTATGTATGATTTCCAACAAATCTGTTGCTCTCTCCATAGTACCGGAGAACGGTGTTTTAGTCATCTTGCCCATGAGGCACGGTTCGCAAGTACCAAGTGATTCATAATCAAGTGGTTCCAAAAGTCCATCAGTATGGAGTTTCTTCATGCGTTTTATACCGATATGACCTAAATGGCAGTGCCACAAATAAGTTGCACTATCATTATCAACTCTGCATCTTTTGGCTTCAACATTATGAATATGTGTGTTACTACTATCGAGATTCATCAAAAATAGACCACTCTTCAAAGGTGCATGACCATAAAAGATATTACTCATATAAATAGAACAACCATTATTCTCTGATTTAAATGAATAACCGTCTCGCATTAAACAAGATCCAGATATAATGTTCATGCTCAACGCTGGCACCAAATAACAATTATTTAGGTCTAATATTAATCCCGAAGGTAGATGTAGAGGTAGTGTGCCGACCGCGATCACATCTACTTTGGAACCGTTTCCCACGCGCATCGTCACCTCGTCCTTTGCCAGTGTTCGCTTAATCCGTAGTCCCTGTTTCGAGTTGTGAATATTAGCAACAGAACCAGTATCAAATACCCAGGTGCTACTGCGAGTTCTAGTAAGGTACACATCAATAACATGTATATCACATATACCTTTGTTCACCTTGCCATCCTTCTTATCCGCCAAATACTTGGGGCAGTTCCGCTTCCAGTGACCAGTCTGCTTGCAGTAGAAGCACTCAGTTTTAGGCTTAGGTCCATACTTGGGTTTCTTCTCCTGAGCAGCAACTTGCTTGCCGTTCTTCTTGAAGTTCCCCTTCTTCTTCCCTCTGCCCTTTTTCTTGAAACTAGTGGTCTTGTTGACCATCAACACTTGATGTTCCTTCTTGATTTCTACCTCCGCAGCTTTCAGCATTGCGAAGAGCTCGGGAATAGTCTTATTCATCCCTTGCATATTATAGTTCATCACGAAGCTCTTGTAGCTTGGTGGCAGTGATTGGAGAATTTTGTCAATGACGCAATCATCTGGAAGATTAACTCCCATCTGAATCAAGTGATTATTATACCCAGATATATTGAGTATATGCTCACTGACAGAACTGTTCTCCTCCATCTTGCAGCTATAGAACTTATTGGAGACTTCATATCTCTCAATCCGGGCATTTGCTTGAAATATTAACTTCAACTCCTGGAACATCTCATATGCTCCATGACGTTCAAAACGTCGTTGAAGTCCCGATTCTAAGCCGTAAAGCATGGCACACTGAACTATCGAGTAGTCATCAGCTTTGCTCTGCCAGACGTTCATAACATCTGGTGTTGCTCTAGCAGCAGGCCTGGCACCCAGCGGTGCTTCCAGGACATAATTCTTCTGTGCGGCAATGAGGATAATCGTCAAGTTACGGACCCAGTCCGTGTAATTGCTACCATCATCTTTCAACTTTGCTTTCTCAAGGAACGCATTAAAATTCAACGGAACAACAGCACGGGCCATCTATCTACAATCAAACATACATAAGCAAGATACTATCAGGTACTAAGTTCATGATAAATTTAAGTTCAATTAATCAAATTACTTAAAGAACTCCCACTTAGATAGATATCCCTCTAATCCTCTAAGTGATCACGTGATCCAAATCAACTAAACCATAACCGATCATCACGTGAAATGGATTAGTTTTCAATGGTGAACATCATTATGTTGATCATATCTACTATATGATTCACGCTCGACCTTTCGGTCTTCGTGTTCCGAGGCCATATCTGCATATGCTAGGCTCGTCAAGTTTAACCTGAGTATTCTGCGTGTGCAAAACTGGCTTGCACCCGTTGTAGATGGACGTAGAGCTTATAACACCCGATCATCACGTGGTGTCTGGGCACGACGAACTTTGGCAATGGTGCATACTCAGGGAGAACACTTCTTGATAATTTAGTGAGAGATTATCTTATAATGCTACCGTCAATCAAAGCAAGATAAGATGCATAAAAGATAAACATCACATGCAATCAATATAAGTGATATGATATGACCATCATCATCTTGTGCTTGTGATCTCCATCTCCGAAGCACTGTCATGATCACCATCGTCACCGGCGCGACACCTTGATCTCCATCGTAGCATCGTTGTCGTCTCGCCAATCTTATGCTTCCACGACTATCGCTACCGCTTAGTGATAAAGTAAAGCATTACAGCGCGATTGCATTGCATACAATAAAGCGACAACCATATGGCTCCTGCCAGTTGCCGATAACTCAGTTACAAAACATGATCATCTCATACAATAAAATCAGCATCATGTCTTGACCATATCACATCACAACATGCCCTGCAAAAACAACTTAGACGTCCTCTACTTTGTATGTTGCAAGTTTTATGTGGCTGCTACGGGCTTAAGCAAGAACCAATCCGACCTACGCATCAAAACCACAACGATAGTTTGTCAAGTTGATGCCGTTTTAACCTTCGCAAGGACCGGGCGTAGCCACACTCGGTTCAACTAAAGTTGGAGAAACAGTCACCCGCAAGCCACCTTTGTGCAAAGCACGTCGGGAGAACCGGTCTCGCGTAAGCGTACGCGTAATGTCGGTCCGGGCCGCTTCATCCAACAATACCGCCGAACCAAAGTATGACATGCTGGTAGGCAGTATGACTTATATCGCCCATAACTCACTTGTGTTCTACTCGTGCAAATAACATCAAACCATAAAACCTAGGCTCGGATGCCACTGTTGGGGAACGTAGTAATTTCAAAAAATTTCCTACGCACACGGAAGATCATGGTAATGCATAGCAACAAGAGAGGAGAGTGTTGTCTACGTACCCTCGTAGACCGTTCGCGGAAGCGTTATATCAACGCGGTTGATGTAGTCGTACGTCTTCACGTCCGACCGATCCAAGTACCGAAAGCACGACACCTCCGAGTTCTGCACACGTTCGGCTCGGTGACGTCCTCGCCTTCTCGATCCAGCAAGAGGGGCGAAGTAGTAGATGAGTTCCGACAGCACGACGGCGTGGTGATGGTGTTGGTGAAGAACAATCTCCGCAGGGCTTCGCCTAAGCACTACAAAAACTATGACAGAGGATAAACTAGAGGAGACGGGGTTGCCGGCACACGGCTTGGTGTTTCTTGATGTGTCTTTGGTGCTAGCCCTGCCCCTCTATTTATATCTTGAGCCCTGGGGTCGAAACTTGGAGTAAAAGCCTCCACAAAGTCGGTTTCACCCGAAATTCAAGAGTCCTTCTCGGACTCCAGGGCCAGACGCCAGGGTTCCCGGCGTCTGGCCCCTGGACTCCACAAAACTTCCTTTTGCGCTTTCCAAAAACCTTGTGGGCTTTCCCCTTTGGCCCAAATAAAGTGTTCGCGTACCCAAACATTTCGGGAAACATCTGGAACCCCTTCCGGTGATTTCCGGAACCCTTCCGGTGACCAAACACTATTATCATATATATCAAACTTTATCTCCAGACCATTCTGGAGTTCCTCGTCATGTCCGTGATCTCATCTCAGACTCCGAACAACATTCGGTCACCAACATACATAACTCACATAGTACTATATCGTCAACGAACGTTAAGCGTGCGGACCCTACGGGTTCGAGAACTATGTAGACATGACCGAGACACCTCTCTGATCAATAACCAATAGGGGACCTGGATGCCCATATTGGCTCCTACATATTCTACGAAGATCTTTATCGATCAGACCGCATAACAACATACGTTGTTCCCTTTGTCATCGGTATGTTACTTGCCCGAGATTCGATCGTCGGTATCCAATACCTAGTTCAATCTCGTTACCGGCAAGTCTCTTTACTCGTTCTGTAATGCATCATCCCGCAACTAACTGATTAGTTGCAATGCTTGCAAGGCTTATGTGATGTGCATTACCGAGAGGGCCCAGAGATACCTCTCCGACAATCGGAGTGACAAATCCTAATCTCGAAATACGCCAACCCAACATCTACCTTTGGAGACACCTGTAGAGCACCTTTATAATCACCCATTTACGCTGTGACGTCTGGTAGCACACAAAGTGTTCCTCCGGCAAACGGGAGTTGCATAATCTCATAGTCATAGGAACATGTATAAGTCATGAAGAAAGCAATAGCAACATACTAAACGATCGGGTGCTAAGCTAATAGAATGGGTCATGTCAATCAGATCATTCAATCAATGATGTGATCCCGTTAATCAAATAACAACTCTTTGTCCATGGTTAGGAAACATAACCATCTTTGATTAATGAGCTAGTCAAGTAGAGGCATACTAGTGACACTCTGTTTGTCTATGTATTCACACATGTATTATGTTTCTGGTTAATACAATTCTAGCATGAATAATAAACTTTTATCATGATATAAGGAAATAAATAATAACTTTATTATTGCCTCTAGAGCATATTTCCTTCACCTTTACCGACAAGTCTTGCTTTGAATCGTTCGACATTTCCTTTAGAGTCATGCTTAGTTTTGTAGACCCACTTACATCCCACCTTTTTGACTCCCTCGGGAATTTCTACTAAATCCCAAACATCATTAATACTCATTGACTTAATTTCATCATTCATGGCCTCAAGCCACTTAGATGAGTGTCCGCTTGTCATGGATTCCTCAAAGGAGGTGGGATCATTTGCCTTTCTAATGTCATTTCCATCTTCGGTCATGTAAACAACATATTCATCTGTATTAATGGCAGCTCTTCTATCCTGCTGTGATCTCTGTAAAGGTTCATTAGATATCACAGAAGACTGAATGATGTGAGGCTCATTATTAGGTGATGCACCAATAAACCCAGAATGATTAACTGGAGGTGTTGCGCTTGAAGACGAAGGAAAAACAGACTCTGGGATCATCGGTAATGGTATGTCAGTCCGATTTTCCTCAAGTGTGATTTTTCTTGTCTCGGAGCTCCCACTGACATTAACATTCTCTAAAAATTTAGCATGCCTCATTTCGACAAATTTAGTGGTACGTGTTGGACAATAGAAACGGAAGCCTTTGGATGTTGCAGGATATCCAATAAAATGGCAATTGACGGTTTTAGGATCTAATTTTCCAATGTGTGGATTAAAAATCTTAGCTTCAGAAGGACAACCCCACACATGCAAATAATTTAATCTTGGTTTCTTCCCAGTCCACAATTCATAAGGTGTCTTGGGTACTGATTTACTAGGAACCCGATTAAGTATATGCACGGCTGTCTTTAATACTTCCATCCACAAATTAACTGGTAAACTGGAGTTGGAAACCATGCTCCATACCATATCCATAAGTGTACGGTTGCGTCTTTCAGCGACTCCATTTTGTTGAGGTTCACCCGGCATTGAGTATTGGGCGATTATTCCATTTTCTTGAAGAAATAGAGCAAAGGGACCGGGAATTTGTCCATAAGGAGCATGTCTCCCATAATATTCTCTGCCTCGATCTGATCGCACTACTTTAATCTTCAAATTATGCTGATTTTCTACTTCAGCTTTGTAGATTTTAAATTTATCGAGTGCTTCAGATCGTTCGCGAATAGGAAAAATGTATCCGTAACGAGAATAATCATCGGTGAAAGTAATTAAGGAGTCATATCCATCAGCAGAAGTAATAGGAAATGGATCACAAATGTCAGTGTGGATTAATTCCAAAACCCCACTACTACGAATTGCTCCTTTCTTAATTTGTTTTACGAATTTTCCCTTAATACAATCGATGCAGTGATCTAAATCCGAGAAGTCTAAGGGGTGAAGTATCTCTTCTTTAATGAGATGCTCCATTCTCCCCTTCGAAATATGGCCTAAACGACAATGCCATAATTTCGACGAAGTCTCATGCTTATTTATTACATCACAAATATTCAAAGATTCAGAGGAGTCGTTCAAAAGGAGTCTATAGAGTTTGTCATGGCGAATGCCATGACCAATATCATCATGACCAAACTTAATAACACATCGTTTGTTCCCAAAATAAGTCTCAAAACCATCATCATCTAATAGAGAAACAGAAATAAGGTTCCTCCTCATGGTAGGAACATAAATAGCATTATTAAGAAGGAGGGTGAAGCCATCTTTTAGCACTAACGGGAGAGTCCCAGCAGCTTCAACATTAGCCTCCTGTCCATTTGCAACTCTAAGAGTTCGCTCCCCCCTTGGAAGCGTCCTCACGGTAAGGAATCCCTGCAATGAGTTAGAAATGTGCACGGTGGCACCTGAGTCAACCCACCAAGTATTAGGGGAAAATCAATGTAAAGGGATTCATCAACCATGGAAATTATGTCCATACCCATCTTTACAAGCCATGCCTTAAAGCCATCACAATCCTTCTGCTTATGTCCGTCATGTTTGCAAAACTTGCAATAAGGCTTCTTAGGTGCAGAAGGCTCATTAGCAATAGGCTTTGACCTTTTGGCCACAGACTTGTTTATTCGGCCTTATGTGAAGGACCTAATTTTTTCTGAGTCTTATTTTCACCATTAAACTTTCTCTTCCCTGAGTTCATGGAAGTAAGATGAGCGTAATCTTTTCTCTCAATCTTAAGTCGCTCCTCTTCTTGAACGCACATAGCCGTGAGCTCACCCATGGTCCACTTCTCCTTCTGTGTGTTATAGTTGATCTTGAATGGACCAAACTCCACAGGAAGGGAGGTCATAATGAAATGAACCAAGAAGCCCTCAGAAATCTCCATGTCCATGCCCTTTAATTTTGCGGCCATATCGTTCATAGTCATGATATGTTCTCTCACACCGCTTGCACCATCATACTTAGTGGTGAGCATTTTCATGATCAGTGTACTGGCATAGACTTTTGTGGAGCCTTTAAATTGTTCCTCCACCGATGCCAGATAAGTTTTAGCACATTCGGAATCGGGGATAGCTCCCCTAATCCCAAGAGTAATTGTGCTTTTCATGATCATGAGGGACAATCGATTGGAGTGCTCCCACTTCTCCTTGTTAGCCTCATAAACCTTAGTTCTCTCGGCAAGGTTTTCATCATCAGAGGACAAGGGAACTGGAGCCTTCTCCCTAAGTGCGTAGTCAAGATCCATGACCCCAATGTTAATGGAAATCTGCTCCTTCCATGTAGGAAAGTTAGTCCCATTGAGGTGCTCAATTGAGTTTAGGAGCCCAGAAATAAGTGATGGGTTCAAAGCTGAATAAAACATAAATAACATGGATATTAAAATTACGAATTATGAAAATATCCATATTAAAAAAAACATTGCATGATATCAATCCTATGTTGGTCTGATTAACATCATGACAAATTTAATAAAATCCTAATTCGCAATACCGTTGGGCAATAACGAAAAAAAGGACCTAATCATATAATAACATCATCGGGAATTAACCGTAATATTCATGATCACAAACAAAGTTGGTCAGTATGTAATCATGCATTACTAAAATTAATCATGGCAATTATCCCGAATATTATTGCAGTGTTAAACCAAAATTTCACGTTGGTTCTATCTTAATTTAACACAATTATGCCAAAAAAATCTACCGATTACACAAAGAATCAACTGTATGTAGATAATTAGCAGACTTATATGTGTACTGCATACAGTGAGTTAATGTCAAATCTGCACGTACTAATAAAATGCTGCTGTATGCTACTTGCCATCACGTAGTTAGCCGAACAAAAGAAAAGAAAAAATGCTGTACGGCCCACTAACTCGTACTAGCCCAAAGTCATTGGAACTGGCCAGTTACGAGCATGCGGGTAAATCCCTAATCGAGTTAGCTTCCTACTGCGCCGCCGCCGTTCATGAGAAAACCAGATCGGATAAGCAGAGTGAGTTAGCTCTGCGAGGCGCGCGGCGGCGGCGGGAGCGCCACCTTGAGGCGCGTGGCAGCGGCAGCACGGCCTGAGGCGCACGGCGGCGCGGCGCAAGCACAGCCGGATGTGCTCGTCTACAGCAGCATCACCCTGAGGCGGACGGCGGCTATGACACCACTGCTGATGTGCGCGGCCGAGGCCTCCTTACGTGAATTTTCAGGCAAGTTCTATGACACAGATTGATCTACTACCAGTTTTTTCTCAAATAGATTCATGTGATTAGATCCAACCGGCTACTGATACCAAATGATAATTATATTGCTGGGATTATACAATTGCTAATCGGATTTTATCTAATACACATGAACACTATTTGATTTGATGCGGAAATTAGTTGACAGTAGTGTTCATACCTCTGTTTGCAGAGGCCATCACAGTGGAGGAAGTAGTCGGATGACGAACTGTAGCAGCGTAGCAGGTCACTCTGGTACCTCGCCGGAGGAAAGTCAGGCCTTCACGTCAACGTCCAGCGCACTCCTGATTGGATTTGGAGTAAATTTCGGAGGGCACTGTTATCCTAAACGATATAACAATCAATTAGGTGCAGGGATGCCCTCCTTTATATATAGCGCTGTATATGACGTGGGACCTAACCATAATCTTCATTAGCCCCCCAATCACAGGCGCAATTACTAATTACCGTTAATTAGTGTTAATCCCGTAATTAACTATTGGGCCCACTTTACCTTATGGTAATTAACATATTAACCATTTAATCACTTAATTTTTTAACAGGAAAGACACATCGAGGTGAGGCAGAGTCGGAGAAGATCATCACAATCCTTCTCCGCCACGGATTCCATCCCATTGTTAGGCATGGTCGGACAGATCCGATCATGGACGGCAAGATGCTCCTACTTTGGACGAAACCGGCCTTGCAGCTGCTACTATCTAAGAGCATCTCTGGCCAATTCCTTAAAAGTTTACAAAGGAGTACATCGATCTAATGATAGCGAGAAATCTAATAGATGTTCGTGTACTCCTTGTTATAGTAGAGACTAGAAATGAGACTAAAGGCGATGCAATCTCGAATTCGAAACCGAAGAAGAAAGAAGTGTGCAAACTCTAGAAACAATTTGAATGAGAATCGGCAATTTCAAAATAACAATATAGAGAAAATATTAATCTAATTAGTGGGAGAAGTTATGAAAAGTTGGATTTGTCTAGTTGTGATTCTTGTTTTCTTTGGTTCAGTTCTCTTAGCAAAGAATTGGTGAATTATAGACTCCAATGTATGAAGATGGTGTTCAATAAAATAAAGAAGTATTGCAATTTGTTTTCATGGCCGAAAATGATTTAGATTTGACAAAAAGTAAATTAATCCTTTAAATATAGGAGATCAGCTAGGTCCGGCCAAAACATAGAGTAAAAATACTCCACTAAGTTTTAATTGACTGGATACTCCTCTATTTTTTTAGGGATCTAGCCAATCCCCTATAAACCTATAGAGCAGTAAAATGTCGGGTGTACTCCTTTAAATCATACCTAGCCAAAGTCCTAAGTTGACTAAAGCAGTAAAATTTGGGTCATGGCGCCTAAATATACTCATTCCCCATACCTGTCATTTTAAAAAATGTTTATAAAATATATTTTTAAAAAGTGTTAGCATAATTCAAAGAAAAATGTACATAACATTTAAACAAATGTTTCACGAGTTTCAAATATTTTTTCTAACATTGTCCAAAAAATGTTTCATACCATTAAAAATGTATGTGATGTTTTCAAGAAAAATTCAGGCAATTCAAAAAAATGTTTGTAATATTTTAAAATGTTTATATAATGTAAAGCAATGTTCCCATAGACTAAAACAGCATTATTTCTGTTAAAATGTACAACTTGTATTCTCAAAAAAAATGTAAAACTTGTATTTTTAAGAAAAATGTCATGTGTATTCAAAACAGTGTTCAAAACATGTATTTAGAAAATATACCTCATGCATTTGGAAGATGTCTAAAGTGTATCATAAAAATGTTGTGTCCTCTTAAACTGGACACTGTGTTATAAAAAAAAGACATGTATGAAAAAACTGATAAAGAAACAAAAAGGAAAGGCAAGAAAACAAAGAAACATAAGAAAGAAATAATCAAAAGCGAAGTATAACAAAGAAATAAATAAAAAACGAAATAACCAATGAGAAAAGAAAGAAAACAAAGCAAAATGAAGAAAAAGGAAACCAAACAAAACCGGTGAAAAAATAAAAGAAAACCATAGAAAACCGGACCTACATGGACCTACAACAAAGAAAAATAAAAACAATTTAGAAAAGAATAACCCTAAGAAAAAAATAAAGAAAAATCAAGGAAATCCGTACAAGAAGCGAACGAACCTAGCTACTGGGCCGGCACGTTAGATGTTGCCCGTAGACGATTCCTTTTAGAAATCGGTAAATCATGTATTTAATGCGCCGCATAGGAGCTCCTTATGGGCCTTATTAGTGTGTTGAAGAACTCTGGGCCTGATTTGTTGAGGCAGTGTTCATGGTACGTCTCGTGTGATAAATAAATGTGCAACTCTCAGATCATGTATATCTAAGAGAGTTATCCCGTTATTTTATTTATCCCAACATGTAAGGATGTCACCTCATCATATAATTATAAATTAGATAAGGCCC
The DNA here is from genome assembly GCF_018294505.1 of Triticum aestivum. NCBI lineage: Eukaryota > Viridiplantae > Streptophyta > Magnoliopsida > Poales > Poaceae > Triticum > Triticum aestivum. Next base: position 12,613,231 of record NC_057794.1, read on the forward strand.
ACATCAACATGCAATCATGCATGGAAAACTCCACCCCGATAATCAACCATGCATGGAAACTTTTTGCCACTCAATTATTCTATTTATATTTAATAAATATTTTACTAATATACATAATCAAATATAATAAGTAATATGTATTTTAATTTTGGTTCTTATATTATCAATCCAAATTTTCATCAATCAATTCCCACAGCATCGCACGAGGGATCCATTGGTTATCACTAGAATTTACGAACATAATACTAGAAGAGCTTAATAATGATATTAGTGGAGATGGAGATTTGTGCAACAACATGCCCGTTCAACTAGTCAATATAAAAGTTGCAAGTAAAAAAGGAAAGGCATAAAAGATACTTCCTCCATTCAAAATTAAGATATACAGACTGAAATGAGTGAACAAACATACTAAAGCATATCTATATACATTCAATTCAGAAAAAAAACAAGAACACCTTATATTTGTGAACGGATGTAGTAACATTTAAGTCCCATATCCGTATGCCTTGGTAGGGTTTTTTCCTTTGTGGAAATAGCATGGTAGATTATTTATTGCACTGGTATGACGAATCATCAACTCCGTTTGTCCAGCAAATTAACTGACAAAACCAGTACAAAGAATTCGTGTGCTGGATTATTTGCTAATGGCTCAAATGGTATTCTCAAAAGAAAATCATCAGGAGACGGCCTTTGCATTCATGTGTTACATTATTTGCTACTCCCTACCCTCCAGGCACGCCCTGATGTCTTGTTGTCACCTCGTAGGTCGGTTGGAGCACCTCTTTCACCGCAAGAAAGATAATTTTTGAAGAAAAATTCCATCAAAAGTTTAGGCCAATCAAAATTACGGATCTCCGGGAATATAAGAAATGGTGAAGGGCTCTGAAAACAGACGCGGAAACACAGAGAGAGATCCAATCTAGGGGCGGGCTCCCGCCCCCCGCCCCTCGGACCAGAGGGGGAATCCTTCTCCCGTCTAGGGGAAGGCCATGCAAGAAGAAGGAAGGGGCTCTCTCTCGGTGGCGCCGGAGCGCCCGTAGGGGGAACCATCATGGCGGCGATCTACTCCAACAACTTCGCCGTCTTCCTCAACACTAGGGGTGGACTAACGAGCAGCTCGGCTCGTTAAGCTCGTACATGTTAAGCTTGTGCTCGTTAAGGCTCGGCTCATTAAGCTCGTTAAGATTAACGATCAGAAAACCCTGCTCGGCTCGGCTCGTTTGAAGCTCGTTAAACTCGTGAGCGCTCGCGAGCGCTCGTTAAAAGATTATAATGTGTTACGATATACATGATGAATGTGTAGGTGTAGTTTTCAAGACAAAATATGATGGCTATAAAAAGAAATGCAGTAGCTTGTTGTCTCGTTTGTCGATTAGATTTAATAGATGGGCTGAGGTGCTATAAAAGTTTGTCACGTAAAATGAAAATATGTGTTGTGTTGTTACTAACGAGCTTAACGAGCTCTCGTGAAACTCGTTAGCTCGCTCGTTAAGCTTAATGAGCTGAAATCAATGATTGGCTCTGTTCATTAAGAAGCGAGCTACGAGCTTAACGAGCCGAACTATCGAGCGCTCATTAAGCTCGCGAGTTACGAGCTTTTGGTCCAGCCCTACTCAACACCTTCATCACCTTCCCTCATCTCTATTGTCAGCGGTCCACTCTCCCGCATCCCGTTGTACCCCCTACTTGAACATGGTGTTTTATACTATATATTATTATCTAACAATGTGTAACCATCCTCTGATGTTTAAATATACTCTTTTTGTCCTCTGGGTTGGTTGATGATCTTGATTGCTTTGAGTTGCATGTCTTATTTTGGTGTTGTCTTATGATGCCCACCGTATCGCGCAAGGGTATGTGATTACCGTTATAGGGTGTTGCAATATATTCATGATTCGTTTATAGTGGGTTGCGGGGGTGACAACGGCCTAAACCCGACTAAGGGGATTGCTGCGTATAAGAGTAAAGAGGACTTTACACTTAAGGCTATGGTTTGGTTTTATCTTAATGATTTTTAATAGTTACTGATGATTGCTAGAATTCCAATTATAAGTGCACTTGAGCTCATGGCTCTCCCTCGTATAAAATTGAAATAATGATTACCGATCTTATTATCAATCGCCCAGGACAATTTCACAAATTCTACCATCTAACTTTTATTTTCATATTCTCTATTATCATGCAAACCTATTCCATTACACCGACAAAGTATTTCTAGCTTTATTCTTGCATAGTAGTTTTATTCTTATTATAGGTAAAGCAAATATTAGCCTGCGTAGAGTTATATCGATGGTCGATAGAAATTGAAGAAAATATAAATTCTCTACCTTTAAATCCTCATTAGGTTCGACATTCTTACTTATCAAAAAAGGCTACAACCGATTCCTTATACTTGTGGATTATTACACCTCCGATACAACTAAAACTATCAGGAAAAATGTTTAAAATGTCAAACCCTCCCAGTGAATGTCAGCCAAATAAGATTTCGGTAAAATGAGGGTTAGGATCTAACTGATACTCCCACTCCAACCTAGGGAGCACCAAAGTACCGTAGAAACTACTCCCTCCGTCCGAAAAAGCTTGTCCCTCAAATGGATGTGTCTAGCACCAAGTTAGTGCTAGATACGTCCATTTGAGGAACAAGCTTGGGACAAACTTTTTCGGATGGGGGAATACCTGCGATATTGCGGCAGCCTATCACCCTCACCCCAAGGTCGCAACATGGCGTGCCTTGCCGCAACATTTGCTCTGGTCTCCGAAAGGAGATTTCCGTAGTGAAACGGTTCCAATGAGGAACCCCATGACAGAGAAGCAGTCCAAGAGAGACGAGAGGACGTGGCTCCTTTTTGAGTAGCACATTTGGAAGCTTTGTGGTAGCAATTCACAGTCGCTCAATGAACACATCCCTTGTTTGTTAACTTAATGTGATATTAGGTGCTCCAAAAAATAGTACTATGAAGGCAAATCAAGTTGCCTTTGACAATGGCAAAATAATGAAACCAAGCAACGCCGAGTCTATTACATTTTTATATAAACAAGCCGGCTCCCAAGGAAAGCCTTGGCCACGCTTGGCGTGCTCCCCGCTGGCTTCCTGGTCGGAGGTTCGCCAGCGAGCGCGCCCTGCCTCGCGGTGGCGGAGGCCCCCTGCGCGGCTCCAAACGAGCAGAATAGCGCCGCGGATGGCGGCTTGCTCTGGCGGCGCGGCCATGGTGGTTCCCCGATACAGCCACAACAAGGGGTAGCAGCATGCGAGTGAGAGATCCGAATGGTAAAAAGGCGAAAAGGGTGCGGCGTAGTACAAGGGAGGGAGGATGCGGTCTGGGGCTAGGTTTTGTGGGGGTTGTGCCCAATGGGCAGCAGTGCATTCCCACGAGACCCGCAGCATGCGAGGATAGATTTCTTCGCACCGGTGGCGGTGAATGATTTACACAGCCAACATGCACACGGCATGAGCCCACATATCATTGGTGCTGGAAAAACAACCGTGCGGTGGAAACATATATTGACGAAGATCGACGAACGATAGAAAGCAGAAGACTGTTTTGACCACGATCCGGTGGCTGAAAAAGCAGGAAATTGAGGGAGCATCCTACGAGGGAGTTGGCTAGAGACCTTATAGGTATAGGTAGAATATAGAAGAAAATGTACACATCAATGCTACTGCCAACACATGTGCAAATTTTTTGGATAGTTTACCTCCAAACATACATAAATATTGAAAACGTGATTTACAATAATATCAAAAACTGGATTCCGATGCAAGAAATTAAATGGTTTTGCACAATCCTAGGACCAATTAATGCACCCAGAATGAACAGAAGTCATCATATGGCCTTTGGATGGCAGTGTGGCGCACTGTTTACTTTGTTCCGACGAAATCTTGGCACTAGTGATATCAGCATAGTCCACAGAATATTCTTTAGTCCTATATTATCAGTCCCCTGATAAAGATATAGTCCTGTACAAAATGGTAACCGTACTGTATACAGAATCAGTATCCTTGAAGCTTGATCTCCAGATATGATTGCCAGAACAGCCGACGGTCCAGCCAGCAGAAGTGCCATATAAAAGCTAAATTCCGCAGAAAACTTGAGCAGTTTGATTGGTCCAGTCGAGTTTAATGTCTTCCCCGGCCATTGATGTAGCATCCAAACGTGCAAGTAGGACAGAGCCGACGAAGAGCTAGAGACGCGAAACGAGCCTCTGAACCAGGACACCAACATTTCCGGGTCATATACAGCTGACGGAACTGCTAATACCATGAGTGGGTTTCGCAAGAGTAGTTGTACTACTACTAGGCCCCGTGTGGCAGAGTTGATACGCCCTTCCCGACCAGCATGATCAAAGTGATTAGTGAACCATACAATCAATACAATGAACTCCGGCATGTAAAGACTTATGGCGCCACTCCCTAGCCACTCTGCGGCCATTGTGCAAGTTGCTATCGGTAGCATTATAAGATAGAACTTGTGCAGCGCTAGCAGCACCTGTACTGCACCAGGACTGGTTCCAATAGGGGATGCGGCTATCATCACTGCTAGTGCACCTAGAGACGAATTGATGAACAGAAAGAAGTGAGAGAGAACAAAAGTACCGCCTTGTTGTTCGCTGAATTGAGTACATATCACGAATGATAACTGCAAACAACAAGAAATCACTTCCATTTTCATCCGCCCCTGGGAACTCTCAGGGCCATGTACAAATACAACATCTTCACTGCTGTCGTGATCTCCAAAAGAGCTCTCTCCAAATACAATCTCCTCACCGCTGTCGTATGTTTTCTCTTTTCCTATACGCTTCTCAGCGGGGGGTGTGATAATGTTGTCGTACTGGAAACTAGGATTCTCCTCAAATTTCTTGGCAGGATTCTCCTTAAATTCATTCGCAAGTACACCTATGAAGACAAAGAAGATAACAGGAACGATAGCAATTCTGATATACCTTTTGTTGATCAGAAGTAATAAGACATAATGTAGCAGCACCACTGCGGCAGCTCTGTAGCAAGTCTGACCAAATCTTTTCAAATAGTACCACAGCAGCAATCGCAGCCCCACAACGACCATGAGCACGCTGAAATCCTCCTTATATATTATCAGATCTGTATTTTGTTCATTTAGCAGGGACCCGAATGATTGTGCAACCATAAAAAGGACGACTGCTGACTCCAAAAGATGATGGCACTCGTACACTAATTTCACTTTGCTTTCAAGTCCAAGGGTTGATATCATAAGTTGGATATAAGCCTGATAGCAACACAGTTTTTCGTCAGATGGTTTGGAGACAAACTAGTGTTGGCTTGTTATCTTGAATTAAACACAATACCTAAACTGATGGTGGTTTTCAGGAAATAAATGTGTAACAAGTTCGATTTTGAGATTTGCCAGGGCTTGCAATTTATGAGATGCATAGCAATGCCCTAATAATTCAATTAGTTTGAGGAAGATTGTGGAGAATTGCAATTTACTCACATCATGTCAGGACATGATATCTCGAAAATAAGCTACAAGAGGGACGACTCATGAAGGCACAGAGCCACAGAGTAGCAAATAGTTTATTTTTTCTTCGATAAGGGGCTTAATAAGCTTTTTTTTCTTTCCGAGCCGTGGGCTTAAGCATTTCCTTAAGTTATAATTTCACATCAAGCAATACAAGCAAAACTTTGCTAGCAAGTAATCCCTATATTAAGTTACAGAGGGAGTAGCTAAGCTTTTAAAGGAGCGATTACGTATTACTCTTGAAACATACAGACTTCTGCAATAAAAACAAAACTGAGATGAACTGACGGACACAGCAGATTGAATCTTTTACTTCTCAGCAGTAAAATCAAAGCTATGGTTTCTTCTATTGGTTTTGTTTGAATTGAACAAAGTAGGGTTCCGGAAACCAGATCCTTCCGCTAACTTCTAGTTGATCTTTTTGTTTTGAAAGGAACTTCTAGTTTATCGGCTAGATAACTTCTGATCAACTGTATGCTAGTGATTCAAAGAGTAAAAATCACAGGGCTAGATATTTCAACATCTTTACGTAGATGGGGCAGATAAATTCGATTTTCCAAAGGACCTAGAGAAGAATCTAAGCAAACAGAGATATAAATTTGCTTTGATTCAAGGTTTACCTTGTAGAAGCCTCGATCACGCTCCGAGTGAATTTCCTTTTTCGCCATATTCTTCTCGTAAGAAGTAAAAACACAGTTCCGCCGGATCGTCTTCGAAATAGTCGACCAATTGGTTGAATTTCTTGTTCAGCTGAGCGGAGCGTGTATGTACATCAATCGGGGTGATCAAGGCAGGACAGGAAGAAGCTAGCACCTAATTACTCCAAATTCCGGCCGGCCGCCTTGTTTAGGGCTCGCCCCGTCTTGAAGCTTGTTTGAGCTTCAACACAGCTGGCTCGAATGATTGGGGGAGGAGATGGGAAATGAGATAGGGACTTGGTTCTAATGTCAACAGGCCCCATTTGAGTTGTAATTTTTTGGGAGCTCGATAAACTAAACTCTAAATGCAGCTGGTAGCAGCTTGTGGCAGATGTACGGGGCTATGGGCTGGATAATGCCGACCACCGCGGCATGTGAACTATTGGGCACTTTTGCGTACAACTCCTTTTAAAGTAAGGACAAAGCTTTTAAATATTATATTTTGGATGAGTTGGAGGAGAGAGAGGAGCAGAGAGAAGGGAAGCAGGCTATCGATTAACAGCCAGCTACAGCACATGCTTCTAGGCATGTTGTGAGAGAAGAAGGTGGGCCATGTATAAAAAAAATACATATTCATATGTAACTATTGTACTCCCTCCGGTCCTTTTTACTCTGCACATTGGATTTGCCGAAAGTCAAACTTAGCTAAGTTTGACCAAATTTATATTAGAAATTATTAGCATCTATAATATCTAATAAATATAATATGAAAATATATTCCGAGATGAATCTAATGATGTTGGTGTTGTTATGTAAATGTCAATAATTTTTTATATAAACTTGGTCAAAGTTGGATGAGATTGACTTCAGACAAACATAATATGCAGAGTAAAAAGGACCGGAGGGAATACTTGACTGCTGTAAGGTTGTCTATAGATAATGTGGCAAGACCATATAGCCAACAGTTGGCTATACTATTAACCATGCTCTTATATAAACGGGAGTAGGTGGGGCCGAACCGAACTGTCTTTGTCATTTGACATTTAAATATGCCTTTTGGCCCTCTGGTGGAACCTAGTCACCACTGCTCAAGTCTTAGGCTTAGGCATGAGTACTCACATTTTTCTAAAATTTCAGGGTTTTTCAGCACTAATTTCTCGGAATAGACATTTGCTCGTGGATAACAAGGTGTATGTATCAACTTTACCAATCTCTAGATTTGTTAGCTCAATCTCCTAAAGATGCTCCTATATAGAAGATGTGTGTTCCTACGTCATAAGGTTGAGTCTACATGCGTGCATGAAGGGCATCTCCAACAATGTCCCCTGTGTCCCCCTCATATTTCTGGACCGAATTAACCGGACACTTTTAGGCCTCCAACGCTATCCCTTAATTGTTCGTGGGCATATTCAGATATCCAAAATTCCCTACTCTGTGACCAAATAAAGGGAGAAATAGGGGAGTCTGGACATGTCGGTGAACACCGCCAACAATTCGGACTCGAACCCCACTCACCATAAATCAAGTTTTCCTTGAACACCCCTCCTTTCTCTCTCCTCTTTCCATTGGACAAGGGGCGGACAAGTAGGGTATTTAGGTGTATAGAAGTAGATGACCGGCGCTCTCCCCACTGTTCGTGCACACATATGAACGTATCCAGGGACATTTGAGGGTATTCATTTAGGGCATCTCCAACATTGACCCATAAATATCTCTGGAATATGTAGGGACGTGGTCCATGGACATGATGCTGGAAGGAGCTATTCAATGTTAATCATAAAGTATCCGGTTGGAAGGAGAAAAAGTAGATGGGGATCATGCAAGTGATGATATATTTGTGGTTTAGTGTGCGGCTGGGAGGAGAGAGAGGAGAGAGGCACCATGCATGTGATTGGTCAAGTGGATGTTCGGACTCCGACAAAGCTCCGCCACGTTTGTCTCTTGTATGCTGGAATCCATACGTCTGGACTGCTAAGAGGATATATACATGTCTTCGTTGGATGGCAAAAGTATTTCGAACACCGTGGTTCGGACATAGAGTGGAGGTTTAAGAGTCCGTCTTGGAGATGCCCTTAATGAATAGCACTAGAGTTGGAGATGCCCTAAGGATCAACATCTGTGATGTGTTTCTAAAACTGGTCTAAAAGCATGATTAGGGCACCTAAGGTGCTACCGTGTTTCACTACTTCTCCTTGCTAAATGTTCGCAACGTTTTGTTTTCCTTTAGTGTATGGAGCCAGTTAAAGAAAATGGCATGTATGTGAAGGATCGAGGATCCCGCATCACCAACAAAGACTGTAGCGGCCGCTCTGGTCGGCACCCTATCGAAGGGCCTGCTCGTCACCCCCTCGTCATGGGTCGTCATGGGGACGACATCATCCGAAGGTCGTGGCCGCATTGGCTGGCACCCCTGCTAGAATGCCTGCTCGTCACCCCCTCGCCATGGGTCGCCACGGGGACGGGATCACCTGGAGGTCGTGGCCACGCTAGCCCGCATACCTATTAGAGTGCCTGCTCGTCGCCCCCTTGCCATGGGTTGTGATAGTTTGTCACTGGGACCCGATCATCCGTAGTTTGTCGCTGGGACCCGATCATCTAGAGCTGCTCTACTGGCCAGTGTCCCTACCAAGCTCGGGAACCATCGGGGGAAGTAGCAGCTCCTGTCCCCCTTCTGGCCCCTTTGGTGGACCGCTGGGAGTCACCACACAACCACCTCATCTCGCGCATCAAGGGACGCTCTGTGTGGGCTGGGTAGGCGTCATGGACCGTGGTGCGCTCGCCAAGCCATGTCGTGTGGTTTATCGGAGCCGACATCATGGTTTATCACTAATTACCAGTCGAAGGCTGATGCCTTGCGTAGTGGGCGTATTTTTTATAGCTGATCGACTTCAGCATTTTCGTCATTATAGAGATTCGTGACAACGAGCGGCGGTGGCAATGCACTATGCAAAGAGGCGAGTTGTGCCTCTGCAACGTGGTGCTTCGTCACTATACTCACATCAACAAGAAGGGCGGCAACGATCGCAACGTCGACTTTCTTATAGGTGAGTGTTAACTCGACATCATAATGCTCCTCCTCCTACCATGGTTGAGGGGAACCACCATCTCGCTATCATGCACCTCAACACTGGCGTGAGGCTTCTCTCCCTTTACCTTCTCCTCCTCCTCCTCCCATGGTTGAAGGGCCACCACAATACCGCTCTGTCTTGCACCATCACATGAACATGATGCTACACCCCCTCTCCCTTCTCCTCCTCATCACATGGTTGGAGGGGCACAACTACGTCGATGTCATGCACCGTCACACCAAAGTGAAGTTGCTGCCCTCTCCCTTCTCCTCCTCCTCCTCCCATGGTTGGTGGGGCACCACTACGCCGTTGTCATTCACCGCCCTGAGGCTGTTCCCCTTTCCCTTATCCTCACTCCTCCTCTCATGGTTGGAGGGGAACCAGTATGCCGCTGCCATGCACCATCGCACCGTCGTGAGGCTACTCCCCTATCCCTTCTCCTCCTCCTCCTCCCACGGTTGGAAGAGCACCACTATGCCGATGGCATGCGCCGCCACAACACCGTGAAGCTCCCCCCTCCCTTCTCATCCTCCTTCTCCTCTCATGGTTGGACAAGCACCACTATGCCGATGCCATGCACCATCGCACCGATGTGAGGCTACTTCCCTCTACAATCCCTCCTCCTCCTCCTCCCATGGTTGGAGGGGCACCACTAAGCGGATGTCATGCACCATCACGCCGATGTGATGTTGCTCCCCTCTCCCTTCTCCCGCTCCTCCTCCCATGGTTGGAGGAGCACTACTGCGTGGTACGATATGTACCGCCATAACACGTAATGCTGCTCCCCCTCTTCCTTCTCATTCTCCTCCTCCTCCCATGGTTTGAGAGGCACCACTACGCCGTCGTCACTCACCCCGATGTGAGGTTGCTCCACCTCTGTATCCTCCTCCTCCTCCCATGGTTTGAGAAGCACCACTACCCCATTGTCAGGCACTATCGCAACGACGTGATGCTGCTCCCCCCTCCCTTCTCCTCCTCCCACGATTCGGTGCCTGTGTGGTATTGCACCTCCTCTACCTCCCTTACCTAGGAGGTGGCTCCCCGCATGACAACCAGAAAAGAGGTGTTGGCATGAGTAGCCATAGCGATGGGTGAGGAGCAGCCTCATAATGGCGACGACAACGATTCGAGTGAATCGACGATGGCGAGACTTTTGGGCGACGATCATGGCGAATCGGGGGGGGGGGGGGTAATTTCAGGTGGAGACTTTTCCGAAAAATAGGTGGCGACAAGGAAGAGATATGGTCTGGGTTAGTCGCCAGTACGAATTTATAGCAGTGGAAAGTCAATTAGCCGCCATGCCGGTTGTTTTGTTGATTTTTTTCAACAACAAGTGCTAGCTAGGAATTGGAGGGGAATTGGTATAGCTCCCTCAGTTTTTTTAGAGGGAAGGCATACGCCCGACTTTATAAATAAAGACACAAGGCAGAGTAACAACCATAACAAACCGAACCCAACACAGAAGGCATACCAGAGTATCAGGCCTACAACCAGTGGCACACAGGCAGAGAATTCGAAAGGCATGCAGGCCCAGATAACATAAGAAGAGGAGTGCAGGCCAACAACCTACTCCTAAGAAGAGAAAAGGACGACGCCATTACGCAGGGGCCTCAGCAGCTAGAGAGGATAACAGGTTGGCAGAAGCCCGAACTTTAGTGATCATCACCTCCACATCGTCTCGATCGGCCGACTAGTCAACAATTTCCACTGTTGCAAGACGATACACATTTTAAACAGGAAATCGACAGGTTTGTTAGGGAATACACCCTCAATGGTGAACTTGTTCCTAGTAATCCAAAGAGCCCAGCAAAGGACGCTAAAGCCCGCCCAAAAAAGTCTCTTAGAAACACCCTGGAGATTAGAAGAAAGCAAACGGAGTTCAGCAAATGAATTGGGGGCTCGGGTAACTTGTAACCAAGAACGAACACAACACCAGGCCAACTTGGCAAGCACACAGCCAAACAAAATATGGTTGGCATCTTCCAACTGAGAGCAAAGAGCACAATGCTCAGAACTAGGCCCATTCCATTTATGGATCTGATCAGCCGAAGGTAGCCCGCCCCTGAATGCCTGTCAAAGGAAAATTTTAATCTTGGGAGGGACCTTGGCCGCCCAAATAAGCTTATATTTAGAAGTAGGGGGGGCCAGATATAAGTCAAGAATACAAAGACTCGATAGAAAACTTCCTAGAAGCTACGTGGGGCCAGACCATAGTATCCTCCTCCTCTGAGAGCACAGGGAACAAAGCAGCAAGGCGATGCCAGTCTCCCAACTCTGCAGGGGAGAGGGGTCTCCCGAGGCCCATGTCCCAGTTATTACGGGAGAGCTCCGGGTTCGAACAGTAAGAAAACAACACAGGAAAAGCAGAGGCTAAAGAAAAGCCGCCAGAACACCAATCCAACCAAAAGCGAGTGGAGGCACCATACCCCACAACAAACTTAACATGCTCATCAAATAGGTCATGAACTCTGACCAAGCCTTTCCAAAACTGGGATCCCCGAGCCGCCGATGCAAAGATGGGACTGCTAGAAGGAAAATACTTAGCTTTCAAGAGATCAAACCAAAGGGTACTGGAAGAAGATGTCATAATCCTTCACCACCACTTGATAATCAAACATTTGTTCATTATCGCAGTGTTCAAAATGGCCAACACCCCAAGGTTTTTGGGTCTGCAGACGATTTTCCACTTCACAAACCTATACTTGTGCTTGTTATCAGCAACATTTTAGAAAAAGGCCCTCTATGCTTATCAAAACCATCATGAGTGCCGTGGGAGAGCCTATAGAAGCCCATGGTGAGCATGGGAAGAGAAGAAAGACATGCATTAATAAGGAAAACCTTCCCAGCAGACGTGTTGTACTTGCCATGCCACGCCATGACCCTATTGCCCACTTTAGTAACAAGATGTTCAAACTCTTCTGCACATAAATGGAACGGAGAGATGGGGAGACCGAGGTATTTGAAAGGAAAGGAACCTAGACTGTAGTTGAGGAGCCGAGAAACCATCAGGGCCTCATCATCAGACACACTAGTTACAATCACCTCAGACTTAGAGAAATTAATTTCGAGCCCCGACAAGGCCTCAAAGCATAACAGAATAAATTTGAGATGGGCAACACAAGCATCATTCAGCTCAACCATAATAGTCATATCATCAACATATTGGAGATGGGTGATACCCTGCGGCAGCAGGTGGGAGATAACAGGTGAAATGTGACCAGCGGAGGCAGCCCGCTCCAACATACAGGATTAGGAATCTGCCACAAAATTAAAGAGGAAGGGTGAAGACGGACCGCCCATCCGTAGGCCCCCGTCGTTGACAAATATTTTACTAATATTACCATTCATTGCAACTGTAGTATGACCACCGGAGACAAGTTGCATCACCCGATGCACGTACGCAACCTCAAACCCCTTAGCAAGGAGAACTTGTCTACAAAAATCCTAACTAACGGAGTCATAAGCTTTCTCATAATCAAGCTTAAGAATAATGGCACGAGACCCTCTAATCCTGAGATCATGCACAATCTCATGCAAACAAAGAATACCATCAATAATGTATCTGTCCTTAATGAAGGCACATTGAGTAGGATTAATAGTACGATGGGCAACAGGAGAAAGCCTAGCCGCAAACCCTTTGGCCGGAAACTTGGCAAAATTATTAATCAGGGCGATCGGGTGGAACTGAGATATCAAATCTGCACCCTTGACCTTTGGGATGAGAAACAAGATAGCATAGTTAAGTCTGGAGATATCCACAGTCCCCAAACAAAACCCTTGAATTACAGCACACACCATAGAACGCAAAGCCAGCCAAAATCTCTGGAAGAAAGGGATCGAGAAACCATCTGGACCCGAAGCAGAGTTCATGTTAGCAGAATTGATCGCCAACTCAATTTCCTCCACCGAAAGAGGAAGCGAGAGAGCGAGATTTTCCTCATCAGACACACGTCTGCACAAAGCCCACAAGTTGGGAGAAACCAAAAGACTAGAAGTCGGCTTGGCAGCAAGCAAGGAAGCGAAGAAATCATGCACGTGCTCAAGTATGAGGCTAGGGTCAACCACATGCACACCATTAATCAACAAACTATCAATCGAGCACCGGCAACGTCTACCATTAGCAATAGCAAAGAAATAGACAGTAAGAGAATCCCCTATCAGGGACCAATTAATCGTGTCACGCTGCCTCCAATAAACCTCAGCCTGATGGTGGAGCTTCATGAGGAGAGCCTCAAGGTCGTAACGCGGCTGCCATCTCATGGCAGACAGCCCGGAGGCATCAGCGACCGCATCCATCGCAAACACCTGGCCCAGCAGAACACGTTTTTCTTTCCAGTCTTCAGCTGCACAATTATGGCCCCAACCTTTGAGAAATTTCCGAAGTTGATAAGAACAAAAATTTCAATCATCCATAGGCCCAAACGACCTCTCTCTAGAGTTAAGAAGGAAGACAATTTTCCCAGCCACCGGGTCAGGAAAACCATCAACCAGCAGCCAAGAGGTGTCAAATCGAAACCTGGAAGCCTTAGATGAAGCAAATACACCCAAATCGAGGGTGAAAGGGGAATGGTCTGATCCCACATGAGGCAGGGCAGAGAGAGAGGCACGGGGAAAAGAGTGTCCCACGAGGAGGAAGTAAAAACGCAGTCCAAGATAGAGCGGATAGGATTGGACTGGTGGTTAGACCAAGTAAAACGCGAGCCGGTCCTAGGAATCTCACGAAGAGCACAATCCACAATAAAATAATTAAATGCATCCGCCAAGGGCCAAGAAAAATTCAAAGTATTTTTGTCACCTGGGGACCTGAGCAAGTTAAAATCGCCGCCAATCAGCAGGGGAGGGGTGCAAGAATCAATTTTGGCCGTGAGCTCATCCAAGAATAGCGAGGAAAGAAAATGGTCCGCCGGGCCATAATCCACCATAAGCTCCCACAAAACATTGGGACTTCTGTGTAGCACCACCATGCTAGCCCAGAAGATACCATGCTCAAACGCAATAAAATCAAAGGAGTCCAATTTCGCACCAATAAAAATACCACCAGAGTGCCCGGAAGCCGGCAAACAGCAAAGCTCCCTCAGTTTTGAGGCCAAAAAGATACCTTTTAGGAATTAATTAAATTTTTTGAGGAGCTATTGTTTTGAGACTTCGGTTAGGTGCATTTTATCTCCTCAAAAGATGCCAATTTGAGAGATTGGCTAGAGATGCCCTTGGAAGTTGGAACCGGCCAGCAACAACCGCGTGAAGCTAGTACAACTGTACAAGTAATCTGAGAGTTGTTGGACAGAGGACCACACTTGCAATGTACCTTCGGTTTTTTTTGGTTGAATTGTTAAGGCTGGTCATAGTGGGGAGTAACTTAGACTAGTGTCATGCATATGACACTAGTCTAAGTTACTACCTTCATAATGCAAAGTAACATAATAGTAGTATCATAGATGACTTCATTTATTAGCTCATAGACTCATCTTGTCTTGGAAAGCGCTATGTTACAGTAACATATTATGTTACCACCTCTCATTAATTACTTGCTACATAAGCAGAATTTTCTCGAAGTGTGCTATGTTACTAGCTAAGTTACTCCCACTATGACTAGCCTAACTGAGCAAGGAGACAAGCAAAAAAAAATGCAGCCTGACTTAACCAGATTGACTTGACCTGGCCGTGCACTCAAGTAGGCGCTCATCCATGAACCCATGATATCTTCTGGGCAGCATGTTAGGTTGCTCAGTTTCCATTCCGCCAAATAGTTTAGACGGGACCGGCAGTCCCTACGCTAGGATTTCTGTGTTGTACCTGCAGATGCAGTGAAGCTTCTGGAAGGGCGGCCAGCTTCCGGCAGGGTAATTTCCTTGTAATTTCTGTTGGCTTGAGGCTATATATGTGCTATCATCATACTTGGTTGCTAATAATGGAGGGGGATAAAATCTTTGCTAGGGACTTCCTCGGTTGAATTAAACAGAAGTGACCAGCACATGGTAAGAATCCAGTCTTGAAGCATATTTGGTTTCCTTTTTATTCAGCCTTGTTTGAATGAATTGAATTGATGCATAGTTCATCGTGGGTGTGCTTTTTGTCGCGTTTATTTTGCTCTTCTAATCTTCTCTTCGAGCTCATCAAGATTGAAGCTGTTCTTCTAACTTTTTCACGCTGTATTTGTTGTGCACCAGGACCCCATGAAGAACCGGGTGCGAGCCTTCACCGAAGGTGCCGTGATAATGGTATGCCCGGTTCTTCTTGCCATCTCACTGAAGAAGGTCGACGTGAAGAACGAGGGAGACGGGTTCGTACGATTCAGCATCTCTACACTGGCCACCTCCACTCTGGAAGCCGGTTTACTACCCTTCATCTGCCTCTCGTTAGCGAAGCTAACACACACGTTCGTCGCGGACTTCCTGTTTGTGGCCTCGAAGTTGCTCATCCACCTCTGCGCCCTTCTGCTGACGGTCCTGGTCTATGGCATCATACTTCTTATCGATCTGGAAAACCTCAGTTACATGCTTGTTCTCTTTCCCTACACATTTGCAATCTTGTGGTGCTACAACAAGACCAGGCGGAATGGCCGTAATGAGGATGCACAGCTGTACACGGAATATCAACAAGCTAGGCTGGAAAACTCGATCGATTTCGCAGCCGCTGTCACTGCGCTTCTGTTTCTGGGGTTGGAAGGCCTGGCGGCGTTAGAGCTACCGAGCAGCAGCGACGCACCACCAGGACTGCTTGTTGCGTCGCTTCCGCTGAGCTTCTGCACTTGCCTGACGGGCGTATTCATCATGCTGTTGGCCACGGTGCCTCCAACCACAACACAAGAGGAAAGCAACGACGCGTGCAACACCGTCGAGGTTCTCAACTTGGGTCTGGCCTTCGCGTTCTCCCTCAATGTCTTCTTCTTCACGGCTGCCTTGCTGGGAGAGCTGGCGTTGCTAGTGTGGGTTATGCCGCTGGTTTCATTTTTCGCATGGATATTCGCAACTCTTTTCCAGCAGAACGTGGGCGAAGATGTTAAGCCGGCGTCCATGGAGCTGACCAAGGTCACCTTTGCGGGCTTCTTGGTTGTCTTGGCGGCCATCAGTAACACTCCAGTCAGCAGCTACGCCTCTGCGTTCGTGCTCTTCAGCGGAGCAGCTGCCACCGCAGGCCTCGGATGGAGACTCTTGACGCACAAGACGCCTGCGCCCAGTGCCATGGTCAAAGCTGCTGATTTTGCTTCTTTGTTTACCCATGTGTACGCTTTTATTGCTGTTATTCCGTTTGCAGTTGTGGCTTCCAAGGCTCTGAATTCTCAAGTAATGAGCTGAAACTTCTGTAGCCTAATAAACAGTCAGCAGGTGAATCTCACTGAGGACTACATACAAGATCCGAACTAGCGGAACCGGGTTCTACCGAGGTCCTGCCAGCCAATTATTGTGTGCCATCTGTCCACGTACACATACTCATAATTTCCTTTATCACATGGGATTTTTCTTTCTTTTTTGCTGGGACCCAGGCACTGTTTAGCCATAGGACTTTATTGCATTTAACATAGTTTATTCTTTCACCCCACGTACATCCACCAATACTTTTAGTTGACTCTACAATCTGTACCACTTCTAACTTCCGAACCAATGATCCCATTACAATCCGTTTGCAGATTTGGTTTCATGACATTTAAAGCTTTAAAACGAGACCAATCCTCAACATGTTTCGAACCAGTTTAAATTCAAATGTTGATACAATAATAAAACTTATATGAAATATGAGATGATACATTAACTAAACCGGAATGAACCAATAATGAAAACATGCAAAAAAATTACCATAATTAAACTTATATCAAAACCCAGATGAAACACTAATGAATTATGGAATAAAACAATGAAGAAAACATGCAAAAGGGAATGCATGAAAAAAATGAAAACATGTAAAATAGCAATGACACAAAAATGAAATCGTATAGGAAAAAAAAGTGAAAAGAACACTTCTAGAACTCAGCCCAACCATGAAAGATAATTTTACAAAATGATAGTATGAAAATTGATTTCAAACTCCAAAACTAGAATGAAACCTGAATGAAACAATACTGATACCCGGAATGAAAAAGCAGTAAAAACATGCAACGAAAACAATAATTGAATTTTAAAATAACTTCAAACATGTCCATAGTTGATCTTGTTTTGAAAATGTAAATACCATGAGTACTAATATCCAAATGGTTTGTCAATCGATATTTTATTCAAAAGATATAATTGATACAAACAATATAATCACACTAAAAAGCATGGGTGGGAGGGGTGTAATACTACCTTTTTACTTCAAACATACCCACTAGTCACTCTGTTGTGTGGCCTCCTCGCTAGCTGTCCCACACGTCACAGAGTTGGGTAAGAAAGTTAGCCGGATTGATGGAGAGAGAAGGTAGTATGATGTATGTGTGTCAGACAATACATGGCATAGCAATAGTAGAGTAATCCATGCACACATCCCCAAATGAAATTGGCGGCATCCCACAACCCGGTAGAAATCGGTTCTCCTAGAAACGAAACTGCTCCATGCACGATACAAGTGCACGATTTATGGACGATGCAACAATCCAGTGGCCTATGACTTGCTCAATCACACATATGTCCGGCCAGATTTAACCATTGTGCGTGCATCGTCCGTAGTCTGTCGTGTGTATAGCACTTCTCTCCTAGAAAATCCTCTCCCCCCTCGTCTTAGAGCATCTCTAACCAATCCACTATAATTTAGAGAAGGATATGGCCAAGTATCTTTAGAGGATATTTTTTTCTCAATTCCTTTGGCCTTGCCACATACATTTCAAACTATCACCCACTATTTGATCTTCAGATAATTCAAACTAAACATGCACAACGAATAAACCATGAACACGCATATAGTTGCATGGATAGAGCAATTCAAATAAAACTTGCAAATAGTTCATCCAATAGGCACCACATCGATCAAGTTTGATCCAAAATCACCACAACATAGCATGTCTTATGTCGTGGATCAAGCCCAACCAAAGGCATGCAATACGAAAACAAACACCATCGTCACCAAACAAAGCATGATCACCTCCAAGTCTGCCACGTTCCACACGGCCACCACCACCATCTCCTCCTTGTCCATCAACATATCCAAGACCACCACCACCATCCACACGGCACCACCATCATTCCAAAGGAAGACCTTTGTTTGGGTCAAGATCTTTCCACGAGTGAGCTCCCAAAACTCTTTTGCTGTGTCATCCATTGTGGTTGGGTTCATGAACATGATAGCATGTTCTTCGACATTCCTCTCTTTCACAAGCCTCTTCTCCTCAAGTGCAATCCTATGCTCCTCCGCCTTGAACTTTCTCTCTTTTGCCGCCAACTTTGGCCTCCATTTCGTCCTCCAAGATCTTGAGCTCATTCCATCTTGCAACATTCTCTTCTTTGTGTACAGCTACCAAGGCTTTCTGGGCCTCAATCATGGCCACGAGCTCTTCTTTTTAGGTGCCATCAAAGGCTCTTCTCCTCTTCCTCTCTTTTGCAATCTTGTTACCATCTGACCTCTTGTTGGGATTTTCATCCTCCCCGCCATCTTCATCACTGGGTATGTTTAAATTGATCTCTTCAGTGCGGTCTCGGAGTTTCTCCTAATCCACCTCATTGACACAGTTCTTTGTAGCAATGGTGCAATGTGGAGGGCTTGTGACCGCACTTCTTGTTGAGTTTCTTAAATAGGTATTGGATGATAGGCCCATACTCCGTGTTGGGCATTCCACTCGGTGGTGCATGGTTGACTTGACCAATACAACCGGACCATCAGTTGCATTGGTCTTGGATGGTACCCCAATGGTGACCAAGAGAGCCTTGGATGTGGCTTGATGTGACTTCCACGGTGTTGTGTCACCATGAGGGCCTGAACCTGGGTAACCCGTTTGTTTGAACTCCCTTCTAGTACTTCCGACCACGTTTGCCACCGTACCAATGGTATTGGCGGTAGCTTATGCTAGGAATAGGCCCCTATTTGGGTATGTCATGATCTTGTGGCCTACTCAAACATAATCAAGGAGTAAATCTCACAAGGGGCAGCCCCTTTTAAATAAAAGCTAGGCCTAGATGACGCGGGACCAAGCGGAGAGGGTGGCACGAGAGGGAGTGTCAGATCCAGGCTCCCTTTTGCATGGGGTCCGACTATGGATATGCAAGGGTGGTGGGATGAGTAAAACTTCAATACACAACTTTGAAGTGGCACCTATTTCACGAACTGGAACATCCCAGACGAAGATCCACGGCTTTGTGTGAACATGCCCCCTTCTTGAGTAGCCGAGCCAGCTAATGCTAGGACTAGTCCCCTCTTTGGGTTTGTCATGATCGTATGACCTACTCAAACACAATCAAGGAGTAAATCTCACAAGGAGTTGTCCATTTCGAATAAAAAACTAGGACTAGACGACGCAGGCCCCGCTGGAGAGGGGAGGGGCGCAAAATTGTTTGAGGAAGTGTTGGAACCAGCCCCCCTTTAGTATGGGGTCCTACCATGGGTATACAAGGGTGGTGGGATGAGTAAAATGTTAGTACACAACTTTCAAGTGGCACCTCCTTCACAAACTGGAGCATTCCCCCTGTGGTGCTACTGACCCAATTCCTATAAGTGCTTGGCCTATTTTTGGTTTATAATGATCATATAACCTATTATAACACAAACAAAGATGAAGGTCTACATGGAATCACCCCTTTGGATAAAAAATAGTGTGAGTAACTTCTCTTTTTTGTATGGGGTCCTAACATGGGTACACTGGGGTGGCGTGAAGAGTACAAAGGCAATACCACATCTTTAGAGTGGCAAAGTAGCTGTAAAGAGATATAGCAGAAAAATTAGGGGATAGAAAGGGTGACGAAAACTTGGTGGGAGAGAATGAGCGAGAAAGAGAGGGAATGGAAATAAAATGCAATGAAGAAACACAAAAGCCTAAAGAAAATACCATGTGTTGTATCAAATTAAAGGTGTGGAATGAATAAAATAGCAACTGTAAGCTCATTGTTATATATATCAAGTACTTGGCTTACTTAAGAGCATCTAAAAAAGAAAAAGAAAATATACGCGAGTGAGCCGTTAGGAGGCTCTTGGCTTATATGGCCTGCCGTCACAGAGCTGTCAAGTGTGCGGGAGCATGGCCATGTGGCAAGGTAGTTTGCCGAGCATGGAGTATAAGTCGAGTGTTTTTCGAGGAGTATGTCGAGATCCTTGTGTAAGCCGAGCATTTTTCCGCCGCCCTAGGTGTAAGGTGCTGTAAGCCGAGGGTCCTGTTGTTCATGTGTTTTAGGGTTGCCTACCAGGTTACACTGCTATAAACCAAGCGGCCGGTAAATTAACACTCGGCTTATAGCAGGGCACAAGGCAGCATATGTAGTGATATGACATCTTTTTGTTCTATGTAGATTCGATTTTGAATAAAAGAAACGTTTGTTCTATGTAAATTGAAATTGCCGTTGTTGCATGTGTGGATGTGTCACGGCACACTTGCTTGTATACGTAGACAACTCTATGTTCTTTTACATGGATTGTATATGGATTCGGTTCTTTCATGGTGATGCAAACTAGCTGCCAGATATTGCTATTCCATGACAGTTGATTCGCATCGTTTGGTTTAGATATGGAACTACTGTGCAGCCGATGCTCATTGCACGATGAGTGGACGATGCTTGATCCGGCGGATGCGCTCCACCTTGTGCCATGTATGCACGGTTGGATCAATAGGATCGTCCAAAGTTCGGCTACACATGTCGTGTGTATAGCAGCGCTCGTTTAGATATGCCGGACGGCACCGGCCACATGGGCACATGGCACCTTGCGGATATAATATTTGGCTGATGTGTCCGATGATAGCTTCATCGACCTGCCCAAATTATTGTAAGATCGAGTGGTTAGCATCAGATCTGTCTTCGCCAATGGATGGAAGGGCGAGTCTTCCGGTGTCCAAGCATTTCAAAATTACTTGTCGGTATCGTAGTTAGCAATGAGACTGTCCGCAGCTTTGAGCATCTCTCCACACGATATAGTTTGAGATGTCGCCATCTAAGTTTGTCCTTTTCTATGGACATCATGTGCTCAAGGATAACTATGGTGAGAGATATGCAACAACTCAGCCTTGTTTATTAGTACAAAGATGATATATTTGATTACTTGTACACCCCACACTGGTGTTGATAATGCCCACACCAATCTCCACATGGCAGACTCACGACTGATTATGTGGTGCGCTGTTGTAGTTCTCATCCATAGTTATGTTGTCAACAGCAACATCAGAGTAGGCATGGTGAGAAGCATTTGTGATGTAGGCCTTCCGATGTGTGGGCCAATTATTTCTCTAATGCTAGCTGGGCTCATCTTCTCCTTGTAGCTGATATGCAGAGTTGTCTGTGTCTCAAAAGAAAAAAGCTGATATGCAGAATTTATATAAGTTTATCTGTCATCCGGCAAAACCAGATGTAACTTGCTAGCACCAATGACTGAATGAGTCTCATGTCCGTTATAGTGACATATGCTTGGCAATATGTCAACTTGAGAATCTGGTTGTAGAATGCATAGCGCATTTTGTATGGGCACGCCAAATCTTGGCCAAACTATAGCACGAAATTGGAAAAGCTTTTGACTCGGTCTGTTGTGCCAAAACAAAACAATCCACCAGTGTCATCAAACTAGACTTTAGAAAAGCTTTCGACTCAGTCTACTGGCCCTCCCTCCACAAAATTCTACAAACCCAAGGCTTCCCTAACAAATGGATCGCTTGGATCTCCAAGCTTCTCAACGCTGGTATGACTAGAATACTTCTAAATGTTGTTCCAAGACGTTCTTAGTTTCCTTCTAGCTAAACTGGCCAGGGATGTAAAAATCATTTAAGTTGATAAGGATCATTTGAGTTGTAAAAATCGTCAGTGCTATATGCTTCTAGCTAAACTGTCCAGGGATGTAAAAAAAAAAGATATAGCACTGGCGATTGCGGACAAGACAGGTGGCCTGACCGCGATTCCCATTTGTTGCTCGTCACGGCAAAATGCCACCCAAACGTACAGAGGAAACATATCTAATGATCATGATGGGTCCGCACAATAGTAGTATACACAGGGTTTCGATTTTGGGAACCTCCTAGAATGATCCTGGCCTGTTTATTCCGTTTCCTTTTTCTATTTAAACTGTTTATCCGTTGCTGGTTTTTTTGTGTTTTTTCTTTTCCATTTCACAAAAATTTCCACAAATTTTCCCATTCAAAAAAGGTTTTGAAATTTAAAATATAGATTTTCAAAATTATATACAAAAATTTAAAAAAAACTTTACCAAAACAATTTCGCATTTCTCAAATTTTCAAATTTATAAAAACATTCACTATTTCATTAAATGATCTCATATTACAAAATAATTTAGTTTTTCAAAAATTGTTAGATTGAAAAATGTTCATGTTTTCAAAAAAACTACAAGTCTTAAAGTTTTTACGAAACTTTGGGAACATATTGGACTTTTTATAAATATTTTCTATTTAGTTAGAAAAGTTTGAGTTTCAGAATATGCTAACCTTTTTAAAGAAAATTTGAACATTTTAAAAAACTGTTCGCTTTTTAAAAATATTTGTATTTTCAACAAAAATCATATTACTTAAAACCATACCTAAGTTTCAGAAAATGTCACAATTTTTAAAATAGTTCCCCTTGAGAGTAAATGGTTGAAAGTTAAAAAATATGGTTCAAAAAGACGTCCTTAATTTTTAACAAATTAGTCTATTTCTCCAAAATCTAATAAATTACACATTTCCGTATAGAAAGTAAATGTCTGATTCTGTCGTAAATGGGGCCGTAAAAATTTAGAAAGATTTTCATTTTTCAGAGATTACGCTCCTTTTCACTGTTTAGTAGCGTAAAATTAAAAGGGATGTGTTTTATAAGGGAAACTGGAGAAGCCAACTAGAGCGATCGCTTTGCACGTTTTATGTCCGCAATCATGAAAACCCGAACCAGCTCGCCAGTACTATTTGCCACGTCGGTCACCAAATAGCAACCTGGCGCGTAGCCTCCCATGTGCAAGTCCTCTGTATGGGCCAGCCCATTAATACTATTTCCACCGGTATTGGGAAGGATCTTGAACCTTCCCGGAACCATTTTTTTCTTTTTTTCCTTTGGATTTTCCTTATTTTATTTTCTATTTTTCTTTCTTTCCTCTGGTTTTTAATACCATTTTTCATCTTGCGAACATCTTTATAGTTATAATTTTTTTAAATTAGAAATACTGACATTTGTTTTTTACATTCTTGAACAATTTTTTATACCATAAACAACTTCAAAATTGACGACCATTGTTTGAAATTTTGAAAGAAATTCTTGAAAGTCATGAACATTTTTGAAATTGGATAATTTTTTAAGAATTTGGCAAAAACATTGAAATTTACAAACATTTTTTTCATTTACAAACATTTTTCAATGCATCATTTTCTTTAGTGAATAAATTTTTTATCGATGATCTTGTTTCAAATTTGGGAAAGAAATTCCAAATTCAGAGATATTTTCTAATAAATCTGAGTATAAAGTATGTTTTTTCATTTCAAAATATTTTTAAGTTCTTAAACATTTTAAGAAATCCTGATCGATTTTCAAATTCAGAAACTTCTATAGATAATGCTAACTTTTTTTTGGATCCATGAACAATTTTTGATTTTGCGAACATTTTATGAATTCATGAAGATTTTATCGAAGATTTGCTTTCAAAAGTCATAATTTTCTTGAAATTTGAAACATCTTTAAAATCCTAAATTATTAAAAAACTAGAAAAGGAAAGACAATAAAAACGAAATCTAGAACTCGTTTTTCCTTTGTTGTTGTTGTTGTTCTAGTGTTTTCTTTTAGTTTTGTTCTACTATTACCATTTCTTCATCTATTCTGTAATTTTTTTTTGTTTCTTTTTGTTTCTTTCCCCTTTTTTCCTTTATTTTCTCTTTATTTTTTTTTATTTTTCAAAAATGTTAACGCGCACACGTGTGGGCGTTAACCAACTCGTCCACACGCCTCCATCACCGCCCAGTAACTTCTGCATAAATCTTGGCACGAATTAGCTAATTTTATATGCCACGTAGAACAACTCACATGTGTGGTATGTGAGAAAGAGGTCGCCCACGCATCCATTTTACCACGCGGAGGGGCCGATGTGTGGGCGTTTAACAGTTCGCTCACACACCAGTTTTCAGTCACGCATAAGGGCTGGTGTGTGGGCGTTTGCGATCTCGCCCACACTCCCGCCTCCTCTCCCACACCCAAGTTGCCAGTTGCCATGCGTTTTGCGGTGTACATGGCGCATGGCAACTGCCCTAATATGATTGCAAGCAGATGGCAACTCTCTTTTTTTTTTACCCGAACATGTCAGTTGCCATATGTTTTGCATGGTACATGGCAAACTGCCCTAGCGTGCACGTAAGCATATGGCAACTCTTTTTTTTAAATGGCAACTGCCCTAGCGTGCTTGTGAGCACACATGGCAACTCTCTCTTTTACCCAAACATGTTTTTTGCCATGCATTTTTTTGTAGCGCTACATGGCAACTGCCTAGTGTTGTACATGGCAACAACTCTAGTATGATTGCAAGCAGATGGCAACTCTCTCTTTTTTACCCGAACATGTCAGTCGCCATATGTTTTGCATGGTACATGGTAAACTGCCCTAGCATGCACGTAAGCAGATGGCAACTCTTTCTTTTTAAATGGCAACTGCCCTAGCGTGCTTGTGAGCACATGGCAACTCTCTTTTTTACCCGAACATGTTTTTGCCATGCCTTTTTTGTAGCGCTACATGACAAACTGCCTAGTGTTAGTAGGTGGCAACTCCTAAAATTTTGAAATCATGGCAACTGCAGTAGACCAGACCACACATGACAACAGCTGTAGTTGTCCAAAAAATGGCAATCTGGAACTTTGACCTAAGATGGCAACTGCAGTTGAGCAAACATGGCAATTGTAGTTGTCCGACATGGCAACCGTAGTTCAGCGACATGGCAACTGCACTTAAACGAACATGGACGAGGGTCCGGCCCATGGCAACTGCGCGGCGCGCGTGTCACGTGGGGCGTGCGAGACCACGAGGTACGAGGCCTGACGTACCGTGCGTGTGGGCGTTATCTATTTCGCCCACATGCACGCGTGTAAGAATGGCCGGGAGAAAACAAAAAAGGCGAGTGGGCGCTAATTGTTTTGCCCACACACAGATATGTGGGCTGGTCCTCTTAGGCACCACACAAAACGTGTGGGCAGATTTCTTAACGTCCACACGTGTGGCAGTTATCGAATTCCTTATTTTTTTCCTTTCTACTCTATCTTTTATATGTCTTTTCTTTTCCTTTTTCACTATGCGAACACCTTCCAAATTCGTCATCATTTTGTGAAATTATGAACATTTGTTTAATTCAAGAAAATATTTTTCAAATAATAAACATTTTTCCAATTCACGAATCAGGAAACTATTTTTTTGAAATCATGTATATTTTTTGAATACAAATACATTGTTTAAAAGATTTGAACATTTTGAAATGCTGAACATTTGCGCAATTCGGTTTACAAATTCATGTATATTTTTTGAAAATATGAACGTTTTCTGAATACACGAATATATTTTTGTGATCATGAAGATTTTCAAATTCATGAACAATATTTACAAAATCGTGACCTGTTTTGGCAAGACGATTTTTTTCAAAGTCATGAATATTCACACATTTATCGAAACTTGGGAACAATTTTGAATTTCATGCATAGTTTTTCTATTTGAAGAACACTTATTAGAATTCATGACCATGTTTTGAATCAAAAATAGTTTTTTTAACTGATGATTTTTTTTATTTTGGGGACAATTATGAAGTGTTGAACATTTTTCAAAATATTTGGTTTTTGATCATTTCTATTTATTCATGAACATTTTATGATTTTTGTACAATGTTTCAAAATTCAGCTGTTTTCAAAATGTAAATTATAATGAAATTCACGAATATTTTACAATTCTCCTAGTTCGTAATCTGTTTTAAAAATAGGAAGTTTTTAAAATCCTGAACTATTTTCTTGTGAAAAAATAGAAAACGGTAAAAAATCGAAATGAAAAAAAGCGGGTATCCCAACCCGCACATAGGCCGATCCATAAGGTCGCAGATGGGAGGACACTCCTTGTCTTTGCTCTCGAGTAAGATGGCCCAACCAGGTAACTGCATGGCCGCGTCATACTGATGCTTTTGTACAATGTTTATATCGAAGTATTTTAAAAATACATTAGAATAAATACTTTATATGAATTTGTATAGAAAAATGTTAATCTTGTGCCTGAATTCTTTATGACATTTTAAAAACCTCGCACATTAAAAAAATGTTCGTATACCCTTAAAAAAGTGCACACAATAATGCAATAAAATTGTTTTGTACATTGAAAAACTGTACGTTAGCGAGTTTAAAAAATGCATTTGTGACAATTTCATGAAAATTGTAAAATATGTAACAAAATTTCTATCAAGAGTTTAAAAATTACATAATGTAAAACAATGTTCGTGTAGTTTAAATAATGTATTTTTCTGCTGAGAAGTTTACAAAAATTATTGGCAATAAGATTACGTACAGCATGTATTTCAAGAACGTCACCCTTTATTCAGTAAATAAAAACATTAGAAAATGTCCAAAGTGTATCAAAAAAGTGTTTCACGTGTATGCTATAAAGTGCACATTGTGCGCTCACAAAAACTAGAGTGTCTTCAAAAGGAAAACCAATTAAAACCAACATAGAATCAAAAATTAAAGTGAAGAAAACCGAGGAATACGAAGGTAACCAAGAAAGAAACAAAAAAAAGTATAAGCAAAGAAAAAGAAAAAGGAAGAAAAAACTTGAGCGAGCGAGGGAACTACAGCGACGTACAAGCGGCAGAAAGTGAATGCACAGACGGGCCAGCCCGGTTCACTGGTCGGTAGACGATTTCTAATAGGAATCGGTATCGGTACCATGCCTTCAAAAAATACAAATCAGTACCGGACAGGAAAATCCTATCTGCAGCATTCTATTGTAGATTGTCGTAATTCGCACAGACCGGCCTAATTACCAGTGAAGAACGGGCTACAATAATAGCCGGTTCCTGAACCAATTTCATGTCTTTTTCTTTCTTTTTTACACAGGTTTCTTTTTTCTTTTATATCCATTATTTTTTTTTCGTTTTCGTTTTTATTTCCATTTTTATGTTATTTTTATTTTTAAACAAATCTTCAGAAATTTTAAAATGTAGGCATTTTTAAAACATTTCTCATTTTTTTCTAAAATGTTCTTGTTTTGAAATATTCAGAAACTTTACTAAAAATGTTCGAAATTCAAAAAAATTAGAATTTCAAGTTTTATAATTTTTTGCACTTTACATTTTTTAACAAATTCGGAAAATGTTTGAGAATTTCAAAAGATGTTCCTACTTGCAAAACGATTATTGCCAATTCAGAAAATATTCATGTTTTTAAAAATTGTTTGTAAAATAAAAAAATGTTCCAGGGATGTGAAAAAATGTTCGCCTTTGAGTTTTTTCACAAGTTGAAAAAATATTAGGAATTTTCAATTTTTCAATATGTTCACGAATAAAAAAAATTATGTGTTCAAAATGTGTTCGTGATTTCAAAAATTATTCAGGGAATTTCGAAAATTGTTCATATTTTCATAAATTTATTTGTAATCTGAAATATAAATTTCATTATTTATTGTTGTTCTGGTTTTTCAAACATATTTTCATTTTCAAAAATTATTTCATAGTTTTAAAGAAATTCTCCCTTTGGAATTGGTTCCTTTTAATAAAAATGTCTGGGTTTCAAAAAATCTTCGAATTTTTATAAAAATTTCAGACAGTTGAAATTGTTTGTGATCAAAAATTATTTACTTTTTTCAAAAAGAAAATCACGTTTGCGGCTTATAGTTCATACACCCGGTGTGCCATTTTATACACGTAATCAAAGTAATGATGCTGGCTAGCAGCGTTGTTCACTAGCAAGAGGACCTCAATTCAATCCCTCACATATAAACTTGTGTTTATGGGAATTTGCGCTGCCCGAAGTTTTGCCGCAGTCATTTACTTCTTTAAGCGACATGCTGCCTATCTAACACCAGAACTTGTCTGTCGCAGTGGCTAGTACGGTGCGCAACCCATGTCGAAGTCGCGTGTTTGAACAAATGAGCCGGTCCAGGTGAGCCGCCCTATGTGAAACCCCGACTCTTTGCCACAATGAGCGGCATATAGGAGGTCCCAGCGGGATATAGCCCTGGCGGCGTGCAGAAATCCGTTGGTGCTCCCGGGAGGGTGCGCTCCTGCACGCGAAAAAAAATCAAAGTGTGAGAAAAATTCAAATAAAATTTTGGCACATACGTCTAGAGAAAACCGACATTTTTTGTGTTTTGTGTAAAAAGACAAAACATGTCTTGTGAAAAAACATTTTTGACATTGGATTTTTTTCTTTTTCACACGCGACACATAAATTGTCAGTTTTTCATGAAACAACTTTGTAAGCATGTACAATACCGAGATGTACGTGCCAATTTTTTTTTTTTTTGCAACCAGGAATGCGCTCTCCCATGTGTCAAAACGCCCCTCTAGTGTGCGGAAAGTGTTTACCCCTCTTCCCAGTGCATGCAGTGCTAAATAGCAGCTCACGAACCAGCTAGAGCGCTCGTTAAGTACGTTTGCTATGTGGGTCGAGAGCTCCCAGTACGAAGGGCCGACACTTTGAAAATTAATGCGGGGTGTGGCTTTATCTCGATTGCTGCGAGACATATATAGACAAGCCTTTTTTTTCTCTTTCCAAAGGGAGGCCTTTTGTTTTCTTTTTTTACATATTGATATTTTGAAAATGCTTACAATATTAATATTATATGTTCAATTTACTTTGTTTTGTTTTCAGAAAACATTCACTGCATATCTTCTATATTTAAATAGCTAGCCTCGACTAATCTATTTCTCTCAACATACAAGCATGCCACCTCACGATTCAACAAGGATGGAAAAAACCCCACCTTAGCATGCACCCATGCATAAGTAAAAGCTACCTCAACATGCAAACATGCATGGAAATTTCATTTTCTTCATATTTAGTAAATATTTATAATTATACAATAATTTTACACAATAAACCATTTGTATTTTTTATTTTAGTTGTCATATTATTCCAAATCTTCATGTTCCATATAAGCAAATCTCATTAGAATATATTGTAAAATATTCCCGCAACAACGTGCGGGGTTTCACCTAGTTGTACAAATGTTCATGGACTGTAAAAATAATGTTCTCGTTGTTTTAAAAATATCCATGCATTTCAAGAAAAAATAACTCATTATAAAATGTTCATTCTGTGTAAAAAATCTTTTCATGAATTTACAATAAATAAATCCATTTAAAAAATGTTCGTTTCATTTAAAAATGGTCACATGTTCAAATATGTATGTCATTAAAATGTTCATCACGTATTGCAAAATG
Source organism: Triticum aestivum (assembly GCF_018294505.1). NCBI lineage: Eukaryota > Viridiplantae > Streptophyta > Magnoliopsida > Poales > Poaceae > Triticum > Triticum aestivum. Next base: position 12,642,898 of record NC_057794.1, read on the forward strand.
TTCAGCATGTATGAAAAAAACGTTTGTGTGTATACAAAGATTATACGAAGTGTACTGGAAAAATGTACAAGGTGTATATGAAAATAATTCATCATGTATTTTACAAATATGTTGAAGGTCTACTTGAAGAATGTTTAACAAGTGTTCAAGAAATGTTCAATGTGTACTCGAAAATTCTTAAACGTGTATTTTAAAAGTACTTAACAAGTATTCCTAAAATGTTTGAACATGTATTTTAAAAAATCCCATCATGGCTTTGAAGAGTATTCAACGTGCATAAAAAATGTTCAGCATAATACGAACTATATACAACACATGTGAAAAAAAATCGACATGTATTTTAACAAAACAAAAAGGAAAAGGGGAGAAGATTGTCACCATTCAACCCAAATCCTTCCTACCAAGGCAGACTGGCCAGAAAACTGGCAAAAGGCTAGCCTTCAAGGCTGAAGACTTCTATGCTGAGAAGAATTTCTTCGTTGGTGAATCACCATATGACTCAGCCCACCGGCGGAATAATTTCTGGACAAATCACAGCTGAATTATTATACCTCGGTTTTGTGTCAAAAGAATCAGGTTATTTGTCATCGGCATATTCCTCATGTGGACATGGAGTCCATCAAATGCTTCACATCAGTTCTTCAAAGCCTATATGAAGCGGGCATTCTGAGCTTTTGTTCTGAAATTTGCGATTGGAATGAAGAAGTCATCATCCAATTCCATGCAACACATCACATCTCTGGCGACCCAGATGATTATACTTCGTGGGCACTAGATTGGATGACAGGAACGACACATTACAAGGCATCAGCAATGGAATTGCTTCGGCGCACTTCTCTTCAAGTTCCACGTGAAGATTCTACTAATCTGTTTGTGGTTGAACCCCTCAAGGATGAGATGATGCAATCGTTGATGAAGCATGTATCCCCCTCTGCTGATCCTGGGGGACCAAAAATTTTGGTGAGAAATTTGCCATATATGATGTAGACTCTCTGTCTCATTTTTGCCAAGACCCTCTGCCCCATCAAAGGCTACAACTCAGATGTTGATGAAGTTGTGGGAATTATGAAGAATGTGCTTTTTTAGCATTAGTCATTCTATCCCGTTTGGCACTTATGATTTCTTCATCCGCAACTTGGTGAATGCTACCCAGACAGCATTTTAATTGAAGCCTTATGCACCCTGGATCATGAGATTCATCAGGTAAAGATCATGCATATCAACTATCTGGCTGACAAGAAGAATCATAAGCTTCATGCCACACATGGAAGTTATTCAAACCACAATTGCTTCAGTCCCGGGCAAGGGCAAGGCTGTGATTGTTGAAGGTCTTCATCCATTGGATGGTCAATTTTGTCAACCAGCCTCTCAGTCTACATGAGAAGATAACACATCCAGAACACTGGAGCTCCATTCTTCAGAGCAAATTCCTTAAGCTGAAGCTCCTTGTGTGATGACTAACAGAGAGATACTTATCAGTCTGTATGAGAAGGTTTACAAGAATCATGACTGAGTTAAGCGTCAGTTTGGAGCAATTCTTCATAACATGACTATGACGCAGAACTTAGTAAAGAACCATTACTATGCCCATGAGATATTAGACTGCATCTTGGCCATCCTCTCTCACCTCAAATCATATGAAGACATGTGGGGTTGAAATTTCAACAAGACTTCGATTGGTCACATACGCCCAAGAAGAAGTTCAGGAAATGCACAATTCCTCCACTTGTTCCTGAATCATATTCCTCATTGCGCACTAATGATGAATTTGAGAACCTTAAGGACACTACTTCAGGCCATGTTGGTTCACACAACCCCCAACACTGACGCTGACGCTCCTCCACCTTCATGAAGATGATTTTCTTCAGCGGTATTAGTTCTCAGCTTTGTCTCCTTTTGGTCATTTGATGACAAAGGGGGGAGAAATTTGCATGCTTGTCCCAGTTGGGTCTAGCTGAGCATATATAGGCAAAAAAACAACATCTGCATGTTGATTGGTTGCCTGCATTGCATCGAGGCCCATATGGGTGCAAATTGTTTGTTTGCATGTGTTTGTGCTTTAGGTGTGAGCAGATGCAAAGCACAACTATTTGGATGTGTGCAAGCACTTGGTTTGCTCACCCCATGGTGGACTTACCACCCATTTGACAACACACAACACAAAGGATGATCAAGACAAGAACAACAACAGAAGAACAAAGCAAAAAACATGAAAACAGACAGCTAAGCTAGGCATAAGTAGCATAAGAACACTACTAGGCATAAGTTTAAACAGCAAGGCATCCCATGCCCCTGCTGGACCCCAGGGGTGCTAGTCCCTGGAAAAAATATAGACATGTTCACAGCAAAGTACTTCAGTTCAGGCCTGAACTACTTCGGTTCATAGTTTAGACAGACAAACTAAATGGCATGCGTGATGTCACTGACGCATATGTGCTTGGAGCACCGGACCTTGCAGATGTTAGAGTTGTTGGCGTTGAAGATCTGCACCTTCAGCCCAATCCCGGAGAGCCTGAAGACTAGGAGGTCATCGGGGACGATCTTGTGATGCTGGCAGAAGTACTCCCAGCCACTCCCGAGCACCATGTGCCCCTTGAACATCTACACCTGGACCCAGAACTCACACCACTTGTTGGTGGAGAGGTTGACGATGCGAGGAGGGCCAAGGACCAGCCATTGCTTCATCACCGGCGTGAAGGCAGGCGGGATGATGAGCATGGTGGTGTCCTCCTGGTCATGGATCTGCACGTAGAACCTGATTGGTTCCCGTGGACCCTCTCCTCGTGGATGGTCCTTGGCCTCCTGCCAGCGCCGAGCGGCATATGCTCATGTACTCCACCCTGCCAGGAACCACCACCCTCTTTAGCCACTGGTTCATGGGGATGAGGTCCTTCGCACCCTCTGCGCCGACAATGACATGTGCTCCTCGGCCGGCTCTGTCCCACTCCGTCTTCATTATCTTGTCATCATGGTGGACGACGGTAAGCAATAATGAGAGATGATCATTGGCAGTGAAAATACCACTAATCAGAGCTAGCAATCATCAGTGATCACCGATCAAAGTTAACACTGATCAGTGCTAATAGTGATCAATGCAAACAATGGCCAGATCTAAAAATGATAAGAGCAAACAATGATCAGAGCAAACAATGATTAGTGCTAACATATCATTCCAAGTGCACATGCCAAATTCATTGTCCTACTCTAATCATGTATGTCCTACTACTATTTTTGGCCTCCAAGTATGTCCTACTAGCATGCACATGCAATGTCCTATGTTGATCATGCATTCAAGTAGCCTAACAACATCAAGAACAACATGCAACACACTTGCATAACATACACACTATGTTGATCATCTTATGAAGACATCACTAACATACACAAGAAGAGCAACAACAAAACAACATACAGACTAAGAACAATGCTAAGAACAGCAGCATGAACAATGTGGAGTGAACAAACTAACAATATGGCAGTAACAACATGAAGAACAATACTAACAACAACAAAACAAATGCTAAGAAGATCACTAACAACAGCAAAACAATACTAAGAACATCATCAACAGTACCATTTGGAGTGAACACACTAGCATTCCCCGTCATCAATCTAATCTAACACTAGCATTCAACACAAACAGCACAAACAACACCAACATGATAGGCAAAAACAACATCAACATGATAGGCATGCACACAGATTCATCCCCAAAACAATGGATTCGGATCGACTCCGCTCAAATCGAATCGAATCAAATCCGATGTCCACAATCTAATCTACCCTAAGAAACCTAACTATGAAGCAAGGGGAGATTAGATGAGCTTACCGTGGGGTTGCCGGTGGAGCATACGCCGGTCGTGGAGAAAACCCCGACTGGAAGAGGGGTGCCGCCACCGAAGAAGAAGAACCGACCGTTTCGATGGCATGTGCCCTCGACCTCGTCACACACTGGCTGGACGAGGACCCCGACGTCCTCAAGCTCCCCTTCCCTAGCCGCTGGGTTGACCCCGAAGGCCGAAATCAATGGTACAGAAGGCTTTAATAAGAATTTGGCCATGAGAGACCTTCTTAAGTATTGCAAAAGAAGGGGCCTGCTAATAGAGCTAGGCGGGGAGGCGATACTAGTTATCAGGTCAGAGAGAGGCCGGGCCCGTAAGCTGGCCCCCTTTAAAAGCCATTCCTTATTAATAAGGATTTGTTACGCGCGATATGCCGACGACTTACTACTAGGAATCGTGGGTGCCATATTTCTTCTCATAGAAATACAAAAGCACCGGACACAGGGGAGAAAACCCTCGAATGGGGGTAAAAATACCCTCATAAGAGGGACCGACAAATGACGAAGCCGGAGCGAGCGGCAACGCTGCTACATTGGCTCGAGGCGACGACATGGTGTAGAACGAAGATGGTGCACGGATTTCTGAATGGTGCATAATGAATGCACAAAAAGTCTGGAGTTGTAATAAGTTATTAAAATTTTGAATAGCCGGTGTAACAGATGATTTTTTGTCCGAAACTCTGATACTTCGAAAGAGAGTGTCCAGTTTGTACACGAAGTGCATTCAGTTTTTGCCGTAACCATCTCTAATTTTTTGCACATGCCATGTGGGTGAAATGATGATACCATGCCAAGTTTCAACCTTTTTAGTGTTCATTTATAGTGTTTTTCAATTTCAGGGTCATTTAGTTCAAAACAAATCAGTAAATGCATCAAAAATATCAAGTTATGTCAGAAAGGGTTGAAAGTTGAAGATGTGGCATTGAATGATGCATAATGAACGCACAAAAAGTCCCGAGTTGTAATAAGTTTAAAATAATGAAGTACCTTTGTAACAGATGAGTTTTCGTCCGAAACCCTGGTACTTCGAAAGAGAGTGTCCAGTTTGTACACGAAGTGCATCCAGTTTTTGCCATAACCATCTCGACTTTTTTGCACATGCCATGTGAGTGAAATGATGATACCATGCCAAGTTTCAACCTTTTCAGAGTTTATTTGTAGTGCTTTTCAATTTCAGGGTCATTTAGCTCAAAACAAATCAGTAAATGCATCAAAAATATCAAATTATGTCAGAAAGGGTTGAAAGTTGATGATGTGGCTTTGAATGGTGCATAATGAACGCAAAAAAGTCTGGAGTTGTAATAATTAATTAAAATTTTGAATAGCCGGTGTAACAGATGAGTTTTCATCCGAAACCCTGATACTTCGAAAGAGAGTGTCCAGTTTGTACACGAAGTGCATCTATTTTTGCCGTAACCATCTCTACTTTTTTGCACCGATTCGTAAAAATGTAAAAATATATCCCCTCTATAAAGAAATATAAGAGCATTCAGATTACTAAAATAGTGATCTAAATGCTCTTATATTTCTTTATAGAGAAATACATCAAAAATACATTGATCATCAATGATCTTTTTGTGTACAATCTGAATTGACAATATGAGTCCTCATTGGTTTAGAAACCGGAGAAAACTCATATTGTGGCCACACATTTTACACATAGAGTTCAATGAAGACCAAGTGGTTGTGATAGGTTTTGAGAAGTAACATATTTAAGGTGGTAAAAACTCTGTTAGCGGAGAGAGGTGTGACTAAAAACCCACTACAACTAAAAACGTCTAGTACCGGTTTGTGGTATGAATCGGTACTAAAGGTGCTGGTGGGGCCCCAGCCGGACCACGGCGTGCCACAACCTCTTTAGTAGCGGTTCGTGGCACGAACCGGTACTAGAGGTTCGCCACGAACCAGTACTAACGTGCTTCACATTAGGCCGTTTTTCTACTAGTGTGTAGGCATTCAGGTAGTCACTAATTAAAAGCTAAAAAGAGCTGTAGAAAGCAAATGCTAAAAAGATACTAACATTCAGGTTCCATATCGGCGTGCGATGGTGGTTTTGTGCACTGGTATTATCAATCATTAACTTAAGTTGTCCATCAACAACAGAATTACAATGAATCCATGTATTCAGTTATTTGCTACTTCTACAACAAGGGCTTGAATGGCATCATTATGAAAATTTCATCAGGAGACATTGACCTGACCAGCTGACCATAAGAAAGTGTAATAAGAAAAAAAACTACGCAAGACTTGACTTCTCTTGAACTTGCCTAGTGCCAATTACAGTCAACTTCAGTGCAGGAAAAAGGCAAAAGAAACTCCCGTGGCCGCACCCTTCATCTTATGCCAAAAGTATGACCAAAATTCGAATGGCATCATTATGAAAATTTCATCAGGAGACATTGGCCTGACAAGCTGACCATATAAAGGTGTAGGAAAAAAGGGTAAGATACTCTACACAAGACTTGGCTTCTCTTAAACTTGCCTTGCACTAATTCCAGTCAACTGTCAGTATGGGAGAAAGGCAAAAGAAAATCTCATGGTTGCAACCTTCATCCTGTGCCAAATGTATGACCAATATTTTGTGCTCACCAAATAACTACAGGCCAGCCCTTCAGCTCTGTTGCCTTCATCCCCAGTATACCCAAACTTGTACCCTCCATCCACACGAACCAGCAGAGATGCGGCAACACAGTCATTTTGGTAATATATCTCAAGTGCTCGATCTTATTATCCTCCCAGGCAGAACCATGCTGTCAGAGGATTTTCATGAAGAACAGGGCACCCTGAGTTTCTTGTATGGACTGTGTGTGGAGTGTCACTTGTATGCATCTGTATATGCAACATATCATCTCAAACATTTCCGACTCGAGAATCTTAAACGGCTTGTACACCTGGGGAATACACTTCTTGCAACCCTGTGTCTTACATGTGGGGTCACAACATAGCTTATTGTTTCAGCTAGCTGCCTCCTGTCTGCCTGCTCAAAACCCGTGCAGCTCGTATACTGCACTATTTTATCCCTGGTTCAGTTTGCTCATCTTCTCTGCTTGTAAACTGCAGCTTTGACACCAAGTCATCCAGGATAACATATATTTCCTGGTTCTCAGGTTGCCTCTCCCTAATTTTGAATTCGTTAGCAATCTCATTTAGATCCACAAGACGGTGTCCAGGACTGAACCTCTCATCGCTTTCCTTTATGATAGCCTTCACCCTGTGAGTATCTTCCCATCTTCCCGCCGAAGCATATACACTACACAACAGAGCATAGTGAGCACAGTTGCTTGGTTCCAGCTCGATCAACCTGAGGGCTATACGTTCCCCAAGTTTCCATTCCCCTCTGAACCGGCACAGCCCGAGCAAACCACCCAATGCACGTGCCTTCAGCTCCTCTGGCACGCTCTTCAAGAGGCCCTCTACTTCTTCCAAAAGGCCAACACTCACATACAGATTCGCCATGCACCAATAGTGTGCGAATGTTGGCCTGAGACTGTACGTCGTGGTCATCTGGTTGAAATATACCTTCCCGGCATCCAGGAGACCTAAACGGGTACACGCGGAGAGTACACCAATGAAAGTGACTTCATCTGGTCGCAGAACCCATTGGTCATCTGAACCATTCTTCCTTGAAAAGGCAGGTGCTAGATATATCAAACTCGAAAACACATGGAGCCTAACTGAAAAAACGGACTTCTGTTCGAGCGTCTACAGTTGAAATGGGGTCCTATTGATCGGGAGGGGTCTTGTGTACCTACGGTTGAAACGGATCCTGTTCATTGTGAGGGGTGTGGCGTATCGTAAAACGGAACTCCACTGTCTACTGCCTCCCGCTCCAGCCTTCACGGGGTACTGTTTATCCACCGTCATCCTCCAGGATCCACTGCCTACTATTCATAGAGCCTCCACGGGGTCTTGTTCATCCACCCCCAACCGGCTAGGGAGTGCAGCCTCCTCGGGGTCATGTTCATCCAGCGGCAACCACCTACTACCACGGGGTTTTGTACATCCAACCCCCACCGGGAACTGTTCATCCAAAGCCAACCAACCGGCTCAACTCACCACGTCTCGCCTCGTTCTATGCACCGCACGCACGGTACCAACGGTCACTGTTCATCGAGAGGCAACCCAATACCGGTTGGCTACGTCTCGCATGTGGGCTTGATCGGCTTCAGTAAGCAGCAGTAGCGATCCATCGCTCGGGTTCAGTTAGCAGCAGCGAAGGACTCGCTTGGATTCAGTCAGCAGCGAATGAATCGTTTGGGTTCTGTTAAGGGATCGATCGCTCGGGTTCTGTAACGTAGCTAGTGTAATCGCTCGGATTCAGTTAGCCAATGCCCTCGCACACACACATAAGAGAGAAACACGCAAGCGACAGTGCATCGCTCAGCCCTGACCATCCATCATAACCGGGAACTCCCCGATATTTTCCTCGCCCTCGCTTCTACCATGATTTTTTTCCGTCATGGACGGCCCAAAGAATGTCATGCAGACGCGTCTCCGGCTCGTCTAGGACGAAAAGCCCATTTTCTGTCATGATTTTTATCATAGAAGTAGGAGCCCACCACATCTATTATGATATGTGTATTTGTCACAATTGTCGTCATAGAAGTGTCATAAGCATGACAGAAAAACTTATCGTTCGGGCCAAAATGTCACAGATGTGTCTTTTTTCTATAGTGCTAGCTGGTGGATCTGTGTGCGTTGTCTCACCATAAAGAAAATACTGGTAGTCGTAGTACAAGATAGTCACTTAGTCAAAGTTGGCTTGTTGCAGCTAAACTCCACAGCACTCTTTTGATAATGATGCATATGTAGTTAGTTCTGATGTACGTGTTGCTGAGTACCTTCATACTCATGTTTTCTTAATTAAACTATTGCAGAGGAGTTCCCCGACACTACAGGTGGTTTCTACCAGACATCGATGATGACGAGTAGCTTATTTTCCCAGCTACAATCATGTGCCCTTAGGAGGGTCTATAGATAGTCACACTTGCACTATAGGAATCAGGAACTTTGTCGTCAGCCATGGCGGACAGCAAAGGCATACCTGGCGGACGGCAAAGGCCTTTGCCATCCGCTAGCAGACGGCAACAGGTCCAGATAAACGAGCTATGGCAAAGGCATCTTTGTCGTCAGCTGGCGGACGGCAAAGGAACTGGATGACAAACGTGTCAGCTATAGGCCGTTAGTGGGTTAATGGCGTGCTTTGTCGTCTGCTGGCAAACGGCAAAGACCTTTGCAAATTTGCCGTCTGCCAGTGGACGACATAGCGGTCCACGTGGCAGCACCTGGGGGGCTGGCCCATTTGATTTCTTTGCCGTCTGCTGGCTGACAGCAAAAATACAATGGTCTTTTCCGTCTGCCAGCAGACGACAAAGCATCCAAATAGCCAGCCTATTGCCCTAGGTTGCACAGGCAACTGACACGTGGCATATTTGCCGTTTGTTGGCTGATGGCAAAGCTTTTTGGTCACGGGGTCAGAATAACATTCTGATCACAGCATGAACTTCCCAAGTAACGCGTCTGACCTTCCCCGAGTACTAGGTTGAACTTCAGCTAAAAGGTGTCCAAATGGAGCTTGCGATATATCGTTGGAAAGCTATGGACATCAGTGTCATGACCCAAGTTAAATTTTTGGCAAAATGTAAGCGGTTTAAAAGCAGTTTTGAAAACCGTTTTTTCTTCATACAAAAAATGTGAATCGTATTTTCGATCGCATTTTTAAACCGTTTATCGGAATGAGGCAAATAATATGGTGTTGGAAAGCTGCTGCAAAACCGCTCCTTCCATATGTTGAAAGTTTTCTCTAATTCCCTATGGTTAAAGAGTAATTCGGAAAATCGTAGAATTTCGCAAATGGGACACCCGAGTTTGTATTTTCAATGCCATTTCTAAACGGCTAATCCAATTGAGGCAAATAATATGGCGTTGGAAAGCTTATGAAAATGCGCTGCTTTCTCGTGTTAAAAGTGTTTTCTAATTTTGAACGGTTTAAAAGTAATTTAGAAACTGATACAAGTTCCACCGAGTTCGTATTTTCAAGCTAATTTTTTAACCGTACGTCCGAATGCGGCAAATGATATGGCGTTGGAAAGCTTGAACAATTGCGAAACTTTTTTGTATATATTGTTTGTCCTAATTCCTTACGGTTTTAATTAATTTGGAAAATGGTTAAAAACGTATTTTCCTCGTAATTTCTACAAACTTTATCGGAATGAGGCAAATAATATACCTCTGAAAAACTACGGAAAATGCGAAACTTTTCCATATTCATGGTTTTCTCTGATTCCTAGCCGTTTTCCTGTAATTTCGAAAATGGCGAGATCATTCGTTCTGCCTTTATCGCGAAACAGATTCTTCGAAAATGCACCGCGTGAAGAACCTGAATTTCTCGGCGCGTGTACCTGAACTTAACTCTGTTTTTCACGTGATTTTTTTGTTCGTAGGTCTCCATCCACTGCTCGTAACTCTCCATCCACTCACCAGAATTGAGCAAGTGATATACCGGTGGAAAGCTGTTGTAAGCACATAACTTTCCCGCGTTGATCATTTTTTCATACTCGCGATGGTTTTAAAAGTTTTTTATCTGAAATTCATTCAGCGCAATAGTTGAACTTCATGCTGTTTTCACGTTGAACTTCTGTGACGTATTTTTGTTTGTAATTTCCTCATCCATTCCGTCAGTGTTACACAAATGATACTCCTTTTGTACAAACCTCTCTGGCAATATTTTTCTTAACTTTCTTTGACCGAGGAGTTGCACTTATAACAACAAAACTTTTAGTCTTTTTTTTTGTATTCTTTTTTTAATATAAAATGCACACCGTGTTGTACGTGAACTTCTGGCAGTTATCAATCGAACTTCTCTCGGTTACGTGAAAATATTTGAGTTTTTATAAATATTTATCTAAATTTCTTAATCCTTTTTTATAAAGTTTTGAAGCGCTCTATTTTTAAAAGTTGAACTTCTTGTTTTTTATTTTTGAACTTCTTGTTTCCAATCTTTAATAACGAGGAAAATCTGAGTTTTCTATAATCATCGAACTTCTTCATCTTTTTAATATGGACTTCCTGATTTTATTTCTTTAATCTTTTTATGAAATTTTGAAGCACTCTATTTTTAAATGTTGAACTTCTTGTTGTTTTATTTTGGAACTTCTTTTTTTCATTCTTCAATAACGAGAAAAATCTAAGTTTTCTATAATCATCGCACTTCCCGCTGTTTTCACTTGAACTTCTACCATGTTTTTTGTTCGTAATTTCTCACCCGTTCATCAGAGTTGCACAACTGATATATAGTGCCGATTGCCTCTCTCACAAGAAGTTTTTGAACTTCCGCGTGCTGAGCACCTGAACTTCTAACACTGAAATTTTTACACTTTAACTTTTTATTCTATTTTCTCATATGAAAACACACACCATGCAGTACGTGAACTTCTGGCTGTTATCACTTTCAACTTCTCTCTATTTCACTTTGGTAATGGAAAATATTTGAGTTTTTTATAGACATCGAACCGCTCTAACTTTTTTTATTTAAACTTCTCGGTGTGTTTTTTAGAAATGTGAAAATTAGAGGTTTTTAGAAAGATCGAACTTCTTCATTATTTCTAATAGAACTTCTCACGTTACCATTTCTTCTCAATTACTGCATCAGGATGCAACCACAACAAGAGAATAGAAGCACATAGGGCCAAGTAACTAGCGTGCGTATTACAACAAGCAGAGCACTTCACACAACGCAGACATAACAACTAATGCTGCTGCAGCAGCATGAAACACGAGCAGGTTATGATAAGGAAAACAAATCTCCGCGTTAATCGGCCATGAAAACGCCTATATCAAACAGACAGTTGTTTCCATTCCCAGAATTACAAACCAGCACTCGAGCACTCAGCACGCAGACCACGACAACAAGCAAGCTAAGCTTTCTCATATCTACAACAAAGCTTATCTTTTGGTTAAACACTAGCTTCTCTCTCTGTATACACCCGCTGCAAACAAACCGCAGGCAAATAGTGGGGGAGGCCATTCTATGGTGATATGCACTCGAAAAAAAAATACATGAATCAACTGCACTCAGCGGGGTCGGTCGAGCGAATTAGGGGGGGGGGCACACTTCACAGTTCACACCCAACAAATGGTTACAACTTTATTACCTGTCGTAGTAGGACACACTTCATAGTTCACACCCAATAAATGGTTACAGCTTTATTACCTGTCGTAGTAGTAGTCTCCAGTGAGGAAAGATGTTAGTAGTGAGCACCAACGTGGCGACAATAACTGATCTACCACTGTGTTTGGAAGCTCTGCCTTTGCTTTCGCTGCACGACAGATAGGGGAGGCATGGGTGAAGGTCAGGGAGATAAGCCAGGAAAGGTCGCTCACCGTCACGCAAGAAGTTCAGAGCTCTCTGTCAAAATATGGTATTCCACAAACATTACACATGGAGACTGCAGCAGCATAGCGCGCGCAACCACAACGGCTGGGCAGGCAATCAAGCATTTGTCAGCTCAAATCAACGACCACAACTGCTATTTTTATTCAGTCTGGCCTGCTACTTCTTCATAGTTCGACCTGCTATGGAGACCTCGACGCTAAGGATGTAGCCAGTCTCGAACGCAACTGTTGCGTAAGGCCTCGATGCAGATGGATTGATGGCACCACGATTAAAAAAAGAACAACAAGGAGAGGTAGATGCCTGCACAGACTGCTCGCACTCTGTTTGATCTTCTTCAGCTACACACCGGCATGTATGCATTGGACCCGTGCGTTGGCAGTGACCTATCTTGCAAGCTCGAGGGTGGCTGAGGATGACACAGACAACAGATCACTGCTCACAGGAGCTCATCACTATAGACGGAGAGGAAGGTCAGGAGGGAAATGACAGGGGTCGCAGCGGGGCACGCGACCAGCTGCAGGTCGGACCTCCAGGAGCTGCAGGTCGAGGCCGGAGGGATGGGGATGCGGTGGTTGGTCGTGATACGAGAACGACGACGAAAGGGAATTGCTTTACGCTGCGGGGAGGAAGGATGCGCCACTTGTGAGGATGTAGGCGTCGATGGAGGAGGATGGCGGCAGAATGGATGGCCGCGATGAACTGGAGGCGTACTGGCCAGCTGGTGGAAGGCAGAGCTGCCACCGGCTCTGTGGAAGAAGGCCGGAGCGGTGTGTTCAAGGGCGGTGGAGGATGTGGGCCGTGAGCCGCGCCGACGCTGAGGGGAGGAGCTTGGCTCCCGACACAGGCTTGGATGGGCAGTGACGGCGCCGTGGTCGACCGGTGACCCCAGGATCCGGTCGCCCAAGGGGTTTGGTTCGATGGCTGGATCTGGGAGGAGGGAGAGCTGCATCTTGATCTGGCGCTGGATGTGGTGGTCTGCGGCGGCACGCGGAGATTTACGGCACGGCTGCGGTGCACGGAAGCCAGGGCCGGTGGCGGCGCGGTGGGATCAGGGCGGCGGCAACGGGTGGGGATCGAGCGTGGATGGATGCCCCGGTGGTGCGTGAGAGGATCGATCGTCGGCTGCGGGTGGGGGTGGGCTGTTTTTTTATCGGGGCGCACCGGTTCGGGAGCATGGCGTCGCACTTATATAAAGCCTACCGTGATTTAAATAATTATTTTAATTCTGAGATTAAAATAGTATTATCATATATATATATATATATATATATATATATATATATATATATATATATATATATAGAGGCACGCTAAAATAAGCCAAAGCGTATTATAACTTAGCGTACGCTCCGGCCAATCGACCCCAACCGGCCATCACGTGCTAATTAGCCCGAAACAACCTGATGTACCGCCCTTCGTGGACTTCATCGTAACAACTTCATAAAATTACAACCAGATCCTGGCCTTCGTGGAAACTCCATCGTAACGACTTAATAAAATTACGACCAGATACTGATCCTCGCAGCATAAATCTCACTACGTGCAACTTGCATCTACTCCCTCCGTTCGGAATTACTTGTCTCGGATATGGATGTATCTAAAACTAAAATACGTCTAGATACATCCATTTCTGCGACAAGTAATTCCGAACGGAGGGAGTAGTAATGAAGTGATGGAACCTAGTAATCCAACATGCATCTAGTAATGAAGTAACAGCACCTAGTAACCCAACTTGCATCTAGTAATGAATTAATGGAACCTAGTAACAGATAAGTGTAACTAGTAAACATATTAATAGTACGATCTCAATTACCGAGAGCAATTTTGTGCAAATATAGTAAACCAAAACATGGTCTATTGTAAACGGAAAATAACCTTGTGATTTCTGTGAAGGCGATTAGGCCCAAGGGTAATTCGACTATAATTTTTACTAGACTTTCATTTGCATCTTAGTTGCTAAAGAAAAATTAAGTTATACCATATAGTAATGTAATTACTAGGCACTGCAGCCGTAAAACCAAGGATCCGAAATAGTAATGCAATTACTATACACTAGTGGCTGTGTATATGGGCATTACCATCTATTCTATACCCATTACTACCAATGGTTAGCGACCTCAGAAGCGGCACGTTGACATACGAGCATCGATGATAACCAAATTAAATTCTGTTACTATTTCCTTCAAACACCTTTACCCTCAACTATTTAGGAGCGGTGGAGAGGCCTACTTCCGTGGTGCGACCCGCCCACCAAATTAGGCCAGAGCATAGGCTAAGCGATTCTGCGTGCTCGCTCATAATAGCGCCATCGTATATATATATATATATATATATATATATATATATATATATATATATATATATATATATATATATAGTAACACTATTCTGATTCTAGGATTAGAATAGTTATTCTGATACTTCTCGTCTATATAGGATCGATGGCATGTTTCCGAACTCTAGAGCCCGTGAAAAAAAGACACATCCCCATGAACAATTCCAGCCACCACCCACGATTCCCCACCACCCCGATCTGGCGCGCCTCCACCCACCTCCGTCGGCCACCGGCGTGCCACCCACCCCAAGCCATCGGTGCCACGCCTCCACCCACCGCCGCTGGCCGCAGCGCCCCGCAGCCCCCACTGCCGTCTGCCGTCGGCGGGGCCTCCTCCAATCCCCACGCGGCGCGTCCTCCCGAGCTACTCGATGCGCCGTCGTGGTCCGCCTCAACCTCCCACTGGCCTCCTGTAACACCCCGGATGTAATTTACCTTATATGTATCCCAACTCTTGCCGTTTCCGGCGCTAAGTTATTTTATTTTCTCGGGTTCGGGTTTTTGTCTCCGTGTGTTGTTGCCTTTGTCATGCATCCCATATCATGTCATCATGTGGATTGCATTTGCATACGTGTTCATCTCATGCATCCGAGCATTTTCCCCGTTGTCCGTTTTGCATTCCGGCGCCCCTATCTCCTCCGGTGGTCCTTTCTACCTCTTTTCATGTGTGGGGGTTAAACATTTCCGGATTGGACCGAGACTTGCCATGCGGCCTTGGTTTACCACCGGTAGACCGCCTGTCAAGTTTCGTACCATTTGGACTTCGTTTGATACTCCAACGGTTAACCGAGTGACCGAGAAGGCCTTGTGTGTGTTGCAGCCCAACACCCTTCCAATTTGGCCCAAAACCCACCAAAACCCTCTTCATCATCTATAGTGTTCGATCACGATCGCGTGGCCGCAAACCGCACCTCATTTGAAGTCTCCTAGCTCCTCCTATGTATAAATAGGCATCTCCCTCAAAATTTCCGGATCAATCCCCCCCAAACCCTAGACCTTTCGTCCTCAGCGCGCCGGACACCTCGCCGTGCCCTACCGCAGCGCGCCACGTGGCGGGCCCGCCCACTTCGCTGCCGCGGGCCCGAGAGCCCGGAGCCGGCCCTCCCGCCGTCCGTCCGGGCCGAGCCAGATCTGAGCGCCGTCGCCCGCCATTCCCGGCCGCCGAGCTCCGACGCGACCTCTCCGCTAGCGCCGCGCACATCGCCGGCGACGACCGCCGACCCCGCCGCCGTCTTCCTCTCCGCCGCGCCGCCCCACCATCGTCCATCCTCCTCCGGCCAGCGTGCCTCGCCAAGTCCGGCGACGAACCCCGGCGAACCTGTTTACCATTTGCATTTTTGTCATGCTTGTTTGAACCTGTTAATGGATGAATTGGCCATAGCT
The DNA here is from genome assembly GCF_018294505.1 of Triticum aestivum. Classification (NCBI taxonomy): domain Eukaryota; kingdom Viridiplantae; phylum Streptophyta; class Magnoliopsida; order Poales; family Poaceae; genus Triticum; species Triticum aestivum. The sequence continues at coordinate 12,658,852 of NC_057794.1, forward strand.
CAGTGTTCATCTTTTGTCAAGCATCATGAGAGGGTCCCTGCCATGTATTTTGTTATCATGTTTGAGTGCTGTAGCATAATTATCTTGATGCATTTAGATGGTTACTTGCTGATTATCGCAGACCGGTGCCATATTTGTTTTGCTTGTCTTTTGCAAACCGTGCATCCGATTCCGTTGATCTTTATATAGATTTCAACCGAAATCACCTCACCTTTCCAGTGGCACTCTGGGATTTCCAAGTTGCGGCCATGTTCAATCATTCCTTCTCAAATCTTGCATATGCATCACATATCGCATCCCGCATAGCATACCATGTTTGCATCTTGTTGTTCGAGCATTTGCACGTGGTTGATTGTGGTCCTTTTGCTTGTTTGTCTTGTTTGGGTAGAGACAAGAGACGAGTTCGCTAATGAGGAGCCCGTTGAGTTTTCTTATGAGGATCCAGTCAACTCTGACAACTTTGCAGGCAAGATGATCATACCCTCAAAATCACTTCTATCTTTGCTTGATAGATTCTCGCTCTTTTGCTATGCCTATGCTACGATACCTACCACTTGCTTATCATGCCTCCTGCATTGCCATGTCAAACCTCTAACCCACCATGTCCTAGCAAACCGTTGATTGGCTATGTTACCGCTTTGCTCAGCCCCTCTTATAGCGTTGCTAGTTGCAGGTGAAGATTGGAGATCGTTCCTTGTTGGAACATTGTTTCTTGTTGGGATATCACTATATTATCTTGTTATCTAAATGCATCTATATACTTGGTAAAGGGTGGAAGGCTCGGCCTTGTGCCTAGTGTTTTGTTCCACTCTTGCCGCCCTAGTTTCCGTCATATCGGTGTTATGTTCCCGGATTTTGCGTTCCTTATGTGGTTGGGTGATAATGGGAACCCCTTGACAGCTCACCTTGAATAAAACTCCTCCAGCAATGCCCAACCTTGGTTTTACCATTTGCCACCTAGCCTCTTTTTCCCTTGGGTTTCCGGAGCCCGAGGGTCATCTTTATTTAAACCCCCCGGGCCAGTGCTCCTCTAAGTGTTGGTCCAAACTAGAGCCCTGTGCAGCGCCCCCTCGGGGAAACTCGAGGTTTGGTTATAGTTGTATGGAGCGCTCATCTGAGTGTGCCCTGAGAACGAGATATGTGTAGCTCCTATCGGGATTTGTCGGCACATTCGGGCTGTGTTGCTGGACTTGTTTTACCATTGTCGAAGTTGTCTTGTAGAACCGGGATGCCGAGTCTGATCGGAATGTCTCGGGAGAAGGAATATCATTCGTTGACCGTGAGAGCTTGTGATGGGCTAAGTTGGGACTCCCCTGCATGGATTTGAACTTTTGAAAGCCGTGCCCGCGGTTATGGGCAGATGGGAATTTGTTAATGTCCGATTGTAGATAACATGAACCTTAACTTGATTAAAATGAATCAACTGCGTGTGTTACCGTGATGGTCTCTTCTCGGCGGAGTCCGGGAAGTGAACACGGTGTTGGAGTAATGTTTGTCGTAGGTTGTTCTATAGTTCTTCGTTCATGCTTTGCCTTCTCTTCACACTCTCTTTTGCGAACAGGTTAGCCACTATATATGCTAGTCGCTTGCTGCAGCTCCACATATTACCTTGCCTTACCTATAAGCTTAAATTGTCTTGATCGCGAGGGTGCGAGATTGCCGAGTCCCCGTGACTCACATATTACTTCCAAACCAGATGCAGGGCTCCGTTCCAGATGATGCGCTTGAGCTCAAGTGGGAGTTCAACGAAGACTCACGCCGTTACTATGTGTCTTTCCCAGATGATCAGTAGTGGTGCCCAGTTGGGGCGATCGGGACCATGTCGCTTGTTGGGGTTGATCTTTTATTTTGGTACCGTAGTCAGACCATGAGTGTATTGGATGATTATAATGTTATTTTTGTATTTGTGTGACATGGCGAGTGTAAGCCAACTATGTACCTTTTCCCCTATTATCTATTTACATGGGTTGTTGTGAAGATTACCTTACTTGCGACATTGCTTTCAATGCGGTTATGCCTCTAAGTTGTGCTTCGACACGTAGGAGATATAGCCGCATCGAGGGCGTTACAAGTTGGTATCAGAGCCAGGTTCTATGATAGTAAGCATCATGATACCTCAATCTGCAAGTTGTTCCTCAAGGTTTGCTCGCCAACCTTCAAGTCTCTCCTACTTTGGAAGATCAGATTCGTGAGGCTCAACTTCTTAATGCTATGGCGAAGAAGGTGAAGATTGGGATTGCCAAGAGTCAACCCAAGTACAAGTGCTATCACCTTGATGACAAGGATACTCTCTTCTTCGAGGATCGTATTGTGGTGCCTAAAGGTGACCTTCGTAAAGTTATCATGAATGAGGCTCACAAAGATGTACTAGGACCTCAAGCAGGCTTATTGGTGGACTCGAATGAAGCGCGAGATTGTTCAGTTCGTGAATGAATGTGATGTCTGCAGAAGAGTGAAGGTAGAACACCAAAGACCAGCTGGTCTCCTCCAACCTCTTGCCATTCCAGAATGGAAGTTTGGCCACATTGAGATGGACTTCGTGACTGGGTTTCCAAAGTCCAAGCGTGGCAATGACGCTATATTCGTTGTCATTGACAAACTCACTAAAGTGGCTCACTTTCTGCCTATCAAAGAGTCTATCACTGCAGCTCAATTGGCGGAGCTATATACCTCTCGGATTGTCTCTCTGCACGGTATTCCATAGTTGATCTCTTCAGACAGTGGCAGCATTTTTACCTCCAAGTTTTGGGATTCTTTTCACAAGGCCATGGGCACCAACATCCGCTTCAGCACAACTTTCCATCCTCAAACTAGCGGTCAAGTCGAGCGTGTCAATCAGATTCTCGAAGATATGCTCAGGGCTTGCGTTATCTCCTTCGATATGAAGTGGGAAGATTGTCTTCCATACGCCGAATTCTCCTACAACAACAGTTTTCAAGCAAGTTCGGGCAAGGCCCCATTCGAAATTCTGTATGGCAGGAAGTGCCGTACTCCTCTTAACTGGTCAGAGACCGGTGAACGTCAACTTCCTGGAAATGACTTGATCACAGAGGCAGAGGAAATGTGGAAGGTCATTCGTGATAACCTCAAAGCAGCGCAATTGCGTCAGAAGAGCTACTATGATAGTAAGCATCGTGATTTGGCTTTCGAGATCGGAGGCCATGTTTACCTCCGCGTCTCTCCCATGAAAGGTACTCGTCGCTTCGGTATCAAAGGGAAGCTTGCCCCTAGATACATGGGTCCTTTCAAGATCGTTAGCAAGAGAGGCGATCTCGCCTATCAACTCGAGCTTCCTTCAAACTTGGCAAATGTGCGCGACGTGTTCCATGTCTCTCAGCTCCGCAAGTGCTTCAAGACTCCTGACCGCACCGTCAACTTCGAAGACATTGATCTCCAAGAAGACCTTTCTTATCGTGAGCACCCCGTGGCTATTCTTGAAGAGACTGAACGCAAGACTCGCAATAAGTCAATCAAATTCCTCAAAGTCAAGTGGTCACACCATTCCGACCGTGAAGCCACCTGGGAACGCGAGGATCACCTCTGTTCTGAGTACCCGACGTTCTTCCAGTCCTAGATCTCGGGACGAGATCCTTTCGTAGTGGTGGAGTGTTGTAACACGCCGGATGTAATTTACCTTATATGTATCCCAACTCTTGCCGTTTTCGGCACTAAGTTATTTTATTTCCTCGGGTTCGGGTTTTTGTCTCCGTGTGTTGTTGCCTTTGTCATGCATCTCATATCATGTCATCATGTGCATTGCATTTGCATACGTGTTCGTCTCATGCATCCGAGCATTTTCCCCGTTGTCTGTTTTGCATTCCGGCGCTCCTATCTCCTCCGGTGGTCCTTTCTACCTCTTTTCGTGTGTGGGGGTTAAACATTTCCGGATTGGACCGAGACTTGCCATGCGGCCTTGGTTTACCACCGGTAGACTTCCTGTCAAGTTTCGTACCATTTGGACTTCGTTTGATACTCCAACAGTTAACCGAGGGGCCGAGTAGACCTCATGTGTGTTGCAGCCCAACACCCTTCCAATTTGGCCCAAAACCCACCTAAACCCTCTCCATCGTCTCGGTCGTTCGATCACGATCGCGTGGCCGCAAACCGCACCTCATTAGGACTCTCCTAGCTCCTCCTATGTATAAATAGGCATCTCCCTCAAAATTTCCGGATCAATCCCCCCCCCCAAACCCTAGACCTTTCGTCCTCAGCGCATCGGACACGTCCGGACGCGCTGGACACCTCGCGCGCCCTACCGCAGCACGCCACGTGGTGGGAGCGCCCACTTCACCGCCGCGGGCCCGAGAGCCCGAAGCCGGCCCTCCCGCCGTCCGTCCGGGCCGAGCTGGATCTGATCGCCGCCGTCCATCATTCCCGGCCGCCGAGCTCCGGCGCGGCCTCTCCGCCAGCGCCACGCACCTCGCCGGCGACGACCACCGACCCCGCCGCCGTCTTCCTCTCCGCGGTGCCGCCCCACCGTCGTCCATCCTCCTCCGGCCGGCGTGCCTCGCCAAGTCCGGTGACAAACCTCGACGAACCTCGGTGTCCGTGCAGCGCTACAGTGGATCGGGCCGGATCTCAGATCTAAATCCCCTCGGGTTAACTTTTGCCCCGAAACCCTAATTTTTCTTACAACTTCATCATGCCGTAACTCCGCATCCGTAGCTCCGTTTTGCGCGTGTAGCATATCAAAATGTTCGTCTCAGAGAGTACATCATTTCATCTCACCGCATTATTTTCATTTGAGCTCATCTTGATGCCCGAAATGCTGTTGGAAGAGGGCTATATGATATAATTGTCAGTTCTGTTTCATCAAATAGCTATTTGTCATTTTTGCCATGATTAATGTGTGCATGATATGCTCCTAAGCTCTACATGTGTTTAGTTATATGCCATGCCATCTTTACAGACGTGCTTACCATGTATTTTTGTGAGATGTGTGGTGACTAGCACAAGCTTGCAAAGTAGTGCATTAGTTAATGCTGATTTCAGGGACTAAGAATTTCTCTAAGTCCTTGATCTGTTTTTGTTAATATGCCATATGTTCGTGTTGTTTCCTAGTGATCCGTGCCTCTTTTGAGGATGATCAGTAAAGATGATTTGTTAACATTGTGGTGCTCGATCCATCCATGTCTATTTTTGCAATTATGGAGCACCCTAGCTTGAGTCAATCAAGCTCTACTTTTGCTATTTCGTGAATCTAGGCAGATTGTTTACTTGTTAGCGATTTTGCCGAGGATGTTGTTGTTGATCCGTGCATGCTATGTTGTTGTTCTTTCCATGTCTAGCTTCCATAATATGTATTCTTGATGGGTGTATGCTTAGTTTGTCATGCCATGATCTGTAGTGAGTGCATCGAGCTCGTGAACATGCCTACTCGTTAATAGATTTGCATGCTCCAGTTTTTCACTAAGTCTGTAATCTGATTATGTGTTTGCCATGTTTTCACATGCTTGTATTTGTATTTTCTGATCCCTTTTGGCTCAAGGTCGCTAAGGGACTTTTGTTAAGTGCTTTGAGTATCTTCATGTAATGCCTTGATTTGCGATGTTAAGTTCCTGTAGTATATAGTTTTCATGCTCCAAAGTGTGCTACCTGATGTTAAATTCTAGACTTGTGTTAATTTCACTAAGTCTGAAACCTATTTACCATTTGCATTTTTGCCATGCTTGTTTGAACCTGTTAATGGATGAATTGGCCGTAGCTCAGTGTTCATATTTTGTCAAGCATCATGAGAGGATCCCTGCCATGTATTTTGTTGTCATGTTTGAGTGTTGTAGCATAATTATCTTAATGCATTTAGATGGCTACTTGCTGATTATCGCAGACCGGTGCCATATTTGTTTTGCTTGCCATTTCCAAACCTTGCATCCGATTCCGGTGATCTTTATATCAATTTCAACCGAAATCACCTCACCTTTCCAGTGGCACTCTTGTATTTCCATGTTGAGGCCATGTTCAATCATTCCTTGTCAAATCTTGCATATGCATCACATATCGCATCCCGCATAGCATACCATGTTTGCATCATATTTGTTTGATCTTTGCACGTGGTTGATTGTGTTCCTTTTTGCGTGTTTGTCTTGTTTGGGTAGAGCCGGGAGACGAGTTTGCTAACAAGAAGCCCGTTGAGCTTGCTTACGAGGACCAAATGAACTCTGACAACTTTGCAGGCAAGATGATCATACCCTCGAAATCACTTCTATCTTTGCTTGATAGATGCTCGCTCTTTTGCTATGCCTATGCTATGATACCTACCACTTTCTTATCATGCCTCCTGAATTGCCTTGTCAAACCTCTAACCCACCATGTCCTAGCAAACCGTTGATTGGCTATGTTACCGCTTTGCTCAGCCCCTCTTATAGCGTTGCTAGTTGCAGGTGAAGATTGGAGATCGTTCCTTGTTGGAACATTGTTTCTTGTTGGGATATCACTATATTATCTTGTTATCTTAATGCATCTATATACTTGGTAAAGGGTGGAAGGCTCGGCCTTGTGCCTAGTGTTTTGTTCCACTCTTGCCGCCCTAGTTTCCGTCATATCGGTGTTATGTTCCCGGATTTTGCGTTCCTTATGCGGTTGGGTGATAATGGGAACCCCTTGACAGCTTGCCTTGAATAAAACTCCTCCAGCAATGCCCAACCTTGGTTTTACCATTTGCCACCTAGCCTCTCTTCCCCTTGGGTTTCCGGAGCCCGAGGGTCATCTTTATTTAAACCCCCCCGGGCTAGTGCTCCTCTAAGTGTTGGTCCAAACTAGAGCCCTATGCAGCGCCCCCTCGGGGAAACTCGAGGTTTGGTTTTAGTTGTATGGAGCGCTCATCTGAGTGTGCCCTGAGAACGAGATATGTGCAGCTCCTATCGGGATTTGTCGGCACATTCGGGCGGTGTTGCTGGACTTGTTTTACCATTGTCGAAGTTATCTTGTAGAACCGGGATGCCGAGTCTGATCGGAAGAAGGAATATCCTTCGTTGACCGTGAGAGCTTGTGATGGGCTAAGTTGGGACTCCCTTGCAGGGATTTGAACTTTTGAAAGACGTGCCCGCGGTTATGGGCAGATGGGAATTTATTAATGTCCGATTGTAGATAACATGAACCTTAACTTGATTAAAATGAATCAACTGCGTGTGTTACCATGATGGTCTCTTTTTGATGGAGTCCGGGAAGTGAACACAGTGTTGGAGTAATGTTTGCCGTAGGTTGTTCTATAGTTCTTCGTTCGTGCTTTGCCTTCTCTTCTCACTCTGTTTTGCGAACAGGTTAGCCACCATATATGCTAGTCGCTTGCTGCAGCTCCACATATTACCTTGCCTTACCTATAAGCTTAAATAGTCTTGATCCCGAAGGTGCGAGATTGCTGAGTCCCGTTGACTCACAAATTACTTCCAAACCAGATGCATGGCTCCGTTCTAGATGATGTGCTTGAGCTCAAGTGGGAGTTCAACGAAGACTCACGCCGTTACTATGTGTCTTTCCCAGATGATCAGTAGTGGTGCCCAGTTGGGGCGATCGGGACCATGTCGCTTGTTGGGCTTGATCTTTTATTTTGGTACCATAGTCGGACCATGAGTGTATTGGATGATTGTAGTGTTATTTTTGTATTTGTGTGATGTGGCGAGTGTAAGCCAACTATGTACCTTTTCCCCCTATTATCTATTTACATGGGTTGTTGTGAAGATTACCTTACTTGCGACATTGCTTTCAATGCGGTTATGCCTCTAAGTCGTGCTTCGACACGTAGGAGATATAGCCGCATCGAGGGCGTTACAAGTTGGTATCAAGTTAGTAAGCATCATTGCTTGTTCTTTATACCTCTCGGATTGTCCCTCTACACGGCATTCCACAGTTGATCTCTTCAGACCGTGGCAGCATCTTTACCTCCAAATTTTGGGATTCTTTTCACAAGGCCATGGGCACCAACATCCGCTTCAGCACAACTTTCCATCCTCAAACTAGCGGTCAAGTCGAGCGTGTCAATCAGATTCTCGAAGATATGCTCAGGGCTTGCATTATCTCCTTCGGTATGAAGTGGGAAGATTGTCTTCCTTACGCCGAGTTCTCCTACAACAACATTTTTCAAGCAAGTTCGGGCAAGGCCCCATTCGAAATTCTGTATGGCAGGAAGTGTCGTACTCTTCTTAACTGGTCAGAAGCCGATGAACGTCAACTTCTTGGAAATGACTTGATCACAGAGGCAGAGGAAATGTGCAAGGTCATTCGTGATAACCTCAAAGCAGCGTAATCGCGTCAGAAGAGCTACTATGATAGTAAGCATCGTGATTTGACTTTCGAGATCGGAGACCATGTTTACCTCCGCGTCTCTCCCATGAAAGGTACTCGTCACTTCGGTATCAAAGGGAAGCTTGGCCCTAGATACGTGGGTCCTTTCAAGATTGTCAGCAAGAGAGGCGATCTCGCCTATCAACTCGAGCTTCCTTCAAATTTTGCAAATGTGCATGACGTGTTCCATGTCTCTCAGCTCCGCAAGTGCTTCAAGACTCCTGACCGCACCGTCAACTTCGAAGACATTGATCTCCAAGAAGACCTTTCTTATCGTGAGCACCCCGTGGCTATTCTTGAAGAGACTGAATGCAAGACTCGCAATAAGTCAATCAAATTCCTCAAAGTCAAGTGGTCACACCATTCCGACCGTGAAGCCACCTGGGAACGCGAGGATCACCTCCGTTCTGAGTACCCGACGTTCTTCTAGTCCTAGATCTCGGGACGAGATCCTTTGGTAGTGGTGGAGTGTTGTAACACCACGGATGTAATTCACCTTATATGTATCCCAACTCTTTCCGTTTCCGGCGCTAAGTTATTTTATTTCCTCGGGTTCGGGTTTTTGTCTCCGTGTGTTGTTGCCTTTTTCATGCATCTCATATCATATCATCATGTGCATTGCATTTGCATACGTGTTCGTCTCATCCATCCGAGCATTTTCCCCATTGTCCGTTTTGCATTCCGGCGCTCCTATCTCCTCCGGTGGTCCTTTCTACCTCTTTTCGTGTGTAGGGGTTAAACATTTCCGGATTGGACCGAGACTTGCCATGCGGCCTTGGTTTACCACCGGTAGACCGCCTGTCAAGTTTCGTACCATTTGGACTTCGTTTGATAGTCCAATGGTTAACCGAGGGACCGAGAAGGCCTTGTGTGTGTTGCAGCCCAACACCCTTCCAATTTTGCCCAAAACCCACCAAACCTCTCTCCATCATCTAGAGCGTTTGATCACGATCGCGTGGCCGCAAACCGCACCTCATTTGGAGTCTCCTAGCTCCTCCTATGTATAAATAGGCATCTCCCTCAAAATTTCCGGATCAATCCCCCCCAAACCCTAGACCTTTCGTCCTCAGCACGCCGGACACGTCCGGACGCGCCGGACAGCTCGCCGCACCCTACCGCAGCGCGCCACGTGGCGGGCGCGCCCACTTCGCCGCCGCGGGCCCGAGAGCCCGAAGCCGGCCCTCCCGCCGTCCGTCCGGGCCGAGCCGGATCTGAGCGCCGCCGCCAGCCATTCCCGGCCGCCGAGCTCCGGCGCAGCCTCTCCGCCAGCGTCGCGCACCTCACCGGCGACGACCGCCGACCCTGCCGCCGTCTTCCTCTCTGCCGCGCCGCCCCACCGTTGTCCATCCTCCTCCTGCCGGCTTGCCTCGCCAAGTCCGGCGAAGAACCCCGACGAACCCCGGTGAACCTCGTCATCCGTGCAGCGCTACAGTGGATCGGGCCGGATCTCAGATCTAAATCCCCTCGGGTTGACTTTTGCCGCGAAACCCTAATTTTTCTTGCAACTTCATCATGCCGTAACTCCGCATCCGTACCTCCGTTTTGCGCATGTAGCATATCAAAATGTTCGCTTCAGAGAGTACATCATTTCATCTCATTGCATCATTTTCATTTGAGCTCATCTTGATGCCCGAAATGCTGTTGGAAGAGGGCTATATGATATAATTGTCAGTTCTGTTTCATCAAATAGCTATTTGTCAGTTTTGCCAGGATTAATATGTGCATGATATGCTCCTGAGCTCTACATGTGTTTTGTTATATGCCATGCCATATTTATAGTGGTGCTTACCATGTATTTTTGTGATATGTGTGGTGACTAGCACAAGCTTGCAAAGTATTGCATTCGTTAATGCTGATTTCAGGGACTTAGAATTTCTCTAAGTCCTTGATCTGTTTTTGTCAATATGCCATATGTTCATGTTGTTTCCTAGTGATCCGTGCCTCTTTTGAGGATGATCAGTAAGGATGATTTGTTAATATTGTGGTGTTGGATCCATCCATGTCTTTGTTTGTAATTATGGAGCACCCTAGCTTGAGTCAATCGAGCTCTACTTTTGCTATTTCGTGATTCCTGGCAGATTGTTGACTTGTTAGCGATTTTGCCGAGGATGTTGTTATTAATTTGTGCATGCTATGTTGTTGTTCTTGCCATGTCTAGCTTCTATGTTATGTATTCTTCATGGGTGTATGCTTAGTTGGTCATGCCTTGCTCTGTAGTGAGTGCATAGAGCTCGTAAACATGCCTACTCGTTAACAGATTTGCATGCTTGTATTTGTATGTTCTGATCCCTTTTGGCTCAAGGTCACTAAGGTACTTTTGTTTAGTGCTTTGAGTAGCTTCATGTCATGCCTTGCTTTGCCATGTTAAGTTCCTGTAGCATATAGTTTTCATACTCCAAAGTGTGCTACCTGATGTTAAATTCCAGACTTGTGTTAATTTCACTAAGTCTGAAACCTGTTTACCATTTGCATTTTTGCCATGCTTGTTTGAACCTGTTAATGGATGAATTGGCCGTAGCTCACTGTTCATATTTTGTCAAGCATCATGAGAGGGTCCCTACCATGTATTTTGTTGTCATGTTTGAGTGCTGTAGCTTAAGTATCTTGATGCATTTAGATGGCTACTTGCTGATTATCGCAGACCGGTGCCATATTTGTTTTGCTTGCCATTTCCAAACCGTGCATCCGATTCCGTTGATCTTTATATCGATTTCAACCGAAATCACCTCACCTTTCCAGTGGCACTCTTGGATTTCCAAGTTGAGGCCAGATTCAATCATTCCTTGTCAAATCTTGCATATGCATCACATATCGCATCCCGCATAGCATACCATGTTTGCATGTTGTTGTTCGAGCATTTGCACGTGGTTGATTGTGTTCCATTTGCTTGTTTGTCTTGTTTGGGTAGAGCCGGGAGACGAGTTCGCTAACGAGGAGCCCATTGAGTTTTCTTACGAGGATCCAGTCAACTCTGACAATTTTGCAGGCAAGATGATCATACCCTCGAAATCACTTCTATCTTTGCTTGCTAGATGCTCGCTCTTTTGCTATGCCTATGCTATGATACCTACCACTTGCTTATCATGCCTCCCGAATTGCCATGCCAAACCTCTAACCCACCATGTCCTAGCAAACCATTGATTGGCTATGTTACCGCTTTGCTCAGCCCCTCTTATAGCGTTGCTAGTTGCAGGTGAAGATTGGAGATCGTTCCTTGTTGGAACATTGTTTCTTGTTGGGATATCACTATATTATCTTGTTATCTTAATGCATCTATATACTTGGTAAAGGGTGGAAGGCTCGGCCTTTTGCCTAGTGTTTTGTTTCACTCTTGCCGCCCTAGTTTCCGTCATATCGGTGTTATGTTCCCGGATTTTGCATTCCTTACATGGTTGGGTGATAATGGGAACCCCTTGACAGCTCGCCTTGAATAAAACTCCTCCAGCAACGCCCAACCTTGGTTTTACCATTTGCCACCTAGCCTCTTTTTCCCTTGGGTTTCCGGAGCCCAAGGGTCATCTTTATTTAAACCCCCCCCCCGGGCCAGTGCTCCTCTGAGTGTTGGTCCAAACTAGAGCCCTGTGCAGCGCCCCCTCGGGGAAACTCAAGGTTTGGTTTTAGTTGTATGGAGCACTCATCTGAGTGTGCCCTGAGAACGAGATATGTGCAGCTCCTATCGGGATTTGTCGGCACATTCGGGCGGTGTTGCTGGACTTGTTTTACCGTTGTCGAAGTTGTCTTGTAGAACCGGGATGCCGAGTCTGATCGGAATGTCTCGGGAGAAGGTTTATCCTTCGTTGACCGTGAGAGCTTGTGATGGGCTAAGTTGGGACTCCCCTGCAGGGATTTGAACTTTTGAAAGCCGTGCCCGCGGTTATGGGCAGATGGAAATTTGTTAATGTCCAATTGTAGATAACATGAACCTTAACGTAATTAAAATGAATCAACTACGTGTGTTACCGTGATGGTCTCTTCTCGGCGGAGTCCGGGAAGTGAACACGGTGTCCGAGTAATGTTTGCCATAGGTTGTTCTATAGTTCTTCGTTTGTGCTTTGCCTTCTCTTCTCGCTCTCTTTTCCGAACAGGTTAGCCACCATATATGCTAGTCGCTTGCTGCAGCTCCACATATTACCTTGCCTTACCTATAAGCTTAAATAGTCTTGATCGCGAGGATGCGAGATTGCTGAGTCCCTGTGACTCACAAATTACTTCCAAACCAGATGCAGGGACCGATGACTCCGTTCCAGATGATGCGCTTGAGCTCAAGTGGGAGTTCGACGAAGACTCACGCCATTACTATGTGTCTTTCCCAGATGATCAGTAGTGGTGCCCAGTTGGGGCGATCGGGACCATGTCGCTTGTTGGGGTTGATCTTTTATTTTGGTACCGTTGTCGGATCATGAGTGTATTGGATGATTGTAATGTTATTTTTGTATTTGTGTGACGTGGCGAGTGTAAGCCAACTATGTACCTTTTTCCCCTATTATCTATTTACATGGGTTGTTGTGAAGATTACCTTACTTGCGACATTGCTTTCAATGCGGTTATGCCTCTAAGTCGTGCTTCGACACGTAGGAGATATAGCCGCATCGAGGGCGTTACACCTCCTCCCGCGAAGCTGCCGCCGGCCTCTCAATCGCACGTGCCCGCCGCATCCACCGAATCGAGCGTCGTCGCCCGCCCTGACCACGCGTGCCGCCCCCTCAAGGACCGGGTTACAGGCCCATGTCTCCGGCGAAGCCGTCATTCAGGGGTCCGACGCCGACGGCAGGGGTCAGATGCCTTGGTCTCGTGACCTCCTGTCACCGTATCCCTCCTGCATGCGTCCCTCACCGATGCATCACCATCTCACCATGGACAGCTTCCTCGTCAGGCTTGAACTTCTTCTCCAGCCTCCGCCCTGCTACTCTAGCTGTCCTCGTTGAAGTCCCTCGACTATCATGTGCTTCTCCCCTGCCTCTTGTCACCTCCGGCTCCCCAACCTCCTGCCTCAGGTACCACACAATATGCTAGATGTTGTTGGTCAGAAATCCTTTTGTAATGGCCACTGCTAGCTACTGCTACAGTCGCCGCTTGCTAGCAGCTACTGGTGCGTGCGCACTGCACTGAATTCTTACAATTTTCAAAAACTTGCTGCTGTTGTTTGTGCTAAAAAGACAGGAAGTTTAGTATGCAAACCTTACAAAGTTCTAGTTAAAATACAAAAGAGAAAGTTCACTATGCTAAACATAAAAAAGGGCATGAATTCCACTTTGAGGAACCAAGGATTGTTCTCTGTTGTAACCTCCATGAGTTCAAGATTAAAAAGGTATTGTATTGGGAATTTGATTTTGTATCGCTCCAATTTATTGATAACTAGCAGTAGCATATGGAATCTCTTGAAAATCATTTTCTAATGTAGGCAAACAAAAATGGGCACATTATTTTGCTCGGCACTGATGTGCATGTTGCCTCCATCATTGCATCCTCCAGCTCAATCCCATCGTTGCAGTCCAACGACTCCAGTTGCAGCCGTTCGCCACTATCGTGCGAGGTAAGATGGATCTCAACATCTGGCTCCCTTTAGGCCACTGCCTTGTGACAAGGCTGCCGACCTTGCATCCTCCCGCACGATGTGCACCACCACCGGGACCCGGCCTGCAAAGCACAATGCTGGCTATTCACAGCCGTCGGGCCACCACTCCCTGGATCGGGGCAGCTGTGCTCGTGAAATGTGTGCGGGCTAATTGATGCTGATTGAAGCTTATCTCCTCCCTTGCATATGCATCAACAAAAACTGTGTGGGTTCGCTGCAGTCCAAGTTGTGACACAGCAGTAGGGCAACTCTTCCAGGACACATCTCATCTCAACTAGCTCCAATTTTGCGTGTATGGGGTGGTTCTGCTCCAGCAAGCTCCTTCGTCCCCGGCCCGTCCCTGAATGCGGATGCAGCACCGCAGGTTCCCTACCCACCATGCCTCATCTCTGCTTCTGTACTCTCCACTTCTCTAGTTTTTGGTGTGTGCACGCAAAATGTTGGCTTAAATGTCCCAGTGCACCAGTACTAGTTTTGTGTGTTCGTTTTCCCTTCTAGCTTAGTCCTTGCCTACTAACTGATATGGCTTGGATTACTTAAGAGTGTTTTTCATGTGTGTTCTGCACTTCAGGTTCAAGTTCACCATGCATCCCTGACGTAGCACTGCTCCGGCTCCTCCCCCGCTTGCTGCCAGGTCTGTCTCTCCTTCCTCCCCTGCTCGCTGTCTTTTGCGGAGTTGTACACGGCTACCTGATGGAGTGAAGCCGGCCTCCCAGCACCGGCAGTTGTCAAAAATAAATAACAACAACAAGTTCAGAATCAGAAAAATTAGAAGTTCAAGAAGAACAAAGGTGTTGCCTTCACTCAAGTGCATGCAAATTGCTAGGCCGTAGCTCGTATATTGTTTGCAACTATCTTCAGTTTATTTAGTAGCTCGTACACATTTTGCCGAAAGCTAGTACTTTCATAATCGTAAAGTTGATAGTTGGCCTACAGGGACAACCATCTTGATCGTGATTGAAAAAGGATTATGAAATAATATTATTGAGACTGAAGGCCAAGTTTGATGCACGATGTCAGAGGATTCAAAGTCTTTTTATGAGGCGGTCGATGTCTTTCAAGAGATGCGTTCATATCCCACAAGTTTCCTAAGGTTCAAGTTCATCTATATAAGGAGGAATGCCAATTTTGTTGCACATGTGTGTGAAAAGAGGCACTAAAACTTAATGTACTTGCTATTTCTTTTCTTGTAACGACTACCTACCTGATGGAGACTATTCAATCATAGTTAATTTTGCCTGCCATGCCCCGATATCTCCTCCATCTCGGTGCCACCATCACAACCCAGCCTCCATTTGCTGGTCGCTGCTAGCTGTTGTTGCTGTGGCCTGCCTTGCCCTCTAGCTAATGTTGGTGCGCTACTGTTGAAGTTCAACTAGAATGCTAGAGGGATTTCTGCGAGAGTTTAGCTAATATAGTCCCTGGTTTTGTGTTTGAACTTGCTATTGTCCATGGTTAAAGATTATGATGTTGCTTTTCTACGGATGGTCTTCGTGTAGATATATCATTTTCCATCCTCTTGGAAGGTACAACATTCTGAATGATCAGAACAAAAACAATATAATGTTAGTGTGCTGCTACTTATGTATGTTTGTACTAAGTTTTCTAATGTGTTGGTCGTGCATGTAGCACACGAAGTGTATGTATATAGTTGTGTGTAATTTTCTTGAATTTCAATAGTATGCGAAGTTCATGTTTAAGAAATTTCTAAGTTCATGTGTACCACATACTAAAGAAATTCATCAATAAAAAAAGGACCGCCTAGGTCATTTGACCGACAGCAAAAAATGCCCAAAACTTTTAATAATAGAGTGCTTGAAAATTTCATAAAAAAGATTAAGAAATAAAACCAGGAAGTCCATATTAAAAAGATGGAGAAGTTCGATGATTATAGAAAACTCAGATTTTTCTCGTTATTAAAGAATAGAAACAAGAAGTTCAAAAATTAAACAACAAGAAGTTCAACTTTTAAAAATAGAGTGCTTCAAAATTTCATAAAAAAGTTTAATAAAAAACCAGGAAGTCCATATTAAAAAGATGGAGAAGTTCGATGATTATAGAAAACTCAGATTTCCCTAGTTATTAAATAATGGAAACAAAGAAGTTCAAAAATAAAATAACAAGAAGTTCAACTTTTCAAAATAGATCGCTTCAGAATTCATAAAAAAAGATGAAGAAATTCAGTAATATTCATAAAAAACTCAGATATTTTCACGTAACTGATAGAAATTCAGGTTGATAACTGCTAGAAGTTCACGTACTACATGTTGTGCATTTTGTATGAATTTTTTTAATGAAAAAGCAAAGGCTAAAGATTTTGTTGTTAGAAGTTCAAGTGCTCGGCCCGATAAAGTTCAAAAGTTCTTGTGAGAGAGGTTGAACAAAAATACGTGACAGAAGTTTAAGGTGAAAACAATGGGAAGTTCAACTACTACACTAAATATGTTTTAGATGAGAATATAAGAATAGAAAACTAAAAGCTTAAAAGGTTTGTTTCAAAAAATTCACGTGGTCTGTCCGAGGAAGTTCAAAAATTCTTGCGAGATATGTTCACCTTGTATTTCCATGTTCGAAAACAAAAAAATGTTTTTCACATTTTAAAATAATTCTCTCAATTCACAAAGAACTTTAGTTATTATTTGGGAGCAATTTTATTTCAAAAAGAAAAAAATAAAAAAAATTCAAATTATAAAGATTAAGAAAATAAAACCAGGAAGTCCATATTAAAAAGATGGAGAAGTTCGATGATTATAGAAAACTCAGATTTTCCTTGTTATTGAAGAGTGAAAACAAGAAATTCAAAAAAACAACAAGAATCTCAACTTTTAAAAATAGAGTGCTTCAAAATTCATAAAAAGATTAATAAATAAAACCAGGAAGTCCTTATTAAAAAGATGGAGAAGTTCGATGATTATAGAAAACTCAGATTTTCCTCATTATTAAAGAACGGAAACAAGAAGTTCAAAAATAAAAAACAAGAATTTCAAATTTTAAAAAATATAACACTTCAAAATTTCATATTTTCCTCATATTAAAAATATAACGCTTCAAAGTTCAAGTTCAAATTTTAAAAAATATTTTCCTCGTAGTTCAAATTTTAAAAAAATATAACGCTTCAAAGTTCAAAAGGATTAAGAAATAAAACCAGGAATGCCATATTAAAAAGATGGGGAAGTTCCATTATTATAGAAAACTCATATTTTCCTCATTATTAAAGAATGGAAACAAGAAGTTCAAAAATAAAATAACAAGAAGTTCAAATATTAAAAATAGAGCGCTTCAAAATTCATAAAAAAGATTAAGAAAATTTGTACAAAAAAATTATTGTAAGAGAAATTTGTACAAAAGAAATATCATTTGTGTAACACTGACGATGGATGAGAAAATGACAAACGAAAATACTTCACAGAAGTTTAACTGAAAACAGCAGGAAGTTCAACTACTACAGTGGATGAATTTTAGATGAAAAACTTTTAAAATCGTCGCGAGTATGAAAAAACAATCAACATGGTAAAGTTGCATGTTTACAACAGCTTTCGAACGGTATGTCATTTGCTCAATTGTGGTGAGTGGATGGAGAACTACGAGTAGTGGATGGAGATCTGCGAGCAAAAAAAAAGCACGTCGAAAATAGAGTGAATTTCAAGTAGACATGCTGAAAAGTTCAGGTTCTTCACGCGGTGCATTTTTGAAGAATCTGCTTCGCGATAGAGGAAGAACAAATGATGCCGCCGTTTTCGAAATTACTTGAAAACGGCCAAGAATCAGAGAAAACCATCAACATGAAAAAGTTTCGCATTTTCCGTAGCTTTTCAACGGTATATTATTTGCCCAATTCCGATAAAGTTTGTAGAAATTACGGTGAAAATATATTTTTTGCTATTTTCGAAACTGACTTAAAACCGTAAAGAATTGGGAGAAACAATACATACCAAAAAGTTTCGCATTTGTTCAAGCTTTCCAACACCATATCATTTGGTGCATTCGGACGCACGGTTAAAAAACTAGCTCAAAAATACGAACTCGGTAGGACTTGGACCATTTTCTAAATTAGTCTTAAAACATTCAAAATTAGAAAAAAAACTTTCAATATGAAAAAGTAGCGCATTTTCATAAGCTTTCCAACGCCATATCATATGCCTCCATTGGATTAGCCGTTTAGAAATGACATCGAAAAAACGAACTCAGCTGTTCGGTTTACGAAATTTTACGTTTTTTCAAATTACTCATTAACCATAGGGAATTAGAGAAAACTTTCAACATGTGGAAGGAGCGGTTTTGCAGCAGCTTTGCAACGCTATATTATATGCCTCATTCCGATAAACGGTTTAGAAATGCGATCGAAAATATGATTCACGTTTTTTGCGCGAAGAAAAAACGGTTTTCAAAACTGCTCTTAAACTGCTTATATTTTGCCAAAAATTTAAGTTGGGTCATAATATTGGGGTCCATAGCTTTCCAACAGTATATCGCAAGCCCCATTTGGGCATTGTTGACAGAAGTTCAACCTAGTTCACAGGGAAGTTCAACGTACTACTAGCGGGGCAGGTCAGGTCGGGATCAGAATAATATTCTGATCACAACCTGACCTGCCCCGACAGTAGTACGTTGAACTTCCCCGAGTGCTAGGTTGAACTTCTGCCAACATTGCCCAAATGGGGCTTGCCATATACCGTTGGAAAGCTATGGACATGAGTATCATGACCCAACTTAAATTTTTGGCAAAATGTAAGCTCTTTAAGAGCAGTTTTGAAAATCATTTTTTCTTCATACAAAAAACGTGAATGGTATTTTCGATCGCGTTTCCAAATCGTTTATCGGAATGAGGCAAATAATATGGCGTTGGAAAGCTGCTGAAAAACCGCTCCTTCCATATGTTGTAAGTTTTCTCTAATTTCCTATGGTTAAAGAGTAATGTGAAAAATCATAAAATTTCACAAACCGAACAGCCGAGTTCGTATTTTTGATGCAATTTCTAAACGGCTAATCCAATTGAGGCAAATGATATGGGGTTGGAAAGCTTATGAAAATGCACTATTTTCCATGTTAATTTTTTTTTTCTAATTTTCAACGGTTTAAAAGTAATTTAGAAAACGGTACAAGTTCCACTGAGTTCGTATTTTCAAGATAATTTTTCAACAAATGCAGCAAATGATATGGTGTTGGAAAGCTTGAGGAAATGCGAAACTCTTTGGTATATATTATTTCTCCCAATTCCTTACGGTTTTAAGTCAATTTAAAAAATGTCGGAAAACATATTTTTGCCGTAATTTGTACGAACTTTTTCGGAATGATGCGAATAATATACAGTTGAAAAGCTACGGAAAATGCGAAACTTTTTCATGTTGATGGTTTTCTCTGATTCCTAGCCGTTTTCAAGTAATTTCGAAAACGACGAGATCATTCATTCTGCCTTTTTCGCGAAACAGATTGTCGAAAATGCACCACGTGAAGAACTTGAACTTCTCGGCGTGCGCATGTGAACTTCACTCTGTTTTTCATGTATTTTTTTGCTCGCAACTCTCCATCCACTGCTCGTAGCTCTTCATCCACTCACCAAAATTGAGCAAGTGATATACCGATGGAAAGCTGCTGTAAACACACAACTTTTTCATCTTGATCATTTTTTTCATACTCGTGATGGTTTAGAACATTTTCATCCGAAATTCATTTAGCGTAGTGGTTGAACTTCCTTTTGTTTTCATGTTGAACTTCTGTCGCATATTTTTGTTTGTAATTTTTGACCCATTCGTCGGTGTTACACAAATGATATTCCTTTTGTACAAACCTCTCTCACAATAATTTTTTGAACAAACTTCAATGGCGAGATCATGATTTCTGCGTTCATCACGAATGGAAATGCACTGCGTGAAGTAGTTGAACTTCTGTGGCATGTCTATTTGAACTTCACTCTTTTTTACATGTAATTGAAGGTCGGACGTCTCGCACTAGAGTTCTCGAACTTCACTCAGAGAAGCACGTGAACTTCTTGCAACAAACATTTTAGGATTTTAGTTTTACATTCTTTTATTCTCACCTAAAATGCATTCCGTGTAGTAGTTGAACTTCCCGTTGTTTTTCCCTTGAACTTCTGTCACTCGCTCGTTATCGGATTTTGCTCTTTGGGGCGTGATGAACTTGCATTTTTTGCAATTTTACTGCCTGAGTTGTTCCACCTGAACTTCCTCTAGTGCTAGGTTGAACTTCCACCAACATTGCCCAAATGGGGCTTGCGATATACCGTTGGAAAACTATGGACACGAGTATCATGACCCAAGTTAAATTTTTGGCAAAATGAAAGCAGTTTAAGAGCAGTTTTCAAAAATGTTTTTTCTTCACAAAAAACATGAATAGTATTTTCGATCGCATTTCTAAACCGTTTATCGGAATGAGGTAAATAATATGGCATTGGAAAGCTGCTGCAAAACCGCTCCTTCCACATGTTGATAGTTTTCTCCAATTCCCTATGATTAAAGAGTAATTTGGAAAATCGTAAATTTTGTAAACCGAATAGCCGTGTTCGTATTTTTGATGTCATTTCTAAATGGCTAATCCAATTGAGTCAAATGATATGGCGTTGGAAATCTTATGAAAATGCGCTACTTTTCCATGTTGAATGTTTCTTCTAATTTTGAATGGTTTAAGAATAATTTAGAAAACGGTACAAGTTTCATAAAAACGTATTTTTGCCATAATTTCTACAAACTTTATCGGAATGTGGCAAATAATATACCATTGAAAAGCTATGGAAAATGCGAAACTTTTTCATGTTGATGGTTTTCTCTGATTCCTAGCCGTTCTCAAGTAATTTCGAAAACGGCGAGATCATTCATTCTACTTTTATCGCGAAACAGATTCTTTGAAAATGCACCGCGTGAAGAACTTGAACTTCTCGGCATGTCTACTTGAATTTCACTCATTATTATTTAGTAACGAGTAAAATCTGAACTTTTTCATATACATTGAACTATTCTATTTTCAAAAATTGAACCATTCTGTTATTTAAAATAGAACTTCTAGAAATTTTCTATTTAGAAACGGTGAAAATCCCTTTTTATAAATTTTGAACCGCTCTATTTTTAAAATTTGAACTTCTTGTTTTTTGAGTTTTGAACTTCTTTTTTTCATTATTTAATAATATGGAAACTCTGAATTTCCTATAAACATCAAACTGCTCCTTTTTTTAAATTTTATTTTTGCGTTCGACAACAAAGATAACATTCTTTTTCTTGTTAATGTTTTGAAGTGATTTTTCTAGACTTAAATTTTGTTTATGCTCTTTTAAATTTGTTTGTCACTTCGAGTTCTAAAAAATCGCAAATCTCCCATGTTTTTCCTTGCATGTTTAAATTATTTGATCTTGCTGAAATACACATAACACACTTGTCCTTCTTGAACACAACATCTTGACCTTCACAAATAAAAAATTGAGCACAGTAGTACAAGACAAATAGTGCATTCTCTATATCCATTTTTTGAGATGGCAACATGGGTGCAGGGGCTCGTCGACGCGTTGTGCGGCGAGCATAGGTCGGTGGTAGTAGCAGAAGGCGGTCGTCTGCTTTTTACATCGATGTTATTGAGTTGGTTTCGAAGAGGAGCAGCAACGTTTTTCATTCTTCACATTATATTTTTCATTCTTCTTTACTCGAAAACATATTTGAATGTTGCACTATTCTCATGTAGAGTACTATGGGGGGTAGGGAGATGAGCAAGAGAAACATTTTTTCATCTCAAAATAATGATCTTGTCACGCATGATGGACTGAACCTCTCCAACACCAGAATTTGAACTTCAAAAACACAAAATAGAAAATAGCAAACATAGATTTTGAACCTCTCCATGACGTTTTCTGAACGTCAACCTCACCATCACACACACGCATACATGCTCCTTCTCTCTGATATATTTTTGAACTTTATGGGTACAAATCTACAAAAAAACAACATCTTTTGTCAGAACGTGAAAATAGCATAACAAAGCTGCACCATGCCGCGACATCGAACTGAAGCGATTGTTTGGGTCGAACTTCTCTATGTGATACGCCGGTGCAGAATTGAATCAATGTTAGTTTTGTTTGTTGCTGATTCTGACCATCAGATTCCACCGAGAGGAGGCGCTGAATAGAAGCACCATCAGTAAAGAAGCAAAGCAAAATCAGGCAAAATCCGTGCCCATCAGCAATGAAGTATACATACAGTACACAAAATTAAGTTGGACTGAAGAAAGATCGCCACACAACGACAGCAGCAGGAAATCCTCAAATAGTAACTGCCGTTACATAACCCTGCTCACCCACTCACGTAACCACTGGCATAAATCTTCGGAGCTGAAATTTTTTCGGTTGTATCATAATTAAAGGATGGGGAAACCAGAGGACGGCTTAAGCATTTAAAGATTGACATAAACAAGGCATGCCAGACAGTCCAGATGGAAAAACACGAAGTCGATTCACAACTGGGCAAGCGGTTCATCACACAATCACAAACTGTTGCAGGATTATCAGGCAAGGGTGTCGTAGTCCCTATCACGCTCCTCCGAGCCGAGCGCGACGAGCATGTAGACCGCATAGATGATGCCGGGGATGTAGCCGAGGATGGTGAGCAGCAGGCAGATGCAGAACTCCATCTGTTCAAGACAGAAGAAAGACTAATACCGTTGTTAGTATGCTATCAGGATCCAGATCAAGCAATAGAACTGAACTGATCCTTCTGTCACCACAACAACTCGCTCTTCGGACGAGGAACAGACTGCAGTGCTTAGACAACGCTGGCTATGCACAGGGCCTAACTTGGATAAATAAACAATGGGGTCGAATATAACCAGTTGAAGAGCAATACAATGGTTGGTAATCCTAGGCTCCCAGCAGATGGTGTGGTTTAGCTTTCTATATAAAGCGGGACTGAGAGGAGAGGCCTCCTCTGTTTTATCTAATGAAATCCAGACATCATCCACATGCGCCCTCCATATTATCCTCCTCCCTATGCAGAACACAGCAGACGACGACTCAACCCACAAATGGCATGAATGGCTTCTTCTCTGAACGCAGCTACTCAACAAACGTGTAAAAAGGCTTCAATCAGCTCTCATTGGCATGGCAGCAACCAGTAGGGGCTGCATAATTCCATAGCCAGAACAAATGAGGAGCTCTCATTGACGTCGAACTGAAGCGATTGTTTAGGTCGAACTTCTCTATGTGATACGCTGGTGCAGAATTGGACGAGCAGAATGCGACGCAATTAAATCATCCAAGACGGCAGGAGGAAGCAGCAGGAGGGAGGAAGGTCAGCTTCAGTAGGAGGAGGAAGGTCACCTGCAGCAAGATGAGGGAGGGGTGGTGGTCGTCCCAGCAGGTGGTGCCAGAAGCGGGGCACGTCAGTTGAACCACCCGAGGTGGCGGCGGCGAACTTCTACATGGCTGCGGCGGATCTGGGCGCGAGGGCTCTGCCTCGTCTGGTTCCCGACCAAATTCGGGGAGAACGGTGCTCGGGGGACTTCGGTGGCGAGCTCCTACTGCGTGGCTGCTGTCCATGATGACCATGGCATGTACCTGCGGAGAACAGAGAGAGGGGGTGTGAGTGAGAAGGAGAAGAAGAGAGGAAGGGAAGGTGCGCGGGAGGCCCTCCGGTGGCTGCCGATGGAGGAGCACGAGGGGCTTGGCATCCCCTTGTGTGGGCATGGAGGCGGACTAGGGAGGAGCAGAGGCAGGCGGCGCGGTGGCCGGATCCAAGACTGGTGGCGGCGCGGCGGCCTGATCCGGGGGTCGTTGGCGGCATGGCTGCCGAATCTTGAGGCATGGCGCGGGGGAGGGGGCAGATCCATGGCGGGGCGGTGAGCTCATCACAGGAGGAATCAGGGGGCGAACTGTGGGAGGTGCGGGACTGGGTCATTTTCTGCGGTAATCATTTTCTGGAATCTCGGGAACATGTGATCGGGCCTTATAGGGCGCTTCGTGATCGAAATAGTTATTCTGATCCCAGGATCAGAATAGTGCCACTATATATATATATATATACATATATAATCAGAATAGTTATTCTGATAACACTTCCGCACTACATGCTCAATGTGAGGGCACTGCACTTTCTTTAGCAAGAGCACTGCATTGCAGAGACTAGTGAACTTCGTGTCGGAAAAACTACACGTAGTGTTTTCTCGATACTGTTTTCGCTCTAATTTTCTAACCGTTTATCGGAATGAGGCGTGTAATATATCATTGGAAAGCTACGGTTTATGCGCAACTTCGCCATGTTGAACACTTTTCGAGATTACCCGCAGTTTAAGAGCAGTTTCAAAAACGGTGCGGCCCACAAAGAGTGGCAGTGAGCGTTTTTTCGCTTTTTTCTAAACCAGTCGTCGGAATGAGAAAAATGATACACCGTTGGATAGATATCATTGAGGCGCATCTTTTTCATAACTATTGTTTTCTCTAATTCATTATAGTTTAAGAGCAGTTTCAAATTTACTAAATCGCAGAATTCTGTTTTTTAAAAAAATTCAAATTTTCGGTACTATTTTTGCTCCAGTTTTTTAATCGTTTGTCGAAACACGACATGTAATATACCGTTGAAAAGCTATGGACGAGGCGCAACTTTCATATGTTGAAATGTTTTTAAGATTCCTTATGGTTTTAAGTTAATTTTGAAAATCATGCGGCGGACGACCAGTGGCAGCGGCCGTTTTTCGCGATTTTTTTACAAACTGTTGATCGGAATGATTCAAACGATACGCTGTTGGAAAGATATTGACGAGGCGCAACTTTTTCATGTAGAACACTCTCTGTAATTCTTTACGGTTTAAGAGGATTTTCAAATTTACCGAAATGCGAACACTCTGTTTTTCTCGACACCCAAATCGACGTGGGTACTTCATCCGACTGAAAACCGCACTGCATCGAATGAAAACCGCACTGCATCAGACGGGTAAGATAACTGCATGGTTTCTTTTATTCAAAGGTAATTTTTTTAAGGACGAGAAAATAGAGTGCACTTCATATCCGATGTAAATGAACCACAACACTATCAAGAAGTGAACCACATTAGTTTTTTTCGCTTACGTAACAATTTTTTTGCACTTACGAGGTGAACAACATTATACGGCCGACCGCACTGCTTCAGAATGAAAACCGCACTGCATCAAACGGGTAAGTGAACTTCATGATTTCTTTTATTTATAAATAAATTTTCTCGCACGAGTTTTTGTTGTCTTTTTTCGACTTCTTTTATCAACGCGAGTTGACCGCAGATATGAGGGCGAGTGAACCGCGACATACATTGAAGTGAACCTCATTACTATCTTTTTTGTCAAGCTAAATTTTTAGCACTTCCATTTTTGGGCACAAGTGAACAACATCATTCTTAAAAATGAACAACATCCGAGGACCAAAAGCACTGCATGCGTCGATGTAGTTGACTGATTTTTAAAGCACAGGAAACAAATTGCACTTTCATATGTAGGGATAATAAGCTGCTACACAAATGTTACTCATCACTTTTTTGCTTTTGTTTTTGTGCACGAGTACATAGAGAACTATCCCCCTGGACAAGTGAATCGCACCAAAATTCCTATATCAAAACAATAAATCAAAGGGCAATACAAACTGAAACCGCCTGAGATAGCCATTTTTTCAAAAGAAAAAAATGTGAAACGACAAAAGGAACTGCATGCTCACATCTCTCCTAAGCACACCACCCGCACATACCAATTAAACTATACTCAAATTAGAAAACAACAGGAACAAAAATACAAACTAGAAGCAATTTACAATCTGGCGGGGGTGGCAATGCTGTGACATGCGAGCACTGCATGCGCTATCTCGCCGAACTGCATGCAGATGCCTGCCGTACTTCACGCCTACATGCACATTTTTTTTGAAGCCTACGAACTGAAGCCATGGGCCGACCGAACAGCATGGCCGTGCTAGCTGAACTGCTCGCCCGGACTGCAGAGGAAACTTGCCAGAACCGCGCCACCGATGGACCTCATTCATACTCGCGGTGGTGCTTCACCAAACTACGATGCAAGGTTGTGGCAGACACTGAAACCGAACATCAGTGTACTGGATGGAATCTCGGTGGTGCGGAAGCACCATCTGCTTTCCTCTTGCGCATTCTGCAATAGATCCACTACTAGGAAAAGGGCTATAGATGGAATTGACACTAATGGCGCACCAGACATGTGGTGTGCCAGTACTATATACTAATGGTGCACCATGTGGTGGTGCGCCATTAGTGTGGCAAATTCCCATACTGTAAAAAAATGTTTTCTTTTATGATATATCGGAGGTTTTGTGTGCAGAGGCCGCTAGGTTGAAGTTGGATGTTGCTTTTGTAGTTCCTAGTGAAGGATGATGCTGGGTCTATGATGCATTTTATTTGGATTTTGGTTGATAGTTTTCGATGAAGCCACAGATACTACTCTTGTCTGAGACCTGTTCGCTTCATCCAGAGGGAGATGTGTTCTAGGGTGCCAAAGTACTCTTCAGCTGAAGAACTCTCTTTGGGACAAGGGCATCATCAAAGCAAAGAAATCAGAAGAAGAAGCAGTCAGTAATGCAATGCGAGACAAGTGTCATGTAGCAAGGTGCCCGGAATCTATCGTATATCGTATATAGGCGCACCAGGCACACGGTGCGCCACTAGTAACAAAATGTTTTTTTTCATTTTTTTCAAACATACTAATGGCGCATCCGGGCAGAGTGCGCCATTAGTAGTTAGAACTACTAATGGCGCACCAGCCACAGAGTGCGCCACTACTGTATTTTTTTTTTTTTACTTTTTTGCAAAACTACTAATGGTGCACCGTTGCATAGTGCGCCATTACTAGTTTAAACTAGTAATGGCGCACTATGCCACGGTGCGCCATTAGTATAATTTTTTTTTACTTTTTTGCAAAACTACTAATGGCGCATGTCTGTGTGGTGCGCCATTAGTATGTTGGGTTACTAATGGTGCATGTCTGTGTGGTGCGCCATTAGTAACCTGGGACCAGCTAGATATTTTGGACAGCCACACCTAAACACTCACTTTCCCCACTTCATTCCCCCACCTCCTTCTCTAAGCTTGTCGGCTGCCTCCTCCTCCTCACCTCATTTGCACCATAGATTCATCAAAATTAAGTGTTGAAATTACCTTTTTTGATAGGTAAGTAAGTGGAAAGCTATCTTCATGTTGTAGATCTACTTTTTTTCTCCCTAGCTCGCTCCAACAACGTGCACATGCACTTTTTGTGGCCTAGCTAGATCTATGTATGTTTGTGGTGTTGCATATGTTTGTGGTGTTGCATATATGTTTGTGTTTGCAGGTACCGGTATTTGAAATGCGATAGTTGCCAATATTTTGCTGGAATGTTGATTCATTTCCGTTATGGAGAGAATTTTGGCACTATGCATTCTTTTTGGTCCTATTTTTAGGGAAAGTCATGCCAAATTTTTTCTTGGTTCTAAAATATCGTTTTGCTCTACCCCGCAGGCGACCATGGTCCACACGATGACAGAAGGCATCGTGAATAGGTTTTTGAGCTCCGTGAAGGCCGAGATGCTTCAAAAGAACGAGACGGAGATAAGATGTCCGTGTCGAAGATGCAAGCTGAAGAGCCTTATTGCTGACCCAGATTCCGGGCAGGTGTGGGACCACCTGCTCTTGCGTGGTTTCATGGATGGCTATCAGTGGCAAGGTGATGAAGATGACTATGAAGTCGTCCATGGGGGCCGGGCAAGAAATGAGGAAGGACAGCAAGACAACCACCGCGGCTCAGGCGGGCGAGAAGACGAAGAATCTCCAGGACATGATCACGACGGTGATGCTGTACACAGTCATCATGTAGAAGATGTCGGACATGATGATGAGGAAGATGTCGGAGCAGACGAAGGGCATGATCATGAAGATCTAGATGCAGGAGGAGCAGACGACGATGGACCATCGACGGGCTGGGTGCAGGACCCTCATATTCTAGAGCTTCTTCTCAAGCAGACGGATAACGCAAGAGCTGCCGCCCGAGAGAAAGCCAAGCTGGATCAACTGGCGATAGACGTGGTTACTCCATTATATGAAGGATGCAGACCCGAGGATACTCGCCTAAAAGTCACACTCATGGCTTTGGAGATGAAGGTAAAACACAAAATGACCGACGCATGCTTCGACGAGAACATGTCATTCTGGCACGAACGTCTTCCCAAGGGGAACAAGTGCCCGACCAGTTTCGAGGAGGCGAAGAAAGTCGTGTGTGCTCTAGATTTACCGCACATGAAATACCATGTGTGCATGAACTATTGCATCATTTATCGGGGCGAGCACGCGGTGTCTACCATATGTCCGGTGTGCGGCGTCACTCGATACAAGAAGAGGAAGAAAGCTCCTCGAAACGTGGTGTGGTACTTTTCGATCACTCCTCATCTGCAGCGGTATTTTGCGGACCCTAAGGTAGCAAAGCTCCTGCATTGGCACGCGGATAGGGAGGAGAAGAAGCGAGAAGATGACGCAAATGATCCGGAGATAAATAAAAAAGACAAGATGCCGAGTCAACCTAAGGATGGGAGCCAGTGGCAAGCGTTGAACTTCGAACACCCAGAATTTGGGAAGGATCCAAGGAACATCGTGCTGGGCGCGAGTACCGATGGAGTCAATCCGTTTGGCAGCCAGAGAAGCACACATAGCACCTGGCTGTGTTTGTGTGGATGTACAACCTTCCCCCCTGGTTGTGCATGAAGAGGAAATACATTCACATGAGTATGCTAATTGAAGGGCCGAAACAACCAGGGAACGACATCAATCTGTATCTGGGGCTGCTGAAAGAGGAGCTAGACACGCTGTGGAAAATGCCAGCCAATACGTGGGACGCTGCAGAGAAAGAATATTTCCCTATGAGAGCCGCACTGCTCACGACGGTGCACGACTATCTCGGTTACGGATATCTCGCGGGGCAGGTGGTCCATGGATTTTCTGGATGCGTCAGGTGCATGGATGACACAACGTATCGCCAGCTAGATAGAGATCCCGGGTCTTCGAAAACCGTGTTCATGGGACATCGAAGGTGGCTTCGCGACGATGACCCGTGGAGGAAATGCAAGGATCTGTTCGATAGTGAAACCGAACTCTGAAGACGCCCGCGTACGAGGAGCGCCAAGGAAATAGACGGGCTATTGAAAAATTGGAAAGATTGCGCACTGCCGGGAAAGAAGCAAAAGGCGCCAGAGCCGGGAAAGAAGCGAAAGGCGCCAGAACCGCTGCTAAAGGTATGGAAAACGAGGTCTGTTTTCTGGGACTTGCCGTACTGGAAGATCCACCGTGTGCCTCACAACCTTGATGCCATGCATATCACGAAGAACGTGTGCGAGAGTCTGCTTGGTACCATGCTAAACATGCCAGAGAGGACCAAAGATGGGCCGAAAGCAAGGGCAGACTTGAAATCAATGGGCATCAGACATGAGCTTCACGCTAATGATGATGATGATGATGATGATGATGATGATGAGGCGAAGCAGGACACAGAAAGTCGTCGCAAAGGCAAAAAGGCCAAGAAGACCGGAAATGACTACCCTCCCGCGTGCTTCACTCTAAGTCAGGAGGAGATCGAGCAGTTTTTCACCTGCCTCGTAGGAGTAAAACTTCATTACGGTTACGCGGGGAAGATAAGCAGATACCTAGACCCAGCGAAGCAGAAGTTCAGCAGGATGAAGTCTCACGACTGTCACGTGCTGATGACGCAGATACTTCCAGTTGCAATCCGTGGGATCATGGACGCGCACATCCGTGAAACGCTATTTGGCCTATGCAACTTTTTCGACGTAATCTCTCGGAAGTCGGTTGGCGTGAGGCAACTCAGAAGGCTACAGGAAGAGATCGTGGTGATACTATGCGAGCTTGAGATGTACTTCCCGCCCGCATTCTTTAACGTTATGGTGCATCTGCTGGTCCATATCGTGGAGGATATCATCCAACTCGGGCCGACGTTCCTGCATAGCATGATGCCGTTCGAAAGGATGAATGGTGTCATCAAAGGATACGTTCGCAACATGTCACGTCCAGAGGGAAGTATAGCCAGGGGCTTTCTGACCGAAGAGTGCATCTCCTACTGCACGAATTATCTAGGCATCGAGAACCCCGTTGGTCTGCCCGTCAACAGGCACCTCGGCAGGCTCCCTGGATGGGGTCACCGTGAGGGTCGCCGCGAAATGCATGTCGACTTCGAGGGTCGACTCGCCGACTTTGAAAGAGCAAACCTAGTCGCGCTACAACACATAGACGTGGTCGATCCTTGGGTGGTAGAGCACAAAACCTTTATTGAGAAGACGTACAATGACCGAGGCCAACAGAGGACAGAAGGAGATATAATCAAAGAGCACAACTCATGTTTCACGCGTTGGTTCAAGCAGAAGCTTCTGTTGTATCCTTTACATGAGGATTCTTCCATGGAAGAACAACTCATATTCGCCTTGTCACAGGGCGCCGAGAACAACCTGATGACCTATGAGGCGTACGATATCAACGGCTACACATTCTACACTGAGGACAAGGACATGAAGAGCGATGGTTATCAGAACTCCGGGGTAACGATGGAATCCTACACCGGTAACGACAAGGACAGATACTACAGAAGGATCGAGGAGATCTGGGAGCTGAGCTACGCTAGAGAGAAGGTCCCGATGTTCCGTGTCAGATGGGCCAAGAGCGTCCTAAAAGAAGACCGGTATTTCACCACCATGGTTATACCCGAAGCCAAATCCAAGACCGCGGGCGCAAACGTCACCGCGAAAAATGAGCCATGGGTACTGGCTTCCCAAGTGGACCAATGCTTCTTCATTACCGACCGGTTAAAGCCCAGTCGTGTTGTCGTGAGGAGAGGCAAAAGGAAGATCATCGGAATGGATGGAGTAGCCAATGAGCAAGACTTCGACAAGTACGGCGACCCAAAGATCGAACATGACGACGACGATGAAGTGGTAGCAGCATACACCACAAGAAGAAGCTGGACCACCCTACCTAAAGGACGCCCGTTCCACAGAAGAACTCCATTTGCGAAAAAGAAGGGCAAGAAGATTATAAACAGATAGCTAGCTAAGATAAACTGTATTTAAATCGTAGTCTTCATTTCTCGGTTGTATTTCATGGGCACTTTTTGATATCATGAATATTTTTAAATTTCATAGGCACTTTTTGAATTCATGAATATTTTTTCAAATTTGATGATATTTTTTCATATTCAATATGATAAAATATTGAATATTCATGAGGACACTCGATCTCAATCCCCCTCCATCTCGATCGCTATCCCCCTCCATCTCGATCTCGATCCCACCCGCACCCTCCCCGCTAGCTCCACCACCGCCGACGACCCACCGCACCCTCCCCCGCTCCACCGCCACCGATGAGCACCCCCCGCACCCTCCCCCGCTCCACCACCGCCGACGAGCACCCCCCCGCACCCTCCCCCGCTCCACCGCCGCCGACGAGCACCCCTCGTTTCATATTCATATTCATTTTAAAAAAAAATAATAAAAAAGTGTAGACTACAATTGTTGTTAAACAACAATTCTTACTGTTTTTATAAAAAAATATTACTTTTTCATATTCATATTCATTTTCTAAAACATTATTACATGCAACAAAAAATAAAAATAAATTACTTATGGCGCACCTCTGGCTGGTGCGCCATTGCTATTTATAAAAAAAGATTACTAATGGCGCACCTCTGCCTGGTGCGCCATTGCTATGTAAAAAAAGATTACTAATGGCGCACCGACCGCGGGTGCGCCAGTAGTAAGATTCCCCCCTAGCTAATTCCCTTCCTCTCGCCAAATCCCCTTCGTCCCTCTCCCTCGCCAGATCCACCCGCGCGCTGCCCTGACGCCGCCACCCCGACCCCCGCCGGACTCCACCCCCGCCGCCCCCGCGCCCCCACGCCCCCACCACCGCAACTCCCCTGCACCGCCACCCCCGCGCCCCCGCGCCCCCCACCACTGCAGCTCCCCCGCGCCCCGAGTCGGAGGAGGAGGACCAGGAGGAGGACGAGGAGGAGGAGACGACTCCGGCAAGAGCACCCTCGCCCTCGTAAGCAACCCACGCGCGCCCCTCCCCCCCGATTCCTCCGCATCCGCGCGGATCAGATCTGGCTGACTGATTGACTGATCGACGATCGGTGTCCTCGCGATGGATGTTGCTTTGCAAGTGGCCAGGGTCTCCGCGGTCGATGTCGGCGTCGTCTACGGCTCCATCAAGCTCGGCATCCTCAAGGTATGGTAACGCGCCCCCAATCCCCCAACCCCCTTCCTTCCTTGGTACCACTGCGCGATCGATGCGATTTGGTAGCGTTAGATGTGGGTCGGTGTGCCCCGTGGTTGCTAGGGTTAGGAGGGTTTGGTCCTAGGGCTGGACTGATAGGATTGGATTGGATTGGGCTGTGCTCTGTGTGCCGCCTGCGAATCGCTCTGTGTAGTTGATTTGCTGGTCGAGCGCCTTGATTATTCATTCTTCTGGTTTGGCCTGCGTGACGCTTAGCCTTGGTTGTGTTCTCTGTTGAGCCAGAGATTTACCAAGGGCTTGGGTTCAGAGCCACGATTGAGAAATCATGACTTCCTAGCACTTGATTCTTATGCCGGTGGTTCAGTATCTAACGCCACTCCTTAGCTATCAATTAATGTTCCACTAGCTAGGCATTTTTTTGGAGCAACTACTTATCTCTCTGTTGTCCTGTAACTACATTTGCATGATGATTCGATGGTTTGTTTCTGGGTGATTTGGTTACGTAGCATCATGCGCTAGTTCTCAAGACTTGTTAGCATTTTCTGTTAGTTTCAATATTAATAATATGTAGCAGCATCATGGATTCATGGACTAGTTCTGGAGACTTGTCTCTTCATGCTCCTCTGCCTCTAGTTACACCTGCTTGCTGTCGTGTGAATTGTTCTCTTGTTATCTGACAGTTGGAGTCCGATGCCTAGTTGAACACTGCACTCCTTAATTTGTAGTTCTCATAACTCATGGTTCTCATTTTTAAATTTTTTACATGCTCTCATTTTTTGTGTGGGTAATGTTTTATATGCTCTTTATCTCTTCCCTTGACAGACATTCGACGAGGCAGTGGGCGATATAGCTTTCTAGCTCCTTAGGGGGTTGTTCCTCTTTACAGGTGTGTTAAACAGGGTTTTATGTGGTCATATGGAGTTTATTAGGTAGAGAAAGTACCTTGTGATTTTTCTAATTTTGGACATATATCAAGTCTCACCAAGACATCTTCATTACAACACACAGGAGTGAAAATATATCAAGTGTAATGTGATACAGATGCTGTCAAAATGAGAAAATTGTTAAAAAACACTCAGCTTATCCAGGACATCTTCATTACATTCTAGACAGGATAGAAGCCTACTTTGTTTAGAAACAGAGTCAGAATTTGAAAAGGAAAACCCTTAAGCCAAACATACAACCTAGCTCCCCATTAGTTGTTTTGTGCTTCAAGTGTCCCAGTCAAGGACAAACTGAGTGGTTGCAAAATAATATTATGTGGTCAATGTGGATTTACTATTTTCTGGTGATAGTTCTGAACTGGTAAATAAGTTAACATGCGTAAGTGAGACTTGGCATTTTAAAGCTTAGGGTCTTCAACTTCAACCATGAATTGGGATGATAATGTTATTTTGCCTTCTTAACAGAATGGTGTCATAATCAGAACAAAGCTGCTGCAAATGCATACCTTTTTTTTACAAGTGCATCTGCACCTTCTGATCCATTTAGAGTTATCATAAATATATTTCCAAGGTTTTTTTATTTCACTGTAGAGTCTTTGCTTCTGGACTCAATGCACATTCATCAGTCATAAGAGATAAATACTAGTAAGTCAAGGGCACCAGAATTTGATCATGCCTCTTTTGAGAAGTATGTCTATTGATTCAAAATTGATCATACTATTGATGATTTTTTGTTGGGTGACCTATTATATCTGGAATGGAAGCTCACACAAGTTGAGCTGATTTTTTTCCATATGAAAGCAAAGGACCATATGGTCTGTGGCTGGGTTTTGTCTCCGACCATTGTGTCGTGATGAATTTGCAGGTACCCCAAGAGGCCCTTGAGTTTGCCGGAATGTTGATTAACTTCCATTCCAGCAAATTCGGGTACTCCATATGTCCTATTTTCAGCAAAGGTCATGCTAAAATTTTCCGTGAATTTTAGCATGACTTTGCTAAAAATAGGACATATGGGGTACTTGCGACTAATGCATGGGCCGGGGTATCTTAGTACTTAGTTAAGTAGGATCAGCTGCCCTGCCATTCTTGCTACATTAAACCATAGGTGGCAATAGAGCCAAGTGATTAGGCCCAACTTAGAATTCTCCTTAGCATCGATAAACCCTAGATGATAAACCCAACATAGGTGGAAATAGAGCCAAGTGATTAGTGCCAAGTGATTAGGCCCAGCCTAGGGTGCCTCGGCATCGATAAACCCTAAATGATGAAAACTTAACTTGGCTTCTATAGGGTGCCTCGGTGTAGATGAGAACCTAAATGATGTACGCTTAGGCTTTTAGGGTGCCTCGGCGTCGACAAACCCTAAATGATAAAAGCTTAGCTTTTAGGATGCCTCGGTGTCGACAAACCCTAAATGATGAGACCATGATCTTGTTCCTTGACAATAACCAACTTTTTGACCAAACTTTTTTCCTATTTAGAGCGAAACATGGCCCACAACGATGAGGCTGGCGGTTCGGGCGGCAAGCAATTCTGGGAGTTGTCCCATGAGTTGGAGGAAGAACCTCACCGCTATGAGGACGCCGTGGAAGACACCGATCCTGACTACACAACCCTAGTGGCGTCGTGGATGACACCACTGATGATGGTGCCGCGGATGCCACCACTGATGATGGTGGCGCACGCACAGATGGCAGCCAACCAAAGAGGCAACGGAAGGACAGGCACCCGAACGTGCTCGGCACCGTCAGGGAGGAATTTACTGAAGTGAACTCCAACGGGCATCTGACGGCGCCCAAACACGTAGTCAAGGGGTACTCGATTCAGCTCGGGTGCATTCTCCGGAGAACCACATCGATCAACACCGAGAACCTAAGGCATAAGGACCGAGGGAATTTGCGCAGCCTCCTCTTCACGAAGCTGCACAAACGATACAAGTTCCCCGCTGAGTTCGCAAACACACGCCTCTCAGGTAATAAAGTGAACGGTGCCGCCCTCACGAGGATGAGCACGGCCCTGTCTACTTGGAAAAGCACGGTGAAGGCAATGATTTACAAAGGTGATAGTTATGAGAAGATCAAGGCGAAATATCCTTTGATTAGCGAAGATGATTACAAGGAGTTCAAGATCAAGTGCAAGAGCCCCGCAACCTCCGAATCAAGTCAGTGGGGGAAAGAAATGCGGTAGTTGAACATAGGGGTCCACCAACTCGGTCCCGACGGTTATAGAGTGGCGGAGCCTGTATGGGACAAGGAGGACGCGGAGCGTGCCGAGCAAGGCCTACCGCCCTGCTTCGAGAAATACAGTGACAAGCAGGGAACTTTCTCAGGGCCCGGTACAAGGAGGACCCGGTAACAAAGGAGCTTACCACGGATCCGAAGACCAAGGAGCTTGAGCTTGTTCTGGTAAGGAATACACCCCCGCATAATTAGCTCCATATGGTTGCATTCTAATTAATCCCCAATATTTCTAAATGGTTCACGTTCCTTTCGCAGGACAAAGAAAGCAGTAGCGCGGGGTCGTCTCAGAGCTCCCCTTTCGACACCCCTTTGAATATGGCGTTGAACGTAATGAAAAACAGGGATAAGCTCAATAAGCCGACGTCAGCTGGTCGTGTGGCCGGCAAAGGCTTGTCCACAAAATGGTCGTCATACTATGCCGCTGGTGGGCGAAAGGAGAAAAAGACCAGCTCGGAAAGCCAGTTGCGTGAGGTTGAAGCACTCAAGGCGCAAGTGGCGCGGATTCTGGAGATGGTCCAAGAGCAAGTGCAACAACAACTGGGATCGACGCTCACCGGCATTATGCCTACCTTAATTCATGGGATAATGACGTGGATTGCGGGTGGCCAACAGGGGCCGCCCCCGATTCCCAGCTTCAGGCCAGCAACTCGCACAACACGCAGGCGGCGCCATTGGTGTCTCCGGCGGCGGCGGTATTGGTGTCTCTGACGCCAGCATTGGAGCTTAATGCACCCGGGTGTATGCCGGCCGGCACCTCGCCAGCAAGCGGCCCCTCCGTCAGTTGCACGCCCGCCGTTGGTGGTGCCTCGACATTAGCTGAGCTCGACAGCATCACGATAACTAAGCCTCTCGGTCGAGGACTTCATCTCCTTGCCTTTGACTGGGCATCCCTGACGCCCTACATGTTTTCGTAGGGCGCTGCCGACGTTCCTTGCACTCTCCTGCACTTTGTGGGTGGCGAGTTGGTCGATGTCGCCAAGGGCAGAATCGTTCAACCGGGCAACCCCGTGTTCCACGGTAATCCGATGCCACCCACAATGTATAGGGTTGAAGTGGTTCGGGTGCTGCCAGGCTGCGACGAGCTGTTACCTCCGATTCAACCCGCTGGGGCCGACGAAGAAGATGAGATGACCCTCAGCACCTGCGTAACCTGGCCCCTGCTTTGGCCGAAGAGCCAGATTCGTTTGGGGGCGGGGGACACCACCCCACAGACAACACCGCCAGTCGTGCCGGTGCCAAGCCATGGCAAGAACGCCACAATGCTACCGGACATGCTGGACATCCCTATGGCACAGGATCTGGACATGCATATGGCACATGATCCAAACAACGACGACAACGATGATGGTACATTTACCAATGTCGATAAGAACTTTGCCAAACATGGGTACGGTGACGAGTTCTGCGGGCCTCCTTCTCAAGAACCCAAACAAGACGACCACGATCTAGCTAGTACGGCGGAGAAACCCAATTGCAACAGGCGTCGTCTGGCGTTCAGTTCTCAGGAGACGCCTCCAGCTGCCGCCTTCACCGAGCCTCAGATAGCGGAGGTGCCAAATATTATCAGCCCCAACACGCTCAAGAAGGCAGTATGTAGGGCTGGGCATTCGGTTTATATGGTTAATACGGTTCGGTTTATTCGGTGTTTTATAATTTCGGTTTTGAAGAAATGGAAACCGAATTAATCACACAATATTTAGAAACCGAACCATATTAACCATAATATATCGGTTCGGTTTATTCGGTTAACCAAAAAACCAAAATACATGCACTCATCAGTATATATCACAAGAGCTGGCAACCTTAACATCAGTCCGTGCTTTATTCGGTCAAGCAAACTAGTGAACATAACTAAGTGTAAAATCACATGGGGCGTTACATGTATTATGTACCAAAGAATATGTGTGATGCATGTAAACTAAGCAACTCATGCACTAATTGATACACTAATAGCTAGTTACTTCCATAACCAAGCGCCGGGCATGCATACATACTCCTATGAGTACTAGTTAGATTGTGATATTAGAAACTCATCTAGCGGCTGGCCTGACGTCTGCCACAACCAACAAGTATTTGCGAGAGGACGCGCCCCCGCTGCACTTTCGAAAACAAGGTATTGCATGGGGTATTGTACATATCGGTTTTTTCGGTGTATTCGGTTTTTGGACACTGGAAACCGAACAAAAACCAAACACGGAACAACCTTAAAATTTCCCACCGAACAAAAAATCGAATCACCAAATTAATAGATAAATCGGTTAATATGGTTCGGTTCAGTTCGGTTTTTCGGTTTTTGGTTCAAAAGTGCCCACCCCTAGCAGTATGTGAGCAGAACATGGTCCCATTACAGCAGATTAAGAAGAAGGGCCGGAAACGGCAGACTAATTAGGGTGCCGGTGTGAGCCAGCCGGCATCGAGTATGATCCGTGCTCAGGACGGGCCACCTTCACCTAAGGATATCTCGAGGAGGGTGCATGTGGCGGGTAGGGCGATGCTACCGACAAATATGCTCAATGCTGCAACCGATGCTATGCGGAGTCTGCACGACAATGTTCTTTCTTTGGAGAAGCGGCATCTCAGAGAGAATGATGTGTCATACCCGGTTTTCGTGGCCAAGGTGCCAGGGGGCAAGGGCTTTGTGGATGGCGACATCAGGGGTACGATCGTCCTGCGGTTTGATGACATCTTTGCTATGTTTAACCTTCATCCGCTGCACTACACCTTCGTTCGGCTTTTTTCGCTGAGTATGGAGATGCGGATCATTAGAGACAAGACCCCGGATATCGTGATCGTCGACCCCTTCTACATGTGTGCCAAGCTCTTAAGCAGCGCTGGGGACCGCCAAGTCGCGAGTTCACACCTCGAAGACGTCATTCTGCCAAACCCAGATAAGGATAACTTCCTTGTGGCTTACTTTCCCGAGTAAGTCATCCCTTAACCGCCCCGTAACATATGATTTCTTAGATTTCGATCGTTCTTTTTTTTCTAACATTCCGTGTTCTGTGCAGTGACACACATTGCACATTCATCCTCTTAAGCCCGAAATATTCCATGGCCACGTATTTCGACCCGAACCGTAACTCCAAGATAAACTACACAAATATTAAGAAAGTTCTTGATGATGTTCTCCCTGGCTACGCCAAATCTGGAGGCACCTTCACTAGGGCAATTCGTAAGTACGGCAATCATGTGTTCGCCCACAATATGATGTTCTGCTGCATCAAGCAGCCGCCTGGCGGTCAGAAGGATGCCTACTACGCCCTCCATCACATGCGGGCGATCGTAAGGGACCATCATCACCTTTTGCTACCAAATAATCTCAAAGATTGGGTCGCGAGCTTGTCGGCAATCCAGGACGCGGACATCAGACAAGAATTCTTTCGCATCCAGTCGGAGTTTGCGGACATCATCCATCAAGATGTCCTTCATACGTTGGGGCAGTTCTTCCTCAGATATCAACCGTCCAACATTGAGATAGACGGAATGCTACAAATGTAGGCTGACAACGTCCGCGATTTCATGACCATCAGACAGACGGCGGCTTCATCCACGCTCCTGTCCATGAGTCGAGTCGAAAGTACTGATGTGTAGGTCTGAAACATTGATTGGCTCATGTTCTAATTAAACTTTAATGAATTGTATGTCTCTTTGGTTTGGACAGTCGTTCAACTTGGATGTAATCGATGCTATTTATTAGTAGGACCATGAATCATGCTATTAATGTCTTGCTTTTCTCTTCCGATCCTTTTGTTGCATACTTATATATTGCTTATGTATGTATTGTCTGTTGTTTGGCTTGTGCATAGAGATGCCGTCGTATGTCGTGTACAAGGGTAAGGTTCCCGGAGTCTACGACGACTGGGAGGAGTGTCGGAGACAGGTTCACCGTTTCAGCGGTAACAGTTACAAAGGGTACACCACTAGGGCGGAGGCGGAATCTAGATACGCCCGCTATCTAGCGGGAGAGAGGAGGGAGCGTTGGAGGAACCGGATGAAGACCAATTTCATCGCGATGATGCTCATCATGATGACTGCAGCTCTCTTCTATGTGATGGTAGTTTAGATGATCGATATCGACTTGTAATGTGAAGACAAACTTGATACTCGCGGTCTCGAGACTTGTAATGTTTTATCTTTGTTCGGTCTTTTGAATTCGAAGACTAATATGATGAATTGTATTCGGAGACTAATCTTCTATTGTATTCAATGAATCTGCTGTTGCTGTGTGCTACTGTCTATATTCTGTCAAATAATATATTTTGTAATCTGTGCAAAAATAAGAAAAGTAAAAAAACCTATTATTCATACTAATGGCGCATCACTACAGAGTGCGCCATTAATATGCCAAAGTATACTAATGGCGCATCACCAAACAGTGCGCCATTAATATGCCAAGTATACTAATGGCGCATCCATCCGCAGTGCGCCATTAGTGTGCCAAAGCACATGGTTAAATATGGCCCCTGGGAGGCATACTAATGACGCATGGTGTTATATACTAATGGCGCACTGGGTGGTGTGCCATTAATATACCAGATACTAATGGCGCACCAGTGGTGCACCATTAGTAATAAATACTAGTGGCGTGATACTAATGGCGCACCAGTGATGCGCCATTAGTACGCAAAACCGGTGCGCCATTAATAGGCAAAACTGGTGCGACATTAGTAGGCCTTTTCCTAGTAGTGATCCAGAGGCTGGGTTGCGCGAGATGAGGCCGGTGGTGCTCACTGTTGCCGAGGTGCGTGGTGGCCACAACCTAGACCGTGACATGGTCGTCGACGACGGGGAAGGGGGCGCACAACCTCAGAGGGAGGGAAGGGAGGGGTGGCGCGGTGGCCATGGATGTCGACGGTGGCTGGAGAGAAAGAACCCCATCTGCGCTTAGCCATGGACGGAGAGGAAGACACCGGGGCAGGGAGAAGGGAGATGGCGGAGGAACGGTTAGAGGAGACTAGGAGAGTCACCGATGACCCCTGAGCCCCTCGGATCCCACACGATCCATGGATCCAGCTGCCCCCTTGACCTGGTGGTTAGTAGGGACAACGAGCACAGATCTGAGGCCGACCCCGCATCTGCAGGAAGGAGGAAGGAGGCACGAAGAAGAACGGGGCTCCGGGATGAAGCTGCAGCGGGCAGGCGGTGGTTCCCAGATCTGTCGACGCCCGTGCACAGAGTGGTGTGGGTGGTGGGATCCGTCGCTGCGGGGGGTGCGGGGGGCGAGGCGGTGCCCTGTCGGCGAGATGCTCGTCTGGCACTGGGGGGTGGAGAAGGCCGTGGCCGCACGCCGGCGCCGGGAGGGAGGTGGCGGCGCCCTACTATGGTAAGGGGGCGTGGTGGGGTGGGCCCGCCGGTGCCCTATGGGTAGGAGGAAGGTTGGGCGGCGGGAGGAGGTGGGGCGTGCTGCGGGGGGAGTTGGTTGACCGTGGAGGGGTGGGCTAGGGATGCAGTGCGGGAGGAAGAAGGTGGAGGTGGGTTGGGCTTTTTCTTCTCATGCGGTTCGGTTGCTCTGCGCGGGGAGGTGTTAGCAGAATAAGCTCGGCTGTTATGAGAATAAGCTCTTAAGGGGTGTTATCATAATAGACCCACCCTATATATATATATGTGTGTGTGAAATTAGTTAAGTGTCCCTAAACTTTTAAGTGTGTCTACCATAGCTTGCCACATAACTAGTTAAGTGTCCCTAAAATTTTAACGGTTTAAAAGTTATCAAAAATATGAAATAAATATGGGTGCATCTCTCTAATGTAATAAGATGGTCCAGTGGAGGGATTGTCAAAATATGCATCTATGTGTCCTCAACAAAATAATAAGCATTTTAGCTCACTGCGACATAAATATATACTGAACTATTTGTTTTTTTGTCCAGGACACATACAGTCGTATTTTTTTAATCCCTCTGTTGGATCATGTTATATTATAGGTGTGTTGGTTCAGTATTTTTTCAGAATTTTTGAGAACTTTTGCACCGTTGAAACCCTTAACTAGTCTGTGGCAAGCACTTGTAGAAAATCCTACTCCTGTATATAACATGATCCAACATATGCAACATAGCAAATCAAAAGTCCATACGGAGAAAAAGTTTAGAGATAAGTGTAGGTCATTTTAGAGCTAAGCTAGGTAAATAGGTCATTTTGGAGCTTAGTAAGGTTATTATGTCATTTTCGAGGAAAATAAGCTAAGGCTATATCATTTTGGAGGTAACATGCCATTTGTTTAGTTGTAGCAAAATAGTATGCCATCATCCAAACCCCTTTTCATATACTTCATGGACCTTTATTCTCCTCCCAAGTCCAAACGCTCAGCCGTAGACACCTTTGATCTAGGTCTCAGAAACCCTAGATTGAAATTGAGGATCAGGCAGGTCGACATATGGAATTGGCGTGAAAAGGAGGATGCTTTGATAACCCACAAGTATAGGGGATCACAACAGTTTTCGAGGGTAAAGTATTTAACCCAAATTTATTGATTCGACAAAAGGGAG
This sequence comes from Triticum aestivum, assembly GCF_018294505.1. NCBI lineage: Eukaryota > Viridiplantae > Streptophyta > Magnoliopsida > Poales > Poaceae > Triticum > Triticum aestivum. Next base: position 12,700,614 of record NC_057794.1, read on the forward strand.
CCAAAGAATACTCTCAAGTATTAGTAGCTGAGTTGTCAATTCAACCACACCTGGAAACTTAGTATCTGCAGCAAAGTGTTTACTAGCAAAGTAATATGATAGTAGTGGTAACGGTAGCAAAAGGTAAAAGTAAGAAAAGTAATGTTTTTGGTATTTTGTAGTGATGATAGCTAAGCGAAGAACAATATGTGGAAAGCTCGTAGTCAATGGATCAGTGATGGAGAATTATGCCGGATGTGGTTCATCATGTAACAATCATAACCTAGGGTGACATAGAACTAGCTCCAGTTTATTGATATAATGTATGCATGTATTCCGAATATAGTCATACGTGCTTATGGAAAAGAACTTGCATGACATCTTTTGTCCTACCCTCCTGTGGCAGTGGGGTCCTTATGGAAACTAAGGGATATTAAGGCCTCCTTTTAATAGAGTACCGGAACAAAGCATTAACACATAGTGAATACATGAACTCCTCAAACTACGGTCATCACCGGTAAGTATCCCGATTATTGTCACTTCAGGGTTAACGGATCATAACACACAATAGGTGACTATAGACTTGCAAGATAGGATCTAGAACTCTCATATATTGATGAAAACATAATAGGTTCAGATCTGAAATCATGACACTCGGGCCCTACAGACAAGCATTAAGCATAGCAAAGTCATAGCAACATCAATCTCAGAACATAGTGGATACTAGGGATCAAACTCTAACAAAACTAACTCGATTACATGATAGATCCCATCCAACCCATCACCGTCCAACAAGCCTACGATGGAATTACTCACGCACGACGGTGAGCATCATGAAATTGGTGATGGAGGATGGTTGATGATGACGATGGCGACAGATTCCCCTCTCCGGAGCCCCGAACGGACTCCAGATCAGCCCTCCCGAGAGGTTTTAGGGCTTGGCGACGGCTCCGTATCGTAAAACGCGATGAATTCTTCTCTCTGATTTTTTTCTCCCCGAAACACAATATATAGAGTTGGAGTTGGAGTCGGAGGAGCTCCAGGGAGTCCACGAGGTAGGGGGCGCGCCCCCACCCTCGTGGACAGGTGGTGGGCCCCTGGCCTTCATCTTTTGCAGGTATTTTTTATATTTTCTAAAAAGTTGCTCCGTAACATTTTAGGTCATTCCGAGAACTTCTGTTTCTGCACATAAATAACATCATGGTAATTTTGCTGAAAACAGCGTCAGTCCGGGTTAGTTCCATTCAAATCATGCAAGTTAGAGTTCAAGACAAGGGAAAAAGTGTTTGGAAAAGTAGATACAATGGAGCCGTATCAACTCCCCAAGCTTAAACCTTTGCTTGTCCTCACGCAATTCAGTTGACAAACTGAAAGTGATAAAAAAAACTTTTACAAACTTTGTTCGCTCTTGTTGTTGTAAATATGTAAAGCCATCATTCAAGTTTTCAGCAAAGATTTTAACTAACCACATTCGCAATAACGCTTAGGTCTCAAGTTTACTCATATCAATGGCAGAATCAACTAGCAAGCAATAATAATAAATCTCGGATGATAACACTTTCTCAAAAATCATAACATGATATAACAAGATGGTATCTCGCTAGCCCTTTCTGAGACCGCAAAACATAAATGCAGAGCACCTTTAAAGATCAAGGACCGACAAGACATTGTAATTCATGGTAAAAGAGATCCAGTCAAGTCATACCCAATGTAAACTAACTATAATGAATGCAAATGACAGCAGTGCTCTCCAACTGGTGCTTTTTAATAAGAGGATGATGACTCAGCATAAAAGTAAATAGATAGGCCCTTCGCAGAGGGAAGCATGGATTTGTAGAGGTGCCAGAGCTCGGTTTTGCAATAGAGATGAATAATATTTTGAGCAGTATACTTTCATTGTCAACATAACAACCAAGAGATGGCGATATCTTCCATGCTACACACATTATAGGCGTTTCTCAAACAGAATGGTAAAGTTTATACTCCCCCTTTCACCAACAGGCATCAATCCATGGCTTGCTCGAAACAACGAGTGCCTCCAACTAACAAGAGTCCCAGGGGGAGTTTTGTTTACAATTATTTTGATTTGATTTGCATAAAGCATGGGACTGGGCATCCCGGTCACCAGCCACTTTCTCGTGAGTGAGGAGCGGAGTCCACTCCTCTTGAGAATAACCCGGCTAACATGGAAGATACGAACATCCCTAGTTGATTCATGAGCTATTCGAGCATACAAAACAGGATATTTATTTGAAGGTTTAGAGTTTGGCACATACAAATTTACTTGGAACAGCAGGTAGATACCGTATATAGGTAGGTATAGTGGACTCATCTGGAATAACTTTGGGGTTTAAGGGATTGGATGCACAAGCAATATTCCCGCTTAGTACAGGTGAAGGCTAGCAAAAGACTGGGAAGCGACCAGCTAGACAGCGACAACAGTCATGAACATGCATTAAAATTAATCAACACTGAATGCAAGCTGGGTGGGATATAATCCACCATGAACATATATATCGTGAAGGCTATGTTGATTTTGTTTCAACTAAATGCGTGAACATGCGCCAAGTCAAGTCACTTAAATCATTCAGAGGAGGATACCACCCTATCATACCACATCATAACCATTTCAATAGCATGTTGGCACGCAAGGTAAACCATTATAACTCATAGCTAATCAAGCATGGCACAAGAACTATGATCTCTAGTTGTCATTGCAAACATGTTTATTCATAATAGGTCGAATCAGGAACGATGAACTAATCATATTTCAAAAAACAAAAGAGGTCGAGTTCATACCAGCTTTTCTCATCTCAGTGAGTCCATCATATATCGTCATAATTGCCTTTCACTTGCACGACCGAATAGTGTGAATAATAATAATAGTGCACGTGCATTGGACTAAGCTGGAATCTACAAGCATTCAATAAACAGGAGAAGACAAGGCAAAATGGGCTCTTTTGTCAGATCAACAATTATGCATATAAGAGCCACTTCAACAATTTAATCATGGTCTCCTCCTATCGACTCCCAAAGAAAAAAAAAGAAAAAAAACTATTTACACGGGAAAGCTCCCAACAGACAAAAGTAGAACAGGAAATCTTTTTGAGTTTTTTTTAATTACTACTACAAGCATGGAAAGTAAACTAATTAAAAGCTACAACTATTTTTTTTGGTTTTTCTTAAGGTTTATTAAACACACAAGAAGAAAGCATAAAAAGGAAATAAACTAGCATGGATGATACAATGAAAAAGTATGAGCACCGACATCTAGCAATGAGTGTGTGAATGTAAATGTAATGTCGGCGGGAAATACGTACTCCCCCAAGATTAGGCTTTTGGCCTAAATTGGTCTATGGTCACGGCTGGCCTGGCGGATATCCATAATAATAGTTGGGGTCGTACTACGATGCAGCGGCTATCGCCTCCTGAGATGCAGCGTGGCAACGAGCGGCCTCAGCCCTTCTCTCGTACTCACCTGTCTCCTCTCTGGTAATAATATATCTTCCTTTTGCCTGATAATCAAAGAAGGCAGGAGCAGGGAGAGTAATACGGACAACACGCCGTCTGTCAAAGATTAGTTGATACTAGAGAGGTGATTCATTCCTCTCAACAAACTAGTGGTGAACCATAGCATTAAAGTCTAAGTAAGTAGGGGGTAATTCAATATCATCTTCGCGTATGGCTACACCAAGAAAATTAGCTATGCGGGTTGCATAAATTCCACCAAATAAATCTCCATTAAATCTATTAAGATGCAACCTACGTGCAACAATGGCTCCCAAATTATAAGATTTGTCTCCTAACACTGCACTCCTAAGAATACTGAGGTCAAGAACATACATATCACATGCTTCATCTTTACCATTAATGCATCTACCTATGAAGAGAGCAAAATAATGTATAGCAGGAAAGTGAATGCTCTCTGTGGTAGCTTGTGTTATATCTCTAGATTCCCCCATAGTTATACTAGCAAGAAAATCTCTAAATTCAGATTTGCGAGGATCCCTAATACTACCGCGTTGTGGAAGTTTGCAAGCAATGGTAAAATCATCTAAGTCCATAGTGTAAGAATTTTCATAAAGATCAAACAGGACAGTTGGAGAATTACGTGAAGATGAAAATTCAAACCTCCTCACAAGGAACTAGTGAGCTGGTGATACTGGCTGCATTTCTCTTCCTTGAAGCTCACAAGATCAGCGTTACACAAATATGCGTTAAATTCTTCCTTAATTCCCGCTCGATCCATAAAGTCCTCAGAAGGCCATTCACAAGGACGCACCGGAGCGTCTCTTGGTAGCTCATCATCAGCATCACGCATTGCAAGCCTGGGTCCTTGTTTCCTTGAAGAACCACCTTGGAACATTTTCCTAAGCATATTTATTCCTCTGAATTTTTTTGAAATTTTGTAGTAACTTCAAAATAAAAGTAAACCAAACTCAATAATATTGATAGCAACTACTCCTACAAGTGCCTAGAGCCTATATCATGCATCAAAACTACTTGGAACCATATAAATTTGACATGCAAGCTCAAGAACATGGTCACCTAGGCAGCAAAAATTTGCAATGAATAAAGCACTAGAACAAAAATTAATTGGACCAATGGAGGAGTCACATACCAAGGAACAATCTCCCCAAGCAGTTTTGTGAGAGGTGCTTTGAGCAAGGAGATTGAAAATGGCAGCAAAACGAGCTTGGACTCGGGTTTGAGCTGGTTGTTCGTGTTTGTGGGAGGAAGAAGGAGTGTGTGGGTGAAAGGATAAGTGGAGGAGGGCCACCATGGGCCCACGAGGCAGGGGGGGCGCCCTCCACCCTCGTGGGCAGGTGGATGACCCTCCTGCTGTATTCTCAGTGCCAAATATTCTCAAACAATCTAGAAAAAATCATATTTAAATTAAGGGCATTTGGAGAAATTTTATTTTCGGGGTATTTTTATATTGCACGGATAATCAGATAACAGACAGAAAAATACTATTTTTATTTTATTTAATATAAATAACAGAAAGTAAAAGTGGAATACAGAAGGTTGTGCCTTCTAGTTTCATCCATCTCATGCTCATCAAAAGGAATCCACTAACAAGGTTGATCAGGTCCTGTTAACAAACTCATTCCGAATAACATGGATTCGGAGAAATTTCGAATAACACTATGTTACCTCAACGGGGATATGCACATCCCCAATAATAAGAATATCATATTTCTTCTTGACAGTAGGAAGAGGAAATTCAAAACCTCCAAAAATAATCGATGGAATTTTTCCAATAGAATTGATATTGTGGACTTGAGGTTGTTTCCTTGGAAAGTGTACCGTATGCTCATTACCATTAACATGAAAAGTGACATTGCCTTTAGTGCAATCAATAACAGCCCCTGCAGTATTCAAAAAGGGTCTTCCAAGAATAATAGACATACTATCGTCCTCGGGAATATGAAGAATAACAAAGTTCGTTAAAATAGTAATGTTTGCAACTACAACAGGCACATCCTCACAAATGCCGACAGGTATAGCAGTTGATTTATCAGCCATTTGCAAAGATATTTCAGTAGGTGTCAACTTATTCAAATCAAGTCTACGATATAAAGAGAGAGGCATAGCACTAACACCGGCTCCAAGATCACATAAAGCAGTTTTAACATAGTTTCCTTTAATGGAGCATGGTATAGTGGGTACTCCTGGATCTCCAAGTTTCTTTGGTATTCCACCCTTAAAAGTATAATTACCAAGCATGGTTTTAGGTGTCAAAACCGGTGGATCTCGGGTAGGGGGTCCCGAACTGTGCATTTAGGCCGGATGGTAACAGGAGGCAGGGGACACGATGTTTTACCCAGGTTTGGGCCCTCTTGGTGGAGGTAAAACCCTACGTCCTGCTTGATTGATATTGATGATATGGGTAGTACAAGAGTAGTTCTACCACGAGATCAGAGAGCCTAAACCCTAGAAGCTAGCCTATGGTATGATTGTATGTTGTGATTGTTGTCCTACGGACTAAAACCCTTCGGTTTATATAGACACCGGAGAGGGTTAGGGTTACACAAGGTCGGTTACAAAGGAGGAGATATCCATATCCGTATTGCCTAGCTTGCCTTCCACGCCAAGTAGAGTCCCATCCGGACACGAGACGAAGTCTTCAATCATGTATCTTCATAGTCTAACAGTCCGGCCAATAGAGATAGTCCGGCTGTCCGGACCCCCTAATCCAGGACTCCCTCAGTAGCCCCTGAACCAGGCTTCAATGACGATGAGTCCGGCGCGCAGTATTGTCTTCGGCATTACAAGGCGGGTTCCTTCTCCGAATACATCACAGAAGAATTTGAATACGAGGATAGTGTCCGACCCTGCAAAATAAGTTCCACATACCGCCGTAGAGAGAATAATATTTTCGCAAATCCAATTTGCTGACTTGTTTTGGCAGCATGACGTTATGTCATGGCTCGGTGATTATTCGAACCGTTTCCTTCAACCAGCCCCGCACATAATGCGAGGCAGTTTTTCGACACGTCTTGTCAAAGCAGAGATCGTGTCCCCTTATTACATGATTCCCATTAATGCGGTCGTGGGTAACCCAACCGTGTCTAGGACTCCTAGATTATAGGCAAGTCCTAAACCGCTACGGAGAGGATGCTTGATATTCACCCTCTTTATAAAGGGACAAGGTTTTCGCTTTTTCCCTCTCTTGCTCAATCGAACCCTTCCCCCGCCTCGAGTTCCAACAGCCAAAGCCCAGGTTAGGTGCTCTGGATCTTCAATCATGTCCGGATCCAGCCTTCAAGGCCGATGGATGCCCTCCTCCGTTATGGAAGAGGACATCAAGAAGTTGACGGAGGCCAGATACCTGACCGCCGAGGTTTCGCATTGACTGCCTGCTCGAGGGCAGGTCGTCCCTACTCCCGAACCCAACGAGAACGTTGTGTTCGTCTCCCACTTCCTCCGAGGCCTAGGCCTCACTCTGGATCCCTTCGTCAGGGGTTTGATGTTCTATTACGGGCTAGATTTCCATGATCTAGCTCCAGACTCCTTTCTCCACATCTCGACATTTATTTTCGTGTGTGAGGCCTTCCTCCGCATTACCCCTCACTTCGGCCTGTGGCTCAAGACCTTTGAAGTGAAGCCGAAGATGATCGAGGGGCAGCATGCAGCGTGCGGAGGTGCATCAATAAGCAAGATGGCGGGAGCTCCATGGCCGAAAGGTTCCTTTCCAGAGGTGTCCGAATTATGGCAACGCGAGTGGTTTTACGTCACGGCTCCCAGAAGTGCCAAGTGGGCGGCTGCCCCCGCTTTCCGCTCGGGCCCCCACCACAACTGATGTCGTGGATTAGCAGAGGTCTGAGCTAGGGTCCAGCCAAGGACGTGCCTATGCTGCAAAGCCGCATTCGTGATCTCTTCGAGGGAGATTTTAATTTGGTCGTGGTAATACAAGTTATGCTGGTTCGTCAAGTCCATCCTTGCAAACGCCGGCCCCTTCGCTTGTGGGAGTTCAACCCAAAAGGACCTCGTGCCATTCAAAGTTTCCTCGGCCTGACGCACGAGGAGATGTACAAGTCATTCTTCGGACCTCAAATAGAGTGTCCGGATACTACCGAGGACGTGGGCCTGAGCAGTAACCGTGCCACCGAACAAGTAAGAAATCCTCTAGCCGAACATAGTGTCTTTTATTCATCATGAAGTTATTTCTGAGAGTTCGCTCTTTGACCAGGACTGGCTAACAAAGGCGAAGATGATATGGTGTTTGGCCCCCCTCCCTGAGGCTTTGGAAAATCTGGTATTGGAAAAGATGCTCGAGCTCGCACCTTGCCCGGAGCCCTCGAAGGAAGATACAGGGGGGACAATACGGGCGGACGCGGGCCCCCATCACTGCCGGTTCCAACCGAGGGAATGAGCGCCTCCATGAAGGAGGATAACCGGGGGAGGAAAAGGACTACTTCTGAGGATCCGGAGGCCGAGGCCTCCAAACGGGAGAAGAAGTCTCCCACAGAGGGTCCTGCCTCGGGGGGTGCTTTTGCCACACAAAGTCCGCGGGGGGATCAGCCCTCCAACGAGTCGTAAGTGATCCAAAAAATACTTTAATAGTGAAGGTATACTAACTTTCTTCTGAGAAAATAACCGCCGCATATATCTTGCAGTTCGGGTCTTAGCCCTTCTTAGCTGAGCTCGTCTTCGAGGGATCTTCTTCCAGTGATGATGAAGAGCGAAACGCCTCCCCTGGACTCCTCCGCTCAAGAAGCGGGCGAACCTGAAGTGTTGTCACGGAGGGCCTCTCGGGATCCGGTGAGGCCAGAAGATAATCCTATAGACCCCCGAAGTCCCCAGCATCCGGCTCTCGAGGGGAGCAAACAAAAGAGTCCGACACCATCTGGTATGCGGTCGGACGTTCTGAGGGAGCTGTTGGGCCAAGCGGCCATCTCGGAAGAACACCGTACGCTGATGGGTACGGTGATGGAAAGGATTTCGTCCACCGAAAGCGGATTACATGAAGCCTTTATGAGCCTACTGACAGGCTTTGAGGTACGTGAGATAATATGTGATAGTACCGCACATGTTAGGTGTGCCCTGTGTAGATAGTAGCCCCTGAGACTCTGGTTGTCGACGGGAACGGCGACGAACATAGGATCATAGTCCCAGGTAATAACCAGACTGCCTTTATGTGTAGGTGGTGGAAGCTCCGGTGGCTAGCCGGACTAGTGAGTTTGCCAAATTAAAACGGCAACTGGATGCGGCAGACGCCGACATCGAGCTTGTTAACAAGAGGCTTGACGAGGCACAGGGTAAGTGTTATTATCTGGTGAACGCCACATAGTAAGAGCAGCATGATGCCGGTATCTTTAATATGTTGTGACTGCAGATGGAGCTGCCACCGTGGAAACCTTGCGGGCAGAACTTGCCCGAGCCAAGGAACAAGCGAGGATTAGTAATGCGGCTGCTTTGAAGGCGGCCGAAGAGTTGAAAGCCGAGAAGGCCGCACATTGCGAGAGCCAAGAGAAGATGGCCAAGATGGCCGTAGAATTAAAAGACACTGCCGGCCGTTGCCATGTCCTTGAAAAAGAAAACCTGGCGAAGGCAACGGACCTTGAGAAGGCCACGATGGTGGACAAATACACCCGCTCTGCTATGAGAGCAAAGAAGAAGCAGGTGCGGGAAGCCGGGGATATTGCGGCTGGGAAGCCCTTCATGCTACGGAGGAAGTTAGGAGATCCACGGTATGCCCCTCTGGATCGGCTGTGGAGTTCGGCAGATGCGTATATGGACTTAGCGGCGAGCGCTGCCGATGCGGCCAAGTACTTCCAAGGTCAAATAGATCGTGAAGTGGACAAGTTGTTCTGGTCGCAATTCAACGTTCCAGAGCGTCCGCTTCCTTTGACTGATCAGCTAGCCGAATGGGCCAAACTAAATAGGTTGCCCGGACTCGCCATGAGGTCTGTCGTGGATCAGCTATGGCCGGAAAAGCAAAAGCCGAATAGTTATTTTAGCTTAGTGTAGTAGGTCCTTGGTGCGGTGCCGTGCATTGATGCGATGAAGAGGTCGGCATGCATAGAAGGCTCGCAGATGGCCCTTGCCCGTGTTAAAGCATAATGGGCGGAGATGGATGATACCACTGTTGCGACGCAGGGTCCGGCCATAGGCCGGGGGGCTGCCGAGCGCTATTTCGAGGAAGTTCTCGAGGGTGCTCGTTTGATAGAGGCCCAGTGCTCGAAGAATATTATGTTTGAGTGATGTGTATTTTGATTGTAAACACAATGTTTTTATGAAATTTTATAAGGCTATGTTTATAGTTTTGCCCAAAAGTAATATGATGCCTCCTGTGTGGCCGTTTATGTATACATGTGTATAACCTGAAAGATTGCAGTCGTCGGCTTCAGCCCCCACGCATATAATGCGGAGGTGCTCGCAAAAAACGCATGTTCACACTTAACCTAACATCTTGGTGAGGTGATAGCGCAGCGAACGAGGCAACCAGACTTTGGTGCTTTTCGACACGTCTGCTGACATAGGAGTTTGACAGTGGGGCTACTAGATAGCCCCTGGTGGCTCCGCACTCTCCCGGTCTCGGGGTGTGTACACGCCTAGCCGGGAAACGGCCCTTCGTTAAGGCGGAGGAATTCTAACATCCTTATAGGTCATCATTGGTTGAACAGTCTCACGCTATATCATGACAGTCAGTTTTCGGCTTTCTCTACTAAGGTGCTCGTTCGGATGAACCAGGGCACAATCGCAGTAGTTCTCCTGGTGCTACCTTAGCCGGTAAGGCGGAACGTAAGGCACCAAAACACAGGAGCTGGGCAAACCCAACATTTTACCAAAGACAATTATTCAGAGCTGATGCATATAAGGCCAAACTCGCGACACCGAACACTCCCTAAGGTATTCGGTCTTTATGGTATAAACCGGGCCTAAATAGTGCCCTTTGTAAGAAGCCCCTTGTGTCTAGGTACGTGCATTATTCTGACGTGGCCACATGCCAAGACGTCAGCATCCTTCTCAATTGTGCTGAGAATTCGGTGGATGTGTATCAACAAGAGACAGTAAAAAAGGTTTACGCAGGGTCTTAGTCTAACCTGTGTCTCCGTTGTGTTGTATCCTGGACGGGTGTGGTGATGAAGCTATGTACCTAGGGTAGGGGCATGGACCTGTCCTAAGAGCCCTACCCAAGGACATCCCTGGAAGAAGTCACCTTTCAATCGACTTGAAGGTATCCCACTCGACGGATTCAAGACACTCGACCACGAAGCCAACCACTCGACTGACAGGAGATCTAAAGTCACTCCGCAAGCAAACGGTCAGCCATTAAGTAGTCTTTATGGTCATCATAGCACTTTATTAGGGACGTTACCAGTAACGCCCAGTCTTAATGTATTTTAACCCTGCATTACTGAGGGCCGGAGGGGTCTGACGAACTCTATATAAGCCACCCCCCTCCTCAGTAGCAAGGGTTCGCACCCCTGTAACTCATACACACATAATCCAGTCGACCGCCTCCGGGCACCGAGACGTAGGGCTGTTACTTCCTTTGCGAAGGGCCTGAACTCATACGTCCTGGTGTATTTACAACTTCTCCAAAGCTGAGATCTAGCCTCTCCATACATACCCCCCTACATCACTGTCAGAGTTAGAACCACGACAGTTGGCGCCCACCATGGGGCCGGAGTCTTAGCGCCTAGTTGGAGAAGTTGCGATTTTTCTGATCCCTTTGATCATGGTTTCGTGCGGAGTTTTGGTGGAGGGCCGCGAGATCCGTCTCGGCGCACTCACGTTCATCGCCGATGACTCCGCTTGGCTTCAGGAGGCTCCACTCGACATCGACGCCCTCCCCGTCCGCGGTGCGACGCACTTCCTCGCATGTGTTCGTGGCGTCCTCCTGCGGCAGCCGTCGACCCAGTATCGGTCAGCTCCCGTGTCATCTTCCCGCCCTGTCTCCCACCGGCGCAAGCGCTCCGGTCGGTCGAGACTTCAGAGGTGGGTGAGGCATGCCGTGGCCCGCCAGTCGACAGCCCCACAAGTCGCGGCAATCGAGCCCGACGAATCCCTCTACGGCCTGTTCGACCTGTCGACTGGCTCCACGGAGACCGCATCCGAGTGCGACAGCAGCGACCCAGCGGCTGAGGTTCTGGCGATCGATGGAACACACAATCCTCCCGGTTTCCCTCGCACCAATGGAGGCGCGGGTGGAGGCAACCCGTCGCATCCCCACGATGAGTATCTCCCCGAACCTCTCACATCATTGCAGCAAGAGGAGCTTCACCACCGGAACATGGATGCACTCCACACTCCTATCATCGGAGAAACCCCCGAGGCCCGGGCCTTGGAGGACGCGCGCTTGGCTAACTTGGACGAGCGCACTCGACTGGAGAATCTCCAGCGAATACTCGACGAGCAAGCGCGTCCGCGAGCTCCCGAGTCCAGTCAACATTAGCTCTTCCCGCCTACGCAGGTATATCGAACCCCTGTTCAGAATTTGGCAGCCGCGGCCCATATAGCGGAATCGATTCAACCCTCCGAGTCAGAGGCTGGCAGGGGCTTGTTGCAAATCAGAGCATTTCTTCGGGCAGCGGGGAACCAGAATTCCGATGTTTCTCAATCGCGGAATAGGATCCACAGTCGATCTGTTGCAACGGATACAGTCGAGTCGGCTCACAGCCCAAGATCACCCCCGAGGCGTGAGGGACGCGGAGACCGGCACGATCAGTACAGAAGAAATGAGCAGTATGATCACCGGTTCGATCGACGTCGAGTGCCAACTCCTCCCCCGAGGAGTGGGTCATATGCGCCTCGACAGCAGGATGACAGACACCCTCATAGTGTTGGGTGGAGGGTTCCAGTCGACCCTAGGGACCCAGGCTTTGATGCAAGATCCATCCTCGTTCAGGGTCTGGTTGACAGGAACAGAGCTCACCGAGAAGGCCACGACAGAGATGCGCCTGCCAGCAGCAGAGTACGTGTTTTGGGGCCAGAGTGTTTCAGTCGAGCCATCAGAGCCGCAGTGATTCCTCCCAACTTTAGGTTGGCGACTGGAGTAAGCAAGTTCACCGGTGAGTCTAAGCCTGACACTTGGCTCGAAGATTACCGAGTGGCTGTCCAGATTGGCGGTGGCAATGATGAGGTGGCTATGAAGCATTTGCCTCTCATGTTAGAGGGCTCAGCCAGAGCGTGGCTGAATCAGTTAGCACCCAGCAGCATCTACACTTGGGAGGACCTCTCCCGAGTGTTTGTTACAACCTTTGAAGGAACATGCAAGCGACCCGTAGGCCTTACAGAATTGCGGTCTTGCGTGCAGAAACCGAATGAAACTCTGAGGGATTACATCCAGAGGTGGATCACATTGCATCACACAGTTGAGAATGTACCAGATCATCAAGCAGTTTGTGCCTTTAAAGAAGGCGTTAAGTACAGAGAATTGAATCTGAAGTTCGGTCGAACCGGAAAGATGTCTCTAAATCGGATGATGGAGATCGCCACCAAATACGCTAATGGCGAAGACGAAGATCGACTCTGCAGTGGCAAGCACAAGGCAGTCGCCCAAGAAACCGGAGGAAATTCCAGCCGGAAACAGAAGCTGAAGGCCGAGCCAGTCGCCCCTGGGGAGGCCCTGGCCGTAACCCAGGGAAAATTCAAGGGAAAACCCAAGGGGCCCTGGAAACCCCAAGAAAGTCAAGGATCAAGATGGAAATGATGTTTTGGATCTGCCATGTCACATCCACGCCAAGAAAGATGAAGAGGGTAATCTTATTTACCCAAAGCATACCACTCGACAGTGCCGGCTCCTGATCCAGCAGTTTCAGGGCAAGCAGTCCAAAGACAAGGAAAAAGAGTCAGACAGAGTTGAGGACAAAGAAGATAGTGACGATGGATACCCCCAAGTCAATTCCACCCTGATGATTTTTGCTGATGTCGAAAGCAAAAGTCGACTGAAAGTCATTAACCGTGAGGTGAATATGGTTGCTCCGGCAACACCCAGTTACCTGAAATGGTCTTAGACTGCCATCACATTCGACCAGTCTGATCACCCTACGCACATTGCCACCCCTGGGAGGCAAGCTTTGGTGGTCGACCCAGTTGTCGAAAGCACTCGACTGACCAAAGTCCTGATGGATGGTGGCAGTGGCCTGAACATACTGTATGCAGAAACATTGAAAGGGATGGGCATTCCGATGTCCAGGCTCAGTACCAGTAACATGAGCTTCCACGGAGTCATTCCTGGGAAGAAAGCCAAATCACTCGGCCAGATTGCTCTTGATGTGGTTTTCGGTGATTCAAAGAATTACGGCAAGGAAAAGTTGACATTCGAGGTTGTGGACTTCCAAAGTGCTTATCATGCCATTTTGGACAGGCCAGCTTATGCACGCTTCATGGCTCGACCGTGTTATGTGTATCTCAAACTGAAGATGCCTGGCCCCAGAGGTGTGATCACTGTTACAGGCAATCGAAAGAAAGCAAAAGAGTGTTTTCAGAAAGGCTCAAAGATTGCTGATGCTCAGATGGCAGTGGTCGAGCTGCAAGAGTACCAGAAGACTGCCGATGCGAGTGAATTGCTACGAGCCAAGAAGCCTGCTTCAGAATCAGCTTTTCAGTCGTCCGGTGAAACAAAGCCAGCCCACATTCACCCGACCGACCCCAATGCTGCCCCGACTCACATCTCAACGACGCTCGACTCCAAATAGGAAGAAGTGCTCATCCAGTTCCTCCGTGAGAACTGGGACATCTTCGCATGGAAGCCCTCTGACATGCCTAGAGCACCATCGACGAGTCGACCCAAAATTTAAGCCTGTGAAAGAACATATTCGACGGTCCGCCTTCCAGAAGAGGAAAGCTATTGGCGAGGAGGTGGCTCGGCTCTTAGCAGCGGAGTTCATCCGAGAGATTTACCACTCCGAGTGGCTCGCCAATGTTGTCATGGTCCCCAAGAAGGACAAGTCACTTCGCATGTGCATTGATTTTAAACATATCAATCGGGCCTGCCCGAAAGATCATTTTCCTCTCCCTCGCGTCGACCAAATAGTCGACTCGACCGCGGGGTGCGAGCGATTGTCTTTTCTGGGCGCCTATTCCGGGTACCATCAGATCCGTCTGTATGGACCCGACGAGATCAAAACAACTTTCATCACTCCATTCGGATGCTTCTGTTATGTCACCATGCCATTCGGCCTTAAGAATGCCGGAGCCACGTTCATGAGGATGATTCAGAAGTGTTTACTCACCCAAATCAGTCGGAATGCGGAGGCATACATGGATGATATTGTGGTTAAGTCACAAAAAGGTTCCAACCTGCGGACTGACCTTGCTGAAACCTTTGCAAACCTCAGGAGGTATGATATCAAGCTCAATCCATCAAAGTGCACATTCGGAGTTCGAGGTGGAAAGTTACTCGGTTTTCTCGTTTCCGAACGGGGAATCGACGCCAATCTTGAAAAAGTCGGTGCCATACTCCGGATGAAGCGTCCTGTGCGTGTGCACGATGTCCAGAAGCTTACAGGTTGCTTGGCCGCTCTAAGTCGATTCATTTCTTGTCTTGGTGAAAAGGTGTTGCCTCTTTACCGACTGATGAAGAAGTCTGACAAGTTCGAGTGGACTCCAAAAGCTGATGCAGCATTTGCAGAGCTCCAAGCTCTGCTCTCCACCCAGCCGGTGCTTGTTGCCCCAATCAGTAAAGAGCCTCTGCTGCTTTACATTGCGGCCACGGGACAAGTTGTCAGTACAGTACTTACGGTCGAGCGGGAAGAAGAAGGAAAGGCCTTCAGAGTTCAGCGCCCAGTATATTATGTGTCTGAAGTTTTGACCCCTTCAAAACAAAGATATCCTCATTACTAGAAGCTCGTATATGGGATTTATATGACCACGAAGAAGGTTGCTCATTACTTCTCTGACCACTCCATTACATTCATCAGCGACGCCCCACTGTTAGAGATTCTGCACAATAGAGATGCAACTGGTCGAGTGGCAAAGTGGGCGATTGAACTCCTTCCCCTGGATATTAAGTTTGAAGCAAAGAAGGCTATCAAGTCCCAAGCAATCGCATATTTCATCGCCGAGTGGATTGAACAACAACTTCCGACTCAAATTCACTCGGAGCACTGGACCATGTTCTTCGATGGATCTAAGATGCTAAATGGTTCCGGTGCTAGGGTAGTATTAGTCTCCCCCCAAGGAGAAAAGCTCAGATACGTTCTCCAGATTCACTTCGATTCCTCCAATAATGAAGCAGAATATGAAGCACTTTTGTATGGGTTGCGCATGACCATTTCACTCGGCGTCCGTCGCCTCATGGTCTATGGCGACTCAGATTTGGTGGTCAATCAAGTGATGAAGGAGTGGGATGTCAGAAGTCCGGCAATGACTGGTTATTGCAATGCAGTGAGAAAGTTAGAAAAGAAATTCGAGGGGTTAGAGCTTCATCACATCCCCCGACTGAAAAATCAAGTGGTTGACGATTTGGCAAAGATAGGCTCCAAGAGAGAAGCCATTCCCAGCAACGTGTTCCTGGAGCACATCCACTCACCGTCAGTCCAAGAAGATCCTTTTACAGAAGAAGCCCCACAGCCGAAAAGTGCCACAGATCCGACTGAAGTCGAAGTTCGTGCTGTGGTCGACCTAATCATGGAAGTCTTGGCAATCACTCCCGACTGGACGATACTGTACATCGCGTATATCCTGAGGAAAGAACTCCCGGAGGACGAGGAAGAGGCTCGACAGATCGTCCGTCGATCCAAGGCCTTCACAGTCATAAAGGGACAGTTGTATAGAGAAAGCGCGACTGGAATCGGTCAGAAGTGCATAACACCAGAAGAAGGTCAGATAATCCTTGATGATATCCACTCGGGGACCTGTGGTCACCATGCGTCTTCTCGGACCATTGTGGCTAAAGCATACCGAGCAGGATTTTACTGGCCAAGAGCAAATGAAATGGCAAAGGAGATAGTAGACAAGTGTGGAGGGTGCCAGTTCTACTCCAACATGTCACACAAGCCTGCATCAGCCCTGAAGACCATTCCACTCGTCTGGCCTTTCGCTGTTTGGGGACTGGACATGGTTGGCCCGTTGAGAACAGGCAGGAGCGGCTTCACTCATGTGCTTGTGGCAGTCGACAAGTTTACCAAATGGATCGAAGCTAAACCTATCAAGAATCTTGACGCCTGCACTGCTATCAGTTTCATCAGGGAGTTAACATTCAGATATGGAGTCCCGCATAGCATCATCACTCACAATGGATCAAACTTTGATTCGGACAAATTCAGAGCTTTTTGCGCCTCACAAGGCACACGAGTCGACTACGCATCGGTCACCCATCCCCAGTCGAATGGACAAGCTGAAAGGGCAAATGGTCTGATTCTCAAAGGACTAAAGCCTCGACTGATGCGTGATCTCAAGCACGCGGCAGGTGCTTGGGTCGACGAGCTTCCGTCAGTTCTATGGGGATTGAGGACCACCCCAAACCGGTCGACTGGAAGAACTCCATTCTTTCTGGTTTATGGAGCCGAAGCAGTTCTGCCAAGTGATCTTCTTCACAACGCACCCCGAGTCGAACTTTGTACCGAAGATGAAGCAGAACAAGCCCGGCAAGACGCAGTCGACCTCTTAGAAGAAGAGAGGGAAATGGCCATGATCAGATCGACCATTTATCAACAAGACTTGCGTCGATTCCATGCCAGGAATGTGAAGAGTCGAGCCATCCAAGAAGGAGATTTGGTCCTCAGAGTGGATCAACAGAAACCACACAAGCTTGCTCCTACTTGGGAAGGCCCCTTCATCGTCACCAGAGTCCTCCACAATGGAGCATATCACCTCTACAATGTTGATCACCAGATCGACGAGCCGCGAGCTTGGAATGCGCAACTGCTCCGCCCCTTCTACACTTGAGCTCTCTCTCGGATAAGATGTAATAAGAAAAACTTCTGCAGTTCATTTTTATCAAAGACAAGAGTGTTCCAATAATTGCTGTCACTTTTGTTTGCATACGAAATCCCCCAGTGGGTGACTTAGCTGCGAATCCGTTTCGCCTAAGTTTGTTAAAAAAATCCTAACGAGTGGAGAGCAAACCTCCCACTCGGGGGCTTAGCTGCAGCCCAGTGCTCGCCTAAGAGTTTTACAATCCTGCCGAGTGGCGAGCCAGACTCCCACTCGGAGGCTTAGCTGCAGCCCAGTGCTCGCCTAAGTGTTTAAAAAATCCTACCGAGTGGAGAGCAAACCTCCCACTCGGGGGCTTAGCTGCAGCCCAGTGCTCGCCTAAGAGTTTTAAAATCCTGCCGAGTGGCGAGCCAGACTCCCACTCGGAGGCTTAGCTGTAGCCCAGTGCTCGCCTAAGTGTTTAAAAAATCCTACCGAGTGGAGAGCAAACCTCCCACTCGGGGGCTTAGATGCAGCCCAGTGCTCGCCTAAGAGTTTTAAAATCCTGCTGAGTGGCGAGCCAGACTCCCACTTGGAGGCTTAGCTGCAGCCCAGTGCTCGCCTAAGTGTTTAAAAAATCCTACCGAGTGGAGAGCAAACCTCCCACTCGGGGGCTTAGCTGCAGCCTAGTGCTCGCCTAAGAGTTTTAAAATCCTACCGAGTGGCGAGCCAGACTCCCACTCGGAGGCTTAGCTGCAGCCCAGTGCTCGCCTAAGTGTTTAAAAAATCCTACCGAGTGGAGAGCAAACCTCCCACTCGGGGGCTTAGCTGCAGCCCAGTGCTCGCCTAAGAGTTTTAAAATCCTGCCGAGTGGCGAGCCAGACTCCCACTCGGAGGCTTAGCTGCAGCTCAGTGCTCGCCTAAGTGTTTAAAAATCCTACCGAGTGGAGAGCAAACCTCCCACTCGGGGGCTTAGCTGCAGCCCAGTGCTCGCCTAAGAGTTTTAAAATCCTGCCGAGTGGCGAGCCAGACTCCCACTCGGAGGCTTAGCTGCAGCCCAGTGCTCGCCTAAGTGTTTAAAAAATCCTACCGAGTGGAGAGCAAACCTCCCACTCGGGGGCTTAGCTGCAGCCCAGTGCTGGCCTAAGAGTTTTAAAATCCTGCCGAGTGGCGAGCCAGACTCCCACTCGGAGGCTTAGCTGCAGCCCAGTGCTCTCCTAAGTGTTTAAAAAATCCTACCGAGTGGAGAGCAAACCTGCCACTCGGGGGCTTAGCTGCAGCCGAGTGCTCGCCTAAGAGTTTTAAAATCCTGCCGAGTGGCGAGCCAGACTCCCACTCGGAGGCTTAGCTGCAGCCCAGTGCTCGCCTAAGTGTTTAAAAAATACTACCGGGTGGAGAGCAAACCTCCCACTCGGGGGCTTAGCTGCAGCCCAGTGCTCGCCTAAGAGTTTTAAAATCCTGCCGAGTGGCGAGCCAGACTCCCACTCGGAGGCTTAGCTGCAGCCCAGTGCTCGGCTAAGTGTTTAAAAAATCCTACCAAGTGGAGAGAAAACCTCCCACTCGGGGGCTTAGCTGCAGCCCAGTGCTCGCCTAAGAGTTTTAAAATCCTACCGAGTGGTGAGCCAGACTCCCACTCGGAGGCTTAGCTGTAGCCCAGTGCTTGCCTAAGTGTTTAAAAAATCCTACCGAGTGGAGAGCAAACCTCCCACTCGGGGGCTTACCTGCAGCCCAGTGCTCTCCTAAGAGTTTTAAAAATCATACCGAGTGGAGAGCAAACCTCCCACTCGGGGGCTTAGCTGTAGTCCAAGTACTCGCCTAAGTTTGAAAAATCGTACCGAGTGGAGAGCAAACCTCCCACTCGGGGGCTTAGCTGCAGCCCAGCGCTCGCCTAAGTACGGAACACAACCCAACCTGCAAGGACGACGAGGCGCAAATCGACTGCTACCTTCTCCTTCGGAGCTGCACCACAAATACAAGGTTATTTCGAGTGAAGATCTAGTTCCACTCGACGGATTGACCACGAAGATATTCAACAATAAATCAAGTTCAAATAAGACCCAAAGGTCCCAGGCCTCAGATCAAAGTACTCAAGCCCTCGGCTCGACAGAGTTTAACGGTTACAAAATCCACTCGGCATTCCGAGGCAAATTTAAAGTGAAGCATAAAAGTTTTTCATTCCTCAAGCGAAGGACTGGAAGGGGCGATGAACTCGTCCAAGTCGATCCCGTCTGCAATACAAGTAGCAGCTGCAATGAAAGTCTCCATGAAGTCTTGAAAGTTGTGCTTCCTGGTATTGGCAACTTGGATGGTGGCCAGCTTTTCTTCTGGCGCCTCCTTGCAATGGACGCGGACCAGAGACAGAGCGACATCAGCACCACATCTAGCAGAAGATTTCTTCCATTCCGCCACTCGACCCGGGACTTCATCCAGTCGAACCATCAGGGACTCGAGGTCGTTCTGAAGCGCCGTTCCAGGCCAGAGTGATGTGTCGATCCGCGACATCGCAACCTTCAGCCGAGCAAGATAGTCAACAACGCTGGTAACACGAGACTCCAGTCGGAGCACGTTCATAGCAGCCTCGTCCTTCACGAGAGAATTGGCGGGATCCAAGCCTGGCTCCACTCGACTGGTTTCCTCTTTGAAGCTCTGGCAGAATTCTGCAAACACGATTCAAGAATAAGACAGTGGCCTTACGCGGGCTTGGTAACTGCAAGACAGCCGGGTCGGAGTAATTACCTTCGAGCATGACGAACAGCTTCTTGGCAAGTCCACCGAGATAAGCCTCCAGATCGTTTACCTTCCCCGCCAGCTCACCCGCCTGGTCGTGCAGAACCATCTTGTCGTTCTTCAGTCGGCTGACCTCTTGATTAGCTGTCTCGAGAGCAGTTTTCAATCTGGAGTTCTCTTGTTCAAGAGTTCCAACCGAAGCCAGTTTCTCTTCTGCAAGCTTCATTTTGCTCAAGGCCTCCTTCTGTGCTTCGGCAAGATCTTGATCCTTCTTCTTCAGAGCTTCCTCCAGTTTATCTACAGAACGTCGAGTGAACTCAAAATCAAGAACGGGCAATAAAGGAAAGTCACTCGTCAAGAATGAGAAACCTCACCAGCTGTCATGGATTTATCACGGCAGATGTCCTAGCGAAAGGACTTAGTCGTGGAGCCATCGCTACGAGTTTACTTGAAGGGGTTAAAGCGGACACAAAGACACGAGGGGTTTATACTAGTTCGGCCCCTTCGATGAAGGTAAAAGCCTACGTCTAGTTGTGATGGAATTGATGTGGTCTCGATGGCTAGGGAGCAAACAAGCTTCGCCTAGACTCGAGTTGTCGTCTGTTCTCCCTGAACCGCCGCCGGGTCGTCCCCTTATATACACGGGTGACGCCCGTCGGTCCGAAGAGTCCCAGCCGGTCCATACTCGTATCCCGGTTGGTATCTCTCTGTTCCTAACTTATAATACAAGTTACATATCCGGCCGGTTTACGGCTACAGGTTCTAAACCGACTATAGGCCTTGGGCCTTCATCTGCTTATACCACTAATGAAGTTAACCCGGCCCAAGTAGGCCGGTTTACGCCTAGTGGTAATATCCCCAACATTAGGCCCCAGATTGATTTGAACTGGTTCATGTCAATCCTTCACAAAATCTTGTGTCTTGGACATCTTCTCGTAATTGGTAAACCGCCATGTCGTCATCATTTCTGGTTGCTGTGAACCGGCATGACGTCATCATGAAATTTTATCATTTATAACGCCCTCTTTTAATAATAGCTCCTGTATCCGCGTGCTTGACCTAGCTCTTTTGCCTTATAAATAAGACCGAAGGGTCATTTCTTTCACTTTCCCTTCGTCCCTTCTTCTTCGTCTTCCTTGCGTCGCCAGCCTTGGAGCTCCGCCACCGCTGTCAACCTCTGCCTCGCCTTGGGCCGCTGCATCAACCTGAACGTACCAGAGCATTGCAGCATCTTTCCGCATCTTCTTCGTTCCCGGTAAGCTTTCTCCTCCTCTTGCCCTAGATCTGTTCTTAGGGTTCCATGTTCGCGCTGTGTTCATCGCATGCTCATACCTGTTTTCTGACCTTGAATGAATCTGTGAACCCCTGCTGCGTTTAGTAGTAGCCTTTAAGCATCCACCTGTAGTTTCTCATCTAAGTCCATATATTTCTCGCACATACCCGCTCAATGGTTCACTTCTGTTTCTGCCTTACTCTCCAGAATACTTTCTGTTTTTGTGAGCTCGCTGTAGATCCGCGGCTGTGATAAGATCCTGTGAAACTTGTTTCTGCGTATCTAGTTATCCGTAGATTCAATTTCTTCCGATGCTTAGATCAGGCGGTTTAACTTTATAATAGACAAAAAGTTACCAAACCGGTATATACCATTAGTCCCCTGGTTGAACCGCCAGAATCCACATGATGCCGCATTATGGAAGACTGGTTTATACGTACTGCCTCCGGTCTACCGTAGTTTAGATCAACACCTTCTTTTATCCAGCATGTTCTTGAACCGGATCACCTATTTCTTGTAGATCTCGTCATGGCCAAACAAGTGTATGAGTGCAATTGGGTTCCTTCTCGCGTCACGGAATCACAGTTGGACGATCTAGTCTTGATCGGCGCTTTAGACAGTAAAGATACGATCCACTGGAGGGTTCCTGGAAATGAATGTCCTCCCACCCCACAGGAAGGAGAGGTTGTGTTCTTCGCAGATCACTTGGCCCGGGGCTTCAAACCGCCCGGTTCTAAATTTTACCGGGATGTGTTAGCCAATTTTCAGCTCCGTCCACAGGATATTGGCCCCAACTCTATTACCAATCTATGCCACTTTCAAGTGCTCTCTGAGGCATACCTTCAAGAGGAGCCTTCAGTTGAGTTGTTTAGAAACCTCTTCCATTTAAACCGTCGCACTGAATTCACCGATGGCCCCAACACTGAATTGGGCGGTATGGCCATTCAAAAGAGGAAGGAGATCACTTATCCTCACGTCAAACTCCACAGTCACCCCAAGGAGTGGAATGCAACTTGGTTTTATTGCAAGGATACCTCCCCTGATAATGAAAATCCCTTGCCCGGCTTCCGCCTGGAACGGCTCAGCAACACGCACCCTTTTCCACAAAGACTAAGCGCCAAGGAAAGGATTAAATACGCTCCGCAATTGTCCAAGCTCCGAGCTTTTATGGCCAACGGCTTAACGGGAATAGATCTTGCCCGCTGTTGGATATCATGGAGCATACTGCCTCTGAGCCGACGCTCTAGTTTGATGTGCCAGTATACTGATAGTGTCGATGACCCACTCCGACACACTAAAATCCAACTCCCCGATGACGAAGTCACAGAATCTGTGAAAAAGATGCTGAATGAACCGGAGCACCTCTGTGCTCAAACCGGTCTGCCTCCTTACTGCACCACCAACAAACCGCCAGCGGTAATATTTTAATTGCTCTATTGTTGAACCGGTTACTGCTTTATATGTTTGCCATTTAATTACTGCTGATCCAGGGCGATAATCCGTTTTGGAGCAAGAAACTTCTTCAAGAAAAAACGGAGAAAGCAGGGCGGCCAATCCGTCCCAAGACCAAGGTTATTAAGAAGCCAGCTCATAAGAGAAAAACCACCGCTTCATCTGATCCAGCTATTGATGATGATGTGGGTAACCCGGACCTTGAGGTAGAACTTGACTCGCTTGGCTTATTTTTTACACGCCTTATTGATGATGATGCTTGTCAGGATGACGCTGAAGCCAGCAATGCGGAATTATTTGAGGTAACTATTCTCTCTTCCGATTCAGAAATCTTGCCCTTGCCAAAACTTCGACAGGCAAAACGGAAAGTTAAATTTTCTCATCCTCTTGCTTATTTGGATCCTAAATTTCATATGAAGATTCAGCAACATGAAGTTCGCCGCACAACCCGGCACAGTGGCCAGGTAGTTACCTCCAGCGGTTTACCAAACAGTCCGGTTCGAAAACGCCGCTCTGAGGTCTCTGACCTTTTTGTTGATTTACATCCTAAAGCGGGTTTCTTCCGTCAACCTCTTAACCCATCCGACTCCAATTATCAGTTTACTTCTCATTCATCTTCTGGTGAATCGTCGGCCACTCAGCTGCCACCGTTAAAAATGGTTCTTGGGTAAGCTAAGCTGAACATATGCTTCCAGTACACTATGCAATGGCTTATGCTTTTCCTTGACTCTTTGATTTTCTTTCAGGGCCAAACCTAAACCGAGCAAGAAAGCCCGCCTGGATAAAGCGGCTGAAGAAGATGTGGCCCCAGAACATGACCCAGCGCCGGATCGTGAAATGTTTATTTCTGAAGATATCCCCAATGATCCTCCTTTGCAAGACGACGTTATTCCCGAAGAAGGGCTTATTAATACTCTAGCCTCTGCTGATCCGCCTGCCAGCTCCATCCATATTGAGAAATCCCACACTCCTGCTGACCAAACGGCCGCGCCAACACAAACTGGCAAGTCCAAAGATGATGATGTTGTGATTACCGGTGTGGGCCACTCTGAACCCGGGAATCCTGTCACCCTTACCAAGCACACCATCAAAGAGGATTTTTCCGCTTTGAACAAAGAAAAATGGGATGTTGAACTAGAGACATATGCTGCTCTGAGTGCCCAAGATCTTCACTCCGGCTATTTAAACCGGCTTTACACTAGCCGTGACTGTGAAGCTGGTCTGGTCAAAATGATGAGGGATAAATTTGAGGTAACTTACTTCTTTCCTTGCTGCCATTACCTCCATCCTTCTAGCCCCCAAGGGCCGGTTTGTAACGTTAGCCAAACCGGGACTTTGATCTTGATCAAATAGCCATTAGCCCCCAAGTGCCAAGTTGAATACTTGTATTGAGCTTGGGACTTTGTAATCGAGTAATATATAAAAATTGAAGGTGCATTAGCCCCCAAGTGTCAGGCATATAACTTTGTTATGTGGTTGATACTTCAATTTCTTGGATCGCCTGTGCAAAGCTTAAACGCTGTCTGTATGCAGGCTAAGGTGAAAATCAAGGAGGACCGGATTGCCGATTTACAGGAGGCCTTGAAAACCCAGCAGGCTGAAACAGATAAGGCAAGCAAGAATTAACCTGCGCCTTGAGCACTGCTGAACGGCTGAAAGAAGGCTTCAAGAAAGAGCGGGCTGACTGGGCCACTGAGAAGGCTGGTTTAACCAAAAGAGCGGAAAATGCTGAAGCTGCCCTTAAACCGGTGGTGGATGAACTGACGGCCGTACAGCGGCAAATACACTCCATGACTGCTGCAATATTTGGTAAGCTCCTTGTAACTTCTGTGATAATTTGAACCTGCTGTAGCGTAAATCCGGTTTGAGATCATTCCAATCTTGTTGTAGGCACACGTATTGGGCACTTAGGAAATGATGTGCGGAAGAAATTGAAAGTTGCCTACACCTTGGTGGAACAATTGTATACCGGAGCCCAACGGATCATCACCACAGCTTCTCACAACAACCCGGCGCCCTCTTTAATCCAGGACACTCTTAGCAAGTTGTCAATGCTTCCAGCCCGGATTGAGGAGCTGAAAAAATCTGCTGCTCGAACCGGAGCTATTAACGCTTTGATCCGGGCAAAGGCATGGGTGCCAGATTTCGACCCTGTGGAAGCATCTCAAGGCTATCCCAGCCTGAAGGAAGATGGCTCTGAATTTAACGAAGAGGATTTAAGGGCAATAAACCGTGCAGTGCGCCCTCTGGCTTGTCAGCTAGCTGAAGAGGCAGACTTGACGCATTATCAAGCACAATACAATGACCAGAACAAGCGAGTGCCTGCCCCAACTCTTGAAGCGGAGAATGTGATCCCTCCAATCCATAAGCACACTTACGCTCCTGATATTGAACCGTCTTCCCTAATCCATGAAGAGGCTGTTTTCCAAGCTTTAATGGGAATCGACTGGACCACTGTTGATTTCCAGCCAATGGGTAGAGACGAGGAAGCTGAAGTGGCGGATGATGAGGAGCAGGCTTGAACCGGAAGCCGGTTTGGATAGTTGTCTTTGGCATCTTTCCAAAAGAACAATGATCTTATTTGGGCACTGTGCTGCCTTGTAATAGAATAGTTAATACTTCTGCTTTGAATATGCCTTCGCGCATAAGTACTGAAGCTTTTGTTTGAAAAACTTCAATTCATATTTCCTGCCATGTCTGGGCATGAAGATGGCTTAGCCAAGCTTGAAGCGGAGGTTTTATAAACCATTACCATCAATAAGGGGGAGAAAACAGCTCCCGTAAAAAGGAAAAACGGGCATACTTATCCGGATTAAAGGGGAATCAAATCCATCAGCTGAACCGAAAAAAGGGGTGTTTGCTGACACAAAAGAAATCCAACAAAAACAAAGAACAAACAAACCATGAAAATAACATGGAAGCAAAGGCAATGATAAAACCCGTTTGTAAAAATATGCTATACTGAGCTGATCAGATGGTATTACCATGGTCGGACAGGACCAAGCCCCCAATAGGAGTGACAATGATTCAAGTCAGCCAGGTCCCCAAATGATTCGTGGCATATATGCCAGATCAAGAGGCGTGGCAATGGTTCGGGTTCGACCAAGCCCCCAAGTGATTTTGTGGCCTTAGGCCGACCAAGAGGCGTGACTGGTTCAGACTTGACCATGTCCCCAAGTGATCTGGTGGCTGTCGCCTATCAAAAGGTGTCGCGTTGGTTCGGACACGACCAAGGCCCCCAGTGATATATAAAAAGCAAATGTCAAGGGGTAAACCGAAGTCCGCTTTAAAAGCAGAACCACTCCATGTAACCACGCATGATAAGAAAGACAGAGACCCCGCTTTAGCTGAGGCTCCAGTTTTATTATATCAAAGATAATATATACACTGTCATGATATGTACATAGATAGAGCCGATGGCTCAAGTGTAGTAAGGCCGAAGGTGAGCTATATTCCACGGCCTGTTGGTCTCCTCGTCTGATGTACGTGAGTCTTTATGCTCTCGAATATCAATCAGATAATACGACCCGTTGTGCAGATTCTTGCTGACCACGAAAGGTCCCTCCCAAGGTGGGGATAACTTGTGCATATCTGTTTGGTCTTGGATGAGCCGAAGCACCAAATCTCCTTCTTGAAAAGTTCTGGTTCTAACCCGGCGACTGTGATAGCGACGAAGATCTTGTTGGTAAATTGCCGAACGGGCAGCTGCTACATCACGCTCCTCGTCCAATAGGTCCAAAGCGTCTTGCCGGGCTGTCTCATTGTCCGCTTCGACATAAGCTGCCACTCGAGGCGAATCATGCCGGATATCACTAGGGAGAACTGCCTCCACTCCGTAGACCATAAAAATGGCGTGTATCATGTGGATCGGTTTGGCGTAGTATTGATACTCCATAGCACAGATGGTAGCTCTTCAACCCAACATCCTGGTGTTCTTTGCAATGGGACCATAAGCCGGGGTTTGATGCCTCGCAATATCTCTTGATTAGCTCGTTCTGCTTGTCCATTGGACTGGGGGTGTGCCACTGACGACACGTCAAGCCGGATATGCTCATGTTCACAGAACTCCCTCACAGCGCCCTTAGATAAATTGGTACCATTGTCAGTAATACTGTTGTGTGGAAAACCAAACCGGAAAATCACCTTCTTGATGAACTGCACCGCTGTTGCTGCATCACACTTGCTGACAGGCTCCGCTTCAACCCACTTGGTAAATTTGTCAACTGCCACCAAAAGGTGGGTTTTCTTATCCTTGGATCTTTTAAAAGGTCCAACCATATCCAGCCCCCAAGTTGCAAACGGCCACGTTATTGGGATCATCCTCGATTCTTGAGCCGGTACATGAGCACGCCTTGAAAATTTCTGACATCCATCACACCGTTTAACCAAGTCCTCCGCGTCAGCATGCGCTGTCAACCAGTAGAACCCGTGACGAAACGCCTTTGCCACCAGAGACTTTGAACCGGCGTGGTGTCCACAATCCCCTTCATGGATTTCTCTTAAGATTTCACAGCCTTCCTCAGGAGAAACACAACGTTGAAACGCCCCTGATACACTGCAATGATGTAATTCACCATTGACAATCGTCATAGACTTGGATCGCCGGACTATCTGCCTGGCTAGAATCTCATCCTCTGGTAACTCCCCCCGGCTCATGTACGCAAGATAAGGAACTGTCCAATCCGGAATAACATGCAGAGCTGCCACCAATTGAGCCTCCGGATCAGGAATAGCCAAATCCGCTTCACCTGGGAGCTTGACTGACGGGTTGTGCAACACATCCAAAAAGACGTTAGGCGGGACCGGTTTACGCTGAGAGCCCAACCGGCTTAAAGCATCCGCCGCTTCATTCTTCCGACGGTCCACATGATCCACTTGATAACCCTTGAAACAACCCGCAATATTATCCACTTCCCGACGATATGCAGCCATGAGCGGGTCCTTAGAATCCCAAGTGCCAGACACCTGTTGAGCCACTAGGTCCGAGTCACCAAAGCACTTAACCCGGCTTAAATTCATCTCTTTAGCCATCCGGAGACCATGGAGCAAGGCTTCGTACTCAGCTGCATTATTAGTACAAGGGAACATTAAGCGGAGAACATAACAAAACTTATCACCTCGTGGGGAAGTTAATACGACTCCAGCCCCCGAGCCTTCCAATTGCCTGGATCCGTCAAAATGAATAGTCCAATATGTGTGATCCGGCTTCTCCTCTGGTGCTTGTAACTCCGTCCAGTCATTGATGAAATCAACAAGTGCTTGAGACTTCACTGCCGTCCGAGGCACATACTTCAGTCCGTGTGGCCCAAGCTCTATAGCCCACTTGGCAATCCGGCCAGTCGCCTCCCGGTTCTGTATAATATCACCCAAGGGAGCTGAACTGACCACTGTGATGGGGTGCCCTTGAAAATACTGCTTCAACTTCCGACTGGCCATAAAAACACCATAGACCAGCTTCTGCCAATGCGGATATCTTTGCTTGGATTCAATAAGCACCTCGCTGATATAATAAACCGGCCGCTGAACCGGATATTCCTTGCCTGCCTCTTTGCGTTCCACCACAATAGCCACGCTAACTGCCCGAGCATTGGCCGCTACGTATAATAACAGTGGCTCCTTGTCGACCGGAGCTGCAAGAACAGGCGGATTGGCTAACTGCCGCTTCAGGTCCTCAAATGCTTCATCAGCAGCCGGACTCCAAATGAAATGGTCTGTCTTCCTCAGCATTTGGTACAAAGGAATGGCCTTCTCTCCGAGGCGGCTGATAAACCGGCTTAGTGCGGCGATTCGGCCCGCCAAGCGCTGAACATCATTGATGCACTTCGGTTTAGCCAAGGAGGTGATAGCTGCAATCTTCTCCGGATTAGCCTCAATTCCTCTATTAGACACCAGGAAACCCAGTAACTTGCCTGCCGGAACACCAAAGACACACTTGGCCGGATTAAGCATCATCTTGTAAACCCGCAAGTTGTCAAAGGTTTCCTTCAAGTCATCCACCAGCGTCTCCTTCTGCCTTGACTTTACTACAATATCATCCACATAGGCGTGCACATTGCGGCCGATCTGTTTATGCAGGCAATTCTGTACACACCGTTGGTAGGTGGCTTGGGCACTCTTGAGTCCGAAGGGCATAGACACATAGCAGAAGGCTCCAAAGGGAGTAATAAACGCTGTTTTCTCCTGGTCCTTAACCGCCATTTTGATCTGATGATATCCAGAGTATGCATCCAAAAAACTCAAACGCTCACAACCTGCCGTGGCATCAATGATCTGGTCAATGCGGGGGAGGGCAAAAGGATCTGCTGGACAGGCCCTGTTAAGATCTGTGTAATCCACACACATACGCCAAGTGCCATTTTTCTTAAGAACCAGCACCGGATTAGCAAGCCACTCTGGATGGAACACCTCAATGATAAAGCCAGCTGCCAAAAGCCTGGCCACTTCCTCTCCAATGGCCTTTCGCCTTTCTTCGTTAAACCGGCGGAGGAATTGTTTCACCGGTTTATACTTAGGATCCACATTAAGAGTGTGCTCAGCGAGTTCCCT
Organism: Triticum aestivum; assembly: GCF_018294505.1. NCBI lineage: Eukaryota > Viridiplantae > Streptophyta > Magnoliopsida > Poales > Poaceae > Triticum > Triticum aestivum. The sequence goes on from NC_057794.1 coordinate 12,729,904, forward strand.
CGGTACACCTGGCATGTCGGATGGCTTCCATGCGAAGATGTCCCGATTCTCACGGATGAACTCGATGAGCGCGCTTTCCTATTTGGGATCCAAATTAGTACTGACAGTGAACTGCTTGGATGAATCGCCGGGCACGAAGTCAACAAGCTTGGTCTCAGCTGCCGATTTGAACTTCAGATCTGAATCATGCTCTGTAGTTGGCTTCTTCAAAGGAGTCATATCCGCCGGATCGACATTGTCCTTATAATACTTCAACTCCTCCGTGGCACAGACCGACTCTGCATAAGCCGCATCACCTTCCTCACATTCCAAAGCGACCCTACGGCTCCCATGAACCGTTATTGTCCCCTTGTAACCCGGCATCTTGAGCTGCAAGTAGATATAACAAGGCCGCGCCATGAACTTGGCGTAAGCCGGCCGGCCAAACAAGGCATGATACGGGCTCCGGATCTTCACCACCTCAAATGTTAGTTTTTCCGACCGGGAGTCGTACTCGTCCCCAAAAGCCACATCCAGGGCTATCTTACCAACAGGATATGCAGATTTGCCAGGCACCACACCATGGAACACCGTATTCGACGGTCTGAGATCTTTGTCTGTTAAACCCATGCGGCGGAATGTCTCATAGTACAGTATGTTAATACTGCTTCCTCCATCCATGAGTACCTTGGTGAATTTATAACCCCCACCTGAGGGTCTACCACTAATGCTAGCTGGCCCGGATTATCAACCCGGGGCGGGTGATCCTCTCTGCTCCACACGATAGGCTGCTCCGACCAGCGCAAGTAACGTGGTAAGGCCGGTTCAACAGAATTCACCGCTCGCTTGTGGAGTTTTCGGTCGCGTTTATCCAAACTAGTTGTGAAAACATGATATTGCCCATTGTTCAACTGTTTTGGATGGCTCTGATAACCCGACTGCTGCTGCTGGCTGTTCTGATTATTCTGATGATTGTGACCGCCCTGATTGCGACATGAACCAGAAGCTCCATCGTGATCCGGCCCGTGGAAACCGGACCCTGAACCGCCACCTGATCCGTGATCATACCGGAAGGCATTAGAGTTTTTGAACTCCTGCATGATATAACAATCTTTCCAAAGGTGGTTAGCCGGCGCCTCCTTCGTCCCGTGCTTCGGGCAAGGCTGATTCAGCAAATAATTCAAACGGCTTGCGTTAGGATTGGGAGCCCCATTACGATTTGCCGCTTTACCTCTGCGCCGCTGCCCCCTGTCCTGTGTATTAGTGTTGGCCACAAAGTCCATGCTGCCATCCACCTTGCGCTTGCCTCCGTTTCCATGACCCGCCGGTTTATACTGCTGCTGTTTGGAGTTGCTATTCTTCCTTCCCTTCCCTGCTTCATCATCATCAGTCTCGGGATCCTTGGTACTGTCCGAATCAGCATACTTCACTAGAGCGGCCATGAGGGTTCCCATGTCATTACAGAACCGCTTCATGCGTCCCAATTTCAATTTTAAGGGCTCAAACCGGCAGTTGCCTTCCAGGGTTAAGATCGCAGAGTCAGCATTAATCCTGTCGGACGAGTGCAAAATTTCCGAAACGCGGCGCACCCAATGGGTCGTTGATTCTCCTTCCCCCTGGACACAAGCCGCCAGGTCTACTATGGATTTGGGCTGCTTACACGTATCCTTGAAATTCTGGATAAACCGGGCCCGCAACTGGGCCCATGAGCCGATAGAATTGGGCGGTAGGCTCTTCAACCAGGTACGCGCGTGCCTTCAAGCATCATGGTGAAGTATTTTGCACATGCGGCCTCATCCACGTCTAACATCTCCATGGCCATCTCATAACTCTCTATCCACGCTTCAGGGGATAAATCAGCAGTGTAACTCGGCACCTTGCGTGGACCCTTGAAATCTTTGGGCAGGCGCACATTGCGTAAAGCGGGGATTAAACAAGGCACTCCCAAAGCGGATGCGACTCCTGGTCCGGCGAAGGTGGTAGGGCGAACCGGTGTAAGTTGATCCGCATCATCCTGCGCTGCTAACTCGGCTTCCCTCCGTGCCCGGGCCCGGTCCACCACATCCTGAGCATCGCGAACACCGCCTGCCGGGCTATTGCCATAGGCTGCTTCACGGCCTCGCGCATTGCTCGATATGGCCGGTTCATCCATGCGCCTGCTATAGCTCCGGCTTGGACGGGGCGTAGAGTGAATCCGATCACGGCTGTACGAGTAGGCTTCCTGCTGAATCAGCGCGGTCCGGAGAAGATCCTTAACCCGGCGCGTCTCTATCGCTTGCGGAGAGTCCCCTTCGACTGGGATAGCCTCTAATCGCGCGGCAGCTGCAACAAGGTTGTCCATAGGGTTAGAATAATGACCTGGGGGCGTCTGGACCGGCGGAAAATTCACAATGTTCTGCTGAGGAGGTTCCATCAGGCGAGGTTGGACCGTCCCCCCTGGTCCTGGTGCCTCAATCCGGTTTGCCTCCAGGTGCTGCGGCGGATTACTGGGTCCAGCTCCTGGAGTGTGAAAGAGACTCCGGGGATCAAACCCTAACGGCAGGCGTGATCTGTGCTTCCGCTTTAAGACCTCCTGTGATGCGTTTTGGTCAAGCATGAGTTTATAAGCCTGGGCGTCCAAAGCGGCCCGCTCTGCGGCCATCCTGTGTTTTTCTGCTGCCAGATCCGCTTTGGCTTGCACGATCTGCTCTTTCACCTTCGCAATTTCTGCATTATGGGCCTCCTGATCCGCCGGATTGTCCTCTGCCATGAGCGCGGCTAGTGCATCAAACAGGTCAGATAGAACTTGAACCGGCGGGCGCACAAGGCCTCCTGCCCCTGCTGCTGCTGCTGCCGCTGATCCGGAGAACATCGCTGCGGCGGTCAAAGAGTGATTCGCCGCCTGGCTGCCGGCCATGAATATTCCAACCCGATTGACCTGGCCTGGGGGGTCCGGAATACTGTCGCCATCGGAACAGCCCCTAACCTGGTCGTCTTGTAACTGGTATAGTGATTCGGTCTCTCCGGTCGAGGACTCGTCGCCGGAATAGACGACGGTCTCGCTATCGTGTTCTGATTCGTCCTCATGCTCTCCTCCGTGGATGACCCCAACGAAGGCACGCTTCACGGCCGGTTTAGCTTGGGTAGATCTCGCGCGCTGAGCCATCTCGACAAGGTTGATGCAAATGTCCGGCTCAGGCCCCGGCTCACCGATCTTGCCGATGAAAACGTGTATGTCACCAAAGGGGACCCGGTACCCGTACTCAACCGAATTGGCCTCGGGACCCCATCCTGCATCGTCGATGTAGATCTTGCCACGACGACTCTTGGTCATCTGGCCCACAGCATAGCCTTCGAGTCCTTTGAGCTTGCCCTCCAAGATCGTCAAACCATCGTGCGATGGCCCCATGGTGGGCGCCAACTGTCGTGGATTTATCACGGCAGATGTCCTAGCGAAAGGACTTAGTCGTGGAGCCATCGCTACGAGTTTACTTGAAGGGGTTAAAGCGGACACAAAGACACGAGGGGTTTATACTAGTTCGGCCCCTTCGATGAAGGTAAAAGCCTACGTCTAGTTGTGATGGAATTGATGTGGTCTCGATGGCTAGGGAGCATTCGCCTAGACTCGAGTTGTCGTCTGTTCTCCCTGAACCGCCGCCGGGTCGTCCCCTTATATACACGGGTGACGCCCGTCGGTCCGAAGAGTCCCAACCGGTCCATACTCGTATCCCGGTTGGTATCTCTCTGTTCCTAACTTATAATACAAGTTACATATCCGGCCAGTTTACGGCTACAGGTTCTAAACCGACTATAGGCCTTGGGCCTTCATCTGCTTATACCACTAATGAAGTTAACCCGGCCCAAGTAGGCCGGTTTACGCCTAGTGGTAATATCCCCAACACCAGCCATACCTTTTGCTTCGTCTCGCGCCTTCTGCAGGTTCTGTTGAGCGAGCTTCAAGTCAAGGTTGAGCTGGATCTGTTTGTTCTCCAACTCAGTGTAGAGAGCCACAAGTTCACAGGATTTCTGCAAAAGTCAGTCGACAGAGGTCCAAGATAAGTTGCTTCCGAGTAACCAAGAGACAATGATGACGTTTCTAAGACTACAGCTGAATCAAAAACATTCAACAGTAGTCTCGGGGACTACACCCAGTGGGTGCACTCAGCGTGCCCCCACTGGTTTTGAAAAAAAAATCGACTACCCGCAGTCGACCGGATACAGTTTCATTCGACATGGCCTGGCCAGACCGAGTGAAGAAGTAAAACTACAGCAACACAATATAAAGACTACAGTCGACTGCCAGCAGTCCACCATAGTCTTGGGGACTACACCCAGTGGGTGCACTCAGCGTGCCCCCACTCGACCAAAAAACTTAACAGAAACACCCAGTGGGTGTACAGATCTAAAGATCTTCGGAAAAGAGATTCTTCAGACAGCATACCCTAACAGAACAAGCAGTGAATCGACTGACCTGGACGTTACTCTGAAGAGCTGAACTCGCGTCATAAGCCGCTTGGCTGGCTTCTCGAACCACCTTGACCTGCTCCATCATGATGCCTGCCTGGCGTATAGCTTCCTTAGCTGCACCCACTTGTTCCTCAGGGACGTGGTGTGTGGCGAAGAGCGAAGGCGGATTTACGATCGACGTCGAGGGCCGCACACTCGTCAGAGGATCGGCGAAAGTCACAGAAGCCCGGATGGTATCGCCACCGTCTCGAGCTACAGCCTCGGGCGCCGGAGTGGATTGTGGGGTCTCGCCAGCCGACGCTTTCCTGTTCCGCCTCACTCTCAGTGGCGCTTCGTCTTCGTCGTCAGGAAGGTTAATAACATGAGTAGGAGCTACGAGAAAAATTCAATCGACCAGAGTTATAAGAAATCGTCAGTTGATTCAAGGCAGAACATCAGTAATCATACCAGGGTTGGAAGTAACAGCATCTTCCATCTCTTTATCATCATCCTTGGCGGAGATCTCAGAAGTAGCAGCACTGCAAATTTTGAAAGACAGTCAGTCAGCTCAGTGGATCGACCAAGGATCCGTCCATGGTCGACAAAGGAGAACAAGTTCTATCATTACCCAGAAATGGTGGGGACAGTCATCCTCATCTTGGGCAGAGCCTTGGGTGGCTTGGACGGCGCCACGCGGGGGTGCTTGGGAGCTTTTTCAGTCGGCGCTGGAGAAGAGGTCCGAGGGCGCTTCGACGACTGCCCAACGGGAGCAGTCCCCTTACCACGTTCCCGCACAGGGTCGTGTGTAAGCTTGGATCGCCTTTCCGAGCGGGGAGGTTCAGCTTCCTCCTCCTCCTCCTCTTCGCTGGAGTCGACGTCGTCGTCTCCCTCTCCTTTGCCGTCAGATTCCCACTCCCCCTGTTCGTCTCCGCTTTCGCCTCCGCTCGCCTCCCCTTCCTCGGCCTGCCCCTGTGCTCCGTTGGGTGTCGAGTACATCTCTGTAGTTGCCTGGAGAACAGCAGACAAGTCGAAAGTCAGTCGACCGATTCAAAGAGAGCAAATGAAGAAAGCAAGATCTCAGTCGGGAACACAAGGTCAGACCTGGTCCACGTCGTATGTACTATCAAGCGGGGGAACCCTCCCGGCTCCTCGGGGGTTGTCTTTGTTCCCTATGATGCTCGACAGCCACCCTTCCAGCATCTCGTCAGTGACCTCCTCTGGGTGAACCCGAGTGGTGTCGTCGAGACCCGAGTACAGCCACATAGGGTGGTCACGAGCCTGAAGCGGTTGGATGCACCTCCGAAGGAAGACCTCCAGCAAGTCCATGCCGGTCACTCCCTCTCGGACAAGCTGAACCACTCAACCAGCCAGCACCTTGACTTGCGCCTTTTCCTCCGGTAGCACTTTCAGAAAGGCAGGCTTTTGAGCTCGGTCCAGAGAGAAAGGGCGAAGACCAGTCGACTGCCCTGGGGTCACCTGGTCTTGGCAATAAAACCAGGTCGACTGCCAACCATGGACCGACTCGGAAAAAGTGATAGACGGAAAAGAACTTTTACCCCTCATCTGGATCGCCAGGCCCCCGCACAGCCGGATCACTTGCGTCCGTTCGTCACTCGACTTGGCTTTCTTTACCGATTGGGAACGGCAAGTGAAGATGTGTTTAAAGAGTCCCCAATGAGGGCGGCAACCCAAGAAACTTTCGCACAAGGAAACGAAAGCCGCAAGATACACAATGGAATTGGCAGTGAAATGGTGGAGCTGTGCTCCGAAGAAGTTCAAAAAGCTCCGGAAAAAAGGATGAGGAGGTAGAGAAAATCCGCGATCGATATGGGTGGCGAGGAGGACGCACTCACCGTCACAAGGTTGGGGTTCGACTTCTCTCCCCGGGAGACGCGCAGCTTCATGGGGAATGACTCCCCCCTCGACCATGTCATCAAGATCTTCCTGCCGAATCACCAAGGGCATCCAGTCGCCCTGGATCCAATCCCTGGGCAGAGTAGTCCTCGAGCGGACTTCTTCCCCTTCCCCTGCACCGCCGCCTTCTTCGTGCGCTCCAAAGCCGACGTCTTGTCCTTCACCATCATCGCCGGCAAGGCTCGAACGGACCTACGGCGCTAGGGTGAGAGCGAAGGTGGCAGAGGACCTTGCGGGGGGAGGAGGAAAGGCGAGAGCACACTTTTAGGGAGCCCCGAGCCGGCAACTTATAAGGAGCCGCTTCCGAGTGGCTGACCAGTAGGCCCAGGCGATCCCGTCAAATCCCGCAACAGGCGCGTGCGCGGTATGTGGCGAAAAAGGTGGCGCGGAGATCGAGGAGCTTCCATCCTATCCCATCCGATTACTTCGGCCGCCCCCATCCCGCTCGCTTCCCGAAATTCAAATCCCGCAAAATCCACGGGCTGCAGAACAACTCATCAAACTGAAGAGCCCGCTCGTGCCGGCACTCGGTATTCCACAAGTAAGGAAATTCACTCGACGAGAGACCAAGAATGGATCAAGGTGACCGAAAGAAGTTGACAACGTCATCCGTGACGATTGATCCAGTACAAGACATTCGTATAACGCTAAGAACCAGTCGAAAGGACCCCCAACTCCTTCCCCACTCGAACCTCGATCCATTCGGGGGCTAATGATGAAGCTATGTACCTAGGGTAGGGGCATGGACCTGTCCTAAGAGCCCTACCCAAGGACATCCCTGGAAGAAGTCACCTTTCAATCGACTTGAAGGTATCCCACTCGACGGATTCAAGACACTCGACCAGGAAGCTACCACTCGACCACGAAGCCAACCACCCGACTGACAGGAGATCTAAAGTCACTCCACAAGCAAACGGTCGGCCATTAAGTAGTCTTTATGGTCATCATAGCACTTTATTAGGGACGTTACCAGTAACGCCCAGTCTTAATGTATTTTAACCCTGCATTACTGAGGGCTGGAGGGGTCTGGCGAACTCTATATAAGCTACCCCCCTCGTCAGTAGCAAGGGTTCGCACCCTTGTAACTCATACACACATAATCCAGTCGACCGCCTCCGGGCACCAAGACGTAGGGCTGTTACTTCCTCCGCGAAGGGCCTGAACTCGTACATCCTGGTGTATTTACAACTTCTCCAAAGCTGAGATCTAGCCTCTCCATACATACCCCCCTACATCACTGTCAGAGTTAGAACCACGACATGTGGCACGATGATCATCTGTAAAAAGAGAGGAACTTAGGTGAAAAAGTTGTCGTGCAAAAAGATAGTTTTTAAAGAAACCATGTATAATTCCAGATGAGTAAAAATTGCCACTTGTCTGCGCGCGTTGAGCCCCTTGTATTTGTAATAGGGGTGTGACCATCGATCCGATATAAATTACATATAGCTGCGCCGGACTCATCTAACCGTGTCCGAGGTCTTGACGACCTGTTCAATGCTTTAGTTGGTGACGCCGTTTTTAGTGTGCGGCTACCAAGGCAGCCGCACTCTCTTCGGCGCACAAAGATCGCTCGATACTTCAATTCACTGTAATGATGCCACGTGGACCGGGCATCTTGAGCGTGAGGGAGGCGTAATGCTGTATTGCATTAAAGCGAGTGAAAGCTTCGCGTCTAAGTAGTGCTTGATAGCCACTTTGGAACGGAGCGATGTGGAAGGTTAAATGTTCGCTGCGGAAGTTATCGGGGAAGCCGAATATAACCTTTAGTAGCAGGGAGCCCGTACAATGAGCCCCTGGGCTTGGCGTTACTCCTTTAAAGGTAGTATTGCTATGACAAATTTTCGTTGGGTCTATCCCCATTTCGCGGATTGTGTCCTGGTATATCAGGTTTAGACTGCTGCCACCGTCCATCAGCACTCGTGTGAAGTGGTATCCGTCAATTATTGGGTCTAATACCAGGGCAGCCCATCCTGCATGCTGGATACTTGCTGAGTAATAACGATGGTCGAAAGTGATCGGTTTGAGACGACCAGTGGCAGGACTCCACGGTGATAGGCCCTTGGGCATAATTTTCTGGGAGTGCCATTTTGTTTCTCCCCTTGATCACGTGTAACACGTTTACTGTTTTGACTTCTGGTGCAAATTTCTTTTGTTCCCCAGTGTCTTGCTTGAGAGGCTCATCCTCGTCTTCACTTGGTGTATCCTCCCCCTTGTGTATGGCGTTGAGCTTGCCGGACTGCTTGAAGACCCAACATTCTCTGTGGGTATGATTAGCGGGTTTACCAGGGGTGTTATGGATCTGACATATTTGGTCCAGAATTTTGTTTAGGCTGGACAGTTCATCTCTGGTGCCTTTAGAGGGCGGCTTTTGCTGACCTGGCCGAGAGCTTTTGAATCCGGCGTTTACTGCTGGGCTCTTCATGTTGTCTTCTTTATTCCGGCGTTTTTTATTGCTGTTGCACCGTGATTTCCCGTTTCCATCTCTAACTTCAGATGTACTGGGGTCGCTGGTGCTGCATCTGGCTAGCCAGCTATCCTCACCCGCGCAAAAGCGGGTCATGAGGCTTGTTAATGCTGCCATTGTTCTCGGCTTTTCTTGGCCGAGGTGTCTGGCAAGCCATTCGTCACAGACGCTATGCTTAAAAGCTGCCAAGGCTTAGGCATTCGGACAGTTGACAATTTGGTTCTTTTTAATAAGAAACCTGTTCCAAAGCTTTCGGGCTGACTCTCTGGGCTGTTGAGTTATATGACTCAAATCATCCGCGTGGGGGGGTCGGACATAAGTCCCTTGAAAATTTGCCCGAAAGGCATCTTCGAGCTCTTCCCAGCTTCCAATGGAGCTTTCGTGGAGGCTCTTAAGCCAGTGCCGAGCTGGCCCTTTGAGTTTGAGGGGTAAATACTTAATGGCGTGGAGATCATCTCCCCGAGCCATATGGATATGGAGGATATAGTCCTCAATCTAGACCCCAGGGTCTATTGTACCGTCGTATGCCTCTATGTTTACGGGTTTGAATCCCTCTGAAAATTCATGGTTCAGCACCTCATCGGTGAAACATAGGGGGTGTGTGGCACCCCTATATCTGGGTGTACCACATTGTTCGTATGTTTGTTGTGTTGCATCGTATGCTGGAGCACGCTTGCGTGGTCCATAGATGGATCTGGTTTCGCCGTCCTTTTGATGCGAGCCCTTGCGTAGACCGTGTATCGGCTTATGTGCGGCGTTGCTTGCCGCTTTATGTTGGCCGTGAGGTCGTCTATCCGGCCATATGGTTGTTTTAATTTTTGGTTGTGGGGGGTCTAAGGCCTCCTCATCGAATTCAGGTAGCAACTTCCGCTTTGGGTAGCTCTTGTTGGGGCGATTGCCGCCGTACTTCGCTGCGGTGTTGAGTACTTTACTCCATCTGATTTGGAGTGTGTCTTGCGCAGCCTTGAGCCTTTGCTTCCGCTTTTTTAGACTACTTGCGGTGGCAACGAGCCTTTGATGGGCATTCTGTTGCTCCGGGTGTTCGTCCGGTGTGATGTCGTCTGGACTATTATCTTTGACAAAGTCGGGTTGTTTGGTTTGATTCTCCGTGTTGTTGTGGTCCGGCAATGGCTCGCCCTGCTCTAGTGCTGGTTCTGTATGATCGTTGTTTCTACCGAGGCGGGATTTGGGGCGGTGCTTACGCCGCCGCTTTGACTGCTTCTCGAGGGGACAAGCCTTCGTAGCGTCCTTCCGTTCCTCCTCGTCGTCTTCTTTTGGTGTGTCCACCATGTATACGTCATATGATGAGGTGGCTTTCCAGTGCCCTATAGGCGCTGGTTCATGTTCGTCTCCTACATCATCATCCATACCGTCAATGTTTTCAGAGTCGAAGTCGAGCATGTCGGTTAAATCATCGATGGTGGCTACGAAGTGGGTGGCGGGTGGGCGTCGAATTTCTTCGTCGTCCGCATCCCAATCCTGTTGGCCATAATCCGGCCAGGGCTCTCCTGACAAAGAGAGAGACCTTAGTAAATTCAGAATGTCGCCAAAGGGCGAGTGCTGAAAGATATTTGCGGCGGTGCATTCCATGATCGGCGCCCGATCGGATTCGATTGGCAGGGGCGCGGATGGTTCGGAGTCCGGAAAAGTGTCTGGCACCTTGGAGTCACGGGCTGCGCAGAGGTTTAGGCTGGTGTTCGGCTCGATCGCCGTTGAGACTGCAGCCCCTGAGGGGGTGTCTAACCACCCGTCCTCGACTGGCGCAGTTGGCTCCGAGCTAAGGGTCGGAGCTGATGTGGGCGCAGCCTCTGGGGTACTGTTTGGCGGCAGAGCTAGGTCATACCCATTGCGACAGTGCGGCGCGCCCGACTGTGGCTTGAATCCGTCGAAGATCAAGTCTCTGCGGATGTCGGCCGTGTGGTTCAAACTTCCAAATCTGACCTGATGGCCAGGGGCGTAGCTTTAATCTGCTCCAGATGGCCAAGCGAATTAGCCCGCGGTGCAAAGCCGTCGAGTACAAAGATCTGTCCGGGGAAAAAAGTCTCACCCTGGACCGCATCGCTATCGATGATAGTAGGAGCCATCAAGCCTAACGGCGACGACACAGAGGAACTCTCAATGAAAACACCAATGTCGGTGTCAAAACCGGCGGATCTCGGGTAGGGGGTCCCGAACTGTGCGTCTAGGCCGGATGGTAACAGGAGGCAGGGGACACAATGTTTTACCCAGGTTCGGGCCCTCTTGGTGGAGGTAAAACCATACGTCTTGCTTGATTGATATTGATGATATGGGTAGTACAAGAGTAGATCTACCACGAGATCAGAGAGGCTAAACCCTAGAAGCTAGCCTATGGTATGATTGTATGTTGTGATTGTTGTCCTACGGACTAAAACCCTTCGGTTTATATAGACACCGGAGAGGGTTAGGGTTACACAAGGTCGGTTACAAAGGAGGAGATATCCATATCCGTATTGCCTAGCTTGCCTTTCATGCCAAGTAGAGTCCTATTCGGACACGAGACGAAGTCTTCAATCTTGTACCTTCATAGTCCAACAGTCCGGCTGTCCGGAGACCCCCTAATCCAGGACTCCCTCAATGGTGGAAATTTCAGCTTCCAGTATCTTTCCTTTATTAGTAACAATTTCTTTCATATACTTAGCATAAGGATTCATTTTGAGCATATCACTTAATCGGATACGCAAAAAGATAGGTCTAATCATTTCAGCAAAGCGCTCAAAATCCTCATCATCCTTTTTCTTGGATGGTTTGGGAGGAAAAGGCATGGGTTTCTGAACCCAAGGCTCTCTTTCTTTACCATGTTTCCTAGCAACAAAGTGTTTCTTATCATAATGTTGATTCTTTGATTGTGGGCTATCAAGATCAATAGTAGGTTCAATTTCTACATCATTATCATTACTAGGTTGAGCATCATCATGAGCATTATCATTAACCTTATTACTAGTTTCAGGTTCATTACCAGATTGTGTTTCAGCATCAGAAATACAAATATCATTTGGATTCTCAGGTGTTTCTGTAATAGGTTCATTAGAAGCATGCAAAGTCCTATCATTTTTATTTTTCTTCCTTTTAGAAGGACTAGGTGCATCTATATTATTTCTCTGAGAATCTTACTCAATCTCTTAGGATGGCCTTCAGGATACAAAGGTTCCCGAGTCATCACTAGTAGAAAACAGGGCTATGGTCCAGGCCGGCTCAGCCCATTAGTCCCGGTTTAGTCTAGAACCGGGACCAATGTGGGCATTGGTCCCGGTTCGTGAGCCCAGGGGGTAGGCCGGGCCACGTGGGCCATTGGTCCAGGTTCGTCTGGACCTTTTTGTCCCGGTTGGTGGGACGAACCGGGACCAATGGACCTTGCTCCTGGCCCACCACCATTGGTCCCAGTTGGTGGCTTGAACCGGGACCAAAGGCTTCCCTTTAGTCCCGGTTCATGTCATCAACCGGGACCAATGAGGTGCCTATATATACCCCCTCGCGCAAGAGCAGAGCACAGTGCTTTGTTTTTTCTGGCCGAGGGGGAGAGGGCTTTGTGGTGCTCTAGCTCACCTCCTATGCACATGAGGTGTTCGATGGAATGCCCGAGCCACACTACTTAAGCTTTCTCCTCTCGAAGCTCGACCTCCAAGCTCCATTTTCCTCGAGATTTGTCTAGATTTAGCGGTCCGTCACACCCCGTCCCCGTCTTCACCGCCGTCGATCACCCGCGCCGATCTCATCACCGACACCACCGTGGTGAGCCTCTTGTTCTTATCTTCTTTCTAAAAGGAAAAATATTCTTACTTGTATGTTTAGATAGATACTTGTATCATTTTCTTACATTTATTATTGCATCTTATATAGTGCGATGGTTTTGGTATCTGCCCCCGTCGGCCCTCGTCCTGTCTATGATTCGGATTTGGTATGTATATTATCTTTATAACTATTGGTTCATTTATTGTTTATGAAAATTATGCCGACCAACGTGACATAGATTTTATTTATCTAGGATGTATGTGAATCGGAAATGCCAACCGACCCTATTGTCGAGAGGTTAAATTTAGTTGAAGAAGAAAACAATTTGTTGAAGGAAAAAATAAAAAAAATTGAGGAGGAGAAGATGATATTGGAGTTGCATGTTGCGGATGTCGTCGATGATCACAAGATCAAGATGGATGCAATGCGCTTGAAGATTAGAAAGATTAGAAAATATGCCATTCATACCGAGGCTTGGTATCATTATGTCGTTGGATCAATTGTTACCTTGGTTGCGATTATGATCGCATTTGTTTTCGCATTGAAATGTTTTACATAGTTTTAATGTATAGTTTAATTAATTAGATGCTCTGGAGAGCTATATGTTATTAGATGAGAACTATGTATGCACTTTGGTTTTAATGTGATGATGAACTTATATTAATTTGGACACTTAATTATATATAATGCATGCAGATGAACCGACAATGGATGTATGGTGACAGACACACCCGCGAGTACATTAAGGGCGTGCATGAGTTTCTCGATGCGGCTGAGGCAAACAAGCAGAATGGTTTTATGTTTGTCCATGCACTGAATGTGGGAATACGAGGTCTTACTCTAACCGGAAAATCCTTCACTCCCACCTGCTTTACAAGGGTTTCATGCCACACTATAATGTTTGGACGAGGCACGGAGAAATAGGGGTTATGATGGAAGACGGCGAAGAAGAAGAGTACGATGACAACTATGTGCCCCCTGAATACGGTGATGCTGCAACGGGGGGAGCTGGTGAAGATCAAGAGGAACCAGACGATGTGCCCAATGATGCTGCCACGGGTGAAGCTGCTGAAGATCAAGAGGAACCAGGCGATGTGCCTGATGATGATGATCTCCGCCGGGTCATTGTCGATGCAAGGACGCAATGCATTAGTCAAAAGGAGAAGCTGAAGTTCGATCGCATGTTAGAGGATCACAAAAAAGGGTTATACACCAATTGCGAAGATGGCAACACAAAGCTCGGTACCGTACTAGAATTGATGCAGTGGAAGGCAGAGAATGCTGTGGCTGACAAAGGATTTGAGAAGCTACTGAAAATATTGAAGAAGAAGCTTCCAAAGGATAATGAATTGCCCGACAGTACATACACAACAAAGAAGGTCGTATGCCCTCTAGGATTGGAGGTGGAGAAGATACATGCATGCCCTAATGACTGCATCCTCTACCGCGGTGCATACAAGGATCTGAACGCATGCCCGGTATGTGGTGCGTTGCGGTATAAGATCAGACGAGATGACCCTGGTGATGTTGACGGCGAGCCCCTCAGGAAGAGGGTTCCTGCGAAGGTGATGTGGTATGCTCCTATAATACCACGGTTGAAACGTCTGTTTAGAAACGAAGAGCATGCCAAGTTGATGCGATGGCACAGTGAGAACCGAAAGAAAGATGGGAAGTTGAGAGCACCCGCTGACGGGTCGCAGTGGAGAAAAATCGAGAGAAAGTACTGGGATGAGTTTGCAAAGGACCCAAGGAATGTATGGTTTGCTTTAAGCGCGGATGGCATTAATCCTTTCGGGGAGCAGAGCAGCAATCACAGCACCTACCAGTTCTAGTAGCCACTATAACAGCATTATCATTATTCTTACTATTCAATTCATTGAGCAAATCATTTTGAGCTTTAAGTACTTGTTCTACTTGAGTGGTAACCATAGAAGCATGTTTGCTAATAAGTTTAAGTTCACCTTTGACATTAGCCATATAATCACCCAAGTGTTCAAGCATATTTGAATTGTATTTCAATTGTCTACCAAAATAAGCATTAAAATCTTCTTGATTAGGCATAAATTTATCAAACTCATTTAAGCATGGGCTATAAAATTCAGTAAATGGGATTTCAGCTTTATCATATCTATAGAGAGAATTTACCTTTACTACCTGTGTCGGGTTATCAAGACCACGAGTTTCTTCAATAGGTGATGGATCAAGATCATATGTTTCTTCAACAGGCGGTAAATTAAGACCATGTATTTCTTCGATAGGAGGTAAATTCTTAACATCTTCAGCTTTAATACCTTTTTCTTTCATAGATTTCTTTGCCTCTTGCATATCTTCAGGACTAAGAAATAGAATACCCCTCTTCTCCGGAGTTGGTTTAGGAATAGGCTCAGGAATTGGCTCTGGAGGTGTCCAATTATTTTCATTTGTCAACATATTATTCAATAGAATTTTAGCTTCATCCGACGTTCTTTCCCTGAAAACAGAACTAGCACAACTATCTAGGTAATCTCTGGAAGCATCGGTTAGTCCATTATAAAAGATATCAAGTATTTCATTTTTCTTAAGAGGATGATCAGGCAAAGCATTAAGTAATTGGAGAAGCCTCCCCCAAGCTTGTGGGAGACTCTCTTCTTCAATTTGCACAAAATTATATATATATATATCTTAAAGCAGCATGTTTCTTATGAGCAGGGAAATATTTAGCAGAGAAATAATAAATCATATACTGGGGACTACGCACACAACCAGGATCAAGAGAATTAAACCATATCTTAGCATCACCCTTTAATGAGAACGGAAATATTTTAAGAATATAAAAGTAGCGAGTTCTCTCATCATTAGTGAACAGGGTAGCTATATCATTCAATTTAGTAAGATGTGCCACAATAGTTTCAGATTCATAGCCATGAAAAGGATCAGATTCAACCAAAGTAATTATATCAGGATCGACAGAGAATTCATAATCCTTATCGGTAACACAAATAGGTGAAGTAGCAAAAGCAGGGTCATGTTTCATTCTAGCATTTAGAGATTCTTGATTCCATTTAGCTAATAACCTCTTAAGTTCATATCTATCTTTGCAAGCTAAAATATCTAAAGAAGCTTCTTTATCAAAAACATAACCCTTAGGAATAACAGGCAAGTCTTCATCATCTATTTCATCAGTATTATCAGATTCAATATTTTCATTCTCTCTAGCCCTAGCAAATTGTTCATCAAGAAATTCACCAAGTGGCACAGTAGTATCAAGCATAGAAGTAGTTTCATTATAAGTATCATGCATAGCAGAAGTGGCATCATCAATAACATGTGACATATCAGAACGAATAGCAGAAGCAGGTTTAGGTGTCGCAAGCTTACTCATAACAGAAGGTGAATCAAGTGCAGAACTAGATGGTAGTTCCTTATCTCCCCTCGTAGTTGAGGGATAAATCTTGGTTTTTGGATCTCTCAAGTTCTTCATAATGATAAGCAGATATAAATACCAAGTGACTCAAAGAATAGAGCTATGCTACCCGGCAACGAAGCCAGAAAATAGTCTTGATAACCCACAAGTATAGGGGATCGCAACAGTTTTCGAGGGTAAAGTATTCAACCCAAATTTATTGATTCGACACAAGGGGAGCCAAAGAATACTCTCAAGTATTAGCACCTGAGTTGTCAATTCAACCACACCTGGAAACTTAGTATCTACAGAAAAGTGTTTAGTAGCAAAGTAATATGATAGTAGTGGTAACGGTAGCAAAAGGTAACAGTAACAAAAGTAATGTTTTTGGTATTTTGTAGTGATGATAGCAATAGCAACGGAAAAGTAAATAAGTGAAGAACAATATGTGGAAAGCTCGTAGGCAATGGATCAGTGATGGAGAATTATGCCGGATGCGGTTCATCATGTAACAATCATAACCTAGGGTGACACGGAACTAGCTCCAATTCATTGATATAATGTATGCATGTATTCCGAATATAGTCATACGTGCTTATGGAAAAGAACTTGCATGACATCTTTTGTCCTACCCTCCCGTGGCAGCGGGGTCCTTACGAAAACTAAGGGATATTAAGGCCTCCTTTTAATAGAGTACCAGAACAAAGCATTAACACATAGTGAATACATGAACTCCTCAAACTACGGTCATCACCGGTAAGTATCCCGATTATTGTCACTTCGGGGTTAACGGATCATAACACATAATAGGTGAATATAGAATTGCAAGATAGGATCTAGAACTCTCATATATTGATGAAAAAATAATAGGTTCAGATCTGAAATCATGGCACTCGGGCCCTAGTGACAAGCATTAAGCATAGCAAAGTCATAGCAACATCAATCTCAAAACATAGTGGATACTAGGGATCAAACCCTAACAAAACTAACTCGATTACATGATAGATCCCATCCAACACATCACCGTCCAGCAAGCCTACGAAGGAATTACTCATGCACGGCGGTGAGCATCATGAAATTGGTGATGGAGGATGGTTGATGATGACGATGGCGACGGATTCCCCTCTCCGGAGCCCCGAACGGACTCCAGATCAGCCCTCCCGAGAGGTTTTAGGGCTTGGCGGCGGCTTTGTATTGTAAAACGCAATGAATTCTTCTCTCTGATTTTTTTATCCTCGAAACACAATATATAGAGTTGGAGTTGGAGTCGGAGGAGCTCTAGGGGGCCCACGAGGTAGGGTGCGTGCCCCCCACCCTCGTGGACAGGTGGTGGGGCCCCTGGCCTTCATCTTTTGCAAGTATTTTTTATATTTTCCAAAAAGTTGTTCCGTGAAGTTTCAGGTCATTCCGAGAACTTTTGTTTATGCACATAAATAACATCATGGTAATTATGCTGAAAACAGCGTCAGTCCAGGTTAGTTCCATTCAAATCATCCAAGTTAGAGTTCAAAACAAGGGAAAAAGTGTTTGGAAAAGTAGATACGACGGAGGCGTATCATGATTCAAGGTTGATCGAAGAAGGAGAGCAAGACCCTTCAAGGTTTAGCACTGTAGGTCAGATAGACAAGTGATCGACTATTCATGCACTCTAAAAAGAATTGTGCATTGAAGGTTTAAATGTTCTATATATTTCCCTCTCATATATGTTCCATACATGCGACATAGATGGTAGGTTATCCATAAAAATAAGTGGAATACAACTAGCATTGATGTGTACGTTCCTTGATCCATATTTAATGTCAAAACTATATAGAACCCATATAAATTTCTTGTGTGCATACAAAATATCTTATTTGAGTCAATCTAGTAGAATCCTCGATTCCACGACTCGATCTCACGACTCGGTTCTGTTCGAGGAAAACCGATCTGACTCCGAATCCCAACTCTAACTACCTTGCATCCATCTTCGAGTGCATTGCATTCATCTTCATCTTGTGATCATCGACGACATCGACAACATAAAACTCCATTGTCATCTTCTATTCTTCAGTTCTTTTAATTTTTTCCTTAAAATACTCATTTTCTTTTTCAACTAAATTTAACTTCTCGACAAGAGGGTCAGTTTCAATCCGGTTCACATACCTCCTAGATTAAAATATCTCTGTGTCAACTTGATGGCCATATTTGTCATAAATGCTAAATGCAACAAATAGTTATGAAAGAGAATTTACCACATCCGAATTATAAAGCAGGCGAGGGCCGACGGGGCCGGACATCAAGACCATGGCACTATGTATAAGAAACAATCATACAAAATAAGAAAATTATACAAATAACTATATAAATCATACAATCATACAAGTAACTATATAAGTCAAGTACAACATAAAAAATTGAATACCTAATAATAATCTGGATCGTCGGGTTCAATAAATGCTCCAGGATCAATAAATGCATCATCATCATCACTATCGATAATGACGTGCTCATCATCATCATTAATAAATGCATCATCATGTGGAAGACCACCTTTACGTAATCGGTCAAGCATTGATAGGTCATCCGCAGTAGTAACCTCTTCTAGTTCAAGCTCTTCTTGTGCCGGCTTAGGGGTGAAGTCAGGTTCACTGTCGCTGTCTACTTCAATGTTCTGGGGTGAAGTAGAGCGGTTCTTGAAACGTTTTTTTTTGGAAAGACGTGTTTCTTCGAAGAATTCTCCTTCATATGTGTCTGGGTTAATGTGAGGTTCATAATCCGCTTAATTGGAGGTGGTCTAACATGTGGCGGCACTTCATAAACGACATCTCAACCATTGAGATTTGGATCACTTTGACAGACCCACGATAATTAGAAAACTTGGGTTGCCTGTTGAGCCATAATATAGACATCTGGAACATCCAAATGGGTGCTTTGTTTGATTTCCACTAGCTAAGTCTTCATGAGTCCTTCTAGTCTCCTTCGGCTGGAACCAATAACTTTTGAAGACTACGACGTTTGGTGGGTTTGCACCATAGAATTGAAGTTCATAAATTGCTTCAACTCTTCCATAATACTTGGTATCTCCTTCGCCGATAGCAGAGACACAACAATTTGTAGACTTTTGGTCGGCCATAGATAGCTCTTTGCCATAGGTACAAAAGCGATACCCGTTGATGTCGTATTTGTCAAATGAACGGACCCTAAAGTTAAAACCATTAGCGACTTGTCTCAATTCGGCGTCCATTAACTCTGAATTAGGCTACAAGTTTAATGCAAAAGGGATTGTTGCATTAGCCACAAATTAGATGAAGAAATGAAATGGTCTAATGGAAATTACCGTTTGTTTGAACCAAGAGATGAAACCGGGATAGCCGCCTCCATGCTTTGCCATAAGCTCATACTCTTCGACGGAATCCTTTTGGATCACTACTACAGGCGAGAATTTGGCGACGTATCGACTGTATCAAATTTATCCGGGAATAAGAGCAGTTCAAAGGAATTAAAGTTGCGACACAATGTACCGAGAACTTACTCGACGTACGGACGCACTTCTATTAGGTTGGTGAAGATATACAACGAAATGATCTGCCATTCTTCAAAATCCAATGTTAAGGAATTAGAAGCACCGGCTGGTGCGAGATCCCCTTTGAATAGGCTGAGGTTGGATCCACCCTTTCTAGGGTTGTTGGCATTGTATTGAGGCTTCGGATTATGCAAATGACAATTTTTGGCTTCGTAGTGTGATGTCATGAAGTTTGCCGCCTCCTCAATAATGAATGCCTCAGCCATCGATGCTTCAATTCTGCGTTTATTTTTATATTTTGCTCATAGCATCTTCTGCATCCTCTCAGTGGCGTAGAACCAACGATTTTGCATGCCTCCCCCCAATCCGGTTGGGAGATGCAAAATCAAGTGCTACATTGGATTAAAGAAGCCCGGCAGAAAGATATTCTCTAACTTGCAGATCAACTGCGTTGCCAACTCTTCCATTTCTTCTAGCAGGCCAGGCGATAGTTCTTTCGCACAAAGAATACGGAAGAAAAAGTACTAGCCATTCATCCTTAGGGATGAAGCCACGCAACATCACCGGCATTACCCGCTCAATCCATATGTGCCAATCATGACTCTTCAGACCAAATATCTTCAATTTTTCAAGACTCGCTCCCCTCTTTAGATTTGCTGCATACCCATCGGGGAACATCAACTGCTTTTGCACCAACAAGATAATTTCCCTCATAGCTGGCCTTCCAAGATTGAACCATGACTTTGGCTTCGTCTAGTTCTGCTTTCCTTTCCGTTCTTTCATGTTTTGTAACGGTCTATCAAATAGCGCCTTCAGATCGACTCTAGCCTTAGTATTATCCTTTGACTTCCCCTCTATGATGAACAATGTACCAAAAAGTGCCTCGGCGATATTATTTTCGGTGTGCATCATGTCGATGTTGTGTGGGCAAAGAAGGTCTTTGAAGTAAGGCAGATCCCACAAGCATGTCTTGTGAGTCCAGGCATGTTTTGAATTATACCCCTTGAAATACCCTGGATGCCCTAGATCTGGCTCAGAGCGTTTAACTGATCCAGGGTCTCTTGTCCTGTCAACGTAGGTGGTGCAGAGTTTTTGACATCTACCTCTGATGAAGTTCTTCTTGTCTTTCCTGAACTTATGGCGAGGATCCAGGAACTGTCTATGCATGTCAAAGCAAGAAAACTTGCGATCGGCATGAAGCCAACAATACTCAAGAGCTCCCTTGCATGTGGGGCATGGGAACCTTCCATGCACACACCAGCCAACGAATAGTGCATACGCCGGCAAGTCATGCGTTGAGTACATATACCAGACACGTATTATGAAGTTCCGTTTGCTAAAGGCGTCGTATGTCTTGAACCCATTATCCCAGACTTCTTGCAATTCGTCCTTCAGCGACTACATGTACACATTCATATTCTTTCCCAGATAGTTGGGCCCTGGAATTATCAACGTCAGGAAAATGTTCTTTCTTTGCATAATCTGTCTGGGTGGAGATTGAGTGGAAAGAAAAATACGGGCCAACAACTGTATTGGCTACCGTCAGACAAAACACACTGAACCCATCTGTGTTGATGCTGACTCAAGGATTCCCGGATCTGCTGCTTTTTCATCATGTAATGCATCGAAGCACTTCCATGCTTCACCGTTCGATGTGTGCACCATCATCAGCTTCCCATCTGCATCTAGTTGGGTTCTTTTGCCCGTTTTGTGCCATGTCATCTGTCTGGCCGTCTCTTCGACCATGAAAAGACATTGAAGTCTTGGTACGATTGGCATATACCGAAGAACATTAACGGGGATTTTGGTCTGCATCTTCTCACCCATACCGTTGTCTACCACAACATAACTGGATGACTTGCAAATGGGACAATAGTTCAAGTCCGCATACTGAAGCCTAAATAAGGCACATCCTTTCTCACAGGCATGTATCTTCTCATAAGGCATCTTAAGAGCATGGAGGATTTTGTCTGACTAGTATAGGTTTGCAGGTAGTACATGGCCTTTGGGTAGAAAACGTCCAAATATTGTCATCATTGTGTCGTAGCATTCTCTGACCAAGTTAAATTGAGCTTTCAGAGCTATTATTTGTGAAATGGCATCCGGCTGACAAAGCTCAGTGTGCTCATGGAGAGGACGTTTTGAGGACTCCGACATTCCATTGAAGTCCTTTGCAGATTCCTCCATCTCATCGTCTGAGTCCCGAGCATCCTCAAAGTCTTGCACCATGTCTTGCATCCCGGTACCATGCTCGTCGGTGTGACGACGAAGTACCTCAGCTCTGGCACGTTGGGCAGACTCGCCATGAAATGTCCACACCGTATAATCTGGCGTAAAACCCCTCTTCTGCAGGTATTAGCCTATTTCATCCTCTGTCCTCTGATGTCTACTACACAACCTTCTTCTTGTAGACATTGTTGGGCCTCCAAGTGCATAGGTTTGTAGGACAGTAGAAAATTTCCCTCAAGTGGATGACCTAAGGTTTATCAATCCGTAGGAGGCGTAGGATGAAGATGGTCTCTCTCAAGCAACGCTGCAACCAAATAACAAAGAGTCTCTTGTGTCCCAAACACACCCAATACAATGGTAAATTGTATAGGTGCACTAGTTCGGCGAAGAGATGGTGATACAAGTGGTATATGGATGGTAGATAAAGGTTTTTGTAATCTCAAAATATAAAAACAGCAAGGTAACTAATGATAAAAGTGAGCGTAAACGGTATTGCAATGCGTTGAAACAAGGCCTAGGGTTCATACCTTCACTAGTGCAAGTCCTCTCAACAATAATAACATAATTGGATCATATAACTATCCCTCAACATGCAACAAAGAGTCACTCCAAAGTCACTAATAGCGGAGAACAAACGAAGAGATTATGGTAGGGTACGAAACCACCTCAAAGTTATTCTTTCCAATCAATCCGTTGGGCTATTCCTATAAGTGTCACAAACAGCCCTAGAGTTCGTACTAGAATAACACCTTAA
Source organism: Triticum aestivum (assembly GCF_018294505.1). NCBI lineage: Eukaryota > Viridiplantae > Streptophyta > Magnoliopsida > Poales > Poaceae > Triticum > Triticum aestivum. The sequence continues at coordinate 12,752,303 of NC_057794.1, forward strand.
GACACAAATCAACCAAAACCCTAATGTCACCTAGATACTCCAATGTCACCTCAAGTATCCATGGGTATGATTATATGATATGCATCACACAATCTCAGATTCATCTATTCAACCAACACATAGAACCTCAAAGAGTGCCGCAAAGTTCCTACCGGAGAATCACGACGAAAACGTGTGCCAACCCCTATGCATAGGTTCATGGGCAGAACCCGCAAGTTGATCACCAAAACATACATCAAGTGAATCACGTGATATCCCATTGTCACCACAGATGCGCACGGCAAGACATACATCAAGTGTTCTCAAATATTTAAAGACTCAATCCAATAAGATAACTTCACAGGGGAAACTCAATCCATTACAAGAGAGTAGAGGGGGAGAAACATCATAAGATCCAACTATAATAGCAAAGCTCGCGATACATCAAGATCGTATCACCTCAAGAACACGAGAGAGAGAGAGAGAGAGATCAAAAACATAGCTACTGGTACATATCCTCAGCCCCGAGGGAGAACTACTCCCTCCTCATCATGGAGAGCACCGGGATGATGAAGATGGCCACCGGAGAGGGATTCCCCCTCCGGCAGGGTGCCGGAACGGGTCTAGATTGGCTTTCGGTGGCTACGGAGGCTTTTGGCGGCGGAACACCCGATCTATTGTGCTCCCAGATAGTTTTAGGGTATATGGATATATATAGGCGGAAGAAATACATCAGGGGAGCCACGAGGGGCCCACGAGGATGGAGGGCGCGCCTAGGGGGGTGGGCGCGCCCCCCTGCCTCGTGGCTTCCTCGTTGATCCCTTGACGTGCACTCCAAGTCTCCTGTATATCTTTCTTTCCAAAAATAACTTTTCCGAAGGTTTCATTCCGTTTGGACTCCGTTTGATATTCCTTTTCTTCGAAACCCTAAAACAAGGAAAAACAGAAACTGGCACTAGGCTCTAGGTTAATAGGTTAGTCCCAAAAATAATATAAAAGTGCATAATAAAGCCCATAAACATCCAAAGTTGATAATATAATAGCATGGAACAATCAAAAATTATAGATACGTTGGAGACGTATCAGCATCCCCAAGCTTAATTTCTGCTCGTCCTCGAGTAGGTAAATGATAAAAAAGAATTTTTGATGTGGAATGCTACCTAACATATTTATCCATGTAGTTATCTTTATTGTGGCAAGAATATTTGGATCCATAAGATTCAAGACAAAAGTTCAATATAAAAATAATAATACTTCAAGCATACTAACTAAGCAATCATGTCTTCTCAAAATAACATGGCCAAAGAAAGTTCATCCCTACAAAATCATATAGTTTAGTCATGCTCCATTTTCGTCACACAAGAATGCTCTCATCATGCACAACCCCGATGACAAGCCAAGCAATTGTTTCATACTTTAGTAATCTCAAACTTTATAAACCTTCATGCAATACATGAGCACGAGCCATGGACATAGCACTATGGGTGGAATAGAATATAATGAGGGGGTTATGTGGAGAAGACAAAAAGGAGAAAGTCTCACATCGACGTGGCTAATCAATGGGCTAGGGAGATGCCCATCAATTGATGTCAATGCAAGGAGTAGGGATTGCCATGCAACGGATGCACTAGAGCTATAAATGTATGAAAGCTCAACAAAAGAAACTAAGTGGGTGTGCATCCAACTTGCATGCTCACGAAGACCTAGGGCACTTGAGGAGGCCCATTGTTGGAATATACAAGCCAAGTTCTATAATGAAAAATTCCCACTAGTATAAGAAAGTGACAACATAAGAGACTCTCTATCATGAAGATCTTGGTGCTACTTTGAAGCACAAGTGTGGAAAAAAAGGATAGTATCATTGTCCCTTTTTTATTTTTTATTTGGCCTTTCTTTTATTATTATTTATTTGGCCTTTCTTTTTTTTGGCCTTTCCCTTTTTTGGCCTTTTTTGGGACAATGCTCTATTAAGGATGATCATCACACTTCTATTTATTTACAACTCAAAGATTACAACTCGATACTAGAATAAGATATGACTCATCACACTTCCTCCACTGAATGACATGTATGAAAAATTATGAACGGTGGCTTTGCCACAAATACAATGTCAACTACATGATCATGCAAAGCAATATGATAATGATGATGCGTGTCATAATAAACGGAATGGTGGAAAGTTGCATGGCAATATATCTCGGAATGGCTATGGAAATGCCATAATAGGTAGGTATGGTGGCTGTTTTGAGGAAGATATAAGGAGGTTTATGTGTGATAGAGCGTATCATATCACGGGGTTTGGATGCACCGGCGAAGTTTGCACCAACTCTCAATGTGAGAAAGGGCAATGCACGGTACCGAAGAGGCTAGCAATGATGGAAGGGTAGGAGTGTGTATAATCCATGGACTCAACATTAGTCATAAAGAACTCACATACTTATTGCAAAAATCTACAAGTCATCAAAAACCAAGCATTATTCGCATGCTCCTAGGGGGATAGATTGGTAGGAAAAGACCATCGCTCGTCCCCGACCGCCACTCATAAGGAAGACAATCAAATAACACCTCATGTTTCAAATTTGTTACACAACGTTTACCATACGTGCATGCTACGGGACTTGCAAACTTCAACACAAATATTCCTCGAATTCACAACTACTCAACTAGCACAACTTTGATATCACTATCTCCATATCTCAAAAAAATCATCAAGCATCAAACTTCTCTTAGTATTCAATGCACTCTATATGAAAGTTTTTATTATATCCCTCTTGGATGCCCATCATATTAGGACTAGTTTCATAACCAAAGCAAACTACCATGATTTTCTAAAGGACTCTCAAAATAATATAAGTGAAGCATGAGAGTTCATCTATTTCTATAAAATAAAACCACCACCGTGCTCTAAAAGGATATAAGTGAGGCACTAGAGCAAATGACAAACTACTCCGAAAGATATAAGTGAAGATCAATGAGTAGTCAAACAATTATGCAACTATATGAAGACTCTCTAACATTTAATAATTTCAGATCTTGGTATTTTATTCAAACATCAAGCAAAACAAAGGAAAATAAAATGACGCTCCAGGAAAAACACATATCATGTGGTGAATAAAAATATAGCTCCAAGTAAAGTTACCGATGAACGAAGACGAAAGAGGGGATGCCTTCCGGGGCATCCCCAAGCTTAGGCTTTTGGTTGTCCTTGAATATTACCTTGGGGTGCCTTGGGCATACCCAAGCTTAGGCTCTTGCCACTCCTTATTCCATAGTCCATCGAATCTTTACCCAAAACTTGAAAACTTCACAACACAAAACTTAACAGAAAACTCGTAAGCTCCGTTAGCGAAAGAAAACAAAACACCACTTCAAGGTACTGTAATGAACTCATTCTTTATTTATATTGGTGTTAAAACTACTATATTCCAACTTCTCTATGGTTTATATGTTGGAAATATGCCCTAGAGGCAATAATAAAAGCATTATTATTATATTTCCTTGTTCATGATAATTGTCTTTATTCATGCTATAATTGTGTTATCCGGAAATCATAATACATGTGTGAATAATAGACACCAACATGTCCCTAGTAAGCCTCTAGTTGACTAGCTCGTTGATCAACAGATAGTCATGGTTTCCTGACTATGGACATTGGAAGTCTTTGATAACGAGATCACATCATTAGGAGAATGATGTGATGGACAAGACCCAATCCTAAACATAGCATAAGATCGTATAGTTCGTTTGCTAGAGTTTTTCCAATGTCAAGTATCCTTTCCTTAGACCATGAGATCGTGTAACTCCCGGATATCGTAGGAGTGCTTTGGGTGTACCAAACGTCATAACCTAACTGGGTGACTATAAAGGTATACTACGGGTATCTCCGAAAGTGTCTGTTTGGTTGACACGGATCAAGACTGGGATTTGTCACTCCGTATGACGGAAAGGTATCACTAGGCACACTCGGTAATGCATCATCATTATGAGCTCAAAGTGACCAAGTGTCTGGTCACGGGATCATGCATTACGGTACGAGTAAAGTGACTTGCCGGTAACGAGACTGAACAAGGTATTGGGATACCGACGATCGAATCTCGGGCAAGTAACATACCGATTGACAAAGGGAATTGTATACGGGGTTGCTTGAATCCTCGACATCGTGGTTCATCCGATGAGATCATCGAGGAGCATGTGGGAGCCAACATGGGTATCCAGATCCCGTTGTTGGTTATTGACCGGAGAGCAATCTCGGTCATGTCTACATGTCTCCCGAACCCGTAGGGTCTACACACTTAAGGTTCGGTGACGCTAGGGTTGTAGGGATATGTATATGCAGTAACCCGAATGTTGTTCGAAGTCCCGGATGAGATCCCGGACGTCACGAGGAGTTCCAGAATGGTCCGGAGGTAAATAATTATATATAGGAAGTGCTATTTCGGCCATCGGGACAAGTTTCGGGGTCACCGGTATTGTACCGGGACCACCGGAAGGGTCCCGGGGGTCCACCGGGTGGGGCCACCTATCCCGGAGGGCCCCATGGGCTGAAGTGGGAAGGGATACATCCTGAAGTGGGCTGGGGCGCCACTTCCCCTAGGGCCCATGCGCCTAGGGTGGGGAAACCCTAAAGGGGGGCGCCCCCTTGCTTGGGGGGCAAGCCCCCCACCCCTTGGCCGCCGCCCCCCTAGGAGATTGCATCTCCTAGGGCCGGCGCCCCCCCTAGGCCCCCCTATATATAGTGGGGGGATGGAGGACCTCTTACCTTTGCCTTTGGTGCCTCCCTCTCCCTCTCCAACACATCCTCCTCCTCCATAGAGCTTGGCGAAGCCCTGCCGGAGTGCTGCAGCTCCATCACCACCACGCCGTCGTGCTGCTGCTGGAGCCATCTTCCTCAACCTCTCCTTCCCCCTTGCTAGATCAAGAAGAAGGAGACGTCACACTGACCGTACGTGTGTTGAACGCGGAGGTGCCGTCCGTTCGGCGCTAGGATCTCCGGTGGTTTGGATCACGTCGAGTACGACTCCCTCATCCCCGTTCTTTGAACGCTTCCGCTCGCGATCTACAAAGGTATGTAGATGCATCCGATCACTCGTTGCTAGATGAACTCATAGATGGATCTTGGTGAAACTGTAGGAAAATTTTTGTTTTCTGCAACGTTCCCCAACATTATAAACTCTTTCACTAGCCATAGATTCATTAAAAGAAGCAAACAACACACGAAAAACAGAATCTGTCAAAAACAGAATAGTGTGTAGTAATCTGTAACTAACGCAAACTTATGGAACTCATAAAATTCTCAAATAAATTTCTGAAGTGAGGAATTTATCTGTTAACAATCTTCAAAAAGAATTAACTAAATATCAATCTCCAATAAAAAATGGCAGCAATTCTCGTGAGCTCTAAAGTTTCTGTTTTTTACAGCATGATCAACAAGACTTTCCCCTAGTCTTCCCAACGGTTCTACTTGGCACAAACACTAACTAAAACATAAAACTCAATCATAACAGAGGCTAGATAAATTATTTATTACTAAACAGGAGCAAAAAGTAAGGAACAAAAATAAAGTTGGGTTGCCTCCCAACAAGCGCTATCGTTTGACGCCCCTAGCTAGGCATGATGATTTCAATGATGCTCACATAAAAGATAAGAATTGGAACGTAAAGAGAGCATCATGAAGAATATGACTAGCACATTTAAGTCTAACACACTTCCTATGCATACAGATTTTGTGAGAAAACAACTTGTGGGAACAAGAATCAACTCGCATATGAAGGTAAAACAAGCATAGCTTTAAAACTTTAAGCACAAAGAGAGGAAACTTGATATTATTGCAATTCCTACAAGCATATATTCCTCCCTCGTAATAATTTTCAGTAGCATCATGAATGAATTCAACAATATAACCAGCACCTAAAGCATTCTTTTCATGATCTACAAGCATAGAAAATTCACTACTCTCCACATAAGCAGGATTCTTCTCATTCGGAATAGTGGAAGTATCATAAGAAACTCGAATACTATAAATTGTTTCCACATTAAAAGAGTAATGTTCAGAAAAAGGGTAATCATAATCATGACAAGTTTTATAAATATAATCATCACTTTTTATAGCATAAGTATCATCACAATAATCATCATAAGTAGGAGGCATGCTATCATCATTATAAATTTGCATATCAAAACTTGGGAGACTAAAAATATCATCTTCATTAAACATAGCATCCCAAAGCTTGGGACAAACATTAATTGCAGCAAATATATTCTCAAAAACATCATATTCATCAAACATAGCATCCCCAAGCTTGGGCCTTTTCATATCATAAGCATAATCACTCTCATAATTAATAGTATGGATAGCACCAATAGTATAGCAATTATCATATTCTTCCAAGTAAGTGCCAAAAAGATTTTCAAGGTCATAAGAAGTATCATTATCTTCCACAATTATATTTTCATGAGGCACAATAGTAATAGGAGCAGCATTATTTGGGAGAGATATCTTTTTACCTCTCTTCCTTTTTCTTTTCTTCTTCTTCACCACATCATGTGTGGGTTCAATCCTCTTTTTGGAGCTCCTTATTAATGAGATTGGTTGAATAGGAAGCTCCTCCTCGTTACCTGATTCATCATAAGAAATAATAGGAGGGTATTGGGAAGTCTCTTCCCTTTCTAGTATTCTCTGTTCTATTTTTTTTTCTTTATGTAGTTGGCAATATAAGGATTTTCAATGCAATTCACCATGCAATGCATATAAATTTCCTCTAGATCAAACTGAAGAACTCTATCAAGGGCAAATTTTGGAATATCCTTAGTTATACGTTTCATTTCTTCATAACCCAAGAGCAAACTAAGTTCATTATGATGTGCAAGGTAAATCAAGTCATCACAATTTTTGGACACGATACGATCATGAAACAATTTGCATTGGGTACTAAAATGATCATGTTCATTGCAAAGTTCACAAGTATGGCTAAGAAACTTTAAATTTTCAGCACACGCATCTAGCCTTTCTTGCAACCATTTAGTCTCTAAATGCTTATGCCTCTTGCAATATCTATCTTCCCTATTTGGTGTGTACTTGCAAACCCAATGTACTCCACAAAAATTGACATGTTTATAGGAGACATTTTCATCATAACTAGTGCAATCATCATTAGTACTATGGATATTCAAGGAGTTCATACTAACAACATTGCAATCATGCTCATCATTCAAACATTTAGTGCCAAACATTTTAATGCATTCTTCTTCTAACACTTTGGCACAATTTTCCTTTCCATCAACTCACGAAAGATATTAAAAAGATGAAGTGTATGAGGCAAACTTAATTCCATTTTTTGTAATTTTCTTTTATAAACTAAACTAGTGATAAAACAAGAAACTAAAAGACTCGATTACAAGATCTAAAGATATACCTTCAAGCACTCACCTCCCTGGCAACGGCGCCAGAAAAGAGCTTGATGTCTACTACACAATCTTCTTCTTGTAGATGTTGTTGGGCCTCCAATTGCAGAGGTTTGTAGGACAGTAGCAAATTTCCCTCAAGTGGATGACCTAAGGTTTATCAATCCGTAGGAGGCGTAGGATGAAGATGGTCTCTCTCAAGCAACCCTGCAACCAAATAACAAAGAGTCTCTTGTGTCCCCAACACACCCAATACAATGGTAAATTGTATAGGTGCACTAGTTCGGCGAAGAGATGGTGATACAAGTGGTATATGGATGGTAGATAAAGTTTTTTGTAATCTGAAAATATAAACACAGCAAGGTAACTAATGATAAATGTGAGCGTAAACGGTATTGCTATGCGTTGAAACAAGGCCTAGGGTTCATACTTTCACTAGTGCAAGTCCTCTCAACAATAATAACATAATTGGATCATATAACTATCCCTCAACATGTAACAAAGAGTCACTCCAAAGTCACTAATAGCGGAGAACAAACGAATAGATTATGGTAGGGTACGAAACCACCTCAAAGTTATTCTTTCCAATCAATCCGTTGGGCTATTCTTATAAGTGTCACAAACAGCCCTAGAGTTCATACTAGAATAACACCTTAAGACACAAATCAACCAAAACCCTAATGTCACCTAGATACTCCAATGTCACCTCAAGTATCCGTGGGTATGATTATACGATATGCATCACACAATCTCAGATTCTTCTATTCAACCAACACATAGAACCTCAAAGAGTGCTCCAAAGTTCCTACCGGAGAATCACAACGAAAACGTGTGACAACCCCTATGCATAGGTTCATAGGCGAAACCCGCAAGTTGCTCACCAAAACATACATCAAGTGAATCACGTGATATCCCATTGTCACCACAGATACGCATGGCAAGACATACATCAAGTGTTCTCTAATATTTAAAGACTCAATCCGATAAGATAACTTCACAGGGGAAACTCAATCCATTACAAGAGAGTAGAGGGGGAGAAACATCATAAGATCCAACTACAATAGCAAAGCTCGCGATACATCAAGATCGTATCACCTCAAGAACACAAGAGAGAGAGAGAGATCAAAAACATAGCTACTGGTACATATCCTCAGCCCCGAGGGAGAACTACTCCCTCCTCATCATGGAGAGCACCGGGATGATGAAGATGGCCACCGGAGAGGGATTCCCCCTCCGGCAGGGTGCCGGAACGGGTCTAGATTGGCTTTCGGTGGCTACGGAGGCTTTTGGCGGCGGAACACCCGATCTATTGTGCTCCCAGATAGTTTTAGGGTATATGGATATATATATATAGGCGGAAGAAATACATCAAGGGAGCCACGAGGGGCCCACGAGGGTGGAGGGTGCGCCTCCTGCCTCGTGGCTTCCTCGTTGATCCCCTGACGTGCACTCCAAGTCTCCTGTATTGCTTTCTTTCCAAAAATAAATTTTCCGAAGGTTTCATTCCGTTTGGACTCCGTTTGATATTCCTTTTCTTCGAAACCCTAAAACAAGGAAAAAACAGAAACTGGCACTGGGCTCTAGGTTAATAGGTTAGTCCCGAAAATAATATAAAGTGCATAATAAAGCCCATAAACATCCAAAGTTGATAATATAATAGCATGGAACAATCAAAAATTATAGATACGTTGGAGACATATCATCCTCTTGTGCTAATTGTCGCACCTAATACAGGGGTCATCTGGCCATTCGCAAATGCGGCTCTCAGAAACCCCTTGGTTTTTGTTAACCATTCAATGGTCATGTCTTTTTGACTAGTGTGACCGGTGTACATCCACGCACGATCACTCATCTTTCCTAGCTACTGGACACATAAGAAATATATATATATATATATATATATATATATATATATATATATATATATACATATATATATATATATAAATCAGCGTGTATATATTCATCTGTTAATGGAGTTTTCCACTTTTATTACGTCCATGCAACCTAGACACTAATAGGTAAAGATAGGTCCTAGTCCCACCCAAGTATGTGTAGATTGGGTTCGTTTTCCCATGCTCTGCTACGGATCTGATGCAAAATTTCGGTAGCACCTCCTTGTTGTTCTCCTGATACATGTCTCGACAATAAGCAGAGAGGATGTGTACCCCGGAGAACAACAGGGAGGCACTGACAGAATTCTGCATCGGATCCGGAGCAGAGCATATGGGAAAACGAACCTAATCTACACATACTCGGGCTGTCCATGGATAACATTGGACAATTCAAAATCATAGTTATAAATATGCAAATGCATGCATATTTATAGATGTAACCCTTTCGAACGGGAGTCGCATAGTGGTCACCATACTGATGATTGAAGACACCTATAGCTAGCAAGTTTCATCGACATGAAGACCGGAACAGAGCAAATGAAGGGGGAGGAGGAGATGTCAACCTAACTAAATATTTACAATAGGACAAACGGGTTAAGGGGTTCCTCGGCGTTGATGGAACCCTAAATAGCAAGTATCATCGGTGTGAGATACATGTGGCGCTTGGCATTGAACACTAGATCTACATCCCACAAGTGAAGCCGGCGCCCGGCATCCCGCAACAATAGTTCTGGTGGCCGATGACGGTCGAACGCCTTGGCAAATTCGTCTGGCAGCCTTTGCGATGAGGATTAAAGCCAAGTTTTGAAAGTTCAAACAACCAAACCGACTAGAGTCAGTTTGGATGTTTCAAGTTTCAACACTTGGCTTTTAATCGTCATCGCAGAGGCTGCAAGACAAATTCACAATGGTGTTCGACCGCCATTGATGTCGAGAACTGTTACTGTGGAACGCCGGACGCCTGCGTCACTTGTGGGACGTGGATGTAGTCTTTGACACCGACAACCACATGTATCTCGCACCGACAATACTTGCTATTTAGGGTTCCATCGACACCGAGGAAACCCCTAACCCGCTCGACCCGGTTTCGTCGGTGATGCACCCCTAATCTTCCTCCTCCTCCTCCTCTTCTTCTTCCTCTTCTTCTTCTTCTTGTTCTTCTTCTTCTTTCATCTTTCTTCCTTCTTCTTAACCTAAACTGAACCTAATAAATTTAATCTAAACTAAACTAAATCTAAACCTAAAAAACAGAAACTAAACCTAAACAAAACCAAGCCTAAATTAAACTAAACCTAATTAAACTAAATCTAAAAAACAGAAGAAAAAAAGAAAAACAGGGATGTCTCACCTTCAGGCGCGACAGGGGGTGCCTGGGATGGAGGAGGGGGCGCCGGAGTGGTGGGGCAGGGCGCCGGGGCGGCCGAGGCGGGGCGGGGCCGCGCGGCCGAGGCAGCGAGGCGGGGTGGCGGAGTGGCGGGGTGATACGTCTCCGTCGTATCTATAATTTTTGATTGTTCCATGCCAATATTCTACAACTTTCATATACTTTTGGCAACTTTTTATATTATTTTTGGGACTAACATATTGATCCAGTGCCCAGTGCCAGTTCCTGTTTGTTGCATGTTTTATGTTTCACAAAACATCCATATCAAACGGAGTCCAAACAGGATAAAAACGGACGGAGCTTATTTTTGGAATATTTGGAAAATCTAGGAGAAAGATCAACGCGAGACGGTGTCCGAGGTGGGCACGAGGCAGCCCCTGAACCTCGTGGTCCACCCTTAAGGCGTTTGATGCCCTTCTTTGGTCGCAAGAAAGCTTATTTCTGGTAAAAAAATCACGGTGAAGGTTTCGGTTCAATCAGAGTTACGGATCTCCATATATATATGAAACGGTGAAAGGGCAGCAGACAGAACGCGGAAACGGAGAGAGACAGAGAGACATATTCAATCTCGGAGGGGCTCTCACCCCTCCCATGCCATGGAGGCCAAGGACCAGAGGGGAAACCCTTCTCCCATCTAGGGAGGAGGTCAAGTAAGAAGAAGACGAAGGGGCCCCCTCTCCCCTTCTCTTCCAGTGGCGCCGGAACGCTGCCGTGGCCATCATCATCATCACCGCGATCTACACCAACACCTCCGCCATCTTCACCAACATCTCCATCACCTTCCCCCCTCTATCTACAGTGCTCCACTCTCCCGCAACCCGCTATACCCTCTACTTGAACATGGTGCTTTATGCTTCATATTATTATCCAATGATGTGTTGCCATCCTATGATGTCTGAGTAGATTTTAGTTGTCCTATCGGTGGTTGATGAATTGCTATGATTGATTTAATTTGCTTGTGGTTATGTTTCTGTCCTTTGGTGCCCATCATATGAGCGCGCGCATGGATCACACCCTAGGGTTAGTTGTATGTTGATATGACTATGTATTGGAGGGCAAAAGTGACAGAAGCTTCAACCTATCATAGAAATTGATGCATCGGGATTGAAGGGGACCAATATATCTTAATGCTATGGTTGGGTTTTACCTTAATGAACGTTAGTAGTTGCAGATGCTTGCTAATAGTTCCAATCATAAGTGCATAGAATTCCAAGTCAGGGATGACATGCTAGCAGTGGCCTCTCCCACATAATACTTGCTATCGGTCTAGTAAAGTAGTCAATTGCTTGGGGACAATTTTGCAACTCCTACCACCACTTTTCCACACTCACTATATTTACTTTATTTCTTCTTTATCTAAACAACCCCTACTTTTTATTTACTTGCTCTTTATATTCTTGCAAACCTATCCTACAACACCTACAAACTACTTCTAGTTTCATACTTGTTCTAGGTAAAGCGAATGTCAAGCGTGCGTAGAGTTGTATCGGTGGTCGATAGAACTTGAGGGAATATTTATTCTACCTTTAGCTCCTCGTTGGGTTCGACACTCTTACTTATCGAAAATTGTTGCGATCCCCTATACTTGTGGGTTATCAAGACCTTTTCTGGCGTCGTTGCCGGGGAGCAATAGCGTGGGGTGAATATTCTCGTGTGTGCTTGTTTGCTTTATCACTAAGTAATTTTTATTTGCTGTTCTTAGTTGTTATCTATCTTTAGTTATGGATATGGAACAAGAAATACCAAAAAATAGGTGTACTTGCTACTCATGGAGATGAGGAACCTCCTAAAACCATCGATGCTCGTTATGTGACAGAAATTATGTACTACTTTGATAATCCAGAGAAAACCCCATTCAATCTGGTAATGGGAGTAACGTTGGATCAACGTGAATACTTTAGGGATTATCGCTTGACACAAAAAGGGAAACTATTATGGGATCAAATTTATATATTGAAGTGGTATGTTCGGCAAGTATGCTTGAGTTATGATTATACTTGTTGCTCTAGGATGAAGGCTCCACACCTTCCCTTTTCATGCAAATTTAATGATAATGAAACCTTAGCTTTTTATGCTAATGGTATATATGATTACTATGACGTGGAACAAATAGAAGAATTTGTTGCTTTTAAGGGTGCTTATGAAATTGAATCTTTGTTTGAAAAGTATGAAACCTTTGATGATGATGTTTATAGGCCTAAAAATTTAGCTATCCTAAAATATTGCTATGATAATTATGAATATAATTCCTATATTAATGCGCTTATTGAGAAAGTCTTCGCTGTCCAAGAAGAGACTAATATTTTGCAGGAATCTATGGAAGAAGAAGTTGATGAAACTGTGAGCTCATTGGATGAAAAAGATGAGGAGGAGAGTGAAGAACAAAAGGAGGAAGAGCGGATTGATAACCCGTGCCCACCTTCTAATGAGAGTAACTCTTCAACTCATACATTGTTTAATTCCCCTTCATGCTTACCGAAGGATGAATGCTATGATAATTGCTATGATCCCGTTGATTTTTTTGAAATATCCCTTTTTGATGATGCTTGCTATGCTTGTGGCCAAGATGCCCATATGAATTATGCTTATGGAGATGAACTTTCTATAGTTCCTTATGATAAACATGAAATTGGTGCTATTGCACCCACGCATGATAGTCCTATTATCTTTTTGAATTCTCCCAACTACACTATATCGGAGAAGTTTACCCTTATTAAGGATTATATTGATGGGTTGCCTTCAGGGCCGGCCCTGGGCCATGGCAAAGAGTGCTACCGCCTAGGGCCCAGCCCGAGCAGGGGCCCATATCCTGTAATGTATGTGTACAACAGGAGGTAGAAGGAAAAAAGAAGGAGCAGCGATGGCAGCAGACCCAGCCATTCTGTTACGCGCACGTTGCTCTTCCTGAGAACGCCGCCGTCACCTCCTCTCGTTTCTTCTCCCAGTCTCCTTTCTTCAATAGTTCAACTTTTCCCCAATTAATTGACCCAAGTTCCCAAAGGCCGGCGCTACAAATGATGCTAGCCAATGGATTGTTTCGTTGTATTATTAGTCCTTCATCATTTGATGGGTTCCTCAACCTGGTTCTTCCATCTTTTAAGTACTCTGTGGCGACAAAGCCTTGATGGGCATCGACGAGGACTAACGCGGCGAACCAGCCACACACCACCCCGATGCTCGAGGCGTTGAGGGTAGCGCAGGCCGCAGCGTGTTCCAGCGACCGGTGAGAAGCTGGTCGTGGCCGTCAGGGCCGTGGCGAGGTGAGGGGCCAAACCATGAAGTTTCTGAGTTTTAGACTGCACATAAGTCATTCAAGAGATTTTTTCAGCAAATACTTTGACGCTTGTCTACGTATTTTTGTTATGTGAAGTGATGATTAACTTTCTCTCATTATGTACGACTCTTGCAGGCTGCCTGGCAGGAGATATGTTGATTGCTTGAAGCATTGCTTGAATAAGTACTCAAGAAATCAGGTGTTTTATTTCTTTTTTTGTTACAATAATGTTGCCTAAAATGCATTTATCCGGTTGTAAGGAGAAAAACAAAATGTAGATCAGTTAATTGAAACTCAAAAAGGGTGGTCTGCATAAATTCATTTTAACAAATGCCACTACTGAGTAGAGTTAGATGTTCATAATTTCGACAAATGCTACTGCTGAGATTCCAGATGAGTTATATGCTCGTAGTGTTAGAGGATAACAACATTTTTTGGAGGAGAAAATAAAAACATATAATATAATCATGGAAGTAAAAAAATTCTCTACTATAGCCATTGGGCCCATTTTGCAGGGCTCGCACAAGGGCCTCCAGAATATTAGGGCTGGCCCTGGTTGCCTTATACCGTTGCACATGATGATTTTGATGAATATAATATGCATGTGCTTGCTACTCCTACTTGCAATTATTATGAGAGAGGAACTATATCTCCACCTCTCTATGTTTCCCACATGATAAAATTGCACGTAACTGTTTATACTATGCATTGGCCTTTACTATGTGTGCATGAATTGTTCTTTTATGACATGCTGATGCATAGGAAGAGAGTTAGACTTCGTCATTACATGATATATGTTGCTTTGTCCTCACTACTAAATTACAAATCATTGCTAATTAAAATTGGCTTTGATATACCTTAGGATCCGGGTGGATTCACTACTTGAGCACTATATGCCTAGCTTAATGGCTTTAAAGAAAGCGCTGCCAGGGAGACAACCCGGAAGTTTTAGAGAGTCATTTATTTTTGTTGAGTGCTTTCATATAGTTTAAAAACAACAAAAATAAATAGGGGAACCCAAAACTTTTTCAAAAAGGAAAGCGAAAGTGGGAAAGACGAGCATTGTTGAAGTGGGAGCTAGCCTTGAACTTTGTTCATGCTCACGGAAACTTTGTGAATCTTGATTATAAAAACTTTTTCAACATAAATAATTATCCCCTTGTACAATTCCATTGTATTATAAAAATAATGTGCCAAGGTTTGCCTTTAGGATGTTTACTTTGCTTGTTGGTTTGTACGGTGCAGGACAGAAACTTTGGCTATAGTGCGTGATTTTACATTTTTTTTACTGGAACGTCAAATGGTTCTAATTATTTTTGCACTGTCTTTCTATAAAAATTGTTTATTTTTCATAATTTTGGCAGAATTTTTCAAGTATCAGAAGTATGGTGAATGTTTAGATTATTACAGACTGTTCTGTTTTAGACAGATTCTGTTTTTGATGCATAGTTTGCTTGTTTTGATGAAACTATCGATTCATATCAGTGGATTAAGCCATGAAAAAATTTATATTACAATAGACACAATGCAAAAACAAAATATGAATTGGTTTGCAACGGTACTTAGAGTAGTGATTTGCTTTATTATACTAACGGATCTTACCGAGTTTTCTGTTGAAGTTTTGTGTGGATGAAGTGTTCGTTGATCGAGAAGGTCTCGATGTGAGAAGAAGGAAGAGAGGCAAGAGCTTAAGCTTGGAGATGACCGAGGCACCCCAATTAAATATTCAAGGAGACTCAAGCGTCTAAGCTTGGGGGCATCCCATCTTTCTTCAACAAGTATCAGTATGTTTTCGGATTTGTTTCGTTCATGCGATATGTGCAATCTTGGAGCATCTTTTGCATTTAGTTTTCACTTTTCTTTTATGCACCATGATGGTATGAGATAGTCCTTGGTTGATTTATAGAATGCTCATAGCACTTCACTTATATCTTTTGAGTATGGCTTTATAGAATGCTTCATGTGCTTCACTTATATCATTTGAAGTTTGGATTGCCTGTTTCTCTTTACATAGAAAACCGCCATTTGTAGAATTCTCTTTTGCTTCACTTATATTTGTTAGAGCGTGGGCATATCTTTTGTAGAAAGAATTAAACTCTCTTGCTTCACTTATATCTATTTAGAGAGATGACAGGAACTGGTCATTCACATGGTTAGTCATAAAATCCTACATAAAACTTGTAGATCACTGAATATGATATGTTTGATTCCTTGCAATAGCTTTGCGATATAAAGATGGTGATATTAGAGTCATGCTAGTGGGTAGTTGTGGATTAGTAGAAATACTTGTGTTGAGGTTTGTGATTCCCGTAGCATGCACGTATGGTGAACCGTTATGTGATGAAGTCGGAGCATGATTTATTTATTGATTGTCTTCCTTATGAGTGGCGGTCGGGGACGAGCGATGGTCTTTTCCTACCAATCTATCCCCCTAGGAGCATGCACGTAGTCCTTTGTTTCGATAACTAATAGACTTTTGCAATAAGTATGTGAGTTCTTTATGACTAATGTTGAGTCCATAGATTATACGCACTCTCACCCTTCCACCATTGCTAGCCTCTTTAGTATCACGCAACTTTTGCCGGTACCTTAAACCCACCATATACCTTCCTCAAAACAGCCACCATACCTACCTATTATGGCATTTTCATAGCCATTTCGAGATATATTGCCATGCAACTTCCATCATCATCATATACATGACTTGAGCATTCATTGTCATATTGCTTTGCATGATCGTAAGATAGCTAGCATGATATTTTCATGGCTTGTCCGTTTTTTGATGTCATTGCTATGCTAGATCATTGCACATCCCAGTACACCGTCGGAGGCATTCATATAGAGTCATATTTTGTTCTAGTATCGACTTGTAATATTGAGTTGTAAGTAAATAAAAGTGTGATGATCATCATTATTAGAGCATTGCCCCATGTGAGGAAAGGATGATGGAAGCTATGATTCCCTCACAAGTTGGGATGAGTCTCCGGACTTTACAAAAAAAATAAAAGAGGCCAAAGAAGCCCAAATAAAAAAAGAGGCCAAAGAAGCCCACCAAAAAAACAAAAAAATGAGAGAAAAAGATAGAAGGGGCAATGTTACTATCCTTTTACCACACTTGTGCTTCAGAGTAGCACCATGTTCTTCATATAGAGAGACTCTTGAGTTATCACTTCCATATACTAGTGGGAATTTTCATTATAGAACTTGGCTTGTATATTTCGATGATGGGCTTCCTCAAACGCCCGAGGTCTTCATGAGCAAGCAAGTTGGATGCGCACCCACTTAGTTTTCAGTCTGAGCTTTCATACACTTATAGCTCTTAGTGCATCCATTGCATGGCAATCCCTACTCACTCACATTGATATCTATTGATGGGCATCTCCATAGCCCGTTGACATGCCTAGTTGATGTGAGACTATCTTCTCCTTTTTGTCTTCTCCACAACCACCATTCTATTCCACCTATAGTGCTATGTCCATGGCTCACGCTCATGTATTGCGTGAAAGTTGAAAAAGTTTGAGAACATCAAAAGTATGAAACAATTTCTTGGCTTGTCATCGGGGTTGTGCATGATTTGAATATTTTGTGTGGTGAAGACGGAGCATAGCCAAACTATATGATTTTGTAGGGATAACTTTCTTTGGCCATGTTATTTTGAAAGACATGATTGCTTTATTAGTAGGCTTGAAGTATTATTGCTTTTATGTCAAATGATAGACTATTGCTTTGAATCACTCGTGTCTTAATATTCATGCCATGATTAGACATATGATCAAGATTATGCTAGGTAGCATTCCACATCAAAAATTATCTTTTTTATCATTTACCTACTCGAGGACGAGCAGGAATTAAGCTTGGGGATGCTGATACGTCTCCGTCGTATCTATAATTTTTGATTGTTCCATGCCAATATTCTACAACTTTCATATACTTTTGGCAACTTTTTATATTATTTTTGGGACTAACATATTGATCCAGTGCCAAGTGTCAGTTCCTGTTTGTTGCATGTTTTATGTTTTGCAGAATATCCATATCAAACGGAGTCCAAACAGGATAAAAACGGACGGAGCTTATTTTTGGAATATTTGGAAAATCTGGGAGAAAGATCAACGCGAGACGATGTCTGAGGTGGGCACGAGGCAGGGGGCGCGCCCCACCCCCCTAGGCGCGCCCCTGACCCTTGTGGTCCACCCTTAAGGTGGTTCATGCCCTTCTTTGGTCGCAAGAAAGCTAATTTTTGGTAAAAAAATCACGGCGAAGGTTTTAGTCCAATCGGAGTTACGGATCTCCATATATATACGAAACGGTGAAAGGGCAGCAGACAGAACGCAGAAACAGAGAGAGACAGAGAGACAGATCCAATCTCAGAGGGGCTCTCGCCCCTCCCATGCCATGGAGGCCAAGGACCAGAGGGGAAACCCTTCTCCCATCTAGGGAGGAGGTCAAGGAAGAAGAAGACGAAGGGCCCCCTCTCCCCTTCTCTTCCGGTGGCGCCGGAACGCCGTCGTGGCCATCATCATCATCACCGCGATCTACACCAACACCTCCGCCTTCTTCACCAACATCTCCATCACCTTCCCCCCTCTATCTACAGCGGTCCACTCTCCCGCAACCCGCTGTACCCTCTACTTGAACGTGGTGCTTTATGCTTCGTATTATTATCCAATGATGTGTTGCCATCCTATGATGTCTAAGTAGATTTTAGTTGTCCTATCGGTGGTTGATGAATTGCTATGATTGATTTAATTTGCTTGTGTTTATGTTGCTATCCTTTGGTGCCCATCATATGAGCGTGCGCGTGGATCACACCATAGGGTTAGTTGTATGTTGATAGGACTATGTATTGGAGGGCAAGAGTAACAGAAGCTTCAACCTAGCATAGAAATTGATGCATACGAGATTGAAGGGGGGCCAATATATCTTAATGCTATGGTTGGGTTTTACCTTAATGAACGTTAGTAGTTGCGGATGCTTACTAATAGTTCCAATCATAAGTGCATAGAATTCCAAGTCAGGGATGACATGCTAGCAGTGGCCTCTCCGACATAATACTTGCTATCGGTCTAGTAAAGTAGTCAATTTCTTAGGGACAATTTCGCAACTCCTACCACCACTTTTCCACACTCACTATATTTACTTTATTTCTTCTTTATCTAAACAACCCCTACTTTTTATTTACTTTCTCTTTATATTCTTGCAAACCTATCCTACAACACCTACAAAGTACTTCTAGTTTCATACTTGTTCTAGGTAAAGCGAACGTCAAGCATGCGTAGAGTTGTATCGGTGGTCGATAGAACTTGAGGGAATATTTATTCTACCTTTAGCTCCTCGTTGGGTTCGACACTCTTACTTATCGAAAAATGTTGTGATCGCCTATACTTGTGGGTTATCACGGGGGCGGCACGGGACGGGGCGGTGGCGCGGGTGTGATGAGGGAGGAAGAGAGAGGGGGGAGAGAGGGACGTGGGGCTGGCCGCTTATTAGTTTAGGTCACAGCTCTTTGCCATCTGCTAGCGGACGACAAAGAGTCTAGCTAACGGATGTTAGTTCGCCATTTTCTTTGCCGTCTACTAGCGGACGGCAAAGAAAGTGGCAGTTAGGTGGCCCTCAATAGTATGCCACCCTCCCTCTTTGTCGTCTGCTAGCAGACAGCAGAACTTCTATGCCGTCTGCTAGCAGACGGCAAAGAGCTGGCTGACGGCAAAGAGCATCTTTGTCGTCCGCTCTTTCTTTGCCGTCAGCTTTCTGTATGTTGATGGCAAAGACCTCCTTTGCCGTCAGCTAGCATGCGGCAAAGAACTAGCTGACGGCAAAGATCCTGATTCCAGTAGTGTTGGTAGCCTTCTATTTTCAGTTGTCTCTACCCATACAAGTTTATGTTTCCGCTGGTTTGTAAAATAATACATGAGCTCCTTGGTTTCAGCCATACTTGGACCAATCACAATGACCGAAGTATCATGGAGTTCAACTACGGCAATGCGCAAAGTTTGCTTGAATCCATGTGAAAGTAGCTCTGGCTGCTTTCCTTTCCTTCTTCTTCTTCTCTTCTCCCTCCTCTACATCAGCCTCAGCCTCGGTAGGAGCCATACAGATAAGAGCAGTCATCTACTGGCGCCACCCACCAGAATCGGTGCTCATACAGAGAGGCCTCCCGTCGATAGGAAGACCGGTGATCAAGGAGACATCCTGGAGCGTCACAGTCATCTCCCCAGTCCGAAAATGGAAACTGTGCGTCTCCGGCCTCCACCGATCAGCAAGAGAGGACACCAGTGGAGCGTTGAGGTTCGGCGTGGACCGGCTGACCAACTGAATCCACGGGAGGAGTCTTGCCTGCTGGATGTAGGGTGTGTACCGCTCATCATAGGGCATGACAGGACCTGAGACCCCGTGATACGAATCTTCAGAGGTTCAAGCTTCTGCAAAAAACAAGTACTGACAAACCTTAGGGCATGTCAATTTCAACTTAAGACAAATTTGCAAAAAAAAAATAGATTACTCATTATTAGCATCCCCTTCTCGCGCATCATGTAGGCCCGGTGTCGTGTGTCGTAGGCATCGTTGAGAAGGCAAACCATCCTTGCAAAGTTCAAACAATAAACATATATGAGTTCATCTCAAATATCGGTATACACTAAACATCTCATATGTATTCATCTAAACACCTCATATGTATTCTTCTACAGGAATCTCAACATCTCCTTCTCACACAATGAATAAATGATTTACAATACTCATTTGAAAAATTCTCATATATATCTCCTATGTCATATGTATCTAAAAAAACTCAACATCTCATATTTCCAATAAACTCAACATATCATATATAGCTACAAAACTCAACATCTCATAATTATCTACAGTACTAGGCATCGCATATATATCTAAAAAAACTAAATAATCTAGGGTTTCACTAACAAGAATCATATATTGTGAACTAATGAACAATACTAGGGTAGTACTTACACATCCTAAATCACAACACCCGATCATAGACAAATAAAGATCCAAACCAAGCAAATCAAGGGTTCCACCCAATCTTGGACAAATCTCTAAAATGGAAACGAATTTACGAAGGAAAAGAAAGGGAGCGAAGGAGTTTACATAGTAGGAGGGATTAGAGATCGATTCCACGGCTGAAATCTCCATATCTAAGAGGGGTGTGGGGGAGGGGGTTGAAGGGAGCGCCGCTGCTGCTCTCTGTTGACAGAGAGCAACTGCCTGGGGAGGGCTGGCCCAATGCGGCTTAAGTCAATGTGCAGCGCCTAAGCGCTAGGCGCTGCACATTACATGTGTGGCTCCTATGCCTTAGGCGCTGCACGGCTGGACGTGGGGCCGCGCCTGGCCTCGGGCTACCACGCTGGCCGAGCGTGCGGCGCCTAAGACAAATGCGCTACATAGTGAAGTGTAGCGCCCGACTGTCAGGCGCCACACCAAATGGCAGTTTGTAAAAAAAATTAAGATCAGTTGAGAAAGTGAATTTTTTTAAACTTCGGCGACTTTAATTAATTCATAATCGTATCCTTTACAATAAGCGGAATCAGGAAATCATGAGGTTTATCAAGCCACACCCTTGACTCCTGACCCAAAAAACTAAAACGAGCAATAGTATGAGCGCACTCGTTTACATCACGCACACAATAATTTATTGTCGCCTTGCCGAAAGAACTCATCAACCTTCGACAATCGTCAGTAATTACCGCACCTGACGTCCGGTAGTCATCCGGATTCTGGATAGCTTGAACAATCTCCATAGAATCACTCTCAATGGACAAAGAAAAAATGCCCATCTCCTCAGCAAGTCGTAGTCCCAATAATAGCGCAAACGCCTCCATCGTTGGAGCGTCCATTGCATTCGGTTTATAATCCATGGCCGCTGCAACAAAACCTCCCTTCGAATCTCGTAAAATAGCACCATTTGCCCTGCACCTGAGTCAACCTGATGCTAGTCTAGACCATCTAGTCTGTCGTGGAGGAACTAGCTTCTTTTCTGCTGCCCAGTTAGGGACGCAAGAGTGTTCGGATCGAACCAAATCAAAAATGAATAGGAGACTGTGGACTTGATCTTCGACGACTTAAGGACTTGGGCTAGGGCAGGAGCATTTGGAGGAAGACCGATACCCGAGTAGTAGAGTAGTATTAGGAGTGGAGTGGAGGTTTGGTTGGGGTCGGCTTGTGACCATCAACTAGCGCAATGTAATAACTCTTGTACATATTTTTCTCCCTTCTATAAAGCTAAGGTCCCTCGGAAAAAAAAAGTTAGCAACGATACCCCTAATCAGGGTCCAGAATAAATAAAATAAAGAAATAACACACGACAAAGTATGACGGAACTTTTAGAGCACCCACGTCCCTTGTTAAAAAGCAATGTGTGTGATGTCAATTCTTTTGCCCATCCTCCTCGCCCACCCCAACCCAGTCACTCCCAACCTGGTCGGACGAGGCTGCCGCCTCCGTTCATCGTTGGGCTTGTCGTCCCCGCCACCATACGCGGGGTTCGTCTCCACCGCGACCCTGTCTCCTTTCCAGGCCGCTCCCTCCAGATCCGACGCTCGCCTTATCCTTATCCAGATCCGCCTCTTTCGACCCTCTCCGTATTCAGCAGTTAGGGGTAGCTCAATTTTCTGGAATTCAACAGTGAGTTCTTCTGGTAATTATTTGGATTCGCTCTAGTGTTACGAGCATCTTGCCGTTCATGATTAATATTACTCTGCTAAATCCAACCCGCGTCAATATCGGGCGCGCGCCGTTTAGATCGGATCTGTCCCGCTATGCCTAACAATGGAATGGAATCCGTGGCGGCATCCAATATTAGTAGCAAGTTTTTTTGTGCAACAAAACAAACCTAGGCTGTGCATCCATCTGCTGCGGCATCCAATCAAATCATGGTAAATTCACTGCCCCCTCTCTTCTTCTAGCCCGTTTTGTCTTGCTACTAATATTCTCTCCTTTTGGTTTTGCAGAGCCAAGATGCCGAGGACAGAATCAGTGCGCTCCCTAGGGACATCCTTATCCGAATCCTTGAACTCCTTCCGGTGCGCAGTGCGATTCGGACCGGATCGCTCTCCAAACGGTGGAGACACCTCCCTCACCAGCTCTCTTGTCTGCTCATAGGTGTATCTGACATTCAGAGCGCTAGCTACGTCACGCTGGGTCAGATCATGGGGGCGTACACGGAGACGACGAGGAGATTGCTATCGTCCACGTGCGAATGCGGCGGCCGTTCCATCAAGAGCCTGAGACTTACCTTTTACCTTTCAAAACTTTTCTTGTGCCCTATTGGCCATGCCGTCGGGGATGTGGCCAGGAACGGCGACACTGAATGCCTCGAGTTTGTGATATTCACGCATCTTGCGAGACCAAGCAATGCTCAACTTGTCTTGTTTGGACAGCGGTTCATGTCCTTCTTCCACTCTTGCCCTGTCGCCTTCAGATGGCTCACAAGACTAACTCTCCACAACCTTGCATTTGGAGACTCGGATGTCCCCAATCTCCTCAATGCTTGCGATAAGCTTCAGTTCCTTAACTTGAGATGCTGCAAATTGGGTCCGAAATCTGTCCTCAGCATAGACGCCCTGTCATCAGAGCTCCAGAAACTTGAATTGTTTTGCTTTGAGTGTGTGCGGGTTGATCTAGCAAGTCTTCCTAAGCTGAAGCAAGTGCTCTGTGATACTTGGTGGGCTGTGACCACACCTATGTCGATCTTGTGGCTTTGTTCCCCAACTTGAGAAAGTAAGCCTCGCCTCTGCTGCCCTGTCTGGGCAGAAGCCATTCACATTGAGCAAGTGTTTATCTAGTAGTAGTACAAGAAGCCTCTCGACTTTGTGTCTGGATTTTTGCTCTCAGATGGTAAGTTTCTACTGCTACAACTCACTCTGCGTCTATGCCTTGTTCATCTATTATTTCAATGTATATATACACATTGCTACACGTCTCATGCATGCTCCATATTTGTTTTTTTACAAGTGCAGATCTGGATTCAACCGGAAGATCCTAAACAGCTCACACGTATATTCAGTAGCCTTAGAGATGTTTATATCTACAATGTCTTTGCTGAGTGTGATTTGAATTGGACATTCTTTATCCTTAAAGCTGCACCTTCACTGAAGAACTTCTATGTAAGTCTGTTAATTAAGATTTTCTATGCCATTTGCCCACTTGATATTTTTTTTCTTTGACATGTTTATGCATTTTCAGCACTAACTATATACCAGCATGCCACTAACGCTCTTCTGTCACCAATAATAAAGATGAGAGCAGGGTATGTGCAAGTGTAAATAGTTAGTTTTATTGCAAACAAAAGCACTTGTGGAAAATAAGTTAGTTGTATTGCACAAGCTAGAACACAAGGCAAACACACTCAGTCACTCGCAGCTTTAACGAAAGGTACTACATGCCGCATTGGGATGTAGGCAATATGAGATTCATTAAATGATATCATTGACAATGCAATGCAAAAAGGTAGAAATTCTTAAACATGGATTTTCTTGGGAGAGAATTTCCATGCAAGATAATGTTAGAATTCCTTCAAATTTCTACAGATCATGATATAATTGCATAGGTACCATATACAGCGTCATTCCTGTTTCAGAGAGCTGTATGCAGATTCCCCTAAAACCATATGAGGGCCTATCTTTAAATACTAATATGAAGCTCAATGCATTTTTTTGAATAGTACTCCCTCCGATATTGATGCAGGTTTAGTACAACTTAGAACTAAAGTTGTGCTAGAGCAGCATCAATTAATATTGATTGGAGGGAGTAGTACATTTACTTGTAAGTTTTTGTAGCTACCGATCTGTCGCTGTACTGCATCTTGAAAACTAGTATTGAGGTTGATGCTGATTTTATATGTAATATTTGCCGTTTCTTTTGTTGTTGGGTCCATGCAGTTATCTCGACACTCTTGTGAACCCAACAAGTTTGAGGATATTGCCAAGAAGACCGACTTGGTGTGGGAAACCTCCAGTTTCAAGCATTTGAACTTGAAGCTGCTGTTCATGAAAGGGTTTTCGGAGGATGAGAAGGTGATGAACTATATAAGACTTGTCATGAAAAGATCTATGGGCTTGAAGAGAATCGAACTGCATGATAAAGACCCATGTGAGGAGTGCAAAGCCATATCCCCCGAGTGTTTAAGGTTTCCTGTGGATGAATCTAGCAAGCGTCGGATTAAGGAGCAACTCACATATGGATTCTCCTTAGATGTGGAGATAATAATGGGATGATGCATATAATCAAGCAGTGCGCAGAACCAAGTTAGTTGCTTAGCACGCCCATTAACAAGGGATATATATAGAGAGAGAGTAGGTGCGAGCATATGTAGGCTTACTTTTTCAGAGACATGGTGAGTGCCCATGTGTTGCAACAGGAGCCAAAAAAAATTCATGTTTACAAGGTATTGGGTTAAACTAACACCTGTTATTGTAATTTTTTACACACATATTTAGTAGGTCAATGTGTAGAACTTAGCTCATTTGACATGCATGGGACCCAGACAATGGATATCAAAGCAACAGCAAATGCAACCATGTGAGCATCATACTAGTAACGGTCTAAAATAAAATTCATTTTTAAATATTATCCTTCCAAACAAAATGTAATGGCTGGTTATTGAAAGTGCACAAGAAGTTGCAAGCGAGAATGAAAAAGCATGTGTATATGCGTTCCAGCAACAAAGCATATGCATAAATACATTGATTATGCCTTTTTATGTAAAAAAAATCTTTACAAATTGAACATTACAAGTCCAAAATAAAAAGAAAACAGAAGTGACACCAAACATATTTTTCAAAGTGTTAACTAAGATTTGATAATCCACAAGGGACCTATCCATAATGTAGCCGGGCAAACAGTATTGTGGTAGACAGTCATATCAACGGTTATTATGCCGATCGCCCCAATATCGCGACTCTGCAAGAGTTGCTCCTGTTACCTAATCTCACAGAAGACACGTAATAGGTAGAACATATTTTGGAGATAACTTGGGCCTCTTTGATTCACAGGGTTTTCAAAACGTAGTAGCAACAGAAGTATAGGATTTGAGTGGCGTGCCCACTTGAATACTAAAGGATTAGCAAAGGAGTGCTTGATGCCACAAGAGAAACAAAGAAATTGTAAAGAGGTTGAAGTAGATGTTAGATTTTCTATGAAATGTAGTACAAAAGATTTCATAGAAAAAATTCCTATGGGATCCAATCCTATAAATCAAAGAACCAACGTAGGAAAATTTCCTATGGATTTCAATCCTCCAGAAGTCCTATAAAATTCCTTTGAATCAACGTAGCCCTTATTGTTTAATAAATCTGTTTTGCCTTGTGCACATTATTGGCGGCGACATCTTGATGACAAAGGTGATGTTGCATGGAAGAAAATTATCATGCTTCTGTTTCCATCTTAGTGCGGCATGTGCTTGTGGGTGTAAGCAGCTTCAAATTCAAGAACTTCGTACAAAGCATCTTGAAGGAATATGTACATTTTTTTGTGAAAAAAAAGGTGAGATTTGTTGAGTCAGAAGAATAGCTCAACACGATAAACGTATGAAGAGATTCAAATGTTTGGATCCTAGCAAACTTAATAAGAAAAAAGTGCACGTGAACTAAACAAGTAGATGGCAAACTTGAAGAAAAAAATACTTTCTTTGTCATTTGTTTCTATTTTAGTTTGTTCACCTAAAGAGCTATAAAGTCAGATTCTTTTCTAGTAAGATGATAATGTGAACAAAACACACATCATTAAAAAAATGCACACATTGATACACTTCAAAAAAAACAGTTGATATTTAATATTGGTTCTGAGAAGTACCCATAATCAATTATCCAAAATGTAGTTTAATATTCTCCTGAAAGGAGCAGTATCACATTATCCGTAGCATCACAACAGTGCACACGACAGAACTTGTAACAGTTTGTTAGACAGCTCCATGACTACATATTATCCGGTAACACTTGACAAAGCTTGCACCTACTCATTACTACCAAGGCATATTATCCAGTAACACGTGACTAAGGCAACACCTACTTATCACCACGGAAGGTCATCACCACGAAGGTAGCTGCGGAGTTCTTTTGAATCAACCGGAACTTCAGGTGTCAAATCGAGCTCAGGATCCGAAGCGCTCAGCTCCAATGAGGTCACTCCTTGAGCAAGCTCCAACTCTGGACCGTACAAGTTCAGCGGCTTTGTCAAATTATCGGATGGCCAGTCTAAGCTATTGACAGCCTAATAACGACATAAAATGAATAAGGCACAGCAATTCAAAGCATAATGATGAGTATTCACAGAACTAATTATGGAATATCTCACATCCGTTGCTTGGAGATATTTGATAAACGCCTGATTCTTCTCTGTTACATCAGACCTTATGTTGTAAAGGTAGAACTGAAGCATTGCAATCCTAAAGAGAACAGCTTGTTAGAGATGGCAAAAATGAAAGTCCAATGACAGATGATGGTAGTGACTTACATGTTATGACACGCTCTAATCACCTCCTGTGTTGAAGCGGCCGACAAAACGTGCTCGTTAACCAAAGTAATTGCTTCATTGCAAGTTCGCTCAAACTCCATTTTCAGCTTCTGGAGATAGATCGTCATGATCTCCTTATCCTCCCATTTGAGCTCGAAAGTTTGGATCATCCGAAGCTTAGACTCCAATATGTCAACCAAGGCATTGTGAAGATAGTCAAGCTCATTTTGAGAAATCTGAACGCCCAATTTAGCAATCGATGAAAAGTAGCTGACAGCATCTACAAGTAGAATAAATAAGTTATTTATTGAAACTATTATGCAATCCTCTCTACATTAGTTTAGACAGTTTGAAACTAGATTTTTTTTTTCACTTGTTTTTACACACTAGTTTTGCCCTATGTCTCTTTAAAAAGCTCAGTTTTCTCTTTGTATTCCCACATGTCTAAACAGAGATTTTACAGACAAGTGCAAACTGGCCAGTGTCAATACTAGTGTGGAAAATGGAAAAAAAAATATGAACATTTCAATCCATATTGAAGGGTGTCTTTGAACTAAATTAAACAACTTATCACAGGTTCAAAAAACTCACAACAATTATACAGCAAAAACTATGATATTGCAGAATATGGCGCTGGGCACTACTAATGAGCAGAATACCTCTCATTGATTTGGAATTCATAAAAGAGGGAACAGTTATGACGTACCATCCGAGCGGCCAGAGACATGCGCAAGCATACCAGCAATGGCCAAGTTGGGTCGGCCAGCGAGGTGCGCGGCGTAGACAAGGTGCTCACCTACTGGAGGGTCATCACTCACTCCAGCAGCAAGGTCAAGGTAGGCAAAGCAGGTGCTAGCTGTTTTCCTGGTAGTATCCAGCCTCTTCATCTGCTTTGACAGTTTGTGGTGAATATCCTTGTAGAGATTTTCTAAATGTTCGCGCAGATACATATCCAGAAGCAGATTTGGCTCCAGCTTATCAAGATGCTTCAAACATGATGCGTGGCGACTGTCATGAATATTACATGGTTAGAATATATGACACAAATCGGTTGGGGAAAACATGTAACCTACTCTACCAGAGTTAAACAAACAAAAGTTTTTTATAAAGAAAAACTCCAAACCAAACTTTCGAATGGACAAAAAAGGGCACACTCGATAGCTTCAGCACAAGTGGTTCAACCAACGAGATACTATGCCATATTTCAGTACACAGTCAGGCTTTCATGGTATTTGAAACTGGTGGGTCCCAGGTTTTTTCTGTGCACATACAGTCCATTAGAAAATAGGAAATACTTAATGGCCACTCATAATGATGAAAAGCTGTACAGCGCACTACCGGAAACCGGCCCTACCCCGACGGCCAAATCAATGCCGACGGCTGCCGTCGGCCTACTTTGAGCTATGCCGACAGCCACGACTTGGCCGTCGGCGTATCTTGGCCGTCGGGCTACCACGAGCTAAGCCGACGGCACCCGTCGGCATACAACAGTCGTCGGCCCAGCTGCGAACACGACGACAGCAACCGTCGGCATATCCAGGCCGTCGGCATACCCGTGGGCCCGGCGACCCCGCCCGTGACCAGCGGCTAACGTCGTCAAATCTATGCCGACGGCCTGGACGGGCGGCCGTCGGCATATATCGTCATGCCACGTCACCGATCCGATGCGCACCGTCCACGAGCTAAGCCGACGGCTGCCGTCGGCATACCCGCCACGTCAACGATCCGCGCCACGCCGCCCACCTAAACCCTGCCATTTATATGCCGACGGCAATGCCGTCGGCATATTAACTGACATGTAGCATGTGCTTTTTTTATGCTTTTTTATGTATTATTATATTAACTGACATGTAGCATATGCTTTTTTATGTATTATTATATGAATATATATGTAGTCTGTAATTTTTTCCATAGATTATGAATATATATGTAGTTTGTAATTTTTTTCATAGATTATGAATATATATATATATATATATATATATATATATATATATATATAGTTTGTATTTTTTTAGCACAGTAATAATGTGACGTCATGTTCTTTTGAATATAGGACATTTTATTTTATTAAAATCAAAAACAGCTATGCCGACAGAAGTTTTGTGGCGGTTGCAAACTCCCGGCACCCGTCTCCGGAGTGTGACCCCCTCACGTCCGCGGTCTGCCCCCTCACGGATAGCGCCGACGCCGGCATCTATGGGATGACCTACCACAACCGGGTGGTGTTGTGGCATGTCCGAAGAGGCGGCACACATCTCCGGGGCGTGGTCCCCCTAACGGACGGCGCTGCCGCCGGCACCTGGAGGGGGGAAACGGACGCGTCGGGTCTACACGGAGGGGATCTTGTTGTGGGTCTGGCCCGGATGTTGCTCCAAAGTGTTCCTATAGGCTGACCTAACACAACTGGGTGGGGAGGTCCGCTGGTCAAAGCCCGTCCGTGCAAAGTCAAATGGCTAGATCCCGTGGTCAAACGCTACAGGGTTAGGCAGGACGAGGGCCCTGGGAGGGTAGCAATGCCACCGGAGCGTCGCACCGGGCCCTCATACATGCGGGGTGGTGTGGTGGCATGTCCGAAGAGGCAGCACGCGTCTCCGGGGCGTGACCCCCCTCACGGACGGCACCGTCGCCGGCACCTGGAGGGGGAAACGGACGCGTCGGGTCTACACGGAGGGGATCTTGCTGTGGGTCTGGCCCAGATGTTGCTCCAAAGTGTTCCTATGGGCTGACCTAACACAACCGGGTGGGGAGGTCCACTCGTCAAAGCCTGTCCGTGCAAAGTCAAAGGGCTAGATCCCGTGGTCAAACGCTACAGGGTTAGGCGGGACGGGGGCCCTGGGAGGGTAGCAATGCCACCAGAGCGTCGCACCGGGCCCTCATAATGCGGGATGGTGTGGTGGCATGTCCAAAGAGGCGGCACGCGTGTCCGAGGCGTGGCCCCCCTCACGGACGGTGATGACACGGTAGTAGACGTTCTGCGGTAACGATGTGGCGTGAATATTAATAAATACTCGGAGGGCGATAAAATCATGAGTTTTTTACACGACGTGGGCACATGTGCTATAGGACTGATGGTAATTTTTTCATAATTTTTCGTGATGGAGAAGTATCCGAACAATTCCCTCTACGCGGATTGCTCTTCGCGCGTCTACGACTGTGGCCGGCGGCCTCCGGGGGCTAGCATGAAGCCAAATCTTGCGTAGGCGACCTCTCACAAGTCTGGAAGTGTTGTTGCGGTTGCAAACGCTCGGCACGCGTCTCCGGGGTGTGCCCCCTCTCACGGACGGTGTAGTCGCCGGCACCTGGAGGGGGGAAACTGACGCGTCGGGTCTACACGGAGGGGATCTTGCTGTGGGTCTGGCCCGGATGTTGCTCCAAAGTGTTCCTATGGTCTGACCTAACACAACCGGGTGGGGAGGTCCGCTGGTCAAAGCCCGTCCGTTAAAAGTCAAAGGGCTAGATCCCGTGGTCAAACGCTACAGGGTTAGGCGGGACGGGGGCCCTGGGGGTAGCAATGCCACCGGAGCGTCGCACCGGCCCCTCATACATGCGGGATGGTGTTGTGGCATGTCCGAAGAGGCGGCACACGTCACCGGGGTGTGCCCCCCCTCACGGACGGCGCCGCCGGCACCTGGAGGGGGAAACGGACGCGTCGGGTCTACACGGAAGGGATCTTGTTGTGGGTCTGGCCCGGATGTTGCTCCAAAGTGTTCCTATGGGCTGACCTAACACAACCAGGTGGGGAGGTCCGCTGGTCAAAGCCCGTCCGTGCAAAGTCAAAGGGCTAGATCCCATGGTCAAACGCTACAGGGTTAGGCGGGACGGGGGCCCTGGGGGTAGCAATGCCATCGAAGCATCGCACCGGGCCCTCATACATGCGGGGTGGTGTGGTGGCATGTCCGAAGAGGCGGCACGCGTCTCCGGGGCGTGGCCCCCCTCACGAACGGCGATGACACGGTAGTAGACGTTCTGCGGTAACGATGGGGCATGAATATTAATAAATACTCGGAGGGCGATAAAATCATGAGTTTTTTACACGACGTGGGCACATGTGCTATAGGATTGATGGTAATTTTTTCATAATTGTTCGTGATGGAGAAGTATCCGAACAATTCCCTCTACGCGGATTGCTCTTCGCGCGTCTACGACTGTGGCCGGCGGCCTCCGGGGGCTAGCATGCCGCCAAATCTTGCGTAGGTGACCTCTCACAAGTCTGGAAGTGTTGTTGCGGTTGCAAACGCTCGGCACGCGTCTCCGGGGTGTGCCCCCCCCTCACGGACGGTGTAGTCGCCGGCACCTGGAGGGGGGAAACTGACGCGTCGGGTCTACACGGAGGGGATCTTGCTGTGGGTCTGACCCGGATGTTGCTCCAAAGTGTTGCTATGGTCTGACCTAACACAACCGGGTGGGGAGGTCCGCTGGTCAAAGCCCGTCCGTGCAAAGTCAAAGGGCTAGATCCCGTGGTCAAACGCTACAGGGTTAGGCGGGACGGGGGCCCTGGGGGTAGCAATGCCACCGGAGCGTCGCACCGGCCCCTCATACATGCGGGATGGTGTTGTGGCATGTCCGAAGAGGCGGCACACGTCTCCGGGGTGTGCCCCCCTCACGGACGGCGCCGCCGGCACCTGGAGGGGGAAACGGACGCGTCGGGTCTACACGGAGGGGATCTTGTTGTGGGTCTGGCCCGGATGTTACTCCAAAGTGTTCCTATGGGATGACCTAACACAACCGGGTGGGGCGGTCCACTCGTCAAAGCCTGTCCGTGCAAAGTCAAAGGGCTAGATCCCGTGGTCAAACGCTACAGGGTTAGGCGGGACGGGGGCCCTGGGAGGGTAGCAATGCCACCGGAGCGTCGCACCGGGCCCTCATACATGCGGGGTGGTGTGGTGGCATGTCCGAAGAGGCGGCACGCGTCTCCGAGGCATGGCGCCCCTCACGGACGGCGATGACACGGTAGTAGACGTTCTGCGGTAACGATGCGGCGTGAATATTAATAAATACTCGGAGGGCGATAAAATCATGAGTTTTTTACACGACGTGGGCACATGTGCTATAGGACTGATGGTAATTTTTTCATAATTGTTCGTGATGGAGAAGTATCCGAACAATTTCCTCTACGCGGATTGCTCTTCGCGCGTCTACGACTGTGGCCGGCGGCCTCCGGGGGCTAGCATGCCGCCAAATCTTGCGTAGGCGGCCTCTCACAAGTCTGGAAGTGTTGTTGCGGTTGCAAACGCCCAGCACGGGTCTCCGGGGTGTGCCCCCCTCCCCTCACGGACGGTGCAGTCGCCGTCACCTGGAGGGGGGAAACGGACGCGTCGGGTCTACACGGAGGGGATCTTGCTGTGGGTCTGGCCCGGATGTTGCTCCAAAGTGTTCCTATGGTCTGACCTAACACAACCGGGTGGGGAGGTCCGCTGGTCAAAGCCCGTCCGTGCAAAGTCAAAGGGCTAGATCCCATGGTCAAACGCTACAGGGTTAGGCGGGACGGGGGACCTGGGGGTAGCAATGCCACCGGAGCGTCGCACCGGGCCCTCATACATGCGGGGTGGTGTGGTGGCATGTCCGAAGAGGCGGCACACGTGTCAGGGGTGTGCCCCCCCTCACGGACGGCGCCGCCGCCGGCACCTGGAGGGGGGAAACGGGCGCGTCGGGTCTACACGGAGGGGATCTTGTTGTGGGTCTGGCCCGGATGTTGCTCCAAAGTGTTCCTATGGGCTGATCTAACACAACCGGGTGGGGAGGTCCACTGGTCAAAGCCCATCCGTGCAAAGTCAAAGGGCTAGATACCGTGGTCAAACGCTACAGGGTTAGGCGGGATGGGGGCCCTGGGAGGGTAGCAATGCCACCAGACATCGCACCGGGCCCTCATACATGCGGGGTGGTGTGGTGGCATGTCCAAAGAGGCGGCACGCGTGTCCGAGGCGTGGCCCCCCTCACGGACGGTGATGACACGGTAGTAGACGTTCTGCGGTAACGATGCGGCGTGAATATTAATAAATACTCGGAGGGCGATAAAATCATGAGTTTTTTACACGACGTGGGCACATGTGCTTTAGGACTGATGGTAATTTTTTCATAATTGTTCGTGATGGAGAAGTATCCGAACAATTCCCTCTACGCGGATTGCTCTTCGCGCGTCTATGACTGTGGCCGGCAGCCTCCGGGGGCTAGCATGCCGCCAAATCTTGCGTAGGCGACCTCTCACAAGTCTGGAAGTGTTGTTGCGGTTGCAAACGCCCGGCACGCGTCTCCTGGGTGTGCCCCACCCCCTCACGGACGGTGTAGTCGCCGGCACCTGGAGGGGGGAAACGGACGCGTCGGGTCTACACGAAGGGGATCTTGCTGTGGGTCTGGCCCGGATGTTGCTCCAAAGTATTCCTATGGTCTGACCTAGCACAATCGGGAGGGGAGGTCCGCTGGTGAAAGCCCGTCCGTGCAAAGTCAAAGGGCTAGATCCCGTGGTCAAACTTACAGGGTTAGGCGGGACGGGGGCCCTGGGGGTAGCAATGCCACCGGAGCGTCGCACCGGCCCCTCATACATGCGGGATGGTGTTGTGGCATGTCCGAAGAGGCGGCACACGTCTCCGGGGTGTGCCCCCCCTCACGGACGGCGCCGCCGGCACCTGGAGGGGGAAACGGACGCGTCGGGTCTACACGGAGGGGATCTTGTTGTGGGTCTGGCCCGGATGTTGCTCCAAAGTGTTCCTATGGGCTGACCTAACACAACCGGGTGGGGATGTCCGCTGGTCAAAGCCCGGCTGTGCAAAGTCAAAGGGCTAGATCCCGTGGTCAAACGCTACAGGGTTAGGCGGGACGAGGGCCCTGGGAGGGTAGCAATGCCACCGGAGCGTCTCACCGGGCCCTCATACATGCGGGGTGGTGTGGTGGCATGTCCGAAGAGGCGGCACGCGTCTCCGGGCGTGACCCCCCTCACGAACGGCACCGTCGCCGGCACCTGGAGGGGGAAACGGACGCGTCGGGTCTACACGGAAGGGATCTTGCTGTGGGTCTGGCCCGGATGTTGCTCAAAAGTGTTCCTATGGGCTGACCTAACACAACCGGGTGGGGAGGTCCACTCGTCAAAGCCTGTCCGTGCAAAGTCAAAGGGCTAGATCCCGTGGTCAAACGCTACAGGGTTAGGCAGGACGGGGGCCCTGGGAGGGTAGCAATGCTACCGGAGCGTCGCACCGGGCCCTCATACATGCGGGGTGGTATGGTGGCATGTCCGAAGAGGCGGCACGCGTCTCCGGGGCGTGGCGCCCCTCACGGACGGCGATGACACGGTAGTAGACGTTCTGCGGTAACGATGCGGCGTGAATATTAATAAATACTTGGAGGGCGATAAAATCATGAGTTTTTTACACGACGTGGGCACATGTGCTATAGGACTGATGGTAATTTTTTCATAATTGTTCGTGATGGAGAAGTATCCGAACCATTCCCTCTACGCGGATTGCTCTTCGCGCGTCTACGACTGTGGCCGGCGGCCTCCGGGGGCTAGCATGCCGCCAAATCTTGCGTAGGCGGCCTCTCACAAGTCTGGAAGTGTTGTTGCGGTTGCAAACGCCCAGCACGGGTCTCCGGGGTGTGCCCCCCCTCCCCTCACGGACGGTGCAGTCGCCGTCACCTAGAGGGGGGAAACGAACGCGTCGGGTCTACACGGAGGGGATCTTGCTGTGGGTCTGGCCCGGATGTTGCTCCAAAGTGTTCCTATTGTCTGACCTAACACAACCGGGTGGGGAGGTCCGCTGGTCAAAGCCCGTCCGTGCAAAGTCAAAGGGCTAGATCCCGTGGTCAAACGCTACAGGGTTAGGCGGGACGGGGGACCTGGGGGGTAGCAATGCCACCGGAGCGTCGCACCGGGCCCTCATACATGCGGGGTGGTGTGGTGGCATGTCCGAAGAGGCGGCACACGTGTCAGGGGTGTGCTCCCCTCACGGACGGTGCCGCCGCCGGCACCTGGAGGGGGGAAACGGACGCGTCGGGTCTACACGGAGGGGATCTTGTTGTGGGTCTGGCCCGGATGTTGCTCCAAAGTGTTTGGGCTGATCTAACACAACCGGGTGGGGAGGTCCGCTGGTCAAAGCCCATCCGTGCAAAGTCAAAGGGCTAGATCCCGTGGTCAAACGCTACAGGGTTAGGCGGGACGGGGGCCCTGGGAGGGTAGCAATGCCACCAGACATCGCACTGGGCCCTCATACATGTGGGGTGGTGTGGTGGCATGTCCAAAGAGGCGGCACGCGTCTCCGAGGCGTGGCCCCCCTCACGGACGGTGATGACACGGTAGTAGACGTTCTGCGGTAACGATGTGGCGTGAATATTAATAAATACTCGGAGGGCGATAAAATTATGAGTTTTTTACACAAAGTGGGCACATGTGCTATAGGACTGATGGTAATTTTTTCATAATTGTTCGTGATGGAGAAGTATCCGAACAATTCCCTCTATGCGGATTGCTCTTCGGGCGTCTACGACTGTGGCCGGCATCCTCCGGGGGCTAGCATGCCGCCAAATCTTGCGTAGGCGGCCTCTCACAAGTCTGGAAGTGTTGTTGCGGTTGCAAACGCCCGGCACGCGTCTCCGGGGTGCCCCCCCTCACGGATGGTGCAGTCGCCGGCACCTGGAGGGGGGAAACGGACGCGTCGGGTCTACACGAAGGGGATCTTGCTGTGGGTCTGGCCCGGATGTTGCTCCAAAGTGTTCCTATGGTCTGACCTAACACAACCGGGTGGGGAGGTCCGCTGGTCAAAGCCCGTCCGTGCAAAGTCAAAGGGCTAGATCCCGTGGTCAAACGCTACAGGGTTAGGCGGGACGGGGGCCCTGGGGTAGGAATGCCACCGGAGCGTCGCACCGGCCCTCATACATGCGGGATGGTGTGGTGGCATGTCCGAAGAGGCGGCACACGTCTCCGGGGTGTGCCCCCCTCACGGACGGCGCCACCGCCGGCACCTGGAGGGGGAAACGGACGCGTCGGGTCTACACGGAGGGGATCTTGCTGTGGGTCTGGCCCGGATGTTGCTCCAAAGTGTTTCTATGGGCTAACCTAACACAACCGGGTGGGGAGGTCCCCTGGTCAAAGCCCGTCCGTGCAAAGTCAAAGGGCTAGATCCCGTGGTCAAACGCTACAGGGTTAGGCGGGACGGGGGCCCTGGGAGGGTAGCAATGCCACTGGAGCGTCGCACCGGGCCCTCATACGTGCGGGGTGAAGTGGTGGCACGTCCGAAGAGGCGGCACGCGTCTTCGGGGCGTGGCCCCCCTCACGGACGGCGATAACACGGTAGTAGACGGATCAGGCACTCGCATAGTTACCGGATCAGGCACTCGGTAACGGTACCCCTCAGTCAGTTGCTCTCCTATGTATCACCTTTCGCGAGACCATAGAAAAAAATATACGTGATATTTTAGAAAATTGTTGTACAATATAAAAAAAAGGTCATGTCATTAAAAATAATGTTTCAAACCATTAAAGAAAATGTATGGTACATTTTAAATAATGTTCATGCATGTAAAAAATATGTATAAGAAAACATTAAAATATTTATATAAAATAAGAAAACATTACAAAATTTATACAAAATAAGAAAAGTAAAAATAAAAATATGCATGGATGGATGTTGGATGTTAGATTGTTAGGTTAGATGTTAGATGTTAGGTTGTTAGGTTGATATATAGTTGAATGTTGGATGTTAGGTTGTTAGATTGTTAGTTTGCATTATTTTTATCATGATGATCTTGTCATTTGAGATGTGCTCTAAATTGGTATAAGATGAGTGATTATTTTTATCATGATGATCTTGTCAAAAAAATTGAACCGGACAAAATTTGACACTTGACAAAATATGATTTTTTTCATAGTTTTAAGTGTCAGTGCTTAATGTTAAGTAGCTATGTGAGATGTGCTGCAAAATTATGATATGATGAGTGGTTATTTAATCATGATGATCTTACTAAAAAAATTGAAGGACAAAATTTGACACTTGACGAAACATGATTTTTTTTCATAGTTAAAAGTATCAATGCTTAATGTGAGGTGAGGACCTAAATTTTTTTCACTCGGTGTAATTAACAGGATTTGTGGTGTTCCATCTTCGTGGAGTGATTGTCGACGTTGGAGGTGTTGGTCCACGATCGTCCGTCTCCTTTGATCGACTACATCGGAGGGTGAGCAACAATTCCATGACCTCGTCCACTTTTTTTCCATGTCACTAGATTAAATTTTCACATCAAGTCGCGTAACCTCAGTCTCCCGTCCGAAAGGGTTGCATCGATAAATATGCATTCAATTGCATATTTATCACCGCAGCTCTTTCGGATTGTCCAGCGCTTTCCACGGACAGCCCGAGGATGTGTAGATTGGATACGTTGTTCATGCTCTACCCCGTTCCGAGACAGGATTTCGACGGCGCCTCCCTGTTGTTCTCCGGATGCTCATTCTCTCGGCATTTTGCCGAGACGTGTATTTGGAGAACAACGGGGAGGTGCTGCCAAAATTTTGTCTCGGAATGGGGTAGAGCATGGACAACGTACTCAATCTACACATTCTCGGGTGGGATTAGGACCCATCTTTACCTATTAGAGATGTAGGTGGATTAAATGCCGTTTCTCGTCAACCTTGTAAAAAATAAAATATTGATGTGAGTAATTTAAATGAATCCTTAATTTTGTTGTGTGGCTTCCAATAAAGCAGAGAAGGCAGATAATCAGTGGATGTATAGTGGGTTTTTCCGTCGGAATCAAGTAACAACAGAGTGGGTCGAGAAAACTGATGTGTTTTTGAAAGAGATATTCTGTAGTCCAATGAGGATGGTGCCAGAATGCCCATGTGCCAGATGTAAGAGGCGTATCCGCAGAGATAAGAGTGAGATGACTAAGCACCTTCGCACGCATGGATTTATGCCCAACTTTAATATGCCGATAAACTTTGCCCAGCGGGACCGTGGTAGAGAGGATGTGATACGACAACGCGTCGCTGGTTATGAGGATGATGGGGTTAGAGACATGCTAGATGATGTCTTTGCTGCATAGCCGACACCTCCGTCACATTCAGCGAATGAACCGGAGGAGCCGGAGGAAACCGCAAAGGCCTTCCTGGAAATCTTGGCCTCGTCAAAGAAACCTCTCTATGAGGGTGCCAAGCTGTCTGTGCTGGATGCCATCTCGCAACTGATGGCAGTCAAGGCTGAGTACGGCTGTAGCCGAGGTTGCTTCGAAGCATTTCTGGGAGTATGGGCTAACAGCCTGCCTGAGGGCCATGAACTGCGGAAAACCATGTACGGTACGAAGAAAATCATGAAGGCGCTCTCGATGGACTATGACAACATTTTCTTATTGTACACATGGCAATCATTTGATTCTTTTGCAGAAACTGGATCCTTCGCGGAAAGGGCCGTAAACCGAACGGCCTTATCACTGTCCTGTTGAAGGAGTTTTGGCCTGGCCTATTCTGCCCGCGGCCAGACAGGGACCCGCAGCAACGGGTTTTGGCCACGAGCTGGGCCCACTACGAGGCTTGCAGCAACGCGGAGTACGGGACGACCGCTAAGGCCGTGATCACCAAATTTTGGGTAAGTTCTCTTCTGAATCACTTGTCTTCAGTTTCGTTCATAGTTTATCATTGAATCACTCAACTCATGCCTTGTTTGCTTCTGGTTTATGCATGATTGCAGCAACTCTATAGAGTTCTTGACGAGCACAAGGCCAGAGCCGACGTGGTCTTGCTTGCGGCTGCGAAGAAGAAAGCTCGTCAGTTGCAGTATGAGGTGCGCTGGGTTGCCGTCTCGCAGTACTACCACTACTACCTGCACCAAAAGATGACCAAAACTCAAGCGCAGAAGCTACGACTTACCTTGAGCAGGGAGCAGTTCATGATGGTAACTATTACTAACTTTTCATTGTTTCAAGCAGTCAACTATATGTTTCGTGCTCACATGTCATGCTT
This sequence comes from Triticum aestivum, assembly GCF_018294505.1. Lineage (NCBI taxonomy): Eukaryota > Viridiplantae > Streptophyta > Magnoliopsida > Poales > Poaceae > Triticum > Triticum aestivum. The sequence goes on from NC_057794.1 coordinate 12,791,641, forward strand.
CCAAAATTTGCATAGGTTGTTCCTCATTGGTGCTATGGAAGGCATGACGGATGGGCGAGTTTGGTGGATAGGTGGCTCGGCGCCGATGCAGAGTTTGCTGCCAAGAGCATCAAGGCCCGGGCTAACCGTGGAGATGACGGGACACATGGCCAAGGAAACAGGAACCACTGGGCTTCAAGGCCATGAAGGTATATCTATGTGCATGATGCATTTTTGTTCTTCTTTACCGTCATGTTCTTATGTATGGCTGACTTCTATTTGACGTTGTAGGAGGACAAGTTGAAGAGGCCGCTCTCAGACATGGAGTCGTGGAAGCTGGCCCGCGATCGGAGTCATCGCAAGGAGGGCGAGAGCCAGTACTACGGCAAGACCGAGGAGCACCTGGGGTCTTACATTCATCACTATCAGGAGTTGCATCCGGATGTTCCTGTTGCTGAGGTCGCCCAATCTCAGATCGACGACACGGCGGTGGTGGCCATCCAGGGGAAGAAGAATGGCCGGTATCCGTGTTTCGACGGCTTGATCACTCCTTCGATCTCGTACGCACGGCTTCGGGCTACCAACCCGAGCCAGTTAGAGAGTACGGGGCGTTCACAGACTCCCTTAGCCCGCCAGCATGCTGTAAGTACTTCCTCTTTATCTTTTTCTATCTAGCATTCTCAGTTTATTTTCAACATTGCTCACTTAGAAACAACCTAAATTATGTAGGCATATAAGGAGTTTGTCGAGCATAGGAATCTCGAGGTGCGGGAGTACTTGAAACGAGTGAAGGCAAACGATGATTACAACCATTAGATGATGACGGTTAGTTTTGCCCTCTTAAAACCAAGCTAAATTTTTGCACTTTCATTCCTTCTGATCTTCTAGTTTGCTTGTTTAACTAACATTCAGGCTATGTTGGCGTCTTGGACTAACCGCACGGATCCACCACAAATGGGACCCCCACCACCACCTGCGGGAGAACCCCCACACGTGCCCACGTTCGATGAATGGGTGGCACTAGGCAGTGATGGTCCGGTTAGTACATTTGCCTAACTACTGGCAAACTAGTTCTCGTTCATGAAACACTATCATATCATATTTATCGTTAGAATCTTTTCTGAAACATGTAGGGGACCGGTGGCTCGACTCCTGCTCCGTCGACCCCAGTCACTCCGATCTGACAGAGTGGTGGTGGTCGCGATGGCGGTTTTGGCGGAGGTGGTGGTGGTTTTGGCGGACGAGGTGGTGGTTTTGGCGGAGGTGGTGGTTTTGGCGGAGGTGGTCTTGCTTGATGATTCCGTGCATGTGGCCATCGTGCCATGCCTTTCATATTCCTACTTTTATGATGTTTCATGTCTTGCACTACTTTTATGTTCATGAACTTCTGTCGGTGATGATCTTTAGATGATGTGATGAACTTGAGTATGTTTAGATGATGATGGTGAACTTGAGTATGTTTAGATGAACTTGAGTATGTTTACATGATGAATTGTCATGTTTCTGCATAATTTCATATTGTTCTGTTTTGAAATGCTGTCAAATGAATTGGAAAAGAGAAAACAGGGAAAATAAAAAAACTATGCCTACAGCAAAGCCGTCGGCATATATACGCCCAGGAGTTACCAGGGCTTGCCACGTGGCACATCTATGCCTACAGCAAAGCCGTAGGCATAGCTGATAATCTATGCCGACGGCTTTGCCGTAGGCATAGCCCTGCTACCAGGAGGAACCAGGAGATGACACGTGGCAGAGATATGCCTACGGCAAAGCCGTCGGCATAGATTCATCTATGCCTACGGCTTTGCTGTAGGCATAGCCCTGCCACCAGGAGTACCACGGGTTGCCACGTGGCAGAGGTATGCCGACGGCTTTGCCGTCGGCATAGCTCTGCGACGTGGCATTGCGTGATTCGTCAGCGCTTTTGACGGCGCCGTCCATTGCCGTCAGACGGAAAACACTGCTGACGGCTATACTATGCCGACGGCTGACGTCAGGCCGTCGGCATAGGCCCCTATGCCGACGGCTATACTATGCCGACAGTCTGACAAGACTACGTTGACGACATCTACGCCGACGGGCCTATGCCGATGGCAACCGTAGGCATAGATCTATGCCGACGGCCTAGGGGTCTATGCCGACGGTCCGTGGCCGTAGGCATAGACCGCGAGTCCGGTAGTGGCGGCTCAGAACATCAGTCTCATTCTGTACCATGACCTCACAATGTGGGACACCCATATTGAAGGGCCTAATAATTTCTAGCAACCGTTGTGCTACTGGATAACAATTGTCAGTCGTCGCCTTTTCTTTTATAGAACTAGCTATTTTGTTTCCCTTAGTTACTAGGTTGAATTTGATATTGTCCAAGGAGAAAGAAAGAAAAAGGGTTGAAGGTTGAAAGTATCATTTTAATTATGTGAGACCAACACTTGGACTGATGAGCACTAATCCTCCTACTTGTCACATAGTTTCCAGTATTGAAAAAAGAACATAAACTTATCAATAAAATTACAAAGTGTATATTCTCTCCGTACTCTTACGATATAGCAAGAACGTAAAATTGCAGCACACATATGCTATATGAGCAATAAGATGTAATAAGAACCACCACTCTGAACAGGTGGCCAAGAACAATATAAAACAGTAAAATCTGTTCAATGAAATCATACCACGAATCAAAATCCATAACCAGCTTCTTCACTTCAGGCATTTGATCCAGCAAGGGGTAGAATTGATTGTTTTCAATAACCCTGACCTGTAAATATAAAAACAATCATGTTTTGAGTTTTGACTGTCACCATATAAATGGCACCAAACAAAAGATAAAGAGAGAAAGAACAAGGATTGAACCTGCAGCTCTGCGCGATCCAAAGAAGCAAGTGCACAAAGTGTACCATAGAGAACCACATCTTGTGGAGCCAAGACTTGCGCATAGTTCCTTCCCAGTTTAGGTGCTGCCTCGATGAACTTCAGGAAACGCAAAGTATCAGCAAACAAGTTGTGGGTTTATCAAGAATATACTATAGCAAATGAAAGATGCACTGCATGGACGGATCTAACAAATATGTCGGGAGGGCATGACATTCAAATATAAAGTTAAATTAAATCCTAAAGCATACAGAAAACGCCTTGAAAATTTACAGGTGCAAGGAAACATAGCAGGATTTCTTGAGGACAAACCGTATATGCAGCCATTCCGTAGTCTCCTAGTCCCATGTAGGCTAAACCTCCAGCTGCTCGCAGCTTTGATGTGGTTATCGCATCCAAGGGGCCTGGGGTTAGCTCTGCTTTCCTAACATAGTCAGCAACATCTTTGAACTGTCTCAAGTCAATGTTAACCAGAATCAGCTTCATACACATCTGCACTGTATTCTTTGAAGTGCTGCAGTAGCAGCTCATCTTGGCATAGCTCTGTGCGGCTTCGGAAAGATGACCATGAGAATAGTACAAATCACCAATCTCGTTATGCGCCGCTCTGATACTTTCTGTGGACATATTGATCTGCATTTATAGAAGGAGCATTATGCAGTGTGCCTTGCCCTTGCTTGATACATATATGATGTTACCATACAACAGAATTAATGAACACACCAAGCCGACCACTATCATACATCGATCTATATATTAGGTTAATTGTTATGAGTCAATATAATAGATGCAGTAATTGTTGGTCCTACAGCATCTACAGAATAAGTAGATCCTACAATGGGCTAACCGCTGCGCCACACCCAATCCTTAAAGCAGCAAGCAGACCACAGGCAAGATTAGTTACTCAGAGAAGTCATACTCATCGCCTATGTTAATCACGCCCATATTAAGATGAGGATATGGGATTGTTGCCCCCTGCCCTCATGCCGCACCCACAAGGAACTAGCAGATGAAATACACAACAGAAATAAGAAACACTGCTGTAATATAGGGAATCAATTGCCAATGCATGTCGTGGCTATACTTGACACTTGCTCTCTTCACAAACAATGCTTTTATGGCATACATATATAGACATTAAATTAAAGAATTAACAAAAGATCAATAGATCTGCTATTTGGTTCACTGGTATGACAAAATATAGTAGAGGCAGTAATTGTTGATCCTACCTAGAGCATCTATAGAACACCTAATTCCTGCATTGGGCTACAAGCTGGCCACACCACCATATCGCTAAAGCAGCAGAGCGTTGGCGTGCGAGATTACTCAGAGCGACCTGAAAGCCGCACGACCCTATCTGTTCTTCTCAACCATTCCTGCGTGCCAGGCCCAGGCGACGCACGGAGATGAACCGGACGAAATTCGCATGGCAAATAGGCCTTCATCGCGGGACACCAACGCGTCCAAACTCCAAAGGCGCGCCGCCGAAAGGGAGGGCGAAAAGGCGGCTAGGGTTTCGCACCTGGTGCGCGCGGAGGTCGCGCTCGAGGCTCTCCAGGCGGTGCTGCAGGCGGCGCTGGCGGAGTCGAGCCAGGGCTCGTCGAGGTCGTACCGCGGGCCGAGGCGGCCGTCGATCCTGCGGACGGCGTCGCGGTAGAGCGGCGTGTCCTCGGCCCTCCTGGCCTCGTCGTGGAGCGCCCGCAGCGCCTCCAGCTCCAGCGCCTCCGCCCCGCACCGGTCGGCGACGAACAGGAGGCGCGCGAGGCGGGCCCGGCCCGCGTACCGGGCGGCGTACTCCTCCAGGCTCAGCTTCTCGACGGAGACCAGGTCCGCCGCGGCGTCGGGGGCCGCCATGCTGAGGATCGCCCGCCGGTTCGGGGGGTTGGGACTTGGGAGAGGGTTTATTTCTTTCTCTTTCTGGATTGGAATGGAGGAGGAAGGAAATGGGGCGCGGTCTGGGTTGGAACAAACCGGGATGGTATTTTCCTCGGATTGGAATTGGTCATGGCTTTTTTTTTTTGGCCTGTCGTTCCATTTCTGGCCCATCATTTGCTAACCAATCTTTTGAATGCTACTAGTATAAAAGCTTGGCGGATTGTTCATTTGTTCTTATTCCCTCCAGTCCTTTTTTGTCTGCATATAAGTTTTGTTTGAGGTCTATTTTGATCAAACTTATAGATTCATTATGAAATATATATATATATATATATATATATATATATATATATATGTTGACATTTTTTAGTATAAATTTGCTCAAAGTTTGTAAAGTTTGACTTGACACAAATCTAATACGCGGAGTAAAAATGGCCAGAGGGAGTACTACAAAAAATGTAGTCCTTCTCCTTTTAAAAAAAATGTAGTCCTTGTTTAAGTGTAGCTTCCTCGACCCCGGATTGATCATGTAGTTGTATTAGAGGTTGTTGTCTGGTGTATTGATTGACCTCCCTCCTAACAATATTTAGCCAATGTAAGATCGATCTCCTCCCCCCTCGCCTCTCGCCATCACTCCGGCACCATTGGGTAAGGGATGGATTTTCACCTCTCATTCTTTCTTCGCTTGGCTTTGGTCTGGCGGCAATGCCACTCGAACGGCGATGGTGGTGCATCTCAAATAAAAAATCCTCCGACTCTAATCATGTCCCGGCTACGTTTGTTATAGTGTTGTCGAAGAGTCGGGAGTTTTTGTCCCTTTCATTCTTCATTGATGTCTTGTTGGTTATTTCTGGTGTCTGCCGGTGTATCTTTATGTGGTGGCCCCATCTCTTCCCATTTGTCTCTCACTGATTTCCCATTTTAGTGGGGCCAAGCACCTGCAGCTTTGTCTTTCTAAAATGTTGCTTTGTTGTGCATGGTTACAACATTTTGAAAGTAAAAAAATGAGCAATTAAATTTCAAAAGTTAATATGTTTCAAAGTTGAAATGCGGAAAGTGGACTTGGGAAATTACAAATTTTGAAACTTAAGAAGTTTAAGAGTTCCAAAAAAATAAACTCTGAAAGGTTGACAAGAATTTTAAAAGGACAATAAGTTTAAGAGTACTACATTTCTGAAGTTGCTAAAAGGGAAAAGCACCAAAAATGGAACGATTTCGAAAAGGAAAAAAAACACTTGTCCTTAAATACACCGCAGGGAAAACTGGGAATGCATCCAACAATAAGCGATGTCCAAGAGTGATATATATGTTACTCTCTCTCCTCAAAACAAAAATACTTCTGACAACCAAAATGTATTTCTACTCATAAACATTTGAGTTGAGTCCATTACCCTTAGGCACGAACTCCTTTGGACGAGAAAAATGTATATGTACTCATAAACAATGGGCACATGACTGGAGAGGAAGCATCACCCAGATGACAAACCCACGCTAGCAGTGGCAATGCGAGACCTAAGAAGTTGTGGGGTTTTTTTTGCAGGGAAAAAAGAATTCTCATTACTTAAGGAGGCTTCTCAGCGAGACCTAAGAAGCTCTCGGTTGATATGCACTAAAACCTCCATAGCATCAACTTTTAAATAATTATGAACAGGGTAAGAGGTGTTTCCATAAGAACCATGGGTCACCTACCACATAGAATCGCCGGTACGCATCTACCTTGAGGTCGTGTACTAGTTGAATCAACGCCTTCTTGGCGGTTACGTATTTACAGCCAGAAGCAGACACAATGTAGCATCACGTCGCTTCTCACAGTTCCTTGTCCTAACTTTCTGATTTCAGTAAAAAAAGAAAGAAAATTGAATACATAACAAAAGGAAAAAATGGAAAGCAGAAAACCAGTGGAGAAACCCGAAGAAATTAATAATAAATAAAACCAGAATGAACCGACCGAAAAAGTGAAGGGGCGCAAAACGGAGAGCTCCTAGTTGATGCTCGTTAGCGTTGAGCAGCCGAGCTTTCGCGCAGGGCGCGCCATCTGAATGGGACGGCCCATTCGGTGGCAAGCAGTTATTAAAATCCCAAAAATTGATGCTTGGTTGAGGAATCGAACTCACAAACCCTACATTACAGAGTATGTGTTAGTTACCAGTTGAGCTACCAAAGGTTGGTAATTAATAGGCCATGCGAATATTTAAGAATGCAGTGGCAGAAAAAATATCAAAAAATTTGACCATTGAACATTTTGTGTTATACCCTGAATTATTTTTAAATACACATTGAACATTTTTGTGATATATGTTGAAAAACTTTTAACTACATACTGAACATTTTGTGATATACATTGAAGATTTTTGTAATGCATGCTGAACAATTTTATAATATGTGATGAACATTTTCTTAAATACAGTGAACATTTTGTAATCCGGTGAACTTTTTATATAACACACATAAAAAACGAAAAAAACAACAAAAAATATACAAAAAATTAAAAAAAGTGAAAGGGCGCAAAACGAGCAAAGGCATCGCGCAATGAAGAGATAATGGGCCGGCCTGTCGTCGTTTCCTATTAGGAATCGGTACGGGCGAAACATAGTCCCGGAGGAACCCAGCGCCCACGGCGTCACCCATATGGGCCAGGCCCAGGAATGCTCCCTGGCCCCGGTCGCTCCCTTATTTTTTTTCTCCCCTTTCTTTGACATCAAAGTACTCTTTATTGCAAGGTGATCACTGTACTATCTTTTACAAGAGCATCAATAATTTCTACGGGTGGATCTTCCATCCACCCCGCACATATCTTACTTCTAGTTTTTTTTTTGAGAAACACCTTACTTCTAGCTAGTTTGGCTAAATTATGTGCAACACAATTTCTCTCCTATTTTGTCACAGTATGTGCTGTTGTTTTAGAAGAAAAAAAACATCTGGTTTGCTTCAGCACACACTGCTGTTTTTGGAAAAACAGTCCGGTTTTAAGTTCATGAAATTAATAAAAATCATTAATTTGCAAAAAAAAATTACGAATTTGGAAGTTCATGAATTTTTAAAAACTTCTTGGATTTTGGAAATTTTTTTTGCGAATTTGGAAAAGGTTCATCGATTTTGAGAAAACCAGACTGGAAGCTTCGTGAAACCAAGGATGAACTACCGCTCGAGACCTCTTAATGGGCTGGCCGATAGAACATCGATGGAGGAAGGGGGTGTGCATCGTGAACATGACCCCCAAAGAAAATGCAAGAGAAGCGGTTGGGCAACGCGCGCGACCCCTTCTAGTACATAACTAAGTATGATTTAGAGGAGGAAAAGCAACACCAAGAGGAAGATCAGTTTAGGAGAAGACCCTACACACACTAACAACAATGTCTCTGAAACTCTGTACATATCGGTTCTGTTCACGATCGTGTTGCCTTTAAACTTCTAATGACCCGTTCCTTCCTAGTCTGCTAAATTCCATGAAACTAGCATATTTGGTTTATCATAAAATTGCCGTGTTCACTAATTCTGTCTTTGATCGTTTAAGGGTTTTGACATTTCTAAGTGTCATTGTCTCTTGTAAACATATGCTCCATGTCAATTTTATGGTCATGGATTTGTGCAACTTTTTTCCCCCGGAAAGAATCATATCTGTAATAAAAGTTCATCACAAACATAATAAAAATTACATCAAGATTCTGAGACCACCAAACAATCACTACTCCCGCTAGGACAAGCCACAAACGTGCAATTGTCGCTGCTCCCCCACCGGGGCCGGCTTGACCTTATTGATGACAACCGAGAAGTCTTCGTGCACATGCCCATAAGGACCAGCGTCCTGAAGCCATAGTCGTCGTCGTTGAACCCTTGCATAGATCTGACTAAGACACCCAATCTCGCCACACCTCACCACCCCCAAAGAGACAGCAGGAATCTACGCCAATCTAAGCTGAATTTGTGCAACTTATGGGCCACATGACTGGCTTTGTTCTTATTAGTACAACATCAAAACACATTGAGCTAGTTACAAGCTCAAAAAGCTGTAACAAAGGAAAAAGGCTAAAAGAGAAAACATTCAGGCTCCATATCAGTGTCATGGTACTTTAGTGCACTAATACTATGAATCTGTGTATTCAATTATTTGCTATTTCTACAACATTGATTCAAATGGCATTATCAAAATTTCATTAGTAAACATTCGCCTGACTGGCTGACCATAGAAAAGTGCAAGGAAAAAAGAGTAAGAAACTCTACACAAGACCTAGCCTCTATTAAACATGCCTTGTGCCAACTATGGTCACACGAGTGTCGTCATATCTACATCCACACACCCTCAGCATAAAACACAGCAGGATATAAAATATTACACCCTAGAACATTTCGCACATAACTTGATACCATTCAAAGAAGAGGAAAAACAGTAACAATAACAGAGAGGTAAGATGAAAATAAAGGATTATTCACATCAATGTCTCTGAAGACTCTGTATTTACATGTTCCATTCATGATCATGTTGCTTCTAAACTTTTACTGACCCCTTGAGTAAAAAAGAAGATCCTTCTTAATCTGCTAAATTCCATAATATTTTCATCTATGGATTCATAAAGACTGATGATTGGATTTGTTCTTATTATTTCTGCCGCAGGGCATATGTGTTCAAAGTAAAGGCTAAAAAACATTGTAACAAAAGCAAAAGCCTAAAGGTATAGCATTCAGGTTCCATATCAGTGTTTCATGGTAGTTTACTGCACTGGTATGCGGGTCATTAACTCCATTTGTCCAGCAAACTGACAAAACAACAAGGAATCGGTGTATTTCAGCTATTTGATATTTCTGCAACAATGGCTCAAATGACATTATCAAAATTTCATTAGGAGACATTGGCCTGACCGGCTGACCATAAAAAAATTAAGAAAAAAGAGTAAGAGAGTCTACACGAGACTTGGCTTCTATTAAACTTGCCTTGTGACAATTACGATCAGCTTGTCAGTGCAGGGAAAAGGCAAAAGAAACTCTCATGTCTGCACCCTTCATCATATGCCTGGTGTATGACCAATATTTTGTAGGACTGCTAAATGAGATGCAGTTCGTTCGCCTCAATCTGGACGCTCACCACACAAATCTCCTAGTACACCTGACTCTTTTAACATGGGAGAATGGTTTACCAGGAAGGATAGTACTGTGGCCTGTCGGTGTTGCAGCATTTGATCTCAGCTTAATTCTCTCTCTGTTTGTTAACTGCAATTGCACACAAAACCAAATAAGATTCAGTAAAGAGGAGAAGCAACACCTAAAGGAAGGATCCTCTGTTCTGTTCTAAGTAGTATCCAACCCCTGCAGCATTTGATATTAATTTGAAGAAACATGAAGGACAAAGGTTAAAACAGAGTAAATGCACTTACTTCTCCCCGTTAGGCTGAACCAACCACCTCTGATCGCGGGTCGCCGGCACGGCCGGGAGCTTCGTACCACCACGCTGGTAGACCTTCTTGCCCTGCTCAACCAGCTCGCCATCGCTAAAACTATCGTCAGACCAGGTCTCCTGGCCATCAGCATGGCCACTAGTCTCCGAAGTCACCTGGGACGAAGACTCTGGGACCGGAGTCTCGTGCGACGATGACTCTGGGGCCCGAGTCTCCTGGGACGAAGGCTCGGCGACACGAGGCTCGTTAGCCCGAGGCTCGTGGACCGGAGTCCAAGACGGGTCCAAGTCTGACGGCTCCACCTGAGACGGAGCACTCCGGTGGTCCGGAGAATCAGCTTCTGGTGGCGGCGAGGAAGGCACAACAGCCTTCCTACCTCTCCCGCCGCCACGTCCACCTCTAGATCCCCTCTTCGTCTTCCCCCGACCTCTCCCGACCGAAGAAGAAGGGCCCGCCGGTGTCGCCATGCTATCTATGAGCGCTCTACGAAGCTGCTGGGGTGGAATATAGCCACCCCTCCTAGCACGCGCCGAGGAAGAAGGAGGCTCGGAGCGCTCTCGACCCGCGCCCACCATCTGTCAACACCCGCAATGACAAAGAGTAAACTAAATTAGTACAACATAAACATAATAAAAAATTTGGTGGGGTGAAAACAACACCAAAACACCTTTTCTGATATTTCAAGCTTTTGGAATATTTACATAGGAAATATTCTCTATAAATTCCAAGAAAATTCTAGCATGTATGACAATGCCATATTTGGTTATCTTGCCAAGTATCATCTCTTGGAGAACAAAATGACATCACCAAAACCCCTCAAGCTACTTAACCTAACTAACCTAGAAGCTAACCTAACTAACCTAGTCTAAAGATAACTAACCTAACTAACCTAGAAAATCAAACTAACCTACACCTTCTACTTATTCTAAAGATAACCAATCTAACCTAACTAACTTAGAAACTAACCTAACCTAGTCTAAAGATAACTAACCTAACCTAACTAACCTAGAAACTAACCTAGCTACTTAAACTAAACTAAATTAACCTAAAATAAACTCCTTTCCCCCTTGATCTTTCTTTTTCTTCTTCTTCCTTCTTTTCCTTCTTCCTCTTGTCTTCTTTTTCTTCTTCATTTTCCTTATTTTCCTTTTTCCTCTTCACTTCTACTTTTTCTTCTTTTCTTCTTAATATAAAAAACTAACCTAAAATCTAACCTACAATCTACTAACCTAAAAAAGCTAACCTACAATATACAATCTACTAACCTAATTAAAGCAACTAAATCTACTAACCTAATTAAAGCAACTAAATCTACTAACCTAAAGCAACTAAATCAACTAACCTAAAGCAACTAAATCTACTAATTAACCTAAAGCAACTAAATCTACTAACCTAAAGCAACTAAATCAACTAACCTAAATCAACTAAAACAACAAGAAAAAAAAGAGAAAATAAATAAAGGGAAGAACCTCACCAGGGGGCGGAGCGGCGGCGGGCGGCGGGGGGTGGAGTGGCGCCGGGCGGCGGTGCGCCGGGGCGGCTGGCGGCCTGAGCGCCGAGCGGCGGTCAGCCTCGGTGGTCGGGTGCGGTGGGGTCGGCGGCGGCGGGGGCGGTGGGGGTCGGCGGCGGGGGTGGCTCAGCACGGGGACGGCGCGGTGAGGGGAGAGAGACAGAGGGGAGAGAAAGAGGATGGCGCGGGCGCGGGCGCTGACCTTTTTTGATAGGTCAAATCTCTTGGAGCCTAGGTAGTGGGGTGGGGACGGGGGAACGGCCGTTAGGTGGGCCACTTTCTTTGCCGTCCGCTAGCAAACGGCAAAGAAAGTGGCCGTTAAGTTCTTCTCGTTAGTGGGCCACCAACTCTCTTTGCCGTCGGCTAGCTGATGGCAAAGCTTCTAAGCCGTCAACTAGCGGACAGCAAAGAGCAGGCTGACGACAAACATGTTCTTTGTCGTCAGCCCATTCTTTGCCATCAGCTCATTCTTTGCCATCAGTTTTCGTCAAGCTGATGGCAAAGACCCTCTTTGCCATCAGCTAGCTGACGGCAAAGATTCTGATTCCAGTAGTGATTGCTAACCATAGGAGGAGGAAGAAAACTGTTTCTTTCCCTGGGTGGTCCCTTATGTCCTGTTGATAATACTGATGATATTATTAAAATAGCTGTAGATTACTACAAGACTTTATCTGGTAGAGAAGATGGTCTAGATATTGAGCCAGGTAACTGTTTCTGGGATGAATCCACTAAAGTTCCTCCTGAACAGAATGATATCTTAGATGCTCCTTTCTCTGAAGAGGAATTTAAAACAGCTGTGTTTGGCTCATATTCTAAAGGTGCCCCTGGCCCTGATGGCTTCCCTTTCTTATTCTATCAAAAGTTTTGGGATTTGGTCAAAAGGGATTCAATGGATATGTCTGCTGCTTGTGATAAAGGGGAATTGGATCTTCATAGACTCAACTTCCCCCTGATTACCCTAATCCCTAAAGAGCGATATTTGATTGCTCCCAACTAGACTGTCGTCCTTATGTTTGGCTGTCGGCTCACGTCGTTCTGCCGAGACCCCGTAGTTTAGATCTCGTCATAGCGCAAAGCACTCGACTTATAACGATCTACCAGTAGTGTTTACCCTTCATTCGAATCTATGTAACATCTAACCATGCAATAACATCCACAAATTAATATTCAGTCCATTGTCCTTTCTTATTTGTCTACCCCTATCTACCCAGTGCTCCTACTTGATCTGTCAAACAAGAACAACAACTGAATGAGCGACAAGTAACTCAACAAGGGGCACTTCAACGGGCGTGGCATGGCGCCGTGCTTCCGCCCGCTAGTTTGTAATTAAGCTTGTCTCCTTCCATAAGACCATAATAGATTTCCTAATTTTTACGTTTTCTAAAATAAATGGAAGAGTTATCTCCCAATATTCCCACGAAATGAGTATATTCGTTGTTTATTAACTCAATGTAGTCCACCTAGGCAGTCTAGAAAATAGTACCAAGCTAAAGAAAAGTGGCATTTGACAATAACAAAATGATTTTTTTCGAAAAGGGGGTCAAGCCCCGGCCTCTGCATCAGAACGATGCATACGGCCATATTATTGATAAGCAAAAGGTTCAACAGAAGTCTTCAGGTCTCAAAATAAAGAAGCTCACAAAGAGCAAAAGCAACATGACAGGATAGCCACAACCGACAGGCAAAAATATAAGATAGGAAACTAAACACCTATCCTATTACGTGACCACCATTCAAATCGGTTGAAGATATCTCGAACTACCGTCTTCCATCGGATAGATCCAGTAACCAAACGCTCTCTGGTCTCCGTCAAAGTGAGTAGCGACCACATACGGATGAGTGTAGTGGCCCAGAAGATAACCTGCAAGAAATGAATATTTGTTGTTCTGTTAAAAACCAACTCGTTTCTGCAGTTCCAGACTGCCCATAATAAAGCACATACTCCTACATGGATATGTCTCGCTGTTTCAGAATCTAACCCATCTAACCACGTCCCAAATAACGTGTTGATGGTATTCGGAGGAAAATGACAAAATGATGAAATCAAACGGCGCTCAGTCTATTGCATTGTTATTTTTTACATACAACAATCTAGACATCTGTGCCAACATATGTCACATGTGCCCTTGATTGGGATAGTTAACCTCCAAACATTATACTGAAGACTGGACTTGCAATAATCTCTTTTTCTAAACATGGATTGTGATGCAAGAAGTAAATGATTTACATAGTCCCTGGACCAATACGCCCAATATGAATGAAAGTGATCATTAGGCCTTTGGATGGCAGCGTGGCCTACACATTCTTTCTCGCCAAAGAACTCTCAGTACATGCGATCCCAGCTATCTTTTCAAAGAATCGCAACCTCCGGATTCGCATAATATGGATAAGACGGAAATATAGTAGTATGATCGGTCTCAGCTTAATCCAAAATATGTCGTATTGTCCAGTAGTGTTAGTCACCCGAGAAAGGTATACTCCTCCCATTCCAAATATTATCATTACTGCATACAGAATATATTTTGCTTCCTTTAGAATTTCATTGGGTGACAAGGTTACCACAATTATCCCTTGAAAAATTGAGCATGCAGCCAACATAAGTGTTGAATGAAAGCAAATTTCCACGGAATATTTGAGCAGTTTGATTGGTGCATTCGAGTTTGATGTCCTTCCCGGCCATTGAGGTAGCATCCACATGTGCAAGTAGGATAGAGCACACGAAGAGCTAGAGATGTAAAGCCCGCTTCTGTACCATGAAGCCAATATTTTACGGTCATAGGCAAATGACAGAAGTACTGCGAGTGAATTTGGAACGAGTACTCCTAATATGCGCGATGTGGCAGTATTGAAGCTCACTGTGCGACTAGCATGGTCAAAGGGATTAGTGAACCATAGAAGCAGTGCCACGAACTCTGGCATGCAGACAAGTATGATGCCCTCCCCTAGCCATTCTGTGACGATTGTCCATGTTGTTATGAGTAGCATTATAAGACAGGACTTATGCAGCACTGGCAGCACCTTTACGACACCATGACTGGCTCCAATAGGCGGTGCGGCTACCATCACTGCTAGTGTGCCTAGAGACGAGTTGATGAATACAGGGAAGTGAGAGAAAACGAAAGTGCCGCCTTGTTGTCCACTGAGTTGAGTCCATATCACGAATGATAGCTGCAAACAACAAGGAATCATTGCCATTTTCCTCCGATCCTCGGTACTCTTAATGCCGTTTTCAGATGGAACCTGTTCACTGCTGTTGTACTGAATACTAGGATTCTCCTTAAATTTGTTGGCAAGTGCACCTATGAAGACAAGGATAATAACAGGTATGATAGCAATTCTGATATACCTTCTGTTGATCAGTAGTAAGAGAGCATAATGTTGTAGCACCATAGCAGCAGTTGCGTTGCAGGTCCAAACACCGCAAAATATACTCCTCCTAGAGTACCTCAGCACTAATTGCAGCACCAACACCGAAACGAAAATGACCACACCGAAATCCTCCACATAGCTTATCGTAACTGTATTTTTGAATCCCGTTATAACTTCAGACCGCAGGGCTTGTAAAAACAAAACAATGGCAACTGCAGACATCACAAGCAGATGGTACATTTGCAGGAATTCCACTTCGTTTTGGAGCACACGAGGTGATGTCATAAGCTGTTTATTAGCCCAAACGCAACGAAATTTTTGTCAGATTTTAGGAGACAAACTAGTCATAACTTGTTTTCTTCAATTGAACATTCTAAACAGATGGTTTTCAGGAAGTAAATATGTAGCAAGATCGATTTTGAGATTGGACGGGGCTTGCCAGTCCCGCTAGGTTGACTCTGTAGAGAATAGCTTAATTTCATGCACCTCATGTTATCACGAAAGTGAGCAACTGCGAGCGGCAGAGGCTAACAAGTATTACTCTTGAAGATCCATCTATAACGTCCCAGCCAGATTTCCCAGACAATATGAATCATTATGGCCTTGACCCCATTTTGATTAGCAGCCACAGTGATGTGGAGCATCATAGGGTCCTCACCAATCCCAAAGATGAGATGTAATGGTAGGGCACAGACACAACGATTGGTTCATCTGTTTGAACACTTTTTCGAATACACGGTAACATTTACGAAATACACGTTGTACATTTTTGGGGGTGCAATAAAGCATTTTTCTAAACTACGCAAACATTTTTTTTTGCATTGTATAAACATTTTTCAAAAATTTCAGGGTCATCTGCCGGAAACACGTGATTATTTCTTTAAAATGCCACATCTATTTTTTTACGGAAATCGACATTTTCTTTAAACTACGCAAATATATTTTTTACATCATACATAACATTTTTCTTTAATTTTCACAAATGTCTATTTGAAACACGGAATATTTCCATAAAGTTTCACCTAATTTTCTTTAATGGTACGAAACATTTTTTTACACTAGATAATACCTGCGCGTTCTGCGGGAATCGGTTGAAATATATTTCAATGAGATTTGATTGTATTTAATATAAATATTTACATTAATAGCACTTCAATCAAAATTTAAAATACATATGACGTATACTCGATTATGTGTTGTTATAAAATATTTATTGGATATAAATAGAACGATAGATGCATGGTTGCATGTTGAGGTAGTCCTTATCTCATCCATAATTGTATGATGACGTGGAATTCTTGCATGTTAAGATAAATAAGATAGTGTAGATCACTTTATTAGGTATATAAGATTATGCAAAAACAAATTACACTGTACACACATACTTTAAAGTTATGCATGCATTGTTTTGAAACATGGGAACATTTTTCATTGGTATGGACATTTATATGAAGTTGTCAACATTCTGTTAAAATTGCGCTAACCAAATTTTTATACTAGGTTAACATTTTTTCTTTGGTTTAAATTTTCTTAAGTAAATTTAAGTTCCTGGACTATATGTGTTAAAAATATAAATAAAAGTACAA
Source organism: Triticum aestivum (assembly GCF_018294505.1). NCBI lineage: Eukaryota > Viridiplantae > Streptophyta > Magnoliopsida > Poales > Poaceae > Triticum > Triticum aestivum. The sequence continues at coordinate 12,808,218 of NC_057794.1, forward strand.
AATAAATGTGAGGAACATGCCATGTCCTAGTGGGCCAGCCCACAACCATGCCCTATAGGCGAGGCTGTCATGTGCCTCGCAATAAGCAGCGCATAGCCTCGCCCGATGGGGTGGGGTTTTTCTCGGAGCGTGGTGAGGGCGGGATGGGCCAGCATGGGCTGCTACGACGTGGGGCAGTGTCCGAGAATATTTGATCCACCTTATGTATGGGATTGGGTTTGAGGGATGCCAGGCGTTTGGGCTAGGTGTAGGTGAGCCGGATGTGTGTTTTTTGATAATTCTCAAAATGAAAAAGGTTGTGTGTGTGTTTTGATCGGAAAGTCACTGGGCCGGAGGTTTAGGTAATCGTAGGAAGCCATTCGATCTTATTTTACCGCCTTCATCTCCACCGTTGGATAACTGAACCTTGAAACATTAACCCAAGAATACAACACCTCGGTTAGTCAGTGGTCTGACTTCTTTTTTCTTGAGGGGTTCAGTGGTCTGACATGCCTTTTTTTGTGAGGAGTTGGTCTGACAGGAGTGGGCGCCAGGAACAGCGTGGAGTGCGGTGCAGAGGCCGGCCCATCCCGGCCCACGAGAATTCACTACACGCATTCACTACACGGTGGAGAGCTGGGATGGACTGCCGGTCTCCTCTTCCTCCCGAGGAGCACCAGTCAAAACGGTCCCGAGAGCAGAATGAACGCACCATCTTTTACTACACGGTAAATGAATTTATAGTTTCCTGTACTAGTGCTTTTGTCTGAATTGAACATAGCAGGGTTCCGGAAAGCTAGCCGTCCGTGTCGTGGTCGTGCTAACTTCTAGTTCATCGCCTACGTGGCTGCCGATTTTCTCAACAGTTGCAACACTTCCGTAAACACTTTTTTATTAACTAGTATTAATCTAGTGCTTTCTAGAGTAAAATCTCGTAAAGGATTAGGTATTTCAACATATATCCTTAGGGAGATGCATGGCGCAGATATATGCGATTTTCATTATTATTTTTGAGGGCATATATGCGATTTTCTACGGCAGTTAGAGAAGAATCAAAACAATCACAGCTTTGTTTCAAGGTTTACCTTCACTGGGCCTGGACCAGGCTCTTTAGAATCGTGGCTAGCAATTGGTTGGATTTCCTGTTCCGCCACATATCACAGGATTAGGCATTAATTTCAACGTCCTTACAGAGATATATGGTGCGGATATATTCGATTTTCTATGTCAGGTAGTGAAGAATCTAAACAAACACCGGTATGGATCTGCTTAATTTGGTAAAAGATTTACCTTGAGTGATCCTGGATCATACACTTTACAATAATCATCATCGATACGGAATTGTTGAATGCCCTTTTCCTGTTGGTAATCCTCATCTTCGAAATGAAATTCCAGACTTTCTAGGTCAACCATCGGCAGGTGTATGTCCCCGCTTGCAGGTGAACTGGGCCTACCTCTGCCTGCGCATTAATCAGGGTGATCAGAGTAGGAAGTGTAAGCAAAATCGTAGAAACCATATGATCATTGTAGCATAAATTGATTCAGAGAAATTGAGATTTCTTTTTACATGGCACTCATTGAAGATCTCGCTCGAGGTGATCTCCAATGGTGAGGATCGCTCACCCCATGGTGTCGACGGCGGTAAGGTCTCCTCCTCGTTGGCTTTCCACATGCCCTTGAAAGCTGAAGACCAGCTCATCCCTGCTCGGGTTATGTGTTTGCCGGCCGGCCAGTTGTGCTGCTGGTGATTGTTTGGCTTGCTGAAGCTTCTCTCTTTATACAAGTATAGTTTGAGAGTTGTTGGACAAAAGACTACCACTGCAATTTACCTTTTGTTATATTGTTGAATTGTAAATTGGATCTAGCACATAAAAAAGTGCATGAGCCCGACTTAAACAGATAGGCAATTGCCATATGGGTTCTCGAAGAAACGTTGTCTTGACCTGGCCGTGCATTCAACCAACAACGCGGCAGAAACACAACAGGGAGCGTGTGGGTTCCATTCCACCAAAACAAATACGTATGAGCCCGACTAAAAAAGATAGGCAATTACCGTGTGGGTTCTCAAAGGAACGTTGACTTGACCTGGCCGTGCACTCAACCCCTGAGAGCTCCCTATTTCTAAGGAAGCTGAATTTAAAGGATGTGGGCATGTTTGCTTGCATAGTTTCCATTCCATTCCACCAAACAAGTTTGCCCGTGATTCTGCGCTAGCTGCAGCTGAAGTAAGCTTCTGCAAGGGACGCCTTAGGAAGCTCTTCAGGCCAGCCCGGTAATTCATGTGGATTTTCCATCTGTCATGACTTTTGTTTGCGGTTATGAACATTCACCTGATAATCAAGGGCGACAAAATCTTTGCTAGGGGCTTTCTCAGTTGGAAATTATCATAATACATTGGATCTACAAAGGTGACCCACAGAGGGTAAGTATCCTGTACGTCTTGAAGTAAATTTCCTTTCCTTTTTATTCAGTCTAGTTTGAATGAATGTAAATGAAGCACTTTAGTTTTATCGTGGTCGAGATTTTGTTTCCGTTAATGTACCACTTGTGATCTACTCTCAGAGCTCATCAAAGATTGAAGTTGCTCTTCTCTAATATAAACGTTGCTTTTGTTGTGCACCAGGACATGGATCCAGAGCGTGTCTTTATCGAAAAATTGAAGAACAGGGTTCGACTTGTCACTGAAGGTGCTGTGATAATGGTCTGCCCAGTTCTTCTTGCCGCCTCACTGAACAAAGTCCAACTGACGACAAGCAAGGGACATGGCTTTGTACGAGGCAGCATCTCCCCATTGTCTGCCTTAACTCTGGTAGCTGGTTTACTATCGTTCCTCTGCCTCTGCATCTGCTTATCTTTTGGGAGAGTAACAGAAAGGTTGGCGCACATCCTGTTTGTGGGCTCGAAGTGCCTCGTACACCTCTGTGCCCTTCTGCTGATGCTCCTGGCCTTGGGCATCCTACTTCTCGTCGACCGGAAACACGTCTACTACGTGCCTATTCCCGTTGTCTCCATATGTATTATCCTTTGGCGCTGCTGGATGATGTACCGGTATGACCATGGCCGCGATGCAGAGATGTACACAGGCGATGAACAAGGCAGGCTTGAAACCTCGGTCGATTTCTCTGCCGCTGTCACTGCCCTCCTGTTTCTGGGGTTGGAAGGCCTGGCGTTGGAGGGGCAGAGCAGAAGCGCACAGAAACTGCATGCTGCCTCGCTCGTGTTGTCCTTCGTCGCTTGCCTGTTGGGCGTGCTCTTCATGCTGTTGGCTACGGTGCCTCCAATGATCACAGACGCTCGTCAAGGCAAGACCGCATGCACCCACATCGAGGCCATGAACATGTTTCTGGCCGGCTTCTTCGCCCTCAACGTGTTTTTGATCACGTGGCCGCCGTTGGGAGAGCTGGCGTGTCTAGTGTGGATACAGCTACTGGTTTCTCTACTCGCTTGGGTATACGAAAATCTTACCGCCACTGAGGAGCACACCAAAAAAGATGTTACGCCGGCGACAATGGAGCTAACCAAGGTCATCTTTGCTGGCTTCCTGGCTGTATCGGTGCCAGCCGCCAGTAACAAGTCAGTTAGCGGATGCACCTCTGCTTTCGTGCTCATCACCGGAACAGCTGTTATCACTGGCCTCTTATGGAGAGTTTTTACGCACTGGACGCCCGCGGGGAGCTCCATGATCAAAGCTATTAATTTTGCTTGTTTCTGTACCCATCTGTACGTTTGTGCTGCTACCATTCCGTTTGCATTCATGGCTTACAACGCTCTAATGAGCTGAAACTATTGTAGCCTAATGAACACTCAGGTGAATCTCATTGGGGACTGCATTACATATAAGATCCGTGGTGTTTATGCGCAGACAATGTTTCTCTTTTTGGGCATCCAACTTTTGCCTACCGAGAGGTGTGCAAAAGTGCTGTTCACAGGACCCAATGAGACCACCCAACTTTTTTTGTACACCAGATTGCAAAGTTGTGCTCAGTTTTGCTCAAGTCAACTTATTTTGCTCACTTTTCTCCTCCACCGCGCCACCCACCCTCACCAATGCCCAAACGGGGCTTTGTCATTGGTCAAGGGGGTTGATTGTTAGCCATCGCTGTTACTGATGTGTGGGACACCCCCCCCCCCCCCCCCCCCCTGCCATATGGTGCTCTCACAGTTGGCCGTGTGCGTGCCCGCATGCATGAGTAGTCACATCTTGGTCACGTCGGCTCTTTCACACACCAGGAGTATGCACTTCGCGGTTTCTCATACGGGGAGTCACGTCGCTGACGTGCCCGTCAGGCACCTATTAATGGATTTTTATAGCCATGCGCGGCGCACCAGCATACGCCCACTCAAGTCCAATCCCCTCCCATCCCCTCCCCCTCGCCACCCACAGCCTTCTCCGTCGTGCGCCTCAACCATGCAAACCCTAGCCAACTCCCCTTCCACAGCTGCAGCCATGGCCAGCCAGGACAGTTGGGCGGGAAGCAGAAGCCGGCGACGAGGCCGCGCATTGTACATTCCAGGCATGTTGCGTCCCCTCCGGGTCGAGGAAGCATCGCTCCTCGCTCGGTACGGCATAATGGTCTCGTCGGACATGCACTTGCCATCTGGATGGTGTCGATGGAAAAACCGGCAAATTTTGGGTAGGGGGTCCCGAGCTGTGGATCTTAGATTGATGGGAACAGTGAACGCAGGGACAATATTTACCCAGGTTCGGGCCCTCTCGAAGAGGTAAAACCCTACATCCTGCTTGATTATATTCATGTGTATATGATGGTTACAGAGTTGATCTACCACGAGATCGGACGAGCTAAACCCTAGATGAGTAGGATGATGGTTCTAGCCTCTACGGACTAAACCCACTGGTTTATATAGACATCAGGGGTACCTAGGGTTACACATGGTCGGTTCCCACCATGGAATAGACATGCCGATTCTACCATCTTGACTTGGAGGACACACCAAGGCTTCAGAGATTTCCCTCTTGAACACGGAGTCGCTTATAGCTCGGCCTTCCAACAATAGTGGCCCAACTGCCCGGTCCATGAGAGATAGATCGGCAGCCCGAGGAACCCTTAGTCCGGGACACCCTCATATGGCACATGAGCATTGTTGGGGCTTCCATTGGAGCATGACCCCTTCGTTGGCACGCAGGTCATTTCCCTCGCAATGCACCCGTTTCGTCAAGTGCCGCCGCTGGAGGAGCGATCCAATCAGATCTATGCGACTAGCAGTGGGTGGTGGCCACAGATCCTCGTAGAGGACACGCTGCCCGCAACCAGCGCTACACCGACCGCTACAGGCGTCGTGCAACAACATCGATGAGAGGTACACCTTCTGAAAAGTGTGTACCTTCGCTGATGCCATGAACACGTGCCGCGCGCAGCTCGGCCTGGACGAGGATGACCAGCTTTCGCCACCAGGCTCTACACTGCGATCCACGCATATAGAAGTAGGAGGAGCAGGCGGCTGATACATCTCCAACGTATCTATAATTTTTGATTGTTCCATGCTATTATATTATCCATCTTGGATGTTTTATATGCATTTATATGCTATTTTATATTATTTCTGGGACTAACCTATTAACCTGGAGCCCAGTGTCAGTTTCTGTTTTTTCCTTGTTTTTGAATTTTATAGAAAAGGAATATCAAACGGAGTCCAAACAAGCTGAAAATTTACGGTGATTTTTTATGGACCAAAAGAAGCCCCCAAAGCACAAGAGTTGGGCCAGAAGAGTCCCGAGGCAACGACAAGGGTGGAGAGCGCGCCCCCTGTCTTGGTGCTGCCTCATGGACCCCCTTGACGCGAGACCGACGCCAAAAATTCCTATAAATACCAAAACCCCCGAAAAGAAACCTAGATTGGGAGTTCCACCGCCGCAAGCCTCTGTAGCCATGAAAAACCAATCGGGAGCCCGTTCCGGCACCATGCCAGAGGGGGAAACCATCACCGGAGGCCATATTCATCATCCCGACGGTCTCCATGACGAGGAGGGAGTAGTTCAACCTCGGGGCTGAGGGTATGTACCAGTAGCTATGTGTTTGATCTCTCTCTCTCTCTCTCTCTCCCTCCCTCTCTCTCTCGTGTTCTTGATTTAGCACGATCTTGATATACCGCGAGCTTTGTTACTATAGTTGGATCATATGGTGTTACTCCCCCTCTACCTTCTTGTGATGAATTGATTTTTACCTTTGAGTTATCACTATTATCGAATTGAATATTATTATGGATTTGAGAACACTTGATGTATGTCTTGCATGGGATACCCATGGTGACAATGGGGTGTTCTATTGATTCACTTGATGTATGTTTTGGCACGCAACACACGGATTCCCGAGGTGACATTGGGGTAATCTATGCATAGGGGTTGATGCATGTTTTCGTCCTTGTTTCTCCGGTAAAAATCTTGGGGCACTCTTTGTAGTTCTTTCTGTTGGATTGAATATTATGAATATGAAGTTGTTTGGTGCATATCGTATAATTGACCCACAGATACTTGTGGTGACATTGGAGTATCTAGGTGACAATAGGGTTGATTGATGTGTGTCATATGGTGTTATTTTACTACGAACTCTAGGGCTATGTGTGACACTTATTGGAATAGCTCAATGTATTGATCGGAAAGAATGACTTTGAGGTGGTTTCGTGCTTTACAAGCAAATTCATCTTATGTTCTCCGCGATAAGAACTTTGGAGTGACTTTGGTCGCATGTTGAGGGATTGCCATATGATCTAATTATGTTATCATTGTTGAGAGAACTTGCACTAGTGAAAGTATGAACCCTTGGCCTTGTTTTCAAGCATTGCAATACCGTTTTTGCTCACTTCTGTTACTTTCTACCTTGCTGTTTTTATATTTTAAGATTACAAAAACCTATATCTACTATCCATATTACACTTGTATCACCATCTCTTCGACGAACTAGTGCACCTATAATATTTACTATTGTATTTGGTGTGTTGGGGACACAGGAGACTTTTTGTTATTTGGTGGCAGGGTTGTTTGAGAGAGACCATCTTCATCCTACGCCTCCCATAGATTGATAAACCTTAGGTCATCCAGTTGAGGGAAATTTGCTACTGTCTTGCAAAACTCTGCGCTTGGAGGCCCAACACGAGTCTACAATAAGAAGGTTGCGTAGTAGACAACAAGCTCTTTTATGGCACCGTTGCCAGGGAGGTGAGTGCTTGAAGGTATATCTTTAGATCCTGCAATTGAATCTTTTAGTTTCTTGTTTTATCATTAGTTTATTCTATAAAAGAAAACTACAAAAATGGAATTGAGGTTGCCTCATATGCTTCATCTTTTTAATGTCTTTCGTGAAAATGATGGTTCAGAAAATTGTGCCAAAGTGTTAGAAGAAGAAGTCAATAAAATGTTTGGCACTAATAATCTTTGACTGATGATCATGATTGCAATGTTGTTAGTCTAAATTCTTTGAATATCCATGATGCTAATGATATGCAAAGCCACAAGCTTGGGGATGCTATGTTTGATGAAGATGATATTTTTAGTCCCCCAAGTTTTGATGAGAAAATTTATTATGATGAAAGCATGCCTCCTATTTATGATGATTATATTGATGAAAGTGGGTTTGGAAGAGTGTCAACTTTAGGAAGTAATGACCCCACTATTTTGTAAGGTGTTGAATCTTATTGTGATAATTATGAAAGTGGATTTGGAGAGGTCGTGACTTTATTTAGTGATGAATCCACTACTTCGGAAGAGGTTCCAATTGGTTATGAGAACAAAGTTGCTATCTATGATGATTATAATGATAACCATGAAACTTGTCATCATGATTTTAATTTTCAGTTAGATTATGTATCTCATGATAGTTATATTGTTGAATTCATTAATTATGCTACTGAAAATTATTATGATATAGGAACATATGCTTTTACATATTGCAATAATATCAAGTTTCCTCTGTATGTGTTGAAAGTTTTGAAGTTTTGATTGTTTTACCTTCCTATGCTAGTTGATTCTTGTTCTCATAATTTGTTTGCTCACAAAATCTCTATGCATAGAAAGTGGGTTAGACTTAAATGTGCTAGTCATATTCTTCATCATGCTCTCGTTATGTTTCAAATCTTATCTTTTATATGAGCATCATTGAAATTATCATGCCTAGCTAAAAAGGCATTAAAGGAAAGCGTTTGTTGGGAGACAACCCAATATATACCCCTACTGGTTTTGTGTGTTAACATGATTAAGCTACTGTAGTAATCATGTTTTATAGCTTTTGTTTCAATAAAGTGCCAAGTAAAGCCTTTGGGATAGTGTGGGTGATAGTTGACTTGATTTTGTGCAAAAACAGAAACTTTTGCACCCAGTCCAGGAATTTCTAAAATTCACTGGAATGTGATTTTGCTCTGAATGTTTTACACATTATTTATATATAAATTTCCTACGTTGTCCTAATTTTTCAGAATTTTTAGATTTACAGAAGTATGTGAACAATTCAGATCTTTGCAGACTGTTCTGTTATCGAAAGATTCTGTTTTCAATGCATAGTTTGCTTGTTTTATAGTTCTATGGCTTATATTGGTCAATATAAATTGTGAAAATGATAGAGTACAGTAGGCATTATGAATCTTATCTTGAAAGTACCCAAGTGAATGATTTATTTTATTATACTAACGCATCTCATGAAGTTCCGTTATGTTTTGTGTGATTGAAGTTTTCAAGTTTTGGGTGAGATATCGATACCAGGAGAATAAGGAGTGGAAATACCCTAAGCTTGGGGATGCCTAAGGCACCCCAAGGTAATATTAAAGGAATACCGAAGCAACTAAGCTTGGGGATACCCTCCGGGGCATCCCCTCTTCCGTCTTCAACATTATCGGTAACCTCACTTGGAGCTATATTTTTATTCGTCACATGATATGTGTTTTGCTTGGTGCGTCATTTTCTTTTGTTAGAATTTGCTTGCTTTTATTTATAATAAGGTTTTATATCTTTTATTTCAATAAACGTGTCAAGGATAGCCTTCACCATGCTCAATATGCAAGTATATGAGTTGCTATTTCAAAACAGAAAGTTTGTCGCTATTGGAAAAATTCCCTAGAAAAGTCAGAATGTGATAAAAACTTGAAATTTTGACACAATATGCACTGATAAATTATATAAAGTGTACTAATTTTTCAGAATTTTGTGTGTTAAATAAGTATGGATTCTCCTTAATCTTTTACAAATGGTTCTGTTTAGACAGATTGCTGTTATGTTTGCATTGTTTGCATATGTTTGCTTGTTTAATGATTCTATTTCAGGATAGGAGTCTTAAATATGCATATGCATTTAGTATGCAATGTCAAATTATAATTTTAGTTATTTTCTATAGTAGATAATGATAAGGTTTTGCATGGATTTATACTAACTTATCTCACGAGTTCTTGTCGAGTTTTGTGTGGATGAAGTTTTTAAGAATAAGGGAAACCGTGATATGAGAGGAATTAAAGAGACAAAATAGCTCAAGCTTGGGGATTCCCAAGGCATAACTAATTAATATTTCAAGAAGTCTCAAGCATCTAAGCTTGGGGATGCCTCGGTTGGCATCCCACCTTTCTTCTTCAACAATGATCGGTCAGTTTTGGTTGAGCCTAAGTTTTTGCTTCTTAGCATGACATGTACTATCCTTGCAATGTCATTTTATTTTGTTTTAGCTTGTTGTTTGAATAAAATACTTAAGATCTGAAATTCTTAGATGAGAGAGTCTTCACATAGTTATTTAATTTTTAACTACTCGTTGATCTTCACTTATATCTTTTCGGAGGAGTTTGTCAGTTGCTCTAGTGCTTCACTTATATCTTTTTAGAACATGGCGGTGGTTTCATTTTTGAAGAAATTGATGAATTCTCATGCTTCGCGTATATTATTTAGAGAGGACAAAAGAAGCTGGACTATATGATTTGTGGCAAAGCCATCATTACTTTGTGTGATGAAGATGGAGCCTAGCCAGACTATATGATTTGTGGAGAAGACAAAAAGAAGGAGATAGTCTCACATCAACTAGGCGTATCAACAGGCTATGGAGATGCTCATCAATAGATATGAATGTGAGTGAGTAGGGATTGTCATGCAACAGATGCACTAGAGCTATAGTTTATGAAAGCTCAAAAGAAAACTAAGTGGGTGTGCATCCAACTTGCTTGCTCATGAAGACCTAGGGCAATTTGAGGAAGCCCATCCTTGGAATATACAAGCCAAGTTCTAAAATGAAAAATTCCCACTAGTATATGAAAGTGGCCATATAGGAGACTCTCTATCATGAAGATCATGGTGCTACTTTGAAGCACAAGTGTGGTAAAAGGATAGTAACAATACCCCTTCTCTCTTTTTCTCTCTTTTTTTCTTTTTTTTTCTTTTCTCTCTTTTTTTGGGCCTTCTCCTTTTTTGTCCTTTCTCTTTTTTTCCTCACATGGGACAATGCTCTAATAATGAAGATCTTCACACTTTTATTTACTTACAACTCAATACTTAGAACAAAATATGACTATATGAATGCCTCCGGCGGTGTACCGGAATGTGCAATGAATCAAGAGTGACATGTATGAAAGAATTATGAACGGTGGCTTTGCTACAAAGACGATGTCAACTACATGATCATGCAAAGCAATATGACAATGATGATGTGTGTCATAATAAACGAAACAGTGGGAAGTTGCATGGCAATATATCTCGGAATGTTTATGGAAATGCCATAATAGGTAGGTATGGTGGCTGTTTTGAGGAAGGTATATGGTGGGTCTATGGTATCGGTGAAAGTTGCGCGGTACTAGAGAGGCTAGCAATGGTGGAAGGGTGAGAGTGCGTATAATCCATGGACTCAATATTAGTCATAAAGAACTCACATACTTATTGCAAAAATCTATTAGTCATCGAAACAAAGTACTACGCGCATGCTCCTGGGGGGGGGGGGGGTAGATTGGTAGGAAAAGACCATCACTCGTCCCCGACCGCCACTCATAAGGAATACAATCAAAAAATATCTCATGCTCCAACTTCGTTACATAACGGTTCACCATACGTGCATGCTACGGGACTCACAGACCTTAACACAAGTATTTCTCAAATTCACAACTACTCACTAGCATGACTCTAATATCACCATCTTCATATCTCAAAACAATCATAAGGAATCAAACTTCTCATAGTATTCAACGCACTTTATATGAAAGTTTTTATTATATCCCTCTTGGATGCCTATCATATTAGGACTAAATTTATAACCAAAGCAAATTACCATGCTGTTTAAAGAGACTCTCAAAATAATATAAGTGAAGCGTGAGAGTTCATTAATTTCTATAAAATAAAACCACCGCCGTGCTCTAAAAAGATATAAGTGAAGCACTAGAGCAAAATTGCCTAGCTCAAAAGATATAAGTGAAGCACATAGAGTATTCTAATAAATCACGATTCATGCGTGTCCCTCTCAAAAGGTGTGTAAAGGAAGGATGATTGTGGCAAACTAAAAAGAAAAGACTCAAATCATACAAGACGCTCCAAGGAAAACACATATCATGTGGTGAATAAAAATATAGCCTCAAGTAAAGTTACCGATAGACGAAGACGACAGAGGGAACGGCTTCTGGGGCATCCCCAAGCTTAGGCTCTTGGTTGTCCTTGAATATTACCTTGGGGTGCCTTGGGCATCCCCAAGATTAGGCTCTTGCCACTCCTTATTCCATAGTACCCAAAACTTAAAAACTTCACAACACAAAACTCAACAGAAAATCTCATAAGCTCCGTTAGTATAAGAAAATAAATCACCACTTTTGTTACTGTTGTGAACTCATTCTTTATATATATTGGTGTAATATCTACTGTATTCCAACTTTTCCATAGTTCATACCCCCCGATACTACCCATAGATTCATCAAAATAAGCAAACAACATAAGGAAAACAGAATCTGTTGAAAACAGAATAGTCTATAGTAATATGTAACTGTCGAATACTTCTGTAACTCCAAAAATTCTGAAAAAATAGGACAACCTGGGCAATTCGTGTAATAATTCAGTTCAAAAAGAATCAGATCAAAATCACGGTTATGTGAGATATGAAAATTATTTTCCTGGGCACAAAAATTTCTGTTTCTCAGCAAGATCAAAACAACTATCACCGTAAGCTGTCCCAAATGTCTTACTTGGCACAAAAACTAATTAAAACACAAAACTAGATCTAACCAGAGGCTAGATGAATTATTTATTTTAAAACAAAACCTCAAAAGCAAAAACAAAAATAAAATTGGGTTGCCTCCCAACAAGCGCTATTGTTTAATGCCCTCACATAAAAGAGAAGAATTGAAGCATAAAGAGAGCATCATAAAACATGTGACAAACACATCTAAGTTCACTAGTAGAAAAAGGGCCATTTGTCCCGGTTCATAAGGCCCATCTGTCCCGGTTGTGGATCCGGGACTAAAGGGTCGTTACTAATGCCCTAGGCCTTTAGTCCCGGTTCTTATACCAACCGGGACAGATGGGCCTCCACGTGGCCGCTCCGGCGAGCCCAGACAGGAGGGCCTTTGGTCCCGGTTGGTAGCACCAACCGGGACCAATAAGCTTCCACGCGTCACATTTCAGGGGCTGTTTTTTTAAAGGAGGTGGTTTAGGGGTTTTGGGGGTTAATTTAGGTTGTTATAGGTAGCTAATAGAGAGATGTGTCCTCTCTAATCTCCATGCTACTGCTATACTGCTATTTCTAAACATGACTTAGATTGAAGTGAGGCAACATGTGGTGCATGTCGAAAGTAATACTAATCCTAACTTGATCAAGTTTGGATTGTACTACTTTCGACATGCACCACATGCATGTTGGCTTCACTTCAATCCAATCCATGTTCATTTCACCCACAGATATATAATAACTCTTCATGCTCGCATCATGCATCATTATAATAACAAGTCCTACTAATCATCATCATACAACTTCTACTCGTTATTAATAACAAGTCATACGATCATCATCCTGATAGTCATCGAACCAACCCTACTTAATTGTTCTTAGCACATGATCATCAGTATTATGCAGGACCTAAATACCCTATTTAAGGTAAAATAGCATAAAACAATATAGACCCTGACTCTCCATTATGGAGAATGGAGATCATCCTGTCTCCAATTCTTGCGCGGCGCTTCCTTTTGCTTCCAAGAACCTCCTTACGACTGTCCATACATTTTTTCCATTCTCTGATTAGCATGTCTCCACTTCTTTTAGAAATCCGGTATGGACAGTTGAGATTCGTAGGATGACCTGGATATATGTTCAAAACACGAAGGCTGCCATTCTGATACATCAAATGAGGCACACAATCCTCTGGGATTCTCTGTTGAAAAACATAGTAATAACTTCATAGTTAGCAATGATGTACTAGTTTTAGAAGTATGCAAAAGATGCACGGATGTCGTAATAGTAAAAAATCTTACCAGGGTATCTCCATGGTAGTTACCGTAGTTCAACACGTGCACTAGTGGCACGTATTGACCATAATGTTGAGGAGTTTGATTGTAGATATTGTAATTCTCAAGATCAGTACAAAATCCGACCAGATGATTTTTCTCCTGATAAGTTAACTCGGAGCCATCGGTGTAGTGGGTTTTGTCTACCATGTTCCGCACATTGTTTGAACAATCAAAATAAGCTGTCAATGGAAATAAGCTGTCAACTATTTTGAAATAAACAATATAAATTAGTTAATAATTAACTATATTTGAGAAACTCACATAGCGGTAGAACTGGAGGCGTATCAACAAGGACCCAAATGTCCATATTGTCTTGGTCGATGTCAGGATCACCAAGATACATGGTGACAAGCATACCCTCATCAAAACCATACATCTTGCAAAATGCTTCCCAATTTTTGCAACCAAAATGGGTTACGCTCTCAGCATTATACAGATTTACTTCAAAATCCACATCATGATGGGTCCTTAGGTGAATTTTCTATGTTTCAAAATTTTCATGGTCTTCAAAATCCATCCTCTCCAAGACATAGCGTCTTGCATGGCATGGCATAAGCTATACTCGAATTGTAAAAGATGAAAATTACACGTTGAAATAGTTGAAGTCATGCTTAATTACGAAAAAACGCTTGTCGCCGTGGCGTACCGTTTCAACATCGAAGGTCTCCTCAAGCTTAATGCTGAAGCGCCGATCATCATCCAGGTGAGGCCTGTCGCACAAACCTCGATCGTCGTGGCACCAGCCGCACTCCCCGGGAGACTTTCGCCGTCCGATGATGACATTTCCTACGTTCATAATTCAAAGATTAAACTTGTACAATTAAATATATGTACTACAAAAACTAAATTAGATCATTATTATTCATCACGGGTTGACTATCGGTTTGTCGATTCTTTTCTTGAAAACTCTCAGCTCATGTGGTGTATACATTCGACCGTTGATGATGGTCGCTCCTCCATTTGTCCCCGAGTGCATTACACCAAAATGTCTCGCACACAGGAACGAAGGAGAAGCGACCCCCACGACAACAATCAGGATTCTTCGTCCTCTCATATATATATGGTGGAACTCTCCCTCACTGATTCCTCTCTGACATTTGCGACCGTCGGTGATGGTAGCTCCTCCTTTCGTTCCCGAGTGCATTACACCAAATTGTCTAGCACACGGGAACGAAGGAGAAGCTACCCCCATGACAACAGTCTGGATTGTTCGTCCTCTCATATATGGTGGAGACTCGACAGACTTAAAGTCAACCCAAAATATCATTTAATTATCTTTCTAAAATAGGATTTGGCTGGTCTCACCCCGAGGTCGGAGGGGGTCGGAGACGGGGACGACGGCGGGGATGATGGAGGGGCCAGGGGCTCCTAGATTTCTATGAAAACAAAAACCCTATAAGCTATCAACTAATCATATGCATACACCTTGCATAGTGCTCTCCAATTTTAGCATTCAAAGTAGGAGTAGTTTTCCAATTTGAGCATTCAATTAGCAAAATCAAATCGCAAAATAAAGTAGTATTCAAATTAGGATGCATTCAATTATAAGCAAAACTACATCATCTCCATGCATCTGTACATCGTCGAATATTATCACTAATACACCTCGAATAATATCATACATATAGCATCGCCAGTACAGCTAGAACCGTAGCACCCGACGGGTATCGGCGCGGGCGGTGGACACCCAAAGAGAAGGAACCATCACAGGATCGCTCCAGTGAGATCCCTAAAGAACCTGCCAGGTATTGTCGAACCTGCCCTCCAACGCAACCATGTAGCGACGGACGTGCTCGTCCTCCTCGCTGACACGGTGACGTACCACCTCCGCGGTGTCCGGAAGCCTCGACACCGTCATTGGCCCACGCGACCGCCACCAAACAAGGATCGGGTCAACGACGGGCTGGCTCCTCACCAACCTACGCCCCCCGGGAGGTAGCACCTCCCAAAACCAGCCTGGCGGAGCCCAGTCCCGGACATGGCCCGTCTGATCAAGCCGGCCTCCTCCGCCGAGTCGACGATGAGGATGCGGGATAGGCATCGTCGACGTCGATGCGGGAATAATTGCTTTAACTAAAAAAATAAACTAGTTCTATTAATTTCCTTGCTAAAAATAAACTACTTATATAGTAAAATAAACTAGTTTTGTTAAATCAACTAGTTCAACTACTAAGCACTTACTATAAATAGAATAAAGCAGTTCTTACTAATTAAAAATAAACTATTTTAACTAGTTCTATTATTTTTCTAACTAATTATATTAAACGCTTTCTCTTCTTATTCTATGAACAAAATTACAACAGAAAAAAATCATAAAAATTCTATGAACAAAATAAAAATTCTATGAACAAAATTACAACACAAAAAAATCATAAAAATTCTATGAAACAAATTAACATATTCTTTGCATATATATGAACACACAAACATTTGCATATCCGACAATAATATCACCAAAAAAATCTATGAACAGAAAAAAATTCTAACTTTTGCATATTATTCATTTTTGAACAAATTACAACAACTCAATTAACTACACATTTAAACTACGCATCTAAATTAACTACACATCTAAATTAGGAAATTCATATATGGAGCTCCCACTACGCAACGGGGCGGCGATCGACGAGGAGGCAGGGCACGGGGGCGCACTACAAGAAATATGTCAACATGTGACCACCACTATTGGTCACTAAATGGTCACAAATTTTCGTTTGTGACCTTTTTGTGACCAAAAACATAAGGTCAAAAGCTGGCCGTCGTAAACTGACTATAGCGACCTTTCTTCTGGAATGGTTGTAGACGTTTATGACCAAAATACGTCTACTGTGGCATTTTGGTCACTAGCAACCTCCCCAGGCCACGTAGGCATCCAGCGTGGCAAGATGATGTGGCACAAGATTCAGCCCGATCCAATTAGGTGTTTTACAAGGGCCGAGCCCATTAATTCGGCCTATTTGTTGTTTTTTTTTCTTTCAATTTGAGTCAACTACATGGGTCGGGCCAAACAATTTGGCCTTTTTATTTCTAGGCCTTAGCCATTTCGCAGTCCATTTCATTAAGCCCTTTTGTACCATTTTTTCATAAATGCACAACATGCTGGTCCACTATTGTTTGGGCCATAGCCTTTTTAGAGCCCAAATATTATTTGATCCAATAGAACATCCAAACCTTTTCATTCACAGATTTCAAATTTACACATTTCAACAGCAAACAGTCAAACATTCTCTCAATTAAATGATCAAATCCAAAAATCTATCAATGAAACTCACAATAGCACATGTACAATAGCACATATTGCACGATCCAACAAGTGTACATACAATCAAAAAACAAATACACATGCACCAAAACTTGGTGGCAACATCAACTAAAACTTGGTGAACATATCCAGGCTTCTTCTGATCTTCGGTAAGAGCAGCAGCCACCTCAACGACATTAGATCTTGATCTACATAAATTAGTAGTGAGATACAGTGAAAGTTGAATGATTGCCACACAAATGTAAAAAAATCTGGACTGGTTAAATAATAATTGTATCCTTCTCTACAAGCACATATGAATAGTTAATAAGTACTAATCCTATCATGTATGGCAGGCTTGCAAGATGGAGATGCATACATGACTAAACACAAACATATTATGGTATGACCAGGGTGAGAAAATCAACAACTCAATCGACCCAACATTGAAATCGGACATGATATCTTAAAACAGCAAGAAAAAGGAAAAGTAGACTCATACATCAGGACCACTAAAACCAAGCACATCACAACCATGGTCGAGGAAATAATCAACATCTGCATTTTACCACAGTACACTTACCACAAAACTGTCATCAGTATAGAGATCATTAGCTAGCACCGCATGAAGCATCCATACATCAAACTGATTTTTCTGCTGTTGGTTGAAACACTACACGTCAACCAGAAATTTGTAAGTACATGAGACAATGGCTTAACAGAAGAACATTGTGACATCTTCGGCTATTTGTTTCAATAGCAGTACAAACCTCACCTCTGTTACACCCTCAGCAGCATTAAATAATGCCTGATAATCTGCACGTACAGAAGATTCATACACAGTCATTTACAACATTCAGCATGTTATCTACACAGAGAAGAGAAAAGTCAAACGGATCTCAATCATGTTGCCGTATTAACACATGCACATCAAGTAAGAGTGGTGCTCTGTTTTTACCACAGCGGCACAAGCGAGACAATGTCCGATTCGCCCTACTCCTCCACAACATTCGCCCTACGTTTCAAAGCACACTGCATGGGAACAAAGACACTTATGAACAAAGATATGCCTCAAATTTCAACAGAACACTACTGTGGTAGCTAAGCTAGTAAATGCACAAACATATAAGCATGCAGAAATAGTAGTACTAGTCATATACATGACACATCATGCAACAAGATCTAAAATGAATAATTCTGGGCTAGAAGAAAAAATATAATACCAAATACCAACTAAACAGTACAGGATGCTAGTAGCAGAACAAACACAACTATATCTGCCAAATGCACAGGCCAATTAAGCATGTTCCTCCAATATTATGCAATCTCAGATGCAAACAGGTAACAGCGCCTATTTTTCTTGTCATAAGAAGAGGCTAGAGCCCTTTTCTGTTTGGTGATGGTGTCGACGGGGCGACGGTATGCTCGCCTATATTTACAAGAACAACAACTGGGCATTTTGTACGAGTAAGGATATCCTGTAGTTACCTGAATTAACAAACTACGCACACCCTAAAAAGTGACAACAAAGGTACGCATGGGCATTCATGGCCATAGCAATAGTTCAAGGATAAAAGCGTAGATGATATATTTTTTAAGATCCACAAACCCAGACACAACAAGTTCTTACTAGACTATCAACATATATACATGTATGTTTTTACAACAAAAATGTCAAGTTTTTATGTATCAATAAGAATAAGATGGTCAATCAAACATTTCAAGGCATGGTATGAATTTCCATGACTGACAATCAGCTAGTTGCCCATCCATGATTTTATAGTACGGTGCAAGATAGCTATCGTCATTAAACAATTCAAGATTGAAGAATTCAAAACATGTGAATTGGAGTAAATTGTAGCTTGGGTATTCTCTGCATGAAGCTTGTCCTGGAAACAGAAATTAAACATCAGTCTAAGCCACTTTCTTGTATGGGATAGAGCTGTACAAAGGCAAAGAAAACAAAAACATCACTCACCCACAGCTTGTAGGACTTTGGACTCTGAGTCAGGCACCAACTGAACACATCAGTTGCCTCCTTGTCAAGCTTTGCATTATCTGAATATAATACACAGGTAAGCTAACCGGAATTTGCAAAACAAAATTAAACCGGCTCTATATTGCAGAATGAACACATTTCCACTCACTTTCTTGAATTGCCTTCACAGCCAACGACAAAAGCTATTGCGATGCTTGCTTCACAGCCTTAGAGCACTAACAAGAGCCAGCTCCTTTATTGTTGGGTAGGCTACTTCCAACCTTTCTGTAGCCTAAAGAATTCAATGCAGAGGTATTAGAATATTGTCTCATATTGAACATACCAAGGAAAAGATACAAAATAGTATGTATTAAACTGAGTTGAATTAGAGGACTACTATCAGTTAGGAAGCAAGCGCCGTGCATACAATCAAGCTGCAAGAATTGCATTTCTACACTATGGAGTCTGAGAGAATATCTAACCATTATCTTGGTACGGCAATAATCACTGTCACTCCCACTGGTATCAATTTTATTCATGGTGAAGTACAGCAAATTGCCGTGAAAGATTTAGTACAAACAGAACAGAGACTGGTCGGGCAAACGAGACATCAAATTCTTTCCCGAGAGCAGCGCCCCGCCACGCTTGTTCTTCAGTTAAAATCTCAACAGGTGAACTACAGTAATTGATAGGAAGAATTTCTCATGAGAAACATCAATCGATCACAGCAACTCAGGAAGCAGTAGAGTGGCTTGAGTAGGTAAGTTTTTGAGAATTGCCAAGCCTGGTACAAGCCTGGGAGTAGACTAATCAATCAAGCAAGGCTTGACCTGGTCAGAATCAGCCTAGATCGCCGAATGGGCGACGTTGGCTTGACTAGTTGACTCCCGACAGGACCAGTGCAGATGCAACCACACATGCATCATATTAACTGCAAGAGATCGACAGATATTCGTACCTTACCGGAGACCTTGCGCATCCCATCGAGGATGCAGCCGAGCAGCGACGACTTGCCGGACCCGACCATGCCGACCACCGCGGCCAGCTTGCCGCTGCGGATCTCCAGGTCGATGCCTCGAAGCACCTTCATCCCAGCCTCCGTCTCCTCGTCGTCCCACGTGAACACCCCGTCCCTCGCCTGCACGGCTACCCTGCCACCACGCGACGCCGCCGCCGGCTGCCTCTCCACCGTGCCCTCGTCCAGCTCCGGGCTCGTCATGTAATTGCCACACCACACCACTTGGACGACCAATCAACTCGCAGACGGAGACGGGGAGGAGGCGAAGACGGGGGATAGTGCGGAGCTGCGGGGGCAGACGAAGACGGCGTGAAAGGGCAGCCGCCACGGACGCGCTCCCATGGTGGGTTGGTGGGTTGGTGCGGGGATCCGGAGCGAGGAGGAGGAGGAGGCGGCCATGGTGGACAGTACGGGGTGCGGGGGCGGCGGGGTTGTGTCCATTGGATCTGGGGGATCGAGGCAGGGGGCAGAGGGCGGAGGGTAGGGAGAGATGGTGAGGGGAGGGAGGGACGAGGTGGGCGGTGGGTGAGGAGCACGGCGAGGTCGGCGGTGGTTGGGAGGAAGGGTTGCCCGGAGGACTGGATCCAGAGGGGACGGCGGCGGGGAGAGGAGGGGGGTTAGACGAAGGACTGGATCAGGAGGGGGCGGCGGGGGTGAGGAGATCTGAGCTAGGGTTTGGGCTGCGGGTGGCGTATCTCTTTTTCATTTTTTTAATTTTTTCTGTAGATAGATGGATGGATGGATGGATGGATGGATGGGCGCCATGTCATTGATCCGTGGGAATGGTTCTCATTGGTTCGAAAACCAATAATTTAAAAAAGTTTTCAAGTACTAAAACTAGAGGGATTTTGTGAAGTAGCTGTCAAAAATATTTTGCAAAAGGATACCACACAAATATTCACTAGAGTTAGACCATATTTTATGTATAAGGACCAATTTTTACGCATTTCTAATCTTTCTAGCTATTTTTAATCATTTTCCGAGTGCACAAAATGAGGTTTTTTTGTGAAGGACCTACCAAATAATTATTGCAAAATTGGACCAAATCATTTTTCTAAAATACTAGGACATATTTAATGCATAACTAACCAAATGGTTGTGTGTAAAAAGTTTTAATCCACCTCTGATGAAAAAGACAAATTCCCGTCGATTCAGTAGGAAGCGGGTCAAATTTGAACTGCAGCTACCTTATTTTTTGTTCTTTATTTTTTTCAAAAATTATTTCTAGGTACATAAGTATCTATTTAATCATAGAAACACCAAAAAAATTCCAAGATTCAACCACTAGCTAGGAATGGTCATTCCCGCCGTTTTGGCAGCATTTTGAAATGGGCATAAAAAATTCAAAAAAATCAAAAAATTCTGAAACCTTCGCATTGTGTCATTATATGTGACCAAGTTACCTGGAAAAATAATAAACTTGTAATACAACAATTATTTTTAAAAAGTGTTCTCAGAAACGAGCTATCACGTGTGGAGATCAATGGCTTTCAAGCCAAATGATCATTCTTATGGCCACATTCATGGCATAGTTTGTTCAAATGATCTCATATTGTGCACAAGGGTGCATCTTGGAATTCCAAACAATATTGCCTAAGGGAGTTTTCATTTTCTTTGGACAAAAAACCATTTTCCATTTTTCGAGTGCCCAAAAGGAGGTTTTTTTGTGAAGAACCTACCAAATATTTGTTGCAAAATTGGACCAAATCATTTTTCTAAAATACTAGGCCATATTTAATGCATAATTGATCAAATGGTTGGGTGTAAAAAGTTTTGATCCACCTCTCGTGAAAAAGACAAATTTCTGCCGATTCAGCTAGAAGCGGGTCAAATTTGAAATGTAGCTGCCTTGTAGTTTGATCTTTATTTTTTCCAAAAATAATTTATAGGTACATAAATATCTATTTAATCAGATAAACACCAAAAAAATTCCAAGATTCAACCACTAGCTAGGAACGGTCATTCCTGCTGTTTTGACCGCATTTTGAAACGGGCATAAAAAAATCAAAAAAATCAAAAAATTGAGAAACATTCGCATTGTGTCATTATATGTGGCCAAGTTCCCAGGAAAAATAATAAACTTGTAATACGGCGATTATTTTTAAAAAGTGTTCTCGGAAACGAGCTATCATGCGTGAAGATTCATGGCTTTCAAGCCAAATGATCAATCTTATGGCCACATTCATGGCATAGTTTGTTCAAATGATCTCATATTGTGCACAAGTGTGCATATTGGAATGGCAAACAATGTTGTCTAAGGAAGTTTTCATTTTCGTTGGACGAAAAAACCATTTTCCATTTTTCGAGTGCCCGAAACGAGGTTTTTTTTCTGAAGGAACTACCAAATAATTGTTGCAAAATTGGAGCAAATCATTTTTATAAAATACTAGGCCATATTTAATGCACAATTGACAAAATGGTTGGGTGTAAATTTTTTTGATCCACCTATCGTGAAAAAGACAAATTTCCGCCGATTCAGGTGGAAGCGGGTCAAATTTGAAATGTAGCTGCCTCATAGTTTGCTATTTATTTTTTCCAAAAATCATTTCTAGGTACATAAGTATCTTTTTAATCAGAGAAACACCAACAAAATTCCAAGATTCAACCACTAGCTAGGAACGATCATTCCCGCCGTTTTGACCGCATTTTGAAACGGGCATAAAAAATTCAAAAAAAATCAAAAAATTGGGAAACCTTCACATTGTGTCATCATATGTGGCCAAGTTCGTAGGAAAAATAACAAACTCGTAATACGACAATTATTATAAAAAAGTGTTCTCAGAAACGAGCTATCATATGTGGAGATCAATGGCTTTCAAGCCAAATGATCAATCTTATGGCCACATTCATGGCATAGTTTGTTCAAATGATCTCATATTCTGCACAAGAGTGCATATTGGAATGGCAAACAATGTTGTCTAAGGAAGTTTTCATTTTTGTTGGACAAAAAAACCATTTTCCATTTTTCGAATGCCCGAAAGGAGGTTTTTTTGTGAAGGAACTACCAAATAATTGTTGCAAAATTGGACCAAATCATTTTTATAAAATACTAGGCCATATTTAATGCACAATTGACAAAATGGTTGGGTGTAAATTTTTTTGATCCACCTCTTGTGAAAAAGACAAATTTCCGCCGATTCAGTTGGAAGCGGGTCAAATTTGAAATGTAGCTGCCTCATAGTTTGCTATTTATTTTTTCCAAAAATAATTTCTAGGTACATAAGTATCTTTTTAATCAGAGAAACACCAACAAAATTCCAAGATTCAACCACTAGCTAGGAACGATCATTCCCGCCGTTTTGACCGCATTTTGAAACGGGCATAAAAAATTCAAAAAAGATCAAAAAATTGGGAAACCTTCACATTGTGTCATCATATGTGGCCAAGTTCCTAGGAAAAATAACAAACTTGTAATACGGCAATTATTATAAAAAAGTGTTCTCAGAAACGAGCTATCATGTGTGGAGATCAATGGCTTTCAAGCCAAATGATCAATCTTATGGCCACATTCATGGCATAGTTTGTTCAAATGATCTCATATTGTGAACAAGAGTGCATATTGGAATGGAAAACAATGTTGTCTAAGGAAGTTTTCATTTTCGTTGGACGAAAAAACCATTTTCCATTTTTCGAGTGCCCGAAAGGAGGTTTTTTTATGAAGGAACTACCAAATAATTGTTGCAAAATTGGACCAAATCATTTTTATAAAATACTAGGCCATATTTAGTGCACAATTGACAAAATGGTTGGGTGTAAAAATTTTTGATCCACCTCTCGTGAAAAAGACAAATTTCCGCCGATTCAGTTGGAAGCGGGTCAAATTTGAACTGCAGCTGCCTCATAGTTTGCTATTTATTTTTTCCAAAAATCATTTATAGTTACATAAGGACTTATTTAATCATACATACATGGTTTGGTGGCGATACATCGACGTTTGGGCGGTGGCCGAGGGCCCCAACTCTAGAGCGCGTAAACTCGCATGCCCGTCGCGTGGTCACCGCGTGACCGTAATGTTGCCATGTGTTCTGGGTGGCCTAGGCATGTCTAGTGGGTTGGGCACTCCCCAGGTTGGTTCTAGAAAGAAAATTACAACATAAGATTCTCACGAGGAGACCGATCGATGCTCAAACATGAATTAGCAGCCAAGTGTTTGATTAGCGGTATGGGAAATGCACATGGCCAATGGGCGTGAGTTTTGGATGACGATGATCATCTACTAAGAAGAATGTCTTCACAAATTTTTAGCTCAAAAGGAGGATCCTAGGTGGTACTTGCTTTGCAAAGTACCACACTGGACAAAAATATGAATGTTGAAGCTGGGCTCAAAATAATGAATGGAGTGAGCTGAAATTTTGTGGAGGATGGTTATTTGGACATAGGAAAGCATTGTAGAAAATTGATACCATTTGGACATGCCAAAGTAGTACTTCCTTCACAATGCTCTTCTATGGACAGAAACTTGGGAAAACTAGTGAGAGAGATTGGATGAATGAAATGAGCTCAAAATTGGTGTAGGTAAGTTACTTAGGTATGGTCATGCGCTGGTAAATTTTCAGATCATTTGGGTAAGCCTAGCTAGTACTTACTTCACAAAGCTTCTCTCGAGGTAGAAACTTTGGAAATTTCCCGAGAAATATTTACTAGGAAAATTGAGCTGAATATTAGCATGTGGCAATGAATTGGGTATGGAAGAGTGCCCGAAAAGTTTGAGGGTAATAGGAGGGGTATATATAACACTTGCTTTGAAACGTGCCAATTTGGCCATAAAATATAAATTAAACCTGGGCTCACATAGATGATTTGACTGAGCTGCAATTTGGAGCAGGGTGATAATTTGGGCAAATGAAGGAATTGTATAAATTTCATGTCATTTAGAGATATAAAAAAGGTACTTCCTTCACAATGCTTCTAGGTGGACAAAAACTTTGGAAATTTGCCGAGGAAGATTTGCTAGGAAAATGGAGCTGAATTTTGTCATGCGGTAATTATTTGGATAGGAAAGAGTGCCCAAAAATTCAGAGGGCAATCAAGAATATATAAATAGCACTTCCTTCATAAAGTGTTGTTGTGAACAGAATAGGAAAATGAATATTGTTGAATTAGTTTTGAACTAGGCAAGGAAGGATTTTTACATATTTGATGAAGATATGCCCCAAAGAATTTATGAGATTTTTGTGGGAATTTTGGGAATGATAGAAATATAGGTTGCTTCACAACCTAGGGCAAAAATTGCCACATGGACATGACACATAGGCAAAACTGATGAGATGGCCCCTAGTCATCACAACCCACTACAATCTACAAGGCTATGACCATCTATATTGGTCATTAACAACTAGAAATAAGGTAGCGGACTAGCACTGTTTGCTTTGTGACCATTTCGTGTAAAGAAATTACGACCTTTCTGACCAAAATGGTCGCAATGGTTTAGGGTTTGGAGCCCCCTGAACAGCTTTTGACCAATTGGTCTAAAATGGTCATAAATTTATGACCAATTCTTCGAGGGTCACTGACAAAAGGTCATAAGTTGACATATTTCTTGTAGTGGCGACGGTGAGGGGCGCGGCGACGGCGACGGTGAGGGACGCGGCAACGGCGATGTTGAGGGGCGCGGCGACGGAGACGGTGAGGGCGCGGCGTCGGCAGGCGATGAGGAGGCAGGGGGCGGCGACGGCGATGGTGAGGGGCGCGGCAATGGGCAGCGAGGAGGCAGGGGGCGCGGGGCAGCGACGGCGTCTGGGCGGCGCGGGACGGTGTCGGAGGCAGGGCGACGACGGCGACGGCGAGGCGCAGAGGGGCAGCCTGGCGGTGTCGTCGGGCGGGGAAGACGAACTAAATGAAAATTTTCACAAGTGCTAGTTATATAGACAAAGCATTGGTTCCGGTTCGTGACAGCAACCGGTACCAATGCCACCCTTTAGTCCAGGTTGGTGCCACCAACCGGGACCAAAGGCCTGTTTTCAGCACCCCAAAGGGCGGGAAGCGGCGCCTTGGTCCCAGTTGGTGGCATCAACCGGGACTAAAGGGTGGCATTGGTATCAGTTAGTGCGACGCAGGCGCAGCAGCACAAGGCCTTTAGTCCCGGTTGGTGCCACCAACCGGGACCAAAGGCCTTGTGCTGTTGCGCCTGCGTCGAAAGTTTAGTGCCACCTCGCTAGTTGAGAGGGGCGCGCAGTGGTTTATAAGCCCCACTACCGCACCCCTCTCGAGCTCCTGTCCATTGCAGGCTTACGGGCCTAATTGACACAGCTATGCCTGATGGGCCTACTGGGCCTTCTGCTGGCCTGAATCCTGGCCCATTGGTTGGTTTCAAGTCGTATTCACGCAGTGGTGGCCCAGTAGGTGGCATATTTTTTATTTTCCCCCTGTTTTTTTGTTTTCTTTTTTGCTTTATTTATTTTGTTTTGTTTCTACTTAGAACAAAAAACTTATTTATTTTATTTTATTTTGTTTCTAATTACTTATTTATTTCACTTTATGATAATTCTTTTTGCTTTATGTTATTAAAGTTTATTTTTTTTGGTTTCTACTTATTTATTTTATTAAAGTTTATCTGTTTTAAATATCTGTTTTAAATATCTATTTTAATCAAAACCAGATTTTGTTAATTTTTTTGCTATTAAATTATTTTTTGCTATTAATGTTTTGAACAAAAAAATACTTTGTTAATATAAGTTGCATAAATTTTATTTAATTTTAGTTTCAAAAATACTAGAGGTTTATATCAGTTTTTTAGTTGATCATAACAAATATTATAGTTTTATGCATTTTATTATTTTTCATGCATTTACTGCTTTTTTGAGCTATAAGACCCGGAAATTGAAAAGCATTTCAAATGAACTCCGAAAAGGTTGAAAATTGGCATGATATCATCATTTCACCCACATAGCATGTGCAAGAAAGTTGAGAGGGTTATGGCAAAAACTAGATGCACTTCGTGTACAAAACGGACAATCTCTTTCGAGGTATCAGGGTTTCGGACGAAAGCTCATCTGTTACAGAGGGATTTCATTTATTTGAACTCCATAGTTTTTCTGTATTCAAAATGCACCATTCAAAGCCACATCATCAATTTTCAACCCTTTCTGACTTCATTTGTTATTTTCCATGCATTTACTGACTATTTTGAGCTATAAGACCATGAAATTAAAAAGCACTACGAATGGACTCTGAAAAGGTTGAAAGTTGGCATGGTATCATCATTTCAACCACATAGCATGTGCAAGAAAGTAGAGAGAGTTGCGGCAAAAACTGGATGCACTTCGTGTACAAAACGGACAATGTGTTTCGAAGTATCAGGATTTCATACGGAAACTCATCTGTTATAACAGACATTTCAAATGAACAACGAAAAGGTTGAAAGTTGACATGGTATCATCATAATAGTTGTGGAGAGAAAGTCTTCACTTTTTTTTCGCTTGTGTGCTTTGCTTATTGCGCCGTAACCATGGATAATCTTCATCGTTTATCAGGATGCTTGGGTCAGCCTTGACTTTGAAGGGAGGAATTTCATGAAACTTTTCATAATCTTCAGACATGTCTGTCTTGCCGTCCACTTCCACTATGTTCCTTTTTCCTGAAAGAACTATGTGGCGCTTTGACTCATCATATGATATATTCGCTTCCTTATCTTTTCTTTTTCTCGGTTTGGTAGACATGTCCTTCACATAGATAACCTGTGCCACATCATTGGCTAGGACGAATGGTTCGTCAGTGTACCCAAGATTGTTCAGATCCACTGTTGTCATTCCGTACTGTGGGTCTACCTGTACCCCGCCTCCTGACAGATTAACCCATTTGCACTTAAACAAAGGGACCTTAAAATCATGTCCATAGTCAAGTTCCCATATGTCCATTATGTAACCATAATATGTGTCCTTTCCCCTCTCGGTTGCTGCATCAAAGCGGACACCGCTGTTTTGGTTGGTGCTCTTTTGATCTTGGGCGATCGTGTAAAATGTATTCCCATTTATCTCGTATCATTTGTAAGTCAATACAGTCGAAGATGGTCCCCTGGACAACGAGTACAGCTCATCACAAACAGTGGTGTCATGTCTGAGACGTGTTTCCAACCAACTGCTGAAAGTCCTGATGTGTTCACATGTAATCCAGTCATCACACTGCTCCGGATATCTGGAGCGCAGACTGTTCTTATGTTCAACGACATACGGGGTCACCAAGGTAGAGTTCTGTAGAACTGTGTAGTGTGCTTGAGACCAAGAATGCCCGTCCCTGCATATTATTGAGTCCGCTCCTAGCGTGCCTTTTCCAGTCAGTCCCCCATCATACCGCGATTTAGGGAGACCTATCTTCTTAAGGCCAGGAATGAAGTCAACACAAAACCCAATGACATCCTCTGTTTGATGGCCCATGGAGATGCTTCCTTCTGGCCTAGCACGGTTACAGACATATTTCTTTGGGACTCCCATGAAACTCTCAAAGGGGAACATATTGTGTAGAAATACGGGGCCCAGAATGACAATCTCGTCGACTAGATGAACTAGGACGTGCGTCATGATATTGAAGAAGGATGGTGGGAACACCAGCTCGAAACTAACAAGACATTGCGCCACATCACTCCTTAGCCTTGGTATGATTTCTGGATCGATCATCTTCTGAGAGGTTGCATTGAGGAATGCACATAGCTTCACAATGGCTAATCGGACGTTTTCCAGTAGAAGCCCCCTCAATGCAACCGGAAGAAGTTGCGTCATAATCATGTGGTAGTCATGAGACTTTAGGTTCTGGAACTTTTTCTCTGGAATATTTATTATTCCTTTTATATTCGACGAGAAGCCAGTCGGGACCTTCATACTGAGAAGGCATTCAAAAAAGATTTCCTTCTCTTCTTTGGTAAGAGCGTAGCTGGCAGGACCTTCGTACTGCTTTGGAGGCATGCCATCTTTTTCGTGCAAATGTTGTAGGTCCTCCCTTGCCTCAGGTGTATCTTTTGTCTTCCCATACACACCCAGGAAGTCTAGCAGGTTCACGCAAAGGTTCTTCGTCACGTGCATCACGTCGATTGAAGAGCGTACCTCTAGCTCTTTCTGGTAGGGTAGGTCCCAAAATATAAATTTCTTCTTCCACATGGGTGCGCATCCCTCAACGTCATTCGGAATAGCTAGTCCGCCGGGACCCTTTCCAAATATTACGTGTAAATTTGAGACCATAGCAAGTACGTGATCACCGGTATGCATGGCGGGCTTCTTCCGGTGATCTGCCTCGCCTTTGAAATGCTTGCCTTTCTTTTGATATTGATGGTTGGTCGGGAGAAATCAACGATGGCCCAGGTACACATTCTTCCTGCATCTGTCCAGGTATGTACTTTCGGTGTCAGCTAAACAGTGCGTGCATGCGTGGTATCCCTTGTTTGTCTGTCCTGAAAGGTTACTAAGAGCGGGCCAATCATTGATGGTCATGAACAGCAACGCCTTTAGGTCAACTTCTTCCCCCATGTGCTCATCCCACACACGTACACCTGTTCCATTCCACAGCTATAAGAGTTCTTCAACTAATGGCCTTAGGTACAGATCAATGTCGTTGCCGGGTTGCTTAGGGCCTTGGATGAGAATTGGCATCATAATGAACTTCCGCTTCATGCACATCCAAGGAGGAAGGTTATACATACATAGAGTCATGGGCCAGGTGCTGTGATTGCTGCTCTGCTCCCCGAAAGGATTAATGCCATCCGTGATTAAAGCAAATCATACGTTCCTTGGGTCACTTGCAAACTCAGCCCAGAACTTTCTCTCGATTTTTCTCCACTGCGGCCCGTCAGCGGGTGCTCTCAACTTCCCGTCGTTCTTATGGTCCTCACTGTGCCATCGCATCAACTTGGCATGCTCTTTGTTTCCGAACCGTCGTTTCAACCGTGGTATTATAGGAGCATACCACATCACCTTCGCATGAACCCTCTTCCTGTGGGGCTCGCCCTCAGCATCACAAGGGTCATCTCGTCTAATCTTATACCGCAATGCACCGCATACCGGGCATGCGTTCAAATCCTTGTACGCACCGCGGTAGAGGATGCAGTCATTAGGGCATGCATGTATCTTCTCCACCTCCAATCGTAGAGGGCATACGACCTTCTTTGCTGTGTACGTACTGTCGGGCAATTCGTTATCCTTTGGAAGCTTCTTCTTCAATATTTTCAGCAGCTTCTCAAATCCTTTGTCAGGCACATCATTCTCTGCCTTCCACTGCAGCAATTCCAGTACGGTACCAAGCTTTGTGTTGCCATCTTCGCAATTGGGGTACAACCCTTTTTTGTGATCCTCTAACATGCGATCGAGCTTCAGCTTCTCCTTTTCACTTTCACACTTTTCCCTTGCATCAACAATGACCCGGCGGAGATCATCATCGGGCACATCGTCTTGTTCCTCTGGATCTTCAGCTTCCTCTTGATCTTCAGCTTCCCCCATTGCAGCATCACCATATTCAGGGGGCACATAGTTGTCATCTCCTCTTCTTCTTTGCTGTCTTCCATCATAACCCCTATTTCTCCGTGCTTCACCCAAACATTATAGTGTGGCATGAAACCCTTATAAAGAAGGTTGGTGTGAAGGATTTTCTTGTCAGAGTAAGACCTCGTATTCCCACAATTAGGGCATGGACAACACATAAAACCATTATGTTTGTTTTCCTCAGCCATTTTGAGAAAATTATGCACGCCCTTAATGTACTCAGAGGTGTGTCTGTCACCGTACATCCATTGCCGGTTCATCTGTGTACATTATATATAATTATGTGTGTCAAAAGTAAGAAAATTAGACAAGTATCTATCTAAAGTAAGATTTTTTTTTTCTTTCAGAAAGAAGATAAGAACAAGAGGCCCACCACGGTGGTGCCGGCGACGACATGGGCCCGGGCGATCGACGGCGGTGAAGACGAGGACGGGGCATGACGGACCGCTAAACCTAGACAAATCTCGGAAAAAATGGAGCTCGGAGGTCGAGCTTCGAGAGGAGAAAGCTTGACTAGTGTGGCTCGGGCATTTCATCAAACACCTCACATGCATAAGAGGTGAGCTAGAGCACCCAAATGCCCTTCCTCGCCGGCCAGCAAAAAACAGAGCACTGTGGAGTGCTCTGCTCGCCGGCGATGGGGTACATATAGGCAACTCATTTGTCCCGGTTCGTGGCTAGAACCGGGACTAAAGGCCATCCTTATGTCCTGGTTCCTGCCATGAACCGGGACCAATGGTTGTGGGCTAGGAACGAGGCCCATTGGTCCCGGTTCGTGCCAAGAGCCAGGACAAATGGGCCCAGACGAACCGGGACCAAAGCCCACGAGGCCCCGGCCGGCCCCCTCGGCTCATGAACTGGGACAAATGCCTCCATTGGTCCCGGTTCATGGCAGAACCGGGACTAATGGGCTGGCCAGGCCCGAACGAAAGCCCCTTTTTCTACTAGTGATCTAACATACTTCCTATGCATAGGCATTTTATAATCAAACAAATTATGAAGGCAAGCAAAAACTAGCATATGCAAGGAAGACGAAAGAGACGAAAGCAATCTCAACATGAAGAGAGGTAATTTAGTAACATGAAAATTTCTATAACCATATGTTCCCCTCTCATAATAATTACATGTAGGATCATAAGCAAATTCAACAAAATAGCTATCACATAACATATTCTCAACATGATCCACATGCATGCGAAGTTGACACTCTTCCAAAATAGTGGGATTACCATTAACTAAAGTCATGACCTCTCCAAACCCACTTTTATCAAAAAAAATCATAATATTGAACATTCTCCAAATATGTGGGATCTAAAGTTGACACTCTTCCAAACCCACTTTCAATATTATTGCAAACACTATTATCAATCTCATATTAATCATGGGGCTTAAAAAAATTTCAAGATCATAAGAAGAATCACCACAATCATGATCATTGCAACAAGTAGTGGACATAGCAAAACTAGAATCCCCAAGCTTAGGGTTTTCCATATTATTAGCACAATTGACATTAATAGAATTTATAATAACATCATTGCAATCATGATTTTCATTCAAGGAGCTATCGTGAATCACTTCATAAATTTCATCACAATTTTCAGATTCACGAGTTTCAAGCAAAACTTCATAAAGATAATCTAGTGCACTCAACTCACTAGCAATTGGTTCATCATAATTGGATATCTTAAAAATATTAGCAAGTGGATGAGGATCCATAAACTTTTAGCAAGCGAAGATGCAAGCAAAAAGAAGGCACATGGTAACACAAGCAAACAAAAGATCGAACGGAAAGAAGGGCGAAGAAAAGAGCTAATATTTTCGAAAATTGTTTTAGAAGTGGGGGAGAGGAAAACGAGAGGCAAATGGCGAATAATGTAATGCAAGAGACGAGAGTTTATGATGGGTACTTGGTATGTCTTGACTTGGCGTAGATCTCCCTGGCAACGGCGCCAGAGATTCTTCCTGCTACTTCTTGACCTTGCGTTGGTTTTTCCCTTGAAGAGGAAAGGGTGATGCAGCAAAGTAGAGATAATTATTTCCCTCAGTTTGAGAACCAAGGTATCAATCCAGTTGGAGACAACACACAAATCATCAAATACCTGCACAAACAATCAAACAACTTGCACCCAACGCGATAAAGGGGTTGTCAATCCCTTCACGGTTACTTGTAAAGGTGAGATCTGATAGAGATAGATACACCATAAAGTAAATATTTTTGGTATTTTTGGTTTATAGATCGGAAAGTAAAAGATTGCAAAAAAAGTAGATCAGAAACTTATATGATGGAAAATAGACCTGGGGGCCATAGGTTTCACTGGAGGCTTCTCTCAAGATAGAAAACATTACGGTGGGTGAACAAATTACTTCCGAGCAATTGATAGAAAAGCGCAAAGTTATGACAATATCTACGGCAATGATCATGAATATAGGCATCACGTCCGTGTCAAGTAGACCGACTCCTCCCTACATCTACTACTATTACTTCACACATCGACCGCTATCTAGCATGCATCTAGAGTATTAAGTTCATAAAGAACGGAGTAATGCATTAAGTAAGATGACATGATGTAGAAGACTTAACTCAAGCAGTATGATGAAAACCCCATCTTTTTATCCTTGATGGCAACAATACAATACGTGCCTTGCTGCCCCTACTGTCACTGCGAAAGGGCACCTCAAGATTGAACCCAAAGCTAAGAACTTCTCCCATTGCAAGAAAAACCAATCTAGTAGGCCAAACCAAACCGACAGTTCGAAGAGAATTACAAAGATATCAAATCATGCATATAAGAATTCAGAGAAGATTCAAGTAATATTCATAGATAAGTTGATCATAAATCCACAATTCATCGGATCTCGGCAAACACACCGCAAAAAAGTATTACATCGAATAGATCTCCAAGAACATCGAGGAGAACATGGTAATGAGAATTAAAGAGAGAGAAGAACTCATCTAGCTACTAGTTATGGACCCGTAGGTCTGTGGTAAACTACTCACGCTTCATCGGAGGGGCAATGGAGTTAATGTAGAAGCCCAACGTGATCGAACCCCCCTCCTGTAGGGTGCCGGAAAAGGTCCCTAGATGGGATCTCATGTGTACAGAAGGTTGCGGCGGCGGAAAAGTGTTTTCGTGGATGCCTCTGGTGGTTTGGGGATATATGGGAATATATAGGTGGAAGAATTAGGTCAGAAGGTGCACGAGGGGCCCACAAGGGTGGGGGCGCTCCCTACCCACCTGGGCGCGCCCTCTGTCTTTGTGGCCGCCTCGTGGCTCCTCCGACTTCATCTCCAAGTCTCTTGGTTGTCCTTTGGTCCAAGAAAAATCATCGCGAAGGTTTTATTCCGTTTGTACTATGTTTGGTATTCCTTTTCTGCGAAACTCAAAAGCAGGGAAAAACATGAACTGACACTAGGCTCTAGGTTAATAGGTTAGTCCCAAAAATAATATAAAATAGCATATTAATGCATATAAAATATCCAGTATAGATAATATAATAGCATGGAACAATCAAAAATTATAGATATGTTGGAGACGTATCAATCTTCAACCCTCACAGTTGTTCAAAAAAGCATAGCACCAGTTTCATGTTTCTCGCATTTGCTAAATCATGTTCCATGAAAATAATTGTGTCATCGGCGTATTTTAGTATAGAAACTCCACCATCAACTAGATGTGGCCAGAGTCCACCCACCTGCCCATCCGCTTTGGCCCGAGCAGTAAAAACTGCCGACATATCTGCCACTATGTTGAACATGATAGGAGACATCGGGACCCCTTGTCTTAGGACCTTTTGGGCTGAGAAACTGACATGTATCATCATTTACCTTTATCCTGACGTTGCCTTTTCGTACAAAAGATTCTACCTTCTTCCTCTACGAATCATGAAAACCCTTCATACGTAAGGCCTGTTGTGAGAATGGCCATTTAACCTTATCGTACGCCTTCTCAAAGTCCACTTTGAAGATAACTCCATCCATCTTCTTTGTGTGGATTTCATGTAAGGTTTCATGTGGGACGACCACATCCTCTAGTATGTGTCATCCCAGCATGAAGGCCGTCTGAGTTGGTTGCACCACCTTATGTGCAATACGCGTAAGGCGGTTTGTACCCACCTTCATAAAGATCTTGAAGCTCACATTAAGCAGACATATCGGTCTGAACAGCACAATCCGAACTGCCTCCTCCTTCTTTGGCAACAGCATTGTTGTTCCAAAGTTTAGGTGGAATGGCTATAGTTGGCTATCGAACAGATCATGGAACATGGACATGAGGCCGCACTTAATGATATTCTAGTATATCTTATAAAATTCAGCTGGGAATCCACCAGGACCTGTTGCCTTGTTATTTTTCGTTTGTGCGATCGCATCAAACACCTCCTTCTTGCCGGTAGAATCTGATTCTCCTTGGTCCAAAGCAGAGGTAATTTTCCAACCACATGCTCGTCTAGCGAGACAAAATTCTCATCTCGTGCTCCAAATGGTACCCTCCTCCTGTTCCAGCTGAATGATTTTTTTTCTTTCTGAGCTTTCCATTCCTAAACAAATGGAAAATTTGTGTATTATTATCACCCTCGACTACCTATCGCACTTTAGCTCTAAGTGCCCATTTCATTTCTTCTTCTTCAAGAAGGTTTCGTATTTTCTCCTCAACTTGTTTCTTAGTGGTCCGATCACTCGCATCTAACAGGCCGAACTCAGCCTTTAGATCTAAATCATTGATGAGTTGAAGGAGCCTCTCCTTTTCCACTTTATATGTGCCACTTTCGTTTTTACCCAGCCCCTCAAGAACTAACTCAAATGTCTAATCTTCTATTGCCACCTTTCCATGTTTGAGTGTCCTCCAGTCACCTTACCCCATTCCCGGGCAATAAGTCCACAAAACCCTCCTTCTGGAAGCACGATAGTTCAAAAGAGAAGACATGCTTGTTGCAAGCATGGGTCGCATCCCTTGAGTCAACAAGTAGAGGAGTGTGGTTTGATAGTCCCATCTGTAATGCTTGCACTGTTACTAGAGGAAACTTCTATTCTCAATCTACACTTGTGAGAACTCGATCCAACTTATCATATGTTGGATTCTCCATATTGTTCGCTACTATTTGTGAGCTGCGTTGGGATTTCCCCGGAGAGGAGAGGATGATGCAGTACAATAGAAATAAGTATTTCCCTCAGTTAAGAACCAAGTGTTGGGGAACGTTGCAGAAAACAAAAATTTTCCTACTCGTTTCACCAAGATCATCTAGGAGTTCATCTAGCAACGAGTGATTAGATGCATCTACATACCTTTGTAGATCGCGCACGGAAGCGTTCAAAAGAACGGTGATGATGTAGTCGTACTCGACGTGATCCAAATCACCGATGACCAGCGCCGAATGGACGGCACCTCCGCGTTCAACACACGTACGGAACAGCCACGTCTCCTCCTTCTTGATCCAGCAAGGGAGGGAGGAGAGGTTGAGGGAGATGGCACTAGCAGCAGCACGACGGCGTGGTGTTGATGGAACTGCAGTACTCCGGCAGAGCTTCGCTAAGCACTATGGAGGAGGAGGAGGTGTTGGGGAGGGAGAAGGAGGCAACCAAAGGCCAAGGCGTTCAGGTATGAAGTCCCTCCTCTCCCCCACTATATATAGGAGGGCCAAGGGGGGGTGGCCGGCCCTAGGAGATCCAATCTCCTAGGGGGTGCGGCGGCCAAGGGGGGTTTCCCTCCCCCCCAAGGCACCTAGGAGGTGCCTTCCCCTCCTAGGACTCTTCCCCCTTCAAACCCTAGGCGCATGGGCCTATGTGGGGCTGGTGCCCTTGGCCCATTAGGCCAAGGCGCACCCCCTACAGCCCATGTGGCCCCCCGGGACAGGTGGACCCACCCGGTGGACCCCCGAGACCCTTCCGGTGGTCCCGGTACAATACCGATAACCCCGAAACTTGTCCCGATGCCCGAAACAGGACTTCCCATATATAAATCTTTACCTCCGGACCATTCCGGAACTCCTCGTGACGTCCAGGATCTCATCCGGGACTCCGAACAACATTCGGGTTACTGCATATACATATCCCTACAACCCTAGCGTAACCGAACCTTAAGTGTGTAGACCCTACGGGTTTGGGAGACAAGCAGACATGACCGAGACGACTCTCCGGTCAATAACCAACAGCGGGATCTGGATACCCATGTTGGCTCCCACATGCTCCACGATGATCTCATCGGATGAACCACGATGTCGAGGATTCAATCAACCCCGTACGCTATTCCCTTTGTCAATCGATATGTTACTTGCCCGAGATTCGATCATCGGTATCCCAATACCTCGTTCAATCTCGTTACCGGCAAGTCACTTTACTCGTATCGTAATGCATGATCCCGTGACCAGACACTTGGTCACTCTGAGCTCATTATGATGATGCATTACCGAGTGGGCCCAGTGATACCTCTCCGTCATACGGAGTGACAAATCCCAGTCTTGATCCATGTCACCCAACAGACACTTTCGGAGATACCCATAGTCTACCTTTATAGTCACCCAGTTACGTTGTGACGTTTGGCATACCCAAAGCACCCCTACGGTATCCGGGAGTTACACGATCTCATGGTCTAAGGAAAAGATACTTTGACATTCGAAAACTCTAGCAAACGAACTATACGATCTTGTGCTATGTTTAGGATTGGGTCTTGTCCATCACATCATTCTCCTAATGATGTGATCTCGTTATCAATGACATCCAGTGTCCATAGTCAGGAAACCATGACTATCTGTTGATCAACGAGCTAGTCAACTAGAGGCTCACTAGGGACATGTTGGTGTGTGTTATTCACACATGTATTACGATTTCCGGATAACACAATTATAGCATGAATAAAGATAATTATCATGAACAAGGAAATATAATAATAATGCTTTTATTATTGCCTCTAGGGCATATTTCCAACAGTCTCCCACTTGCACTAGAGTCAATAATCTAGTTACATTGTGATGAATCGAACACCCATGGAATTCTGGTGTTGATCATGTTTTGCTCTAGGGAGAGGTTTAGTCAATGGATCTGCTATATTCAGGGCCGTATGTACTTTACAAATCTCTATGTCTCCATCTTGAACATTTTCACGAATGGAGTTGAAGCGACGCTTGATGTGCCTTGTCTTCTTGTGAAACCTGGGCTCCTTGGCAAGTGCAATAGCTCCAGTGTTGTCACAGAAGAGCTTGATCAGCCCCGACGCATTGGGTATGACTCCTAGGTCGGTGATGAACTCCTTCACCCATATTGCTTCATGTGCTGCCTCCGAGGCTGCCATGTACTCCGCTTCACATGTAGATCCCGCCACGACACTTTGCTTGCAACTGCACCAGCTTATTGCCCCACCATTCAAAATATACACGTATCCGGTTTGTGACTTAGAGTCATCCAGATCTGTGTCGAAGCTAGCGTCGACGTAACCCTTTACGACGAGCTCTTCGTCACCTCCATAAACGAGAAACATTTCCTTAGTCCTTTTCAGGTACTTCAGGATATTTTTGACCACTGTCCAGTGTTCCTTGCCGGGATTACTTTGGTACCTTCCTACCAAACTTACGGCAAGGTTAACATCAGGTCTGGTACACAGCATGGCATACATAATAGAACCTATGGCTGAGGCATAGGGGATGACGCTCATCTCTTCTATATCTTCTGCCGTGGTCGGACATTGAGCTGAGCTCAATTTCATACCTTGTAACACAGGCAAGAACCCCTTCTTGGATTGATCCATATTGAACTTCTTCAATATCTTATCAAGGTATGTGCTTTGTGAAAGACCTATGAGGCGCCTCGATCTATCTCTATAGATTTTGATGCCTAATATATAAGCAGCTTCTCCAAGGTCCTTCATTGAAAAACTTTTATTCAAGTAGGCCTTGATGCTGTCCAAGAGTTCTATATCATTTCCCATCAGAAGTATGTCATCTACATATAATATGAGAAATGCTACAGAGCTCCCACTCACTTTCTTGTAAACGCAGGCTTCTCCATAAGTCTGTGTAAACCCAAACGCTTTGATCATCTCATCAAAGCGAATGTTCCAACTCCGAGATGCTTGCACCAGCCCATAAATCGAGCGTTGGAGCTTGCACACTTTGTCAGCATTCTTAGGATCGACAAAACCTTCCGGCTGCATCATATACAATTCTTCCTTAATGAAACCATTAAGGAATGCCGTTTTGACGTCCATTTGCCATATTTCATAATCATAGAATGCGGCAATTGCTAACATGATTCGGACGGACTTCAGCTTCGCTACCGGTGAGAAAGTCTCATCGTAGTCAACCCCTTGAACTTGTCGATAGCCCTTAGCGACAAGCCGAGCTTTATAGATGGTCACATTACCATCCGCGTCTGTCTTCTTCTTAAAGATCCATTTATTTTCTATGGCTCGCCGCCCAACGGGCAAGTCAGTCAAAGTCCATACTTCGTTTTCATACATGGATCCTATCTCGGATTTCATGGCTTCTAGCCATTTGTCGGAATCTGGTCCCGCCATCGCTTCTTCATAGTTCGAAGGTTCGCCGTTGTCTAACAACATGATTTCCAAGACAGGGTTGCCGTACCACTCTGGTGCGGAACGTGTCCTTGTGGACCTTCGAATTTCAGTAGGAGCTTGATCAGAAGTATCTTGATCATTATCATTAACTTCCTCTCTAGTCGGTGCTGGCACCTCAGGAACATTTTCTTGAGTTGCGCCATTTTCCGGTTCAAGAGGCAATACTTCATCAAGCTCTACTTTCCTCCCACTTACTTCTTTCGAGAGAAACTCTTTCTCCAGAAAGGACCCATTCTTGGCAACAAAGATCTTGCCTTCGGATCTGAGGTAGAAGGTGTACCCAATAGTTTCTTTTGGGTACCCTATGAAGACGCATTTTTCCGATTAGGGTTCGAGCTTTTCAGGTTGAAGTTTCTTGACATCGCATCCCCAAACTTTTAGAAACGACAGCTTAGGTTTCTTCCCAAACCATAATTCATATGGTGTCGTCTCAACAGATTTCGACGGAGCCCTATTTAAAGTGAATGCGGCAGTCTCTAAAGCATAGCCCCAAAAGGAAAGCGGTAAATCGGTAAGAGACATCATAGATCGCGCCATATCTAGTAGAGTGCGATTACGACGTTCGGACACACCATTACGCTGAGGTGTTCCAGGCGGCGTGAGTTGTGAAACTATTCCACATTTTCTTAAGTGTGTGCCAAACTCGTGACTCAAGTATTCTCCTCCACGATCTGATCGCAGAAACTTGATTTCCTGTCACGTTGATTTTCAACCTCACTCTAAAATTCCTTGAACTTTTCAAAGGTTTCAGACTTGTGTTTCATTAAGTAGATATACCCATACCTACTTAAATCATCAGTGAGGGTGAGAACATAACGATAGCCACCGCGAGCCTCAACACTCATTGGACCGCACACATCGGTATGTATGATTTCCAATAAGTCGGTTGCTCGCTCCATTGTTCCTGAGAACGGAGTCTTGGTCATTTTACCCATAAGGCATGGTTCGCACGTGTCAAATGATTCATAATCAAGAGACTCTAAAAGTCCATCAGCATGGAGCTTCTTCATGCGTTTGACACCTATGTGACCAAGGCGGCAGTGCCACAGGTATGTGGGACTATCATTATCAACCTTACTTCTTTTGGTACTCACATTATGAACATGTGTAGCATCACGTTCGAGATTCATAAGGAATAAACCATTCACCATAGGAGCATGACCATAAAACATATCTCTCATAAAAATGGAACAACCATTATTCTCAGATTTAAAAGAGTAGCCATCTCGAATTAAACGAGATCCCGATACAATGTTCATGCTCAAAGCTGGCACTAAATAACAATTATTAAGGTTTAAAACTAATCCCGAAGGGAGATGCAGAGGTAGCGTGCCGACGGCGATCACATTGACCTTGGAACCATTCCCGACGCGCATCGTCACCTCGTCCTTTGCCAGTTTCCGTTTATTCCGCAGCCCCTGCTTCGAGTTACAAATGTGAGCAACTGCACCGGTATCAAATACCCAGGAGCTACTACGGGCACTAGTAAGGTACACATCAATTACATGTATATCACATATACCTTTTGTTTTGCCGGCCTTCTTATCCGCTAAGTACTTAGGGCAGTTCCGCTTCTAGTGACCGCTTCCCTTGCAATAAAAGCAATCAGTCTCGGGCTTGGGTCCATTCTTTGGCTTCTTCCCGGCAGCTTGCTTGCCGGGCGCGGCAACCTCCTTGCCGTCCTTCTTGAAGTTCTTTTTACCCTTGCCTTTCTTGAACTTAGTGGTTTTATTGACCATCAACACTTGATGTTCCTTCCTGACTTCTACCTCTGCTGATTTCAGCATAGCAAATACTTCAGGAATGGTCTTTTCTATCCCCTGCATATTGAAGTTCATCACAAAGCTCTTGTAGCTTGGTGGAAGCGACTGGAGGATTCTGTCAATGACCGCATCATCCGGGAGATTAACTCCCAGCTGAGTCAAGCGGTTATGCAACCCAGACATAGTGAGTATGTGCTCACTGGCAGAACTGTTTTCCTCCATCTTACAGCTGAAGAATTTGTCGGAGACTTCATATCTCTCGACCCGGGCATGAGCTTGGAAAACCATTTTCAGCTCTTCGAACATCTCATATGCTCCATGTCTCTCAAAACGCTTTTGGAGCCCCGGCTCTAGGCTGTAAAGCATGCCGCACTGAACGAGGGAGTAGTCATCGGAACGTGCCTGCCAAGCGTTCATAACATCTTGTTCCGCAGGGAGAACGGGTGCGTCACCAAGCGGTGCTTGTAGGACATAATCTTTCTTGGCAGCTATGAGGATGATCCTCAGGTTCCGGACCCAGTCCGTATAGTTGCTGCCATCGTCTTTCAGCTTAGTTTTCTCTAGGGTTGAAGTTGAGGACTACGTTGGCCATTTGATCTACAAGACATATTGCAAAGATTTTAGACTAAGTTCATGATAATTAAGTTCAACTAATCAAATTATTAGTGAACTCCCACTTAGATTAGACATCCCTCCAGTCATCTAAGTATTACATGATCCGAGTTAACTAGACCGTGTCCGATCATCACGTGAGACGGACTAGTCAACATCGGTGAACATCTTCATGTTGATCGTATCTTCTATACGACTCATGCTCGACCTTTCGGTCTTCTGTGTTCCGAGGCCATGTCTGTACATGCTAGGCTCGTCAAGTCAACCTAAGTGTTTGCATGTGTAAATCTGTCTTACACCCGTTGTATGTGAACGTCTGAATAAAACACCCGATCATCACGTGGTGTTTTGAAACAGCGAACTGTCGCAACGGTGCACAGTTAGGGGGAACACTTCTTGAAATTATTGTGAGGGATCATCTTATTTACAAAACATGATAAACATCACATGCAATCAAATAATAAACGTGACATGATATGGCCAATATCACACAGCTCCTTTGATCTCCATCTTGGGGCTCCATGATCATCTTGTCACCGGCTTGACACCATGATCTCCATCATCATGATCTCCATCATCGTGTCTCCATGAAGTTGCTCGCCAACTATTACTTCTACTACTATGGCTAACGCGTTTAGCAATAAAGTAAAGTAATTTACATGGCGTTTCTTGATGACACGCAGGTCATATGAAAGAATAAAGACAACTCCTATGGCTCCTGCCGGTTGTCATACTCATCGACATGCAAGTCGTGAATCCTATTACAATAGCATGAACATCTCATACATCACATATAGATCATTCATCATTCATCACAACTTTGGCCATATCATATCACAAACCACTTGCTGCAAAAACAAGTTAGACGTCCTCTAATTGTTGTTGCAAGTTTTACGTGGCTGAATTAGGGTTCTAGCAAGAACGTCTTCTTACCTACGTTAAAGCCACAACGTGATTTGTCAACTTCTATTTAACCTTCATAAGGACCCTGTTCATCGATTCCGCTCCAACTAAAGTGGGAGAGACAGACACCCGCCAGCCACCTTATGCAACTAGTGCATGTTAGTCGGTGGAACCGGTCTCACGTAAGCGTACGTGTAAGGTTGGTCCGGGCCGCTTCATCCCACAATACCGCTGAAGCAAGAAAGGACTAGTAACGGCAAGAAAGTTGACAAATCTACGCCCACAACTAATTGTGTTCTACTCGCGCAAGAAGAACTACGCATAGACCTAGCTCATGATGCCACTGTTGGGGAACGTTGCAGAAAACAAAAATTTTCCTACTCGTTTCACCAAGATCATCTAGGAGTTCATCTAGCAACGAGTGACTAGATGCATCTACATACCTTTGTAGATCGCGCACGGAAGCGTTCAAAAGAACGGTGATGATGTAGTCGTACTCGACGTGATCCAAATCACCGATGACCAGCGCCGAACGGACGGCACCTCCGCGTTCAACACACGTACGGAACAACCACGTCTCCTCCTTCTTGATCCAGCAAGGGAGGGAGGAGAGGTTGAGGGAGATGGCACCAGCAGCAGCACGACGGTGTGGTGTTGATGGAACTGCAGTACTCCGGCAGAGCTTCGCTAAGCACCATGGAGGAGGAGGAGGTGTTGGGGAGGGAGAAGGAGGCAACCAAAGGCCAAGGCGTTCAGGTATGAAGTCCCTCCTCTCCCCCACTATATATAGGAGGGCCAAGGGGGGTGGCCGGCCCTAGGAGATCCAATCTCCTAGGGGGTGCGGCGGCCAAGGGGGGTTTCCCTCCCCCCCAAGGCACCTAGGAGGTGCCTTCCCCTCCTAGGACTCTTCCCCCTTCAAACCCTAGGCGCATGGGCCTATGTGGGGCTGGTGCTCTTGGCCCATTAGGCCAAGGCGCACCCCCTACAGCCCATGTGGCCCCCCGGGATAGGTGGACCCACCCGGTGGACCCCCGGGACCCTTCCGGTGGTCCCGGTACAATACCGATAACCCCGAAACTTGTCCCGATGCCCGAAATAGGACTTCCCATATATAAATCTTTACCTCCGGACCATTCCGGAACTCCTCATGACGTCCGGGATCTCATCCGGGACTCCGAACAACATGCAGGTTACTGCATATACATATCCCTACAACCCTAGCGTAACCGAACCTTAAGTGTGTAGAACCTACGGGTTCGGGAGACAAGCAGACATGACCGAGATGACTCTTCGGTCAATAACCAACAGCGGGATCTGGATACCCATGTTGGCTCCCACATGCTCCACGATGATCTCATCGGATGAACCACGATGTCGAGGATTCAATCAACCCCGTACGCTATTCCCTTTGTCAATCGATATGTTACTTGCCCGAGATTCGATCATCGGTATCCCAATACCTCGTTCAATCTCGTTACCGGCAAGTCACTTTACTCGTACCGTAATGCATGATCCCGTGACCAGACACTTGGTCACTCTGAGCTCATTATGATGATGCATTACCGAGTGGGCCCAGTGATACCTCTCCGTCATACGGAGTGACAAATCCCAGTCTTGATCCATGTCACCCAACAGACACTTTCGAAAACTTTAGCAAACGAATTATACGATCTTGTGCTATGTTTAGGATTGGGTCTTGTCCATCACATCATTCTCCTAATGATGTGATCTCGTTATCAATGACATCCAGTGTCCATAGTCAGGAAACCATGACTATCTGTTGATCAACGAGCTAGTCAACTAGAGGCTCACTAGGGACATGTTGGTGTGTGTTATTCACACATGTATTACGATTTCCGGATAACACAATTATAGCATGAATAAAGACAATTATCATGAACAAGGAAATATAATAATAATGCTTTTATTATTGCCTCTAGGGCATATTTCCAACACCAAGGTTATCAATGCAGTAGGAGAACCAAGCAACACCTCGTTAGCAGTACCTACACACAAAATAACAAATATTTGCACCCAACGCGAACAAGAGGTTGTAAATCCCTCGGCGGTTAATTGCAAGGATCAAATCTCGTAGTGATAGATAGATAGATAGATAGATAGATAGATAGATAGATAGATAGATAGATAGATAGATAGATAGATAGATAGATAATTAGATAGATAGATAGATAAACACAAAATAAATAAAGTAATAAAATTACAGCAAAGTATTTTTGGGATTTTAATATATGATAAAGATAAGACGCGGGGGCCATAGTTTTCACTGGAGGCTTCTCTCTTGAAAATGCATACGGTGGGTAAACAAATTATTGTTCGGCAATTGATAGAAAAGCGAATAATCATGACGATATCCAAGGCAATGATCATGTATATAGTCATCATGTCCGAGACAAGTATACCAACTCATGCCCGCATCTACTACTGTTACTCCACACATCAAACAGTATCCAGCATGCATCTAGAGTATTAAGTTCATAAAGAACGAAGTAATGTCTTAAGCAAGATGACATGATGTAGACAAAGTAAACTCACTCATGAATAAACCCTCATCTTTTTATCCTTAATGGCAACAATACAAATACGTTTCTTGTCCCTTTCTGTCACTGGGATATAGATCACCGCAAGATTGAATTCATTACAAAGCACCTTGCAAGAAAAATCAATCTAGTTGGCCAAACAAAATCAATAGATCGGAGAGAAATACAAAGCTATAACAATTATGCATAAAAGAGTTCAGAGAAGACTCAAATAATATTCATGGATAATCTGATCATAAACTCACAATTCACCGGATCCCAACGAACACACTGCAAAAAGTGATTACAT
The DNA here is from genome assembly GCF_018294505.1 of Triticum aestivum. Taxonomy (NCBI): domain Eukaryota; kingdom Viridiplantae; phylum Streptophyta; class Magnoliopsida; order Poales; family Poaceae; genus Triticum; species Triticum aestivum. The sequence continues at coordinate 12,853,045 of NC_057794.1, forward strand.
CGAATAGAACTCCAAGAACAACGAGGAGAACATTGTATTGAAGATCAAAGAGAGAGAAGAAGCAATCTAGCTACTAGCTATATGGACAAGTAGGTATTTGGTAAACTACTCACACATCATCAAAAGGGCAGCAAGGTTGATGTAGAGCCCCTCCGTGATTGGTTCCTCCTCCGGCAGAGTACCGGAAAAGGCCTCCAGATGGGATCTCGCGAGAACAAAAGATTGCGGCGGCGGAAAAAGTGTTTTGGGCGGCTCTCTATTGGTTTCCCGATTTTAGAGAATTTATAAAGGCGGAATTAGGTTAAGTGGATGCTCGTGGGTTCCACAAGCCACCAGGGCGCACCTACCCCCTGGGTGCGCCCTAGTGCCTTGTGGGCTACTCCTTCATCCAGGGCCGGCCGGGGGGGGGGGGGGGGGGGGGTAGGGGGCGGCCGCCCCAGGCCCCCAAGATCTAGAGGCCCCCTCCCAGGTGTAGTGTACGTATAACGGCAAGTAGCCCATTGGCCATAGCTTCACCTAGAAAAAAAGGAAGTAGCCCAGGTCCAGAAAGGAAGGGATGGCAGGTAGTGTACGCACGTAAATAATCATGACGAAACAAATCAGCCCAACACACGTAAATCACGTCCTCCGGTTCTCTTTATTCCTTACTATCATGAGACAATCTCCCTCCAAAATAAAAATGAACGTGTGACGTGATTTAATCTGTAATTTCCTATATTCTCCGTTTTCTGCAGGCTCCAAACCCTAGTTCCCAAGTCGCAGAGCCTCCTAAAAATAAGCAGCAGAGGGTTGATTGGTCTCCAGGTGCTGTACGCGGTGACGACGCAGCATGAACATCGCCTAGCCCTGAAAATTGACACTGCCGGAGTGGCGCGCACACATACATCGCCGAGTGTGTGCCACCAAAAATCCACATCACATCATCACCGAGCGTACAATGATTGATGCCTAACTAATCAATTTGAGGTACTGTAAGTCATATTACTATTCCCTACCCCCCACAAAAAATTTACTATTCCCTACAATTTCAAATAAACCTTCGTGCTTTGAGGAAGAAACAATTTGATAAAAGTAGTTGCCAAAATAAAATTCTTGAAACTGAGAAGGATTTTCATGTTAAATATTAGTTTGTTAGTTGATATGAATCACTTCACTGAAGTAAAGGTTTTAGGAAAGTCAAAGTGTTTAAAGATTTATTTGGATTATTGTGCATGTGATTGTTCCATCTTAGATTAAAAAAAGCTTTTAAATTTTGAAATTATTGTTGAACCATTTGGGATAAACAATGTTTGAAAGAGCTTAAATGGTTAGGCAACAGTATGCATCGAGAAGTGGATGACATTGACTTCAACATCGACACAATCATAAGTCACTTTACATTGAAGAATCTTAAAAAAAATTGAAGATAATATGCATATGATGTTTATATTAAGGGCCCTCAAATTTTACGTTCACCCCGGCCTCCCAAAATATAAGGACCGGCCCTGCCTTCATCTTATGACCCTCTCCCACAGCTTCCAGGGTCTCTTATGTCAAGAAAAAAATCTCCAAAAAAATTCGTGGCATTTGGACTTCGTTTGGTACTGATATTCTCGAAAACCAAAAATAGGCAAAAAAAATAACTGGCACGTGGCACTAAGTTTATAGGTTAGTCCCAAAAATGATATATAATGACATATAAACGCATATAAAACATTCTAGATTGATACTATAATAGCATTGAACAATCAAAAATTATAGATACGTTGGAGACGTATCATTCGTCCAATTGTACTGCCTACCCGTGAGACCAATTTCCCTCAAGTCAAGGCTCTCAGCTATAGTGTTGAACATGAATGACCATCTTCCTTCGAAGTTGTCATTATTTTTGTCCTCTCTCCTCCTAATCATGTTGAAGTCGCCTCCTACCAATATGGGTAGTCTCTCATCCCTGCAAAACCTCACTAGATCTGCCAAGAAATCAAGTTTTAGCTCCGGCTGCGCCGCACCATATACAACGACTAGGGCCCACCTAAAAACCATCAACATTCGACCACACATGAAATTTGACTGCAAAGTCCACCAGAATGACGTTAACCACTTCCAGGATTTCGCACTTGATCCCAAGTAAGATCCTGCCGAATCTTCCCCTTGGTGGGAGACAGTGTCAGTTAAAATCAACACCACGGGACACTGTTCTAAGAAACTGTGAAGTGAAGTTATCCTGGCCTGTCTCAAGCAGGGCAATGAAATATAGTTTGTGCTCTATGGATGCTTGTACACGGAGACTATGTTTAGCCAAGTCAGCCAGACCTCTGCTATTGCAGAATATCTCTTTCATTTTTTATCATGGAATTTTCGTTTCAATTTAATTCGCGCACTTCTACACACTGTTGATGCAAGATAAACCCTCCTCTTCCAAGAACATTTCGGTTTGTCCTACACCTCCTGAGAGTATGCAAGACCGAGGTCGGCACGCTAACTATCCTCTGGTTGCAAAGGATCCGTATGCACCCTTGTACCAAGGTTGGTGCCAAAGACATCCTCTGGTTGCAAAGAAGCTGTATACTCCCGCGTAACCACTGCATCTTCACCCAAGACGCTGGTGGGCACTAGATCCATTCCAATGCCCGAACACCAAGTGCATTAATTTCACTTTCTTTCATAGGTTTCACCACCGCAATGCTTCTAAGAATTTCGATGGCTCTCTCAGCCTCAAGATCTAACAAGTCATTAATAAATTTAGCTACCTTCCAACCATTCGCTCTGAGGGATACAGCTAATTTATCGGCGTTTACTAACAATTTCATCTTCAGAAAAATGCAGTATTGAACAGCTAGTATTGACGGCCATACCTATCGTGGCTTCGATGTCTTGAAGCTTGGCTGCCTACATGGCACACCCTATGTGTAGGTCATCCGTGTCCGGTTGGGCCTGAATCTGCTGACTTACCCGCCTATCATCGGTCCCCGGGTCTGGGATCTCTCTGAAAACGATCACGTGTCCACCGAGTACACAGTGGAGGTACGGCTTCCTGCCTAGGTCTCGACAAGCCCCACTGGGCTCGAACTCCCGGTCTGCCCCGTGTCTGCGAATCCATCATCGAGGGGTGGGGCTATGCCGGTAGTTGCAGTGTGGAGCCCAGGGCTACATGCAAGGAGCTCCTCCCACGATCGGTCGTATGCGGTGTCCTATGGTCTACCGGGGGTGAGGGAGGGAACTGGACCGGGGCCACTTGCCTCGGGGTACCTCCTCTAGCCGGCGTGGAAGCAGTGTCTGGCTCCAACCCGAGGGTGGTTAGTGCCAAACGAACCGACGACATCGCCAGCAAGATCAGGGGCAGCTCCTGCTCAGTTGGGTCCTCTGACTCAGCCCGGTCTCCTCATAGGCGACTCGGCTCTGAGGCTTCCCCAAAAGAGCCAAACCTCAGCCCGGCCATGGGTGTCAAAGAAGGTGCAATCCCCTTGTCGGCAGGCACAACTACAGTCCGAGTAGGTTACCCCGCGGATCTAGGGATATCATTGTGCTTGTCATGATCCATGGTGTCATCCTTCTGCTCTGCGTCTCCCTCGGTCATATCCTCATTGTTGCCTTTAGCAACCTCGCGAGTCTCCATGATTCCCTCAATCTTGACTTTGAGATCATAAGTCATGCCATCATACGTCCAGGGTATGTAATCAGGCACAAACTCGATCTCAAACACACTGACTAGCAATCTCGCAATGCAATGTGTCGCCGTGAAGGGCATATCCACCTGTGTTTTTCTTACCGATTAGCAAAATCAGACTCCAAATAAGCAGATAATCATTAAGTGCCTTAGATTGGGCCCTTAGAAGCCGAACCCAGATCCGATGAAGTGGTATTCCCACGGGCTCTTGTTTTTTCCACTCTCATACTCGAGGAAACACGGACTGGCTGGCACTCTGCTAATGCCAAGCTCCGAAGGCGCACTAGATCTTCCTTCTTCAGAAAATATACCTTATACACTTGACCCTTTTAGAAAAAAACTTTTTATCTATTCATCTTCAATCATGGCAGTACAACGAACATCAGAAATAATAAAAATTACATCCAGGTCCATAGATCACCTAGCAACGACTACAAGCACTGAAGCGAGCCGAAGGCGCGCCGCTGTCATCGCCCCTCCCCCGCTGGAGTCAGGCACAACTTGTTGTAGTAGACAGTCAGGAAGTCATCGTGCTAAGGCCCCATAAGACCAGCGCACCAGAACAGCAACCGCCATCGAGGAAGGATAGCGTAGATCGAAATGATCCAATCCGAAGACGCACGAATATAGACGAAAAACAACCAGATCCAAGCAAATCCATCGAGGATAGATCCGCCGAGACACACCTCCACACGCCCACCAATTATGCTAGACGCACACCGAAACGGAGGCTAGGCGGAGAGACCTTTATTCCATCTTCAGGGAGCCACCGCCATCTCGTCTTCCTGAGCAGGACACAAACCCTAACAAATCTAAAAAGAACGACTAACAACGGAGCCCTCTCGCCGGCTGAGGGAGTCCTGGATTAGGGGGTGTACGGATAGCCGGACTATACCTTTGGCCGGACTCTTGGACTATGAAGATACAAGATTGAAGACTTCGTCCCATGTCCGGATGGGACTTTCCTTGGCGTGGAAGGCAAGCTTGGCGATACGGATATGTAGATCTCCTACTATTGTAACCGACTCTGTGTAACCCTAGCCCTCTCCGGTGTCTAGTATAAACCGGAGGGTTTTAGTCCGTAGGACGAACAACAATCATACCATAGGCTAGCTTCCAGGGTTTAACCTCCTTGATCTCGTGGTAGATCTACTCTTGTACTATCCATATCATCAATATTAATCAAGCAGGAATAGGGTTTTACCTCCATTGAGAGGGCTCGAACCTGGGTAAAAACATCGTGTCCCTTGTCTCCTGTTACCATCCGCCTAGACGCACAGTTTGGGACCCCCTACCCGAGATTCTCCGGTTTTGACACCGACATTGGTGCTTTCATTGAGAGTTCCTCTGTGTCGTCGCCATCAGGAAGGATGCCTCATCCCGTCTTTCAAGACGGCACCGTTGCTAAGAGAGCTCTGGCTGTCGGCCAAACTCTCCGGCTAGGTGGTTTTCTTATGACCGCCTGTTCGGCTGCTGCGCCGACGACGACCTCTCGGGTCATCAAAAGCAATCTTCACGTCAGCTCGGAACTCGCCGAGCAGTTAGATCCAATGGAGCTCTTTTCCCTAAACGAGCTCTTGGATCGCATCGCCGCCCTGGGAGTCGCTACAGACTACGACCAGATTGGGCCTAAACCCGATCTAAGAAAGATTAACTCTCCCAGGTCACCCATCATGTTGCAGTGGTAGAGGGATAATGCGGCGACCCTTCATCTATCTTAAGGGCTAGCTATGTCCGGATTCCCGATCCCTCCAAGCCGGATACCCGCGGAGGGGAGGACGTCACTCAAGACCTGAACTTAGAGTAATGCAACGGGCTAGATTCATTGGACAACATCCAAGAATCCAAACTTCCGAGTTTGGAAACTCCTTGGCCCCTGAGTCTCAGATTGGGTGAGGTTTCGGGTTTAATTCCACCCACCCACCCGAACATAAGCGATCTTTCTCAAATTAAGCAAGAGCCCGAAGAAACAGTACATCATTACTGGGCTAGATTCCTCCTGGTTATGAACAGGATAAAGGACTGCCGCGAGGAAGACGCAATTTCATTCTTCTGCAATAATTGCACGGACAAGGGAATCCTCAATGCCATAAGTCGCCGTGATATTACACGCTTCGCTGACTTGGCGTCCATAGTACGAAAGTACTATGCGATGGAAAGCGCCTGGAAAACCAAAATAAAATTTTGGGACAATCCGGCCCTGAATACAAACCCAGTCCGAAATAAAAGGGTGCATCATCGCCAGACACCCGGGTTAAACACCAAAAAGCAAAAACCATCCACAGGGCATGGAACCGTACTAGAAGGATAGCTTAATGGACCCTGTAAAATTCACAGTACAGAGGGCGCCACACCAACTCATAGCCTTAGAGCATGTTGGATACTCCGGCAGGTGGCCAAAATTGGCGAAGATCTTCTAATTCCAGAAGCCACAGAAAGCCACCTCAGGGACACCAGTACGGTATTAACAGTCTTCGAGACTTTCGCATCAAATAATATGCGAAAAAGAACACTCCCGGCCTTGCCGAAGTCTACCAAGTAGCAACAATAAATCCATGGAGTGACACGGCTATTACTTTTAATGCCAGCGATGAACCTAAATTCCGAACAGCCCGAGCACCAGCCGCATTGGTCCTCAGTCCAATAGTGGATGGCTTTCGCCTTACCAAGGTACTCATGGATGGCGGCAGCAGATTGAACCTCATTTATGAGGAAACCCTTCAAAAAATGGAAATAGACTGGAACCGCATTGAGCGAAGCAGCACAACCTTTAGAGGAATAATCCCCAGTCGGGAAGCGCGTTGTACAGGAAAAATCACACTAGATGTGGTGTTCGGCATGCCGGGTAATTACAGGTCCGAAGAGGTCACATTCCAAGTGGCCCCGTTCAGTAGTGGATACCACGCTCTGCTAGGGCAGGAGGCGTTTACAATCTTCCAATCCATACCCCATTACGGGTACATGAAGCTCAAGATGCCCGGGCCCAACGGAATCATCACTCTCGCTAGTGATCCGGACATAGCACTCCGCGCCGAAAACAAGACAGCCGCACTGGCCCTCGAGGCACTATCCGAAGCCCTAGTAGCTGAGGAACTGACTGCGCTGCGCTCCACGGTGAATAAGGACGATGTGATACTCGACAAAAGATCTAAGTCCACTCCTTTAAACCGGCGGACGAAATAGTCAAATTCCAGGTCCATCCAACGGACCCCAATAAAACAGCTTCCATCGGGGCACAGTTAAACCCTGATGTAGACGCCGCACTGTGAGAGTTCCTACGTGAGAACTGGGACATTTTCGCCTGGCACCCTTCAGACATGCCAGGAATCCCATGCAGGCTGGCCGAACACAGCTTAAATATCCTAAAAGGATTCAAGCCAGTAAACAGGCTCTTCGGCATTTCTCTGAACCTAAGAGACAGGCCATGGGAGAGGAACTAGCCAAGCTATTGGAGGCCGGATTCATTAAGATATAAAACATCCGGACTGGCTAGCAAACCTGGTGATGGTACCAAAGAAGGACAAATCCTGGCGCCCGTGCGTTGATTTTAAGGACCTCAACAAGGCCTGCCCAAAGGATCCCTTCCCCCCCCCCCCCCCCCGCATCGATCAAATTATCGACGCTACCGCAGGACACGATTCGTTGTGTTTCCTCGACGCATACTCAGGCTACCATCAAATTAAGATGGCAGAGTCAGACCAAGCCACAACGGCATTCATCACACCATACAGCCCATTCTGCTTCAACACAATGCCTTTCGGGCTCAAAAACACCGGCGCAACATATCAGCGCATGATTCAGACATGTCTGGCAAACCAGATCGGCAAAACAGTGGAAGCATACGTAGATGACGTGGTCATCAAAACAAGACATGTCGAATCTCTAGTAGACGACTTGAGGCTCACATTGGATAACCTCCGAACATACGACATCAAGCTCAACCCGGAAAATGCATTTTCGGCATACCAGCCGGAAAGCTCTTGGGCTTCATTGTATCCGGTAGAGGAATTGAAGCAAATCCAGCCAAGATCCGAGCTCTGTCACAATTGGATATCCCAAAGGACCTCAATCAAATACAAAAACTAACCGGATGCGTGGCGGCTCTAAGCCGCTTCATCTCCCGCTTGGGAGAGAAGGCATTACCCCTTTATCGCCTCCTTCGGTGCATCGAACACTTCGAGTGGACAGATGCCGCCACGGCCGGACTCGACGAAATAAAATCCATATTGGCAACAAACCCAGTCTTGGCCGTGCCAAACATTGGCGAACCAATGCTATTATACATTGCGGCAACTCATCAAGTTGTAAGCGCAGTGCTCGTCGTCGAACGAGAAACGGACAGACACAAATTCCCCCTTTAAAATCCGGTCTATTATGTGTCCACTGTCCTAACTCCGTGCAAGTCACGGTACCCGCATTATCAAAAGATAGCGTATGCGGTATTTATGGCATCCCAGAAGCTGCGACACTACTTTCAAGAGTGTTTGATAACAGTAGCCTCGTAAGTGCCACTTAACGATATTATAAACAACCGCGATGCGACGGGCCGGATTGCAAAATGGGCCATTGAGCTCCTCCCATTCGACATAACTTACAAGCCACGGCGAGCCATTAAGTCGCGGGTTTTGGACGACTTCGTCGCCGAATGGACGGAAGCCGAACTCTCTAAAGAGTATGGCACATATTCAAACTGGATCATGCACTTCGACGGCTCCAAAATGTTGGCCGGTCTAGGGGCTGGCGTCGTTTTGACGTCCCCCACAGGAGATACCATTCAATACGTACTCCAGATAATGTATACAGACTCCAACAACGCAGCCGAATATGAGGCCCTTCTACATGGTCTCCGGATGGCAGTATCCATGGGCATTCAACGCCTAGAGGTGCGCTGGGATTCGAACCTCGCGATATCTCAAATAAATGGAGACTTCGATGCCAAGGATCCAAAAATGGCAGCTTACCGCAACGCCGTCCTAAAAATGTCAGCTCGGTTCGAAGGGCTCGAATTTCATCATATAGCCCGGGAAAAATAATCAGGCGGCAGATGTCCTGGCACGCATCGGCCCAAAACGCGATGTAGTCCCCCCCCCCCAACATCTTCTTGGAAAGGCTTTTTAAGCCATCCGTGGTATGGGAAGGGGAACCCGGCAATAATAGCCCGGACCCAACCGCACTGCCCGATACCAAACACTCTGACATAATTGGCGGCTCTGCCAACGAAATAACATCTTAAGCCCACGTAATAATGGCCGTCATCGCCCCGTGGACAGAACCATTCCTAGCCTACCTTACTAGGCAGGAACTGAAGGAAATATGCCCCAGAGGCAATAATAAAGTTATTATTTATTTCCTTATATCATGATAAATGTTTATTATTCATGCTAGAATTGTATTAACCGGAAACATAATACATGTGTGAATACATAGACAAACAAAGTGTCACTAGTATGCCTCTACTTGACTAGCTCATTAATCAAAGATGGTTATGTTTCCTAACCATGAACAAAGAGTTGTTATTTGATTAATGGGATCACATCATTAGGTGAATGATCTGATTAACATGACCCATTCCATTAGCTTAGCACCCGATCGTTTAGTATGTTGCTATTGCTTTCTTCATGACTTATACATGTTCCTATGACTATGAGATTATGCAACTCCCGTTTGCCGGAGGAACACTTTGTGTGCAACCAAACGTCACAGCGTAAATGGGTGATTATAAAGGTGCTCTAAAGGTGTCTCCAAAGGTAGATGTTGGGTTGGCGTATTTCGAGATTAGGATTTGTCACTCCGATTGTCGGAGAGGTATCTGTGGGCCCTCTCGGTAATGTACATCACATAAGCCTTGCAAGCATTACAATGATGAGTTAGTTGTGAGATGATGTGTTACGGAACGAGTAAAGAGACTTGCCGGTAACGAGATTGAACTAGGTATTGGATACCGACGATCGAATCTCGGGCAAGTAACATACCGATGACAAAGGGAACAACGTATGTTGTTATGCAGTCTGACCGATAAAGATCTTCATAGAATATGTAGGAGCCAATATGGGCATCCAGGTCCCGCTATTGGTTATTGACCGGAGATTTATCTCAGTCATGTCTACATTGTTCTCGAACCGTAGGGTCCGCACGCTTAACATTACGATGACAGTTATTATGAGTTTATGCATTTTGATGTACCGAAGTTAGTTCAGAGTCCCGGATGTGATCACGGACATGACGAGGAGTCTCGAAATGGTCGAGACATAAAGATTGATATATTGGATGACTATATTCGGACACCGGAAGGGTTCCAGAGAAGTTTCGGATAAAACCGGAGCACCGGGGGGTTACCGGAACCCCCCGGGGGGTTAATGGGCCTCATGGGCCTAATGTGGAGAAGAGGAAGGGCAGGCCGCGCGCCCCCTCTCCCCCTAGTCCGAATTGGACAAGGAGGGAGGGGCGGCGCCCCCCCCCCCTTTCCTTCTCTCCCTCCACCTCTCCTAGTTGGACAAGGAATGGGAGGGGAGTCCTACTCCCGGTAGGAGTAGGACTCCTCCTGCGCGCCTCCTCTAGGCCGGCCGCACCCCCCCCCCCTTGGATCCTTTATATACGAGGGCAGGGGGGCACCCTAGAACACACAAGTTGATCTTCGTGATCGTTCCTTAGCCGTGTGCGGTGCCCCCTCCACCATATTCCACCTTGGTCATATCGTTGGAGTGCTTAGGCGAAGCCCTGCGTCGGTAGAACATCATCATCGTCACCACGCCGTTGTGCTGATGAAACTCATTCCCCGAAGCTTTGCTAGATCGGAGCCCGGGGAGCGTCATCGAGCTGTACGTGTGCTAAGAACTCGGAGGTGCCGGAGTAACGGTGCTTGGATCGGTCGGATCGGAAGACGTACGACTACTTCCTCTACGTTGCGTCAACGCTTCCGTTGCGGTCTACGAGGGTACGTAGACAATACTCTCCCCTCTCGTTGCTATGCATCACCATGATCTTGCGTGTGCGTAGGAATTTTTTTGAAATTACTACGAAACCCTACAGGAACTCCCCGAGGACCAAAATGAGGCACGCTGCATAGTGCGGCGATGTGAAGCCTATAAAGTCCATGAGGGAGAGCTTTATAAGAAAAGCACCACCGGAGTCCTTCAAAGGTGCATATCTGAAGAGGAAGGGCGGAACCTTCTGGCTGAAATTCATGCCGGACTCGGCGGTCATCACGCTGCAGCTCGGTCCCTTGTAAGCAAGGCCTTCTGCACAGGCTTTTATTGTCCGACGGCCTGGGCAGACGCTCAGGACTTAGTCCAACGATGTGTTGGTTGCCAGCTCTTTGCAAACCAAAGCCATATGCCACCCACCGTCCTCCAAACTATCCCCATCACTTGGCCCTTTGTGGTCTGGGGGCTTGACATGGTTGGACCCCTTAAAGGAGGAACCCACAAGAAAAAATATTTACTGGTCTTGGTGGATAAGTTCACCAAATGGATAGAAGCCAAGCCTGTTAAGACGGCCGAATCCGGACCGGTGATAGACTTTATATCCGGGGTCGTACATCGTTACGGCGTCCCACAGCCTCATCACTGATAACGGCACGAACTTTATGGCCGGCGAGGTAAAACTCTGGTGCAAAAACATGGGCATCAAGCTCGATTATGCTTCCGTCTATCACCCACAAACTAACGGCCAGGTCGAGCGAGCAAATGGTCTTATCATGAGCAGTATCAAACCCAGATTAGTGCGGTCCCTTACGGAATCTAATATGCACTGGGTAGAGGAGCTCGACTCTGTACTCTGGGGGCTGCGGACCACGCCGAATCGCACCACCGGATACACACCATTCTTCATGGTATACGGCGCAGAGGCGGTTTTGCCCTGCGACATAATTCATGACTCACCTCGTGTGCGCATGTACGAAGAAAGAGAAGCCGAGCTCGATCGGCAAGACAGTCTGGACGCCTTAGAGGAGGAGCGTGACGTTGCAAAAGCCCGCTCCGCATTCTATCAATAGCAGGCTCGAAGATACCAAAGCAGAGAAGTACGGGCCAAAAATTACAATGTTGGTGAATTAGTTCTACGCCTGCCGGACAAGAAAAAGGACAAACTCAATCCCAAATGGGAAGGCCCCTTCATTATTGACCATTATATGCATCAATATGACTTAAGTTTTGGCCAAGCTGGGTTGCCTGGCTCCTGTGCTTACCCCTACGTTCCCGATTGTTCGGCTAGGTGGTAAAGGGAGCACCTCTGCGATTGTTACTGCCGGGTCAGCCGGATGTGTACCTCAGACTGGGTGAAGCCGAAAGCTAGCGTTCTTAAGGGAATATTCGGTCGGTGAACTAAAGATGATTTTTCACTTATTTATTTATGCGCCCCCAGATGTTTTCCTGCGTCTCTTCTCGCAGTCCGGACATGCACTTTAGGGCATGCCTCCCAGGGAAAGGAACCCCTAACGGAACTATTCTCCCTGGAAGTTGTTTCTTCCTAACCATGTAATATAACATAACTAGTCGGGCACTTGTCTGTTCAAGCAGTAAATGACCCCTAAGCCTGGTCTCCACGCATGCCCCGGTTCTTACATAACCGAGAGGGTATTCGAACACACTCCGGACCATCGGGTCCCGTGGTTGAAGCAAAAAGGTCTGCCATGACAAACGATCTACAATCCGGCTAGAAGGCATTATACATGTCACTTGAAATTACATAGTCAATTTGACTGATTGTATTCCTCTTCAATACCATCTAATAGGCTGTCTAGTTTACAGTCCTATTGGGAATACTTTGCGGCCAATTCTACCTGGCCGTACACTAAGCTCACAGGGATCTCCTTCCCATCGGGCCCCACAGGTCCGACCTCGGCCATGTGGTTTGGGTCAGCCTTCGTGTACCGCGTCTTCACCATGGCCCAGGCCTCCCTGGCGCCTTGACGGCAGGCCGATATCTTCCATAAGCGGAAGCACCACCGCGCCCCCTTCAGCTCCTCTGCAAGCTCTCCAAGGCCTTCGGGCATGGAGACGGATGGCCACAAGGCCTGGGCGACACCTTGCATCACATGTCGAACTCGTTCGTGAAGTTGTGAGAGCTCGGGAAGAAGGTCACCCGCAGAACCGGGCATTTCTTCTGCAGGCCGACCCGTTAGCAGACCTACAGACATAACTCTGTCAATCGACTTCCTCGCCGAACTCTTTTTTCGAAGTTCGTTCAAGCACTTACTGAAAATGTCGGGTCGAAGCCGTCGATTCTCCTTCACGTAGTCCGACAGCTGGGCACGAACATCCTTTAGTTCCTCGCCCAGCTGGGTGTTGGCATCTTGAAGATTATTCTTCTCCTGCCTCACCTTCGTAAGCACGCTCTCGCCGGCCTTTAACCGGCGCAAGAGTTGTTGCTTATCCAGAATTTGGAGAAGAACCCGCCTTGCAATGCCGAAGACAATCTGCGCGCCGGACTCATCGTCATTGAAGCCTGGTTCGGGGGCTACTGAGGGAGTCCTGGATTAGGGGGTGTCCGGATAGCCGGACTATACCTTTGGCCGGACTCTTGGACTATGAAGATACAAGATTGAAGACTTCGTCCCGTGTTCGGATGGGATTTTCCTTAGCGTGGAAGGCAAGCTTGGCGATACGGATATGTAGATCTCCTACCATTGTAACCGACTCTGTGTAACCCTAGCCCTCTCCGATGTCTATATAAACCGGAGGGTTTTAGTCCGTAGGACGAACAACAATCATACCATAGGCTAGCTTCCAGGTTTAGCCTCCTTGATCTCGTGGTAGATCTACTCTTGTACTACCCATATCATCAATATTAATCAAGCAGGAGTAGGGTTTTACCTCCATCGAGAGGGCCCGAACCTGGGTAAAAACATCGTGTCCCTTGTCTCCTGTTACCATCCGCCTAGACGCACAGTTCGGGACCCCCTACCCGAGATCCGCTGGTTTTGACACCGACACCGGCCCTTGCCAGGATCCACCTCACCTCCATGGCCCTAGGGCCACCGGAGATGAGGCAGACTTGCGGCGGAGCCGGCGATAGGCACAAACCCTAGCTTTTTTTGATGGAGGAAGAGGACGCAGGTCAACTCTAGGAGAACAATCTTCCGGGCAAACGCATTCCACCTTCAAGATCTATACACCTGATCCTCTATCCTCACTAAGGACCAGTGGAAGTTAGCGGAAACCAGTCTCCACAGCTGCTGAAGAATATGGTACATGCATGGGCTGTCAAATTTTTGTTAGCTGTCACATAGGATTCAGCACAAGGGATCCGGTGGAGCTTCATGTTCACTTTAGGCAAACTCCTCCACTACCGGTTATAGGTAAAAAGAAAAAAAATCCGCAATGTACATACCTAGTGTAGAATATGTGACATACTCCTAACATCATTTTTGTTCTCAAAAAGGGGGCTATGCCTAGGATGCATCAAAGATATCGCCACTTTGATGACATCGCAACAAATGCCAAGAATGCGTCAAAGTGATGGTGCAAACATCGCACAGGGAGACTAACGCGCCACATGATATCTTTTTTTTTTCATTGTGTATTTGATTTTGAATAAATACTTGTATGTCTATGGTGTATGCCGAACCCCTTGCTAGCATATGTATACAACTCTAGATTATGCTATTCCCCAGAAAGTTGATACACATTGTTAGAATTAAATATGTCGGACGGCGCCGGTGACACGGCACTTTGTGGCTTATAGCCTTTGGCTGATGTGATGATGATAGCTTCACCCACCAAACTTCGTATCATTTTGTCGAGCGGTTGAAGTTAGCCTGGATCCAGTCTTCACCAATCGAGCTCTTATATGCATCACCGCTTGACCTTGTGATAAAAAAATAGTATTGTTTTGTTGAACTGAATTATAACATGCAACAATATAAGTCGGAGTATGAACTGAGTGTGCATTAATGCGGATGAATAAAGCACAACAATAAACCAAGTTTCACTGAAACAAAACGCGAATAAAATAAGCATGCATGTACATTGAGAGTACACATTTATGTTTTGATCACCTTCTTACCCGACGTTTCGCTTCGGGAGAATAGGCATCGTCTAATTCACGAACATCATGTGCACCATTATTTTTTACAAGAACTCAGAAAGAATCACCTGGAAGACTAGAATAAAAGTAGGTCTTTGATCGCTGCAAAAATTGAAAAATAGGACATGCATTTTCATTGGATGTCACATAGTATTGTGCACAAGTGATCCGGTGGAGCTTCTTGTTCACATTGGGAAAATTCCTCAACTAGCGGTTATATGTAAGAATGGAAAAAAAATCCTTCCACCGTGTATGTGGCATCGAATCAGTAACATACTCCAAATATCACTTTTTCTCTAAAAGGAGGTTATGCATAGGATACATCGAAGATCTATGACAGACACTAACACCATTTTGATGACATCATAGCAGATGCCTAGGATACGTCGAAGTGATGGTACAAGCATTGCACGCGGAGACTGTCGCGCCATATGATGTATTTTTGTTCAATCTGTATTAGATTTTTAATAAATAAGCGCTTGTTGTGTGTGCATGGTGGATGTTGACACCCTAGCTTGCATATGTATACAACTCTAGATTATGCTATTGCATGGAAAGTTGATTCACACTATTAGAATTAAATACGTTGTACAGCACGGGTGAGATGGCACTTTGTGTCTTATAGTCTTTGGCTGATGTGTCGATAATAGCTTCACCAAACTGCCAATCAATGTAAGATCAAGCGGTTGAAGTTAGTCTTGGTTCTATCTTCACCAATCGAGCTATTATATCCATATGGGCAAGTCCGCCCGACCTTATGATGAAAAAATAGTCTTGACCAGTTTAACTGAATTATAACATGTAGCAATATCGGTAAGAGTATGAACTGAGTGTGCATTAATGCACATGAATAAAGCACAACAGCGAACCAAGTTTTGTGAAATGAAACGCAGATAAAATAAGCATGCATGTACATTGGGAGTACACATCTTTATTTTGATCACCTTCTAACCCGACGTTTGGCTTGTGGGGAATAGGCTTTGTCTAATTCACGAACAGGATGTGGACCACTATTTTTAATAGACACGGGGACAGAATCACCAGGAAGACTCGAATTAAAGAAGGTCTTCGATCCGGTGCAAAAATTGAAAAATGGACATAGATGGACTGTGAGATTTTCATTGGATGTCACATAGTATTATGCCCAAGTGATCTGGTGGTGCATCATGTTCACTTTGGGAAAACTCCCCAACTACCTGTTATATATAAAACAAATCCTTCACCATGATCCTGTAGTAGAATCGGCGACATACTCCAAAGATCATTTTTATCTTAAAAAGTAGGTTATGCCTAGGATAAATACATCAAAGATCTATGACAGACACCAATGTCATTTTGATGACATCATAGCAGATGCCAAGGATACGTGGAAGCACTGGCGGGGGGCTCCAGTGGGCAGGGTATGGCAGCCGCCATACCTTAATTCTGAGGAAAAAATATACTGTATATACGTATGATTCTTTCGGCTGCCTCGATCGTTCGTTTTGACCACTAGCAATTTGACGCTAATCAGAGAGCGGCCGACAGCTACATCCGGCCTAATGGGCCAACACATCCAGTGTGTTGGGCCAGCAATCGGTCGAGGTCGACCAAGCATGACTCGATCGAGCGCCCATGCACGAACCAAGAACGGGTCGAGCCAGGTCAACCACGCACGACTCGATCAAGACGCACACGCAAGCGACCAGCCAGTCCACCCGACACGAGGCAACGCTAAGCTAGCACGGCGGCGGCGGCTGGCTAGGTCGCCAGGACCAGGCCGCGGGCGACCGGCGACAGGGCAGCCGACAGCGGCGGCAGCAAGCGATAACACATAGTTTTTTTCATGTGGACACCTTCCATTCTACTATAGACTCCATGATCACAGAGTTTGATTATCATTTTAATGAGGTATCTTTAGAGGTGTTCCAAACCTTCTCTTGCTTGGCCCAAGAAACTCCTTTTCTAGGTTCAATCTAGATAAGCTTGCTAGAATCACAGAAATTTATCATGAATTTCTTTGATTATATGAACGTGAATATATAGAAGATAACCTTGATTTGTTCATTTTCATATGAAAAGAATTGAAGACTTTAGAGCTTTGTCATGATATTGCAAGCTAGTTAAAAAGATGGCCGAACTTGAAAGGCATGTCATGCTTCCTACTGTTTATCATCTCATTGAGTTGGCATTGCTACTACGAGTAGCAACGACAACAGTTGATAGGGGCTTCTTATCAATGAAAATCATCAAGACTCAGTTGCGCAGCAAGATGTCCGCTGGCTGGCTTATTGACTTGATGGTGTGTTACAATGAGCGAGGGGTCATAAAAAGTATTGATCTTGGTAAAACTAACGAAGATTTTGAGAAGGAGGGCAAGACACTACCATTGTCTTGTCCTTCTAGAGGCCATTGAAAGTTTCTTTATCAGTATCTTTTAGGTTGTTTTTCTATTGAAACATGTCTACATTTTTGTTTGCAGTGTGCATCGTTAGTGTATATTGACTCTTTCAATTTGCATCAAAAAAATTATTTGCTTAAGACTTTGCCCCACCTTAAATTTTTTTCGTCCTCCGCCTCTGCGTGGAAGTGATGGTGCAAGGATCACACACGGAGACTGTCGCACCACATCTTATCTTTCTGTTCAGTGTGTATTTGATTTTGAATAAATAAGCGTTTGGTGTATGTTGATGTTCGATGTCGACCCCCTAGCTTGCATATGTATACAACTCTAGATCATGCTATTCCACGGAAAGTTGATTGTCATTGTCATAATTAAATATGTCGGGCGGCACCGGTGACACGACACTTCATGGTTTATAGTCTTTGACCGATATGTGATGATAGTTTCACCAAACTGCCAATCATTGTAAGATCGAGTGGTTGAAGTTAGCGTTGGTTCTGTCTTCACCAATCGAGCTATTATATGCATATGGGCATGATCGCCTGACCTTATGATGGAAAAACAGTGTTGACCAGTTGAACAGAATTATAACATGCAACTATATAAGTAAGACTATGAACTGAGTGTGCATAAACCGCACATGAATAAAGCACAACAACATACCAAGTTTCTCTGAAGCGAAACGCAAATATAATAACCATGCATGTACACTGGGAGTACACATTTATATTGTGATGACCTTCTAACCTGATGATTGGCTTCGGGAGAATACACTTTCTCTAATTCACGAACACAATTTGCACCACTATTTTTAGTAGACACTCAGACATAATCACCGAGTAGACCAGAATAAAAGCAGGTATTCCGGTGCAAAAATTGAAATATGGGACATGCATAGGTTATCGGATTTTCGTTGGATTTCATGTAGTATTGTGCACAAGTGATCCGGTGGAGCTTCATGTTCACTTTGGGCAAACTCCTAGACTACCGAATATATGTAAAAAAATCCCACCACCATGTACCGGGTGTAGAATCCGTGACATACTCCAAAGATCGTTATTTTTTCCTCAAAAAGTAGGTTATGCCTAGGATACATCAAATATCCGTGACAGACACTAACATCATTTTGATGACATCACAGCAGATGCCTAGGATACGTCAAAGTGACGATTGCACGCGGAGACTGTCATGCCACATGATGTCTTTTTGTTCAATGTGTATTTGATTTTTAATAAATAAGCGCTTGTTGTATGTGGATGGTGGATGTCGACCCCCTAGCTTGCATATGTATACAACTCTAGATTATGCTATTCCATGGAAAGTTGATTCACACTGTTAGAATTAAATATGTCAGAGTGACACAACACTTTGTGGCTTATAGTCTTTGGCTGATGTGTCGATGATAACTTCACCAAACTGTCAATCAATGTAAGATCAAGTGGTTGAAGTTAGCCTTGGTTCTATCTTCACGAATCGAGCTATTATATCCATATGGGCAAGACCGCCTGACCTTATGATGAAAAAATAGCGTTGAGCAGTTGAACTGAATTATAACAAGCAACAATATAGGTAAGAGTATGAACTAAGTGTGTATTAATGCACATGAATAAAGCACAAGAGCAAACCAAGTATTTGTGTTACAAAACGCAGATAAAATAAGCATGCATGTACATTGGGAGTACACATTTATATTTTGATGACCTTTTAGCCCGATGATTAGCTTCAGGGGAATATGCTTTGTCTAGTTCAGGAACACGATGTGCACAACTATTTTGAGTAGACACTCGGACATAATCACCGAGTACACTAGAATAAAAGCGGATCTTCTACTACAAAAATTGAAAAATGGGACATGCATAGGTTGTCGCATTTTTGTTGGATGTCACATAGTATTGTGCACAGGTGATCCGGTGGAGCTTCATGTTCACTTTGTTCAAACTCCTAGACTACCGGTTATATGTAAAAAAAATCCCTCCACCATGTACCTGGTGTAGAATCCGTGACATACTCCAAATATCTTTTTTTGCCAAAAAGTAGGTTATGGCTAGGATACATCAAAGATCTGTCATGACATCACAGCAGATGCCTAGGATACGGCAAAGTGATGGTGCAAGCATTGCACGCGGAGACTGTCGTGCCACATGATGTCTTTTTGTTCAATGTGTATTTGATTTTTAATTAAAAAAAGCGCTTGTTGTATGTGGATGGTGGATGTCGACCCCCTAGCTTGCATATGTATACAACTCTAGATTATCCTATTCCATCAAAAGTTTATTCACACTGTTAGAATTAAATATGTCGGACGGCACCGGTGACACGGCACTTTGTGGCTTATAGTCTTTGGCTGATGTGTCGACGATAACTTCACCAAACTGTCAATCAATGTAAGATCGAGCGGTTGAAGTTAGCCTTGGTTCTATCTTCACCAATCGAGCTATTATATCCACATGGCCAAGACCGCCTAACCTTATGATGAAAATATTGTTGATCAGTTGAACTGAATTATAACATGCAACAATATAGGTAAGAGTATGAAGTGAGTGTGCATTAATGCACATGAATAAAGGACAAGAGTAAAGCAAGTTTTTGTGAAATGAAATGCAAATAAAATAAGCATGCATGTACATTGAGAGTACACATTTATATTTTGATCACCCTCTAATCCGACGTTTGGCTTCAGGGGAATAGGCTTTGTCTAATTCACGTACACAATGTGCACCACTATTTCTAATAGACACATGGGCAAAATCACCGGCAAGACTAGAATAAAAGCAGGCCTTCCATCCGGTGCAAAAATTGAAAAATGGGACATGCATGGTCTGTGGGATTTTTGTTGGATGTCACATAGTATTATGCACAAGTGAACCGGTGGAGCTTCATGCTCACTTTGGGCAAACTCCTAGACTACCGGTTATATTAAAAATAAATACTTCCACGATGTACTTGGTGTAGAATCCGTGACATACTCCAAATATCATTTTCTTTCTCAAAAAGTAGGTTATGCCTAGGATACATCGAAGATCCGTGACGGACACTAATGCCTTTTGGATGACATCACAGCAGATGCCTAGAATACATGAAGTGACGGTGGAAGCATAGCACGTGGAGACTACTGCACCGCATGATATGTTTTTTGTTCAATGTGTATTTGATTTTTAAGAAATAAGTGTTTGTTGTGTGTGGATGGTGGATGTCGAACCCTTAGCTTGCATATGTATACAATTCGAGGTTATGTTATTCCATAGAAAATTGATTCACATTGTTAGAATTAAATTGATGGACGATGCCGATGACACGACACTTCATGGCTTATGTATTGGAAGGATGGCGGAGGCTGGGACAGTACACACCAACAATAAAATCACCCTGAAATCAATTTTGCAAGCCGTATTTGGCCTCTGAAATGTAGCCAAATCATTATAAGATTGAGCGGTTGAAGTTAGCCTTGGTTCTGTCTTCGCCATTCAAGTTACTAAATCCATATGGGCATGCCCCCCTGATCTTATGATGAAAAACTAGTGTTTACCAGTTGAACTGAATTATATCATGCAAAAAATATAAGTAAGAATACGAATCGAGTGTCCATAAACGCGCATGAGTAAAGCACTAGAACAGACCAAGTTTTTTTTCTGAAACGGAATGTGAATAAAATTAGCATGCATGTACACTGGGAGTACATATTTATACTTTCATCATATTCTAACCCGACTTTTGGCTTCATGTTGGTGCAAGGTAGTGCCCCTTGAGTGTTTTGGAGATTGTCGGACAAAACAGTGAGGGCCTAATGTGTTTGCTAGTGTATACAGAGAGATATGGAACCTGGAGTATTGAGGAGTTTACTATAAACTCCTGGGAAGATTATTTGTGCAAGGGAGAAGAATGTTAAAGCTATCGAGGAGATTTCGTGTCAGAAATGACCCCCAAATTTTTTGTTGAGCTAAAGCGATTGTTAGGGAACGCGTCCTAGAGAATTGGCTGGAGCAAAGAAGAATGAAGACAAAATTTCCATGTTCATTTTAAGAATTTATTTGTTGAAAAAACATTCGTGTTTCAAAAGATGTTCCAAAAGTTTTATTGCATTTAAAAAAAATGTTCACGTTTCAAAAATTGTTCTAGTTCTTAATAATGTTTCGAAAATTTCAAAAACAAATTTCTTGAAAATGTATTGTTTTATGAAGAATTTCTTTGTGTTTCAAATAATGTTCGCATTTTTTAAAAAACGTTCACAATTTCCAAAACTATTAGAATTTCTAGAAAATGTTTTTATTTCATAAAAACTTTTCACGCTTCTGAAAATGAATGTGTTTACAAATAAAATCACATTGGAGTAAATATTATTTTTCTAAAAATGGTAGAATTTATTTTATAAATTTTTTATCATTTTTAAAAAGTATTATCCTTTGCAGAAAGTAATAAATTTCATGTTTACCTGAAAATAATAAAACCAAAGAGAAAGATAAAAACCAAAAAAGACAGCTTTTTCTGGAACCAGAAAAGCCATTCGAGCGCAGCTTTGTGCGACCATAGAAAAACAGAAAAAGCAATGTAGGTCGCTCGCTAAGTGCGTTCGCTACATGGGAGGGCCCAATTGAGAGACCCGTGCGCGAAGCGCTGTCATGTTGATACTTAATGTGGGGCCTGGCTTTTTAGAATGCAACTAACTAGAGGTTACCCCTTGACCTTGAGGGGTCACTATTGATGCCCTGGAAGCACTTCAAGTGGTACGTCCAGCCGTCACCACATGTCACGTGCTAGGCACTTTGTTTGGATTTTTTCTACACACTTTTCGAGTTTTAGATGAGGTTTTGTATTTTTTTTGGCTTTTCGGTTTTTTGCTTGGTTTTTGCTAGGTTTTAGAGAAATTCTTTTTCCACAGATATTTTGTTTTGCATGGAATAAAATTATGCTCCCATGACAAGCACACATTTGCTTGTTGTGGAGGGACATATTTTCTTCCACGAGCTTATTGAAAAGGGAAAAAAATATGCTTCCACGAGAAGCACATATTTACAACTCGTGGAGGAACAAATTTGCTTCTGCAAGAAGCACAATTGTATTTCTCGAAAATGGAAAACATATATGCTTCTTTGAGAAGCACAAATTTGCTTCCCATGAAGGCACATATTTGTTTCCGCGGGAAGCTCAACTATGTTTCTCAAAAATAAAAAAATTCTTTCGCAAAAAGCATAGATTTGCTTCCAAGAGACTTCTCGAAAAGGGAAAAAAATTGTACTTCCAAAAGAAGCACAGATTTGCTAAGCACAACTGTGCTTCTCAAAAAGATAATAAAAATAGGGAAAATCATATTTTCAGCTCGTTTTTGTTTATTCTTTGTTTCTCTCGGATGCTAGTTCTTTTTGTTTTTTCCTTTTTTATTGTTTTGGAACATTCGATCTTTGATTTTTTTTCGTAAAAAAAGTTATCAAAACCTATGAACATGGGATCTAATTTTCAAGATCTCGACGCGAGAAATCGAATAGTCAAAACAGTTCAGGATTTGGAAGCACAATTCAAGAGATAAATATTTTGAATAAACAAATCTAGAAAAAAATCTTAAGTTGAGCCTCTTGTCAGTGCCGGATAAGATAGAAGTGACCTTTGCAAGAGGTAATTCTTAACTAGTGATTTCGGGCTTTGTCTTGCCTACCGCTTGTCTAAAGGGCAGCGATTAGTGGGCCAGCCCACTACAGGATCTTTGTTTGTATTTTCTCCAGTGGGAGATTTTTTTGTTTTCTTTTTTCTTACTTATGTTTATAGTTCAAAAAGACTCAGAAATATAGACGTGTATATGGAAACAAAATGTTTTGTTCAGATTTTCAAAACATTTACCACGTATTATAATTATGTTTGGAGAATGTACTTTTCTTTTGCTCTCAAGGTTTTAACAAATGTTTGTACATTCCAAAAAAAAATGTTCATGTCATTAGAAAAATGTTTGCGAAGTGTTAGAAAAACATTCGGTCGAAATTCAAAAAATATTGGCACCATTCAAAAAAATATTCACGACATTGAAAAATATCCACTCATTTAAAAAAAAATTGTTCTTCACATTTGAAGAAATTCATCATCTATTGAAAACTGTTCTATGTCTATAAAAAAATCCGTGTGTATACGAAAAATGTACAAGGTGTATTCAAAAAAATGTTCAGTGTGTATTTGAAAAGATGTGCATCAACATTTTTTAAATGTTTTTGGAATATATATTTCAGATCTATTCAAGAAATTTTGAATTTGTGTTTGAAAAATGTTCAACGTGTATTTAATTTTTTTAACATGTATTGAAAATGTTGAAGCATGTATTTGAAAACAATATTCATCATGCATTTGAAAAAATCCAACGTACGTCAAAACAAAGCTCAGTATTTATTTTAAAAAAAGTACAACATCAAAAACCAATGAAACCCGTAAAGAAAAACATAGAAAAAGATAAAAGAAATAAAACCGTGTGGAACATTACCAAAACCCGTCAATACCAATGGAAGGTTCCACGGACCGGTGCGAATGTTCGCAAAACCGTTCGTCTATGTGCTAAGTGGCCGGCCTATCTCACTGCTCGCTTAGTGCACGATAGACTCTCAAAAATAGAAGGCAGGGGAGACAGAACTCAATCTCGTAGTAGGTGAGATATAGGTATCTCTGGGCCCTCTCGGTAATGTACATCACATAAGCCTTGCAAGCATTACAACTAATGAGTTAGTTGTGAGATGATGTGTTACGGAACGAGTAAAGAGACTTGCCGGTAACGAGATTGAACTAGGTATTGGATACCGACGATCGAATCTCGGGCAAGTAACATACCAATGACAAAGGGAACAACGTATGTTGTTATGCGGTCTGACCGATAAAGATCTTCGTAGAATATGTAGGAGCCAATATGGGCATCCAGGTCCCGCTATTGGTTATTGACCGGAGATTTGTCTCAGTCATGTCTACATTGTTCTCGAACCGTAGGGTCCGCACGCTTAACGTTACGATGACAGTTATTATGAGTTTATGCATTTTGATGTACCGAAGTTAGTTCGGAGTCCCGGATGTGATCACGGACATGACGAGGAGTCTCGAAATGGTCGAGACATAAAGATTGATATATTGGACGACTATATTCGGACACCGGAAGGGTTCCGGAGAAGTTTCGGATAAAACCGGAGCACCGAGGGGTTACCGGAACCCCCCGGGGGGTTAATGGGCCTCATGGGCCTAATGTGGAGAAGAGGAAGGGGCTGCCAGGGCAGGCTGCGCGCCCCCTCTCCCCCTAGTCCGAATTGGACAAGGAGGGAGGGGCGGCGCCCCCCCTTTCCTTCTCTCCCTCCACCTCTCCTAGTTGGACAAGGAACGGGAGGGGAGTCCTACTCCCGGTAGGAGTAGGACTCCTCCTGCGCGCCTCCTCTAGGCCGGCAACACCCCCCCCCCTTGGATCCTTTATATACGAGGGCAGGGGGGGCACCCTAGAACACACAAGTTGATCTTCATGATCGTTCCTTAGCCGTGTGCGGTGCCCCCCTCCACCATATTCCACCTCGGTCATATCGTTGTAGTGCTTAGGGAAAGTCCTACGTCGGTAGAAGATCATCATCGTCACCACGCCGTTGTGCTTACGAAACTCATCCCCGAAGCTTTGCTGGATCGGAGCCCGGGGAGCGTCATCGAGTTGTACGTGTGCTAAGAACTCGGAGGTGCCGGAGTAACGGTGCTTGGATCGGTCGGATCGAAAGACGTACGCCTACTTCCTCTACGTTGCGTCAACGCTTCCGTTGCGGTCTACGAGGGTACGTAGACAATACTCTCCCCTCTCGTTGCTATGCATCACCATGATCTTGCGTGTGCGTAGGAAATTTTTTGAAATTACTACGAAACCCTACAGTGGCATCCGAGCCTAGGTTTTATATGTTGATGTTATATGCACGAGTAGAACACAAGTAAGTTGTGGGCGATATAAGTCATACTGCTTACCAGCATGTCATACTTTGGTTCGGCGGTATTGTTGGACGAAGCGGCCCGGACCAACATTACGTGTACGCTTACGCGAGACCGGTTCTCCCGACGTGCTTTGCACAGAAGTGGCTTGCGGGTGACAGTTTCTCCAACTTTAGTTGAACCGAGTGTGGCTACGCCCGGTCCTTGCGAAGGTTAAAACAGCACCAACTTGACAAACTTCGTTGTGGTTTTGATGCGTAGGTGAGATTGGTTCTTACTCAAGCCCGTAGCAGCCACGTAAAACATGCAACAACAAAGTAGAGGACGTCTAACTTGTTTTTGCAGGGCATGTTGTGATGTGATATGGTCAAGACATGATGCTAAATTTGATTGTATGAGATGATCATGTTTTGTAACCGAGTTATTGGCAACTGGCAGGAGCCATATGGTTGTCGCTTTATTGTATGCAATGCAATCGCGCTGTAATGCTTTACTTTATCACTAAGCGGTAGCGATAGTCGTGGAAGCATACGATTGGCGAGACGACAACGATGCTATGATGGAGATCAAGGTGTCGCGCCGGTGACGATGGTGATCATGACGGTGCTTCGGAGATGGAGATCACAGGCACAAGATGATGATGGCCATATCATATCACTTATATTGATTGCATGTGATGTTTATCTTTTATGCATCTTATCTTGCTTTGATTGACGGTAGCATTATAAGATGATCTCTCACTAAAATTATCAAGAAGTGTTCTCCCTGAGTATGCACCGTTGCGAAAGTTCTTCGTGCTGAGACACCACGTGATGATCGGGTGTGATAGGCTCTACGTTCAAATACAACAGGTGCAAAACAGTTGCACACACGGAATACTCAGGTTATACTTGACGAGCCAAGCATATACAGATATGGCCTCGGAACACGGAGACCGAAAGGTCGAGCGTGAATCATATAGTAGATATGATCAACATAGTGATGTTCACCAATGAAACTACTCCATCTCACGTGATGATCGGACATGGTTTAGTTGATTTGGATCACGTAATCACTTAGAGGATTAGAGGGATGTCTATCTAAGTGGGAGTTCTTTTAAGTAAATTAATTGAACCTAAATTTATCATGAAACTTAGTACCTGATAGTATCTTGCTTGTTTATGTTTGATTGTAGATAGATGGCTCGTGTTGTTGTTCCGTTGAATTTTAATGTGTTCCTTGAGAAAGAAAAGTTGAAAGATGATGGTAGCAATTACACGGACTGGGTCCATAACTTGAGGATTATCCTCATTGCTGCATAGGAGAATTACGTCCTGGAAGCACCGCTGGGTGCCAGGCTTGCTGCTGGAGCAACACCAGATGTTATGAACGTCTGGCAGAGCAAAGCTGATGACTACTCGATAGTTCAGTGTGCCATGCTTTACGGCTTAGAATCGGGACTTCAACGACGTTTTGAACGTCATGGAGCATATGAGATGTTCTAGGAGTTGAAGTTAATATTTCAAGCAAATGCCCGGATTGAGAGATATGAAGTCTCCAATAAGTTCTATAGCTGCAAGATGGAGGAGAACAGTTCTGTCAGTGAGCATATACTCAAAATGTCTGGGTATAATAATCACTTGATTCAATTGGGAGTTAATCTTCCAGACGATTGCGTCATTGACAGAATTCTCCAATCGCTGCCACCAAGCTACAAGAGCTTCGTGATGAACTATAATATGCAAGGGATGAATAAGACTATTCCCGAGCTCTTCGCAATGCTAAAAGCTGCGGAGGTAGAAATCAAGAAGGAGCATCAAGTGTTGATGGTCAACAAGACCACTAGTTTCAAGAAAAAGGGCAAAGGGAAGAAGAAGGGGAACTTCAAGAAGAACGGCAAGCAAGTTGCTGCTCAAGAGAAGAAACCCAAGTCTGGACCTAAGCCTGAAACTGAGTGCTTCTACTGCAAGCAGACTGGTCACTGGAAGCGGAACTGCCCCAAGTATTTGGCGGATAAGAAGGATGGCAAGGTGAACAAAGGTATATGTGATATACATGTTATTGATGTGTACCTTACTAATGCTTGCAGTAGCACCTGGGTATTTGATACTGGTTCTGTTGCTAATATTTGCAACTCGAAACAGGAACTACGGATTAAGCGAAGATTGGCTAAGGACGAGGTGACGATGCGCGTGGGAAACGGTTCCAAAGTCGATGTGATCGCGGTCGGCACGCTACCTCTACATCTACCTTCGGGATTAGTATTAGACCTAAATAATTGTTATTTGGTGCCAGCGTTGAGCATGAACATTATATCTGGATCTTGTTTAATGCGAGACGGTTATTTATTTAAATCAGAGAATAATGGTTGTTCTATTTATATGAGTAATATCTTTTATGGTCATGCACCCTTGAAGAGTGGTCTATTCTTATTGAATCTCGATAGTAGTGATACACATATTCATAATGTTGAAGCCAAAAGATGCAGAGTTGATAATGATAGTGCAACTTATTTATGGCACTGCCGTTTAGGTCATATCGGTGTAAAGCGCATGAAGAAACTCCATACCGATGGACTTTTGGAACCACTTGATTATGAATCACTTGGTACTTGCGAACCGTGCCTCATGGGCAAGATGACTAAAACACCGTTCTCCGGTACTATGGGGAGAGCAACAGATTTGTGGGAAAACATACATACAGATGTATGTGGTCCGATGAATATTGAGGCTCGTGGCGGATATCGTTATTTTCTCACCTTCACAGATGACTTAAGCAGATATGGGTATATCTACTTAATGAAACATAAGTCTGAAACATTTGAAAAGTTCAAAGAATTTCAGAGTGAAGTTGAAAATCATCGTAACAAGAAAATAAAGTTTCTACGATCTGATCGTGGAGGAGAATATTTGAGTTACGAGTTTGGTGTACATTTGAAAAATTGTGGAATAGTTTCGCAACTCACGCCACCCATAACACCACAGCGTAATGGTGTGTCCGAACGTCGTAATCATACTTTACTAGATATGGTGCGATCTATGATGTCTCTTACTGATTTACCGCTATCGTTTTGGGGATACGCTCTAGAGACGACCGCATTCACGTTAAATAGGGCACCATCAAAATCCGTTGAGACGACGCCTTATGAACTGTGGTTTGGCAAGAAACCAAAGTTGTCGTTTCTGAAAGTTTGGGGCTGCGATGCTTATGTGAAAAAGCTTCAACCTGATAAGCTCGAACCCAAATCGGAGAAATGTGTCTTCATAGGATATCCAAAGGAAACTATTGGATACACCTTCTATCACAGATCCGAAGGCAAGATTTTTGTTGCTAAGTTCGGAAACTTTCTGGAGAAGGAGTTTCTCTCGAAAGAAGCGAGTGGGAGGAAAGTAGAACTTGACGAGGTAACTGTACCTGCTCCCTTATTGGAAAGTAGAACATCACAGAAAACTGTTTCAGTGACCTACACCAGTTAGTGAGGAAGCTAATGATGATGATCATGAAACTTCAGATCAAGATGCTACTGAACCTCGTAGATCAACCAGAGTGAGATCCGCGCCAGAGTGGTACGGTAATCCTGTTCTGGAAGTCATGCTACTAGATCATGATGAACCTACGAACTATGAAGAAGCGATGATGAGCCCAGATTCTGCAAAATGGCTTGAAGCCATGAAATCTGAGATGGGATCCATGTATGAGAACAAAGTATGGACTTTGGTTGACTTGCCCGATGATCGGCAAGCAATTGAGAACAAATGGATCTTCAAGAAGAAGACTGGCGCTGACGGTAATATTACTGTCTACAAAGCTCGACTTGTCGCAAAAGGTTTTCGACAAGTTCAAGGGATTGACTAGGATGAGACCTTCTCACCCGTAGTGATGCTTAAGTCTGTCCGAATTATGTTAGCAATTGCTGCATTTTATAATTATGAAATTTGGCAGATGGATGTCAAAACTGCATTCCTGAATGGATTTCTGGAAGAAGAGTTGTATATGATGCAACCAGAAGGTTTTGTTGATCCAAAGGGAGCTAACAAAGTGTGCAAGCTCCAGCGATCCATTTATGGACTGGTGCAAGCCTCTCGGAGTTGGAATAAACGCTCTGATAGTGTGATCAAAGCATTTGGGTTTATACAGACTTTCGGAGAAGCCTGTATTTACAAGAAAGTGAGTGGCAGCTCTGTAGCATTTCTGATATTATATGTGGATGACATATTACTGATTGGAAATGATATAGAATTTCTGGATAGCATAAAGGGATACTTGAATAAGAGTTTTTCAATGAAATACCTCGGAGAAGCTGCTTACATATTAAGCATAAAGATCTATAGAGATAGATCAAGACGCTTAATTGGACTTTCACAAAGCACATACCTTGACAAGATTTTGAAAAAGTTCAAAATGGATCAAGCAAAGAAAGGATTCTTGCCTGTGTTACAAGGTGTGAAGTTGAGTCAAACTCAATGCCCGACCACTGCAGAAGATAGAGAGAAAATGAAAGATGTTCCCTATGCTTCAGCCATACGCTCTATCATGTATGCAATGTTGTGTACCAGACCTGATGTGTGCCTTGCTATAAGTTTAGCAGGGAGGTATCAAAGTAATCCAGGAGTGGATCACTGGACAGCGGTCAAGAACATCCTGAAATACCTGAAAAGGACTAAGGATATGTTTCTCGTATATGGAGGTGACAAAGAGCTCATTGTAAACGGTTATGTTGATGCAAGCTTTGACACTGATCTGGGCGATTCTAAATCGCAAACCGGATACGTGTTTACATTAAACGGTGGAGCTGTCAGTTGGTGCAGTTCTAAACAAAGCGTCGTAGTGGGATCTACATGTGAAGCAGAGTACATAGCTGCTTCGGAAGCAGCAAATGAAGGAGTCTGGATGAAGGAGTTCATATCCGATCTAGGTGTCATACCTAGTGCATCGGGTCCAATGAAAATCTTTTGTGACAATACTGGTGCAATTGCTTTGGCAAAGGAATCCAGATTTCACAAGAGAACCAAGCACATCAAGAGACGCTTCAATTCCATCCGGGATCTAGTCCAGGTGGGAGACATAGAGATTTGCAAGATATATACGGATCTGAATGTTACAGACCCGTTGACTAAGCCTCTTCCACGAGCAAAACATGATCAGCACCAAAGCTCCATGGGTGTTAGAATCATTACTGTGTAATCTAGATCATTGACTCTAGTGCAAGTGGGAGACTGAAGGAAATATGCCCTAGAGGCAATAATAAAGTTATTATTTATTTCCTTATATCATGATAAATGTTTATTATTCATGCTAGAATTGTATTAACCGGAAACATAATACATGTGTGAATACATAGACAAACAAAGTGTCACTAGTATGCCTCTACTTGACTAGCTCATTAATCAAAGATGGTTATGTTTCCTAACCATGAACAAAGAGTTGTTATTTGATTAATGGGATCACATCATTAGGTGAATGATCTGATTAACATGACCCATTCCATTAGCTTAGCACCCGATCGTTTAGTATGTTGCTATTGCTTTCTTCATGACTTATACATGTTCCTATGACTATGAGATTATGCAACTCCCGTTTGCCGGAGGAACACTTTGTGTGCAACCAAACGTCACAACGTAAATGGGTGATTATAAAGGTGCTCTACAGGTGTCTCCAAAGGTAGATGTTGGGTTGGCGTATTTCGAGATTAGGATTTGTCACTCCGATTGTCGGAGAGGTATCTCTGGCCCTCTCGGTAATGTACATCACATAAGCCTTGCAAGCATTACAACTAATGAGTTAGTTGTGAGATGATGTGTTACAGAACGAGTAAAGAGACTTGCCGGTAACGAGATTGAACTAGGTATTGGATACCGACGATCGAATCTCGGGCAAGTAACATACCGATGACAAAGGGAACAACGTATGTTGTTATGCGGTCTGACCGATAAAGATCTTCGTAGAATATGTAGGAGCCAATATGGGCATCCAGGTCTCACTATTGGTTATTGACCAGAGATTTGTCTCAGTCATGTCTACATTGTTCTCGAACCGTAGGGTCCGCACGCTTAATGTTACGATGACAGTTATTATGAGTTTATGCATTTTGATGTACCGAAGTTAGTTCGGAGTCCCGGATGTGATCACGGACATGACGAGGAGTCTCAAAATGGTCAAGACATAAAGATTGATATATTGGACGACTATATTCGGACACCGGAAGGGTTCCGGAGAAGTTTCGGATAAAACCGGAGCACTGGGGGGTTACCGGAACCCCCCGGGGGGTTAATGGGCCTCATGGGCCTAATGTGGAGAAGAGGAAGGGGCTGCCAGGGCAGGCCGCGCGCCCCCTCTCCCCCTAGTCCGAATTGGACAAGGAGGGAGGGGCGGCGCCCCCCTTTCCTTCTCTCCCTCCACCTCTCCTAGTTGGACAAGGAACGGGAGGGGAGTCCTACTCCCGGTAGGAGTAGGACTCCTCCTGCGCGCCTCCTCTAGGCCGGCCGCACCCCCCCTTGGATCCTTTATATACGAGGGCAGGGGGGCACCCTAGAACACACAAGTTGATCTTCGTGATCGTTCCTTAGCCGTGTGCGGTGCCTCCCTCCACCATATTCCACCTCGGTCATATCGTTGTAGTGCTTAGGCGAAGCCCTGCGTCGGTAGAACATCATCATCGTCACCACGCCGTTGTGCTGACAAAACTCATCCCCGAAGCTTTGCTGGATCGGAGCCCGGGGAGCGTCATCGAGCTGTACGTGTGCTAAGAACTCGGAGGTGCCGGAGTAACGGTGCTTGGATCGGTCGAATCGGAAGACGTACGACTACTTCCTCTACGTTGCGTCAATGCTTCCGTTGCGGTCTACGAGGGTATGTAGACAATACTCTCCCCTCTCGTTGCTATGCATCACCATGATCTTGCGTGTGCGTAGGAAATTTTTTGAAATTACTACGAAACCCTACAGGAACTCCCCGAGGACCAAAATGAGGCACGCTGCATAGTGCGGCGATGTGAAGCCTATAAAGTCCATGAGGGAGAGCTTTATAAGAAAAGCACCACCGGAGTCCTTCAAAGGTGCATCTCTGAAGAGGAAGGGCGGAACCTTCTGGCTAAAATTCATGCCGGACTCGGCGGTCATCACGCTGCAGCTCGGTCCCTTGTAAGCAAGGCCTTCCGTACAGGCTTTTATTGTCCGACGGCCCGGGCAGACGCTCAGGACTTAGTCCAACAATGCGTTGGTTGCCAGCTCTTTGCAAACCAAAGCCATATGCCACCCACCGCCCTCCAAACTATCCCCATAACTTGGCCCTTTGTGGTCTGGGGGCTTGACATGGTTGGACCCCTTAAAGGAGGAACCCACAAGAAAAAATATTTACTGGTCATGGTGGATAAGTTCACCAAATGGATAGAAGCCAAGCCTGTTAAGACGGCCGAATCCGGACCGGTGATAGACTTTATATCTGGGGTTGTACACCGTTACGGCGTCCCCCACAGCCTCATCACTGATAATGGCACGAACTTTACGGCCGGTGAGGTAAAACTCTAGTGCAAAAACATGGGCATCAAGCTCGATTATGCTTCCGTCTATCACCCACAAACTAATGGCCAGGTCGAGCGAGCAAATGGTCTTATCATGAGCAGCATCAAACCCAGATTAGTGCGGTCCCTTACGGAATCTAATACGCACTGGGTAGAGGAGCTCGACTCTGTACTCTGGGGGCTGCGGACCACGCCGAATCGCACCATCGGATACACACCATTCTTCATGGTATACGGTGCAGAGGCGGTTTTGCCCTGCGACATAATTCATGACTCACCTCGTGTGCGCATGTACGAAGAAAGAGAAGCCGAGCTCGATCGGCAAGACAGTCTGGACGCCTTAGAGGAGGAGCGTGACGTGGCAAAAGCCCGCTCCGCATTCTATCAATAGCAGGCTCGAAGATACCAAAGCAGAGAAGTACGGGCCAAAAATTACAATGTTGGCGAATTAGTTCTACGCCTGCCGGACAAGAAAAAGGACAAACTCAAGCCCAAATGGGAAGGTCCCTTCATTATTGACCAAGTCCTGACTGGTGGAGCGTACCGCCTGCGAGATGCATCGGATAACCGACTCGAGCCAAATCCATGGAACGCAGCCCGTCTCCGAAGATTCTATGCCTAGCGCCGGACTCTGTGTTCGTCTCCTTCCTCTGTCCATTTTCTTTTTATACACTATCTATCTTACATTTCTCTCCTTCTCCCATCCCTTTCTTTTATAGCCTTTAAGAGCTCATCCGTGCCTTGTTTGCACACAACTGACGCGCTATCCGCGCTCATTAGACCTGGGGGCTTCTTTAACAGAAGCTTATTTATACGGGCTTCATGCCCAACACATGTGTCACACTTCTGCATGTACCTTTTATTCACCATTATATGCATCAATATGACTTAAGTTTTGGCCAAGCTGGGTTGCCTGGCTCCTGTGCTTACCCCTACGTTCCCGATTGTTCGGCTAGGTGGTAAAGGGAGCACCTCTGCGATTGTTACTGCCGGGTCAGCCGGATGTGTACCTCAGACTGGGTGAAGCCGAAAGCTAGCGTTCTTAAGGGAATATTCGGTCGGTGAACTAAAGATGATTTTTCACTTATTTATTTATGCGCCCCCAGATGTTTTCCTGCGTCTCTTCTCGCAGTCCGGACATCCACTTTAGGGCATGCCTCCCAGGGAAAGGAACCCCTAACGGAACTATTCTCCCTGGAAGATGTTTCTTACTAACCATGTAATATAACATAACTAGTCGGGCACTTGTCTGTTCAAGCAATAAATGACCCCTACGCCTGGTATCCACGCATGCCTCGGTTCTTACATAACCGAGAGGGTATTCGGACACACTCCGGACCGTCGGGTCCCGAGGTTGAAGCGAAAAGGTCTGCCATGACAAACGATCTACAATCCGGCTAGAAGGCATTATACATGTCACTTGAAATTACAGAGTCAATTTGACTGATTGTATTCCTCTTCAATACCATCTAATAGGCTGTCTAGTTTACAGTCCTATTGGGAATACTTTGCAGCCAATTCTACCTGGCCGTACACTAAGCTCATAGGGATCTCCTTCCCATCGGGCCCCACAGGTCCGACCTCGTCCATGTGGTTTGGGTCAGCCTTCATGTACCGCGTCTTCACCATGGCCCAGGCCTCCCTGGTGCCTTGACGGCAGGCCGATATCTTCCATAAGCGGAAGCGCCGCCGCGCCCCCTTCAGCTCCTCTGCAAGCTCTCCAAGGCCTTCGGGCATGGAGACGGATGGCCACAAGGCCTGGGCGACACCTTGCATCACCTATCGAACTCGTTCGTGAAGTTGTGAGAGCTCGGGAAGAAGGTCACCCGCAGAACCGGGCATTTCTTCTGCAGGCCGACCCGTTAGCAGACCTACAGACATAACTCTGTCAATCGACTTCCTCGCCGAACTCTTTTTTCGAAGTTCGTTCAAGCACTTACTGAAAATGTCGGGTCGAAGCCGCCGATTCTCCTTCACGGAGTCCGACAGCTGGGCACGAACATCCTTTAGTTCCTCGCCCAGCTGGGTGTTGGCATCTTGGATATTATTCTTCTCCTGCCTCACCTTCGTAAGCACGCTCTTGCCGGCCTTTAACCGGCGCAAGAGTTGTTGCTTATCCGGATCTACTCCGGCACCATCTGCAATGTTATTGTCAGATTTGCACACACGCCGCACTTCACAAAATACTTATCTTTTGAAGCGTATATTACCAGAGGGGGTCTCCTTGGGCTCCCCTGTCGCGGCTAGTGTGGCCTCAAGTTGGGCTTTGCACTCTTCTAGCTCCTGGGACAGTTGGGTATTCTTTTCTGTAAGAACCTGCATTATAAATGATCCTTAAATCAGTTATTCTAACTGTTTCAAGTCTCGGGGGCTACTGATATATATAACCATCAAATTTTCTCACCCGTATGTCTTTTACATACTGCTCCGTGGCTCTGGCTAGACCATTTTGAGCGGCACGGAGGTACGCATCTCCCGAACTGAAGGCATCCAATGCCTCTTGGGAGAAACAAGCGTCGCGAGGAACTGTCCGGGGACGCCTATGGTTCATGGCACTCTCCACCTCGGAATTGGTGGCAGATAGTCTGTCCGCATCCTCTGTCGGAGGAGCGTCCGGTGCGCGCCTCGTGTTCGCCTCCGCTTCCGGACCCGGCCTTGGAGCCTGGCTGGTGGAGGCGCGATTGGCAACCTCTCCAGATGTAGTCCGGCGAGCGCTCTTTTTCCTAAAGAGAGCACGAGCATTAGCATGCCTTGAAGGAATAACACCTGGGAATAAGACGGCGCGCCATACCTTTGCGCCGGCGTCTCAATCCGGACCGCACTTCTTTTCAACCTGCTAGGCCTTGCTGCCCCCTGTTGGCTAGCCGCCGCAGGCTCAGCCTTTCGCCTCAAGGACTTCCCCTGCAAAACACCATTGGTATACGGTGATGAAAAATAAGCACGGATGGATCATTTTCAAAGTATTGGGACTTCGGTCTCAGTTACTTGTGAGGTTGGAATCAGTGTGGGATAATCGGCCGTAATGGCCACCAAGGCGTTGTCCTTGCTCAATTGATGAAACACCCCGTCAATCAGCTCCACAAATAAGTCCGGATCCCCTTGGGAAGCTGGGTCGAGGGACCGTCCCGGATCCTCAGGTTGTGGAGGAGGCCTGTTTATCTCCTTTACAGCCTGGCGCAGCTCCTGCGTTGAAATCGCTAGGCTGAATACTCAACTATGGGAATATGAAACGGATGGGCGAGAAAGAGTGTCCGCTTACCCAGCTTGGAGGATTATACATAGAAAATCCGCCCCGTGGGTTGACGCAGAGAAATTCCTCATCTTCTCCCTTGTACAAAGCGGACAAGATCTTTATTAGAGCGGCAACCGATTTCGGCCCCTTACAGCTGTAGCGGGTGGCGTCGTCCTCCCCGTTGATATCCCACATGGGGTGGCCCCTATACTGAAGCGGCTGCACCCCCCGCATAATGCATGCGGCCATGACCCCGATCATGGTCAGTCCGGAATGAGCTAACAACCTTATCCGGCCCATCAGGTAAAGAACGTTCTTGTCACTTTCCTTCTGAGGGCTCCGTGGACGCCAGCTTAGGGGCTTCTTCAGGGGAGCACTGTCGAACTCAGGAAGGCCGATCCGAACAGGATCCGGCAGCGGGACGTCCTCTATATAAAACCATTCCGAAGGCCAATCTTCGGACGCCTTCTTTGGAGTTCCGGATAGATATCCGGTCCCGGTGATGCGCCACACTTCGGCTCCGCCCACTTGATATACTGACCCCTTCTCAGAACGGGGCACAAGGCAGAACAGCTTCTTCCATAACACGAAATGAGCCTCGCAGCCCAAAAACAGCTCGCAAAGGGCCACGAAGCCCGCAATATGCAATATAGAGGCAGGCGTAAGGTTGTGCAACTGGAGGCCGTAGAACTCCAGGAGCCCCCGGAGAAACGGATGAATTGGAAATCCGAGCCCTCTTATCAAATAAGGGACAAGGCATACCCGCTCTCCTTTGGAGGGATTTGGGACGCTCTCCGCTTGCTCTCCGCCATTATAGGTGGCAAGCCCGGCTCGGACCGGGACCATGTAGGCTGGGGGGAGAAATCCCTTGGTTTGGAGCGTCACTAGCTCGCTGTGCGGGACGGAACATCTCTCCCAATCTCCAGGCTGAGGGTTGTGAGGGTGAGAGGAGGAGCTGCGTCGACTGGCCATGATGGAATGGATCTCTGTCGGATGCGCTCTGATGGATGCTCGCGAAGGGAAGATGGTGTGATTCGGATCTAAATCCCCGTCTCTTTTATAGGCAGCTCATTTGCGCAGCTAGGGGCGTAAATGTAAAAATACCCTGGCTTTTTGCATTCGCTTGACACGTGGAAGAAGACCATTATTGGGCGTGGAAGCCAAGGAGCGCAACATTCACAAGAGCCGGACACTATTCAACAAGTACACGGAATTTGGAGAAGAACCCGCCTTGCAATGCCGAAGACAATCTGCGCGCCGGACTCATCGTCATTGAAGCCTGGTTCGGGAGCTACTGAGGGAGTCCTGGATTAGGGGGTGTCCGGATAGCCGGACTATACCTTTGGCCGGACTCTTGGACTATGAAGATACAAGATTGAAGACTTCGTCCCGTGTTCGGATGGGATTTTCCTTGGCGTGGAAGGCAAGCTTGGCGATACGGATATGTAGATCTCCTACCATTGTAACCGACTCTGTGTAACCCTAGCCCTCTCCGGTGTCTATATAAACCGGAGGGTTTTAGTCCGTAGGACGAACAACAATCATACCATAGGCTAGCTTCCAGGTTTAGCCTCCTTGATCTCGTGGTAGATCTACTCTTGTACTACCCATATCATCAATATTAATCAAGCAGGAGTAGGGTTTTACCTCCATCGAGAGGGCCCGAACCTGGGTAAAAACATCGTGTCCCTTGTCTCCTGTTACCATCCGCCTAGACGCACAGTTCGGGACCCCCTACCCGAGATCCGCCGATTTTGACACCGACACCGGCCCTTGCCAGGATCCACCTCACCTCCATGGCCCTAGGGCCACCGGAGATGAGGCAGACTTGCGGCGGAGCCGGCGATAGGCACAAACCCTAGCTTTTTTTGATGGAGGAAGAGGAGGCAGGTCAACTCTAGGAGAACAATTTTCCGGGCAAACGCATTCCACCTTCAAGATCTATACACCTGATCCTCTATCCTCACTAAGGACCAGTGGAAGTTAGCGGAAACCAGTCTCCACAGCTGCTGAAGAATATGGTACATGCATGGGCTGTCAAATTTTTGTTAGCTGTCACATAGGATTCGGCACAAGGGATCCGGTGGAGCTTCATGTTCACTTTAGGCAAACTCCTCCACTATAGGTTATAGGTAAAAAGAAAAAAAATCTTCCGCAATGTACATACCTAGTGTAGAATATGTGACATACTCCTAACATCATTTTTGTTCTCAAAAAGGAGGCTATGCCTAGGATGCATCAAACATATTGCCACTTTGATGACATCACAACAAATGCCTAGAATGCGTAAAAGTGATGGTGCAAACATCGCACAGGGAGACTAACGCGGCACATGATATCTTTTTTTTTCATTGTGTATTTGATTTTGAATAAATACGTGTATGTCTATGGTGTATGCCGAACCCCTTGCTAGCATATGTATACAACTCTAGATTATGCTATTCCCCAGAAAGTTGATACACATTGTTAGAATTAAATATGTCGGACGGCGCCGGTGACATGGCACTTTGTGGCTTATAGCCTTTGGCTGATGTGATGATGATAGCTTCACCCACCAAACTTCGTATCATTTTGTCGAGCGGTTGAAGTTAGCCTGGATTCAGTCTTCACCAATCGAGCTCTTATATGCATCACCGCTTGACCTTGTGATAAAAAAATAGTATTGATTTGTTGAACTGAATTATAACATGCAACAATATAAGTTGGAGTATGACTGAGTGTGCATTAATGCAGATGAATAAAGCACAATAATAAACCAAGTTTCACTGAAACAAAACGCGAATAAAATAAGCATGCATGTACATTGAGAGTACACATTTACGTTTTGATCACCTTCTTACCCGACGTTTGGCTTCGGGAGAATAGGCATCGTCTAATTCACGAACATCATGTGCACCATTATTTTTTACAAGAATTCAAAAAGAATCACCTTGAAGACTAGAATAAAAGTAGGTCTTTGATCGCTGCAAAAATTGAAAAATAGGACACGCATTTTCATTGGATGTCACATAGTATTGTGCACAAGTGATCCGGTGGAGCTTCTTGTTCACATTGGGAAAATTCCTCAACTAGCGGTTATATGTAAGAATGGAAAAAAAAATCCTTCCACCGTGTATGTGGCATCGAATCGGTAACATACTCCAAATATCACTTTTTCTCTAAAAGGAGGTTATGCATAGGATACATCGAAGATCAATGACAGACACTAACACCATTTTGATGACATCATAGCAGATGCCTAGGATACGTCGAAGTGATGGTACAAGCATTGCACGCGGAGACTGTCGCGCCATATGATGTATTTTTGTTCAATCTGTATTAGATTTTTAATAAATAAGCGCTTGTTGTGTGTGCATGGTGGATGTCGACACCCTAGCTTGCATATGTATACAACTCTAGATTATGCTATTGCATGGAAAGTTGATTCACACTATTAGAATTAAATACGTTGTACAGCACGGGTGAGATGGCACTTTGTGTCTTATAGTCTTTGGCTGATGTGTCGATAATAGCTTCACCAAACTGCCAATCAATGTAAGATCAAGCAGTTGAAGTTAGTCTTGGTTCTATCTTCACCAATCGAGCTATTATATCCATATGGGCAAGTCCGCCCGACCTTATGATGAAAAAATAGTCTTGACCAGTTTAACTGAATTATAACATGTAGCAATATCGGTAAGAGTATGAACTGAGTGTGCATTAATGCACATGAATAAAGCACAACAGCGAACCAAGTTTTGTGAAATGAAACGCAGATAAAATAAGCATGCATGTACATTGGGAGTACACATCTTTATTTTGATCACCTTCTAACCCGACGTTTGGCTTGTGGGGAATAGGCTTTGTCTAATTCACGAACAGGATGTGGACCACTAATTTTAATAGACATGGGGACAGAATCACCAGGAAGACTCGAATTAAAGAAGGTCTTCGATCCGGTGCAAAAATTGAAAAATGGACATAGATGGACTGTGAGATTTTCATTGGATGTCACATAGTATTATGCCCAAGTGATCTGGTGGTGCATCATGTTCACTTTGGGAAAACTCCCCAACTACCTGTTATATATAAAACAAATCCCTTCACCATGTACCTATAGTAGAATCTGCGACATACTCCAAAGATCATTTTTATCTTAAAAAGTAGGTTATGCCTAGGATAAATACATCAAAGATCTATGACAGACACCAATGTCATTTTGATGACATCATAGCATATGCCAAGGATACGTGGAAGTGATGGTGCAAGGATCACACACGGAGACTGTCGCACCACATCTTATCTTTCTGTTCAGTGTGTATTTGATTTTGAATAAATAAGCGTTTGGTGTATGTTGATGTTCGATGTCGACCCCCTAGCTTGCATATGTATACAACTCTAGATCATGCTATTCCACGGAAAGTTGATTGTCATTGTCATAATTAAATATGTCGGACGGCACCGGTGACACGACACTTCATGGTTTATAGTCTTTGACCGATATGTGATGATAGTTTCACCAAACTGCCAATCATTGTAAGATCAAGTGGTTGAACTTAGCGTTGGTTCTGTCTTCACCAATCGAGCAATTATATGCATATGGGCATGATCGCCTGACCTTATGATGGAAAAACAGTGTTGACCAGTTGAACAGAATTATAACATGCAACTATATAAGTAAGACTATGAACTGAGTGTGCATAAACCGCACATGAATAAAGCACAACAACATACCAAGTTTCTCTGAAGCGAAACGCAAATATAATAACCATGCATGTACACTGGGAGTACACATTTATATTGTGATGACCTTCTAACCTGATGATTGGCTTCGGGAGAATACACTTTCTCTAATTCACGAACACAATTTGCACCACTATTTTTAGTAGACACTCAGACATAATCACCGAGTAGACCAGAATAAAAGCAGGTATTCCGGTGCAAAAATTGAAATATGGGACATGCATAGGTTATCGAATTTTCGTTGGATTTCATGTAGTATTGTGCACAAGTGATCCGGTGGAGCTTCATGTTCACTTTGGGCAAACTCCTAGACTACCGGATATATGTAAAAAAAATCCCTCCACCATGTACCGGGTGTAGAATCCGTGACATACTCCAAAGATCGTTATTTTTTCCTCAAAAAGTAGGTTATGCCTAGGATACATCAAATATCCGTGACAGACACTAACATCATTTTGATGACATCACAGCAGATGCCTAGGATACGTCAAAGCGACGATTGCACGCGGAGACTGTCATGCCACATGATGTCTTTTTGTTCAATGTGTATTTGATTTTTAATAAATAAGCGCTTGTTGTATGTGGATGGTGGATGTCGACCCCCTAGCTTGCATATGTATACAACTCTAGATTATGCTATTCCATGGAAAGTTGATTCACACTGTTAGAATTAAATATGTCAGAGTGACACAACACTTTGTGGCTTATAGTCTTTGGCTGATGTGTCGATGATAACTTCACCAAACTGTCAATCAATGTAAGATCGAGTGGTTGAAGTTAGCCTTGGTTCTATCTTCACCAATCGAGCTATTATATCCATATGGGCAAGACCGCCTGACCTTATGATGAAAAAATAGCGTTGAGCAGTTGAACTGAATTATAACAAGCAACAATATAGGTAAGAGTATGAACTAAGTGTGTATTAATGCACATGAATAAAGCACAAGAGCAAACCAAGTATTTGTGTTACAAAACGCAGATAAAATAAGCATGCATGTACATTGGGAGTACACATTTATATTTTGATGACCTTTTAGCTCGATGATTAGCTTCAGGGGAATATGCTTTGTCTAGTTCAGGAACACGATGTGCACAACTATTTTGAGTAGACACTCGGACATAATCACTGAGTACACTAGAATAAAAGCGGATCTTCTACTACAAAAATTGAAAAATGGGACATGCATATTGTCGCATTTTTGTTGGATGTCACATAGTATTGTGCACAGGTGATCCGGTGGAGCTTCATGTTCACTTTGTTCAAACTCCTAGACTACCGGTTATATGTAAAAAAAATCCCTCCACCATGTACCTGGTGTAGAATCCATGACATACTCCAAATATCTTTTTTTGCCAAAAAGTAGGTTATGCCTAGGATACATCAAAGATCTGTCATGACATCACAGCAGATGCCTAGGATACGGCAAAGTGATGGTGCAAGCATTGCACGCGGAGACTGTCGTGCCACATGATGTCTTTTTGTTCAATGTGTATTTGATTTTTAATTAAAAAAAGCGCTTGTTGTATGTGGATGGTGGATGTCGACCCCCTAGCTTGCATATGTATACAACTCTAGATTATCCTATTCCATCAAAAGTTTATTCACACTGTTAGAATTAAATATGTCGGGCGGCACCGGTGACACGGCACTTTGTGGCTTATAGTCTTTGGCTGATGTGTCGATGATAACTTCACCAAACTGTCAATCAATGTAAGATCGAGCGGTTGAAGTTAGCCTTGGTTCTATCTTCACCAATCGAGCTATTATATCCACATGGCCAAGACCGCCTAACCTTATGATGAAAATATTGTTGATCAGTTGAACTGAATTATAACATGCCACAATATAGGTAAGAGTATGAAGTGAGTGTGCATTAATGCACATGAATAAAGGACAAGAGTAAAGCAAGTTTTTGTGAAATGAAATGCAAATAAAATAAGCATGCATGTACATTGAGAGTACACATTTATATTTTGATCACCCTCTAATCCGACGTTTGGCTTCAGGGGAATAGGCTTTGTCTAATTCACGTACACAATGTGCACCACTATTTCTAATAGACACATGGGCAAAATCACCGGGAAGACTAGAATAAAAGCAGGCCTTCCATCCGGTGCAAAAATTGAAAAATGGGACATGCATGGGCTGTGGGATTTTTGTTGGATGTCACATAGTATTATGCACAAGTGAACCGGTGGAGCTTCATGCTCACTTTGGGCAAACTCCTAGACTACCGGTTATATTAAAAATAAATACTTCCACGATGTAATTGGTGTAGAATCCGTGACATACTCCAAATATCATTTTCTTTCTCAAAAAGTAGGTTATGCCTAGGATACATCGAAGATCCGTGACAGACACTAACGCCTTTTGGATGACATCACAGCAGATGCCTAGAATACATGAAGTGACGGTGCAAGCATAGCACGTGGAGACTACTGCACCGCATGATATGTTTTTGTTCAATGTGTATTTGATTTTTAATAAATAAGCGTTTGTTGTGTGTGGATGGTGGATGTCGAACCCTTAGCTTGCATATGTATACAATTCGAGGTTATGTTATTCCATAGAAAATTGATTCACATTGTTAGAATTAAATTGATGGACGATGCCGATGACACGACACTTCATGGCTTATGTATTGGAAGGATGGCGGAGGCTGGGACAGTACACACCAACAATAAAATCACCCTGAAATCAATTTTGCAAGCCGTATTTGGCCTCTGAAATGTAGCCAAATCATTATAAGATTGAGCGGTTGAAGTTAGCCTTGGTTCTGTCTTCGCCATTCAAGTTACTAAATCCATATGGGCATGCCCCCCTGATCTTATGATGAAAAACTAGTGTTTACCAGTTGAACTGAATTATATCATGCAAAAAATATAAGTAAGAATACGAATCGAGTGTCCATAAACGCGCATGAGTAAAGCACTAGAACAAACCAAGTTTTTTTTTCTGAAACGGAATGTGAATAAAATTAGCATGCATGTACACTGGGAGTACATATTTATACTTCCATCATATTCTAACCCGCCTTTTGGCTTCATGTTGGTGCAAGGTAGTGCCCCTTGAGTGTTTTGGAGATTGTCGGACAAAACAGTGAGGGCCTAATGTGTTTGCTAGTGTATACAGAGAGATATGGAACCTGGAGTATTGAGGAGTTTACTATAAACTCCTGCGAAGATTATTTGTGCAAGGGAGAAGAATGTTAAAGCTATCGAGGAGATTTCGTGTCAGAAATGACCCCCAAATTTTTTGTTGAGCTAAAGCGATTGTTAGGGAACGCGTCCTAGAGAATTGGCTGGAGCAAAGAAGAATGAAGACAAAATTTCCATGTTCATTTTAAGAATTTATTTGTTGAAAAAACTTTCATGTTTCAAAAGATGTTCCAAAGTTTTATTGCATTTTAAAAAAATGTTCACATTTCAAAAATTGTTCTAGTTCTTAATAAT
Source organism: Triticum aestivum (assembly GCF_018294505.1). NCBI lineage: Eukaryota > Viridiplantae > Streptophyta > Magnoliopsida > Poales > Poaceae > Triticum > Triticum aestivum. The sequence continues at coordinate 12,896,918 of NC_057794.1, forward strand.
TTTTCGAAAATTTCAAAAACAAATTTCTTGAAAATGTATTGTTTTATGCAGAATTTCTTTGTGTTTCAAATAATGTTCGCATTTTTTAAAAAACGTTCACAATTTCCAAAACTATTAGAATTTCTAGAAAATGTTTTTATTTCATAAAAACTGTTCACGCTTCTGAAAATGAATGTGTTTACAAATAAAATCACATTGGAGTAAATATTATTTTCTAAAAATGGTAGAATTTATTTTACAAAAATTTTATCATTTTTAAAAAGTATTATCCTTTGCAGAAAGTAATAAATTTCATGTTTACCTGAAAATAATAAAACCAAAGAGAAACATAAAAACCAAAAAAGACAGCTTTTTCTGGGAACCAGAAAAGCCATTCGAGCGCAGCTTTGTGCGACCATAGAAAAACAGAAAAAGCAATGTAGGTCGCTCGCTAAGTGCGTTCGCTACATGGGAGGGCCCAATTGAGAGACCCGTGCGTGAAGCGCTGTCATGTTGATACTTAATGTGGGGCCTGGCTTTTTAGAATGCAACTAACTAGAGGTTACCCCTTGACCTTGAGGGGTCACTATTGATGCCCTGGAAGCACTTCAAGTGGTACGTCCAGCCGTCACCACATGTCACGTGCTAGGCACTTTGTTTGGATTTTTTCTACACACTTTTCGAGTTTTAGATGAGGTTTTGTATTTTTTTTTGGCTTTTCGGTTTTTTGCTTGGTTTTTGCTAGGTTTTAGAGAAATTCTTTTTCCACAGATATTTTGTTTTGCATGGAATAAAATTATGCTCCCATGACAAGCACACATTTGCTTGTCGTGGAGGGGCATATTTTCTTCCATGAGCTTATTGAAAAGGGAAAAAATATGCTTCCACGAGAAGCACATATTTACAACTCGTGGAGGAACAAATTTGCTTCTGCAAGAAGCACAATTGTATTTCTCGAAAATGGAAAACATATATGCTTCTTTGAGAAGCACAAATTTGCTTCCCATGAAGGCACATATTTGTTTCCGCGGGAAGCTCAACTATGTTTCTCAAAAATAAAAAAAATTCTTTCGCAAAAAGCATAGATTTGCTTCCACGAGACTTCTCGAAAAGGGGGAAAAATTGTACTTCCAAAAGAAGCACAGATTTGCTAAGCACAACTGTGCTTCTCGAAAAGATAATAAAAAATAGGGAAAATCATATTTTCGGCTCGTTTTTGTTTATTCTTTGTTTCTCTCGGATGCTAGTTCTTTTTGTTTTTTCCTTTTTTATTGTTTTGGAACATTTGATCTTTGATTTTTTTTCGTAAAATTTTTTTATCAAAACCTATGAACATGGGATCTAATTTTCAAGATCTCGACGCGAGAAATCAAATAGTCAAAACAGTTCAGGATTTGGAAGCACAATTCAAGAGATAAATATTTTGAATAAACAAATCTAGAAAAAAATCTTAAGTTGAGCCTCTTGTCAGTGCCGGATAAGATAGAAGTGACCTTTGCAAGAGGTAATTCTTAACTAGTGATTTCGGGCTTTGTCTTGCCTGCCACTTGTCTAAAGGGCAGCGATTAGTGGGCCAGCCCACTACAGGATCTTTGTTTGTATTTTCTCCAGTGGGAGATTTTTTTTGTTTTCTTTTTTCTTACTTATGTTTATAGTTCAAAAAGGCTCAGAAATATAGACGTGTATATGGAAACAAAATGTTTAGTTCAGATTTTCAAAACATTTACCACGTATTATAATTATGTTTGGAGAATGTACTTTTCTTTTGCTCTCAAGGTTTTAACAAATGTTTGTACATTCCAAAAAAAATGTTCATGTCATCAGAAAAATGTTCGCGAAGTGTTAGAAAAACATTCGGTCGAAATTCAAAAAATATTGGCACCATTCAAAAAAATATTCATGACATTGAAAAATATCCACTCATTTAAAAAAAATTGTTCTTCACATTTGAAGAAATTCATCATGTATTGAAAATTGTTCTGTCTATCAAAAAAAATATCTGTGTGTATACGAAAAATGTACAAGGTGTATTCAAAAAAATGTTCAGTGTGTATTTGAAAAGATGTGCATCAACATTTTTTAAATGTTTTTGGAATATATATTTCAGATCTATTCAAGAAATTTTGAATTTGTGTTTGAAAAATGTTCAACGTGTATTTAATTTTTTTAACATGTACTGAAAATGTTGAAGCATGTATTTGAAAACAATATTCATCATGCATTTGAAAAAAATCCAACGTACGTCAAAACAAAGCTCAGTATTTATTTTAAAAAAAGTACAGCATGAAAAACCAATGAAACCCGTAAAGAAAAACATAGAAAAAGATAAAAGAAATAAAACCGTGTGGAACCTTACCAAAACCCGTCAATACCAATGGAAGGTTCCACGGACCGGTGTGAATGTTCGCAAAACCGTTCGTCTACGTGCTAAGTGGCCGGCCTATCTCACTGCTCGCCTAGTGCATGATAGACTCTCGAAAATAGAAGGCAGGGGAGACAGAACTCAATCTCGTAGTAGGTGAGATATAGGAACTCCCCGTAGGCCTGATAAATGTTTTGTAGAATTTGTTTAGGCAGACTCCACATGGTTCCTTCTCAGTTGGCCATATTTGCCCCTATGAAATCACTAATTAAGGGGACCCTTTTTAAAGGTAACTCACCTTTTTCGGTGCTGATAAATGGCACACTGCATGTACCCCACATGTCGCAAACTACCGAGTTTTTCATTTTCTTTGCAGGTTTGTTTTATCAAAATGTTTTGTCATTTGAACCATGAGTTGAAATAACGAATCATTTTCACCGTTAAATTTCTCGCGTCAAGATCATTGAAAATAAATCCATTGTTAATAGGTTCGGCGAACCATTTTACAAAGAAAAAAATAAAAATATAAGGAAAACATAAAACAAAACAGAAAAACCTAAAATCCGGAAGCACTGTTGTGTTCTTTTATTTTGCTTTCGGAAGCACAATTGTGCTTTTCCCTTTTGAGAAGTAGAGTTCTGCTCCTCATGAAAGCACATTTATACTTTTTCCTTTTCATATAGCATAATTGTGCTTCACAGGGAAAGAATGGTTGTGCTTTATCCTTTTAGGAAACACGGCTGGGCTTCTCACACAAGCTAATTGTGCTTCACGTGGAAGCACAAGCGATGCTTTTTCGTTGTGCTTCCACAACTATGCTTCTTATGGAAGCACATGTTGTGTTTTATCTTTTCGGAAGGCATGGCTATATTTCTCGTGGAAAAACACCACTACCCAAAAAATAATAATTTATTTTTATCATCAAAACCTAGGGGAAACCAAACAAAAATCTTGAGGGTGCGCCTAGCACACAACACGTGGCGGCTGCTGGGCACACCACTTGGCTCACTCCAAGGCAAAAAAAAAGGTGACCTCTTCGGGAGCCCTCCAAGAGGCACCCGTTAATTAGTCGCTTTTAAAGTGCTGCGACATTTTATTTCATTTTTGGCAAATGCTACAACATGTCATTTGATAAAAGATGCCGATTGATAAAACAAGAGAGAAGCCTAGGGTTACTCTCTAATTATCACTAGAGTTTAAGAACATACAGGAGATCAATATTGATATTAGTGGAGATGGAGATTTCTGGCACAACATGACCATTCAGCTAGTCAACATAAAAGCTGTAAAACATGGAAAGGATAAAATGATAACATTCAGGTTCCATATCCATGTACTCCCTCTGTTCGTAATTACTTGTCGCGGAAATGGATGTATCTAGACGTATTTTAATTCTAGATACATCCATTTTCGAGACAAGTAATTCCGAACAGAGGGAGCACCCTGGTAGGGTTTTCTCCTTTGCAAAAATACTATGGTAGTTTATTTAGTGCACTGGTATGATGAATCCTCAACTCCATTTGTCCAGCTAACTAACCGAAAAAACCAGTACAAAGAAGTCGTGTCTTCGATTATTTGCTATTTCTACAACAATGGCTCAAATGGCATTATCAAAAAATTCATCAGGGGACATTGGCCCGATCGGCCGACCATGAAGAAGTGTAAGAGAAAGAGTTAAGAAACTCTAAGCAAGACTTGGCTTTAGTTAAACTTGCTTTGTGCCAATTCTGGTCAACTGTCAGCGCCGGAAGAATGCAAAGGAAGGGACCTCATGGCTGCACCCTTCATCCTATGCCAAAATGTAACGAATAATAATTTATTCTCACCAGAATAACTAAATGTCAGACTACTACTGCACATCATTTTCTGACCAAGTTTCATGTGAGCCAATCAAAGGGGCATGAGTCTGGAGATTAACTGACCAAGCATGGCCTACATTGGTTAGATCACCAAGCTGAAGACTCGTGATCAAAGAACTAGATGATCAGGTTCATATTGTCTAAGGATAAATCAACCAGTGCCATCACATTGACATCAGCACACCGTCAGCATAAAACACAGCAGGATCTAGAAGATTACACCCTAGAATATTTACAATTCAAAGAGGAAAAAAAGGCAGCAACAACAACAGTGAGGAAAGATGAAACGAGGACTACACTACATCAATGTCTCTGAAGACTTTGTACATACCTGTTTTGAATGATCGTGTTGCTTCCAAACTTTTACCAATCCCTTCAGTAAAAGAAGATCCTTCTTAGTCTGCTAAATTCCATAATATTATCATCTACGGTCACCATCAAATTGCCATATCCGTGAATTCCATTTTTGCTAAAACTGTCATGTGATCAAGTTTACAGTTTTGATATTTCTAAGCACCATTGCTTTTTCCAACTCTAGGTCAATTTTGTGGCCATGGATTTATACAGATTGATGAGCCACATGATTGGATTTGTCTTGCTTATTTCAGCAGCAATGTGGGCATTCAGCTAGTCAATAAGTTAATACTAAAAGCTAGTCAATAAGTTATTTGCTTTAGTTGACGTAGTGAGTGGAACCACAAATTTTATAAAAAAATGTTCGTGAACTGCGAAAAATGTTCTATCTAAAAACAACATGAATTTTACCAAAGAAATAATCTTTTTTGAGGAAAATATTCATGACTTTAGAAGATTGTTCATTAAACTTAAAAAGGCTCATGAGTTTTAAAAATGTTCCCGGATTTAGGGAATGGTCATGTATTGAAACAATATTCGTGTATTAAAAAAGGGGGAAAAGAAAACCAGAAATATAAAAAGAAAAGCCAAAAATTACAATGTTGGCGAATTAGTTCTACGCCTGCCGGACAAGAAAAAGGACAAACTCAAGCCCAAATGGGAAGGTCCCTTCATTATTGACCAAGTCCTGACTGGTGGAGCGTACCGCCTGCGAGATGCATCGGATAACCGACTCAAGCCGAATCCATGGAACGCAGCCCGTCTCCGAAGATTCTATGCCTAGCACCGGACTCTGTGTTCGTCTCCTTCCTCTGTCCATTTTCTTTTTATACACTATCTGTCTTACATTTCTCTCCTTCTCCCATCCCTTTCTTTTATAGCCTTTAAGAGCTCATCCATGCCTTGTTTGCGCACAACTGACGCGCTATCCGCGCTCATTAGACCTGGGGCTTCTTTAACAGAAGCTTATTTATATGGGCTTCATGCCCAACACATGTGTCACACTTTCGCATGTACCTTTTATTCACCATTATATGCATCGATATGACTTAAGTTTTGGCCAAGCTGGGTTGCCTGGCTCCTGTGCTTACCCCTACGTTCCCGATTGTTCGGCTAGGTGGTAAAGGGAGCACCTCTGCGATTGTTACTGCCGGGTCAGCCGGATGTGTACCTCAGACTGGGTGAAGCCGAAAGCTAGCGTTCTTAAGGGAATATTCGGTCGGTGAACTAAAGATGATTTTTCACTTATTTATTTATGCGCCCCCAGATGTTTTCCTGCGTCTCTTCTCGCAGTCCGGACATGCACTTTAGGACATGCCTCCCAGGGAAAGGAACCCCTAACGGAACTATTCTCCCTGGAAGATGTTTCTTACTAACCATGTAATATAGCATAACTAGTCGGGCACTTGTCTGTTCAAGCAATAAATGGCCCCTACGCCTGGTCTCCACGCATGCCCTGGTTCTTACTTAACCGAGAGGGTATTCGGACACACTCCGGATCGTCGGGTCCCAAGGTTGAAGCGAAAAGGTCTGCCATGACAAACGATCTACAATCTGGCTAGAAGGCATTATACATGTCACTTGAAATTACATAGTTAATTTGACTGATTGTATTCCTCTTCAATACCATCTAATAGGCTGTCTAGTTTACAGTCCTATTGAGAATACTTTGCGGCCAATTCTACCTGGCCGTACACTAAGCTCACAGGGATCTCCTTCCCATCGGGCCCCACAGGTCCGACCTCGGCCATGTGGTTTGGGTCAGCCTTCGTGTACCGCGTCTTCACCATGGCCCAAGCCTCCCTGGCGCCTTGACGGCAGGCCGATATCTTCCATAAGCGGAAGCGCCGCCGCGCCCCCTTCAGCTCCTCTGCAAATAATGTTCGCATTTTTTAAATAATGTTCACAATTTCCAAAACTATTAGAATTTCTAGAAAATGTTTTTATTTCATAAAAACTGTTCACACTTCTGAAAATGAATGTGTTTACAAATAAAATCACATTGGAGTAAATATTATTTTCTAAAAATGGTAGAATTTATTTTACAAAAAATTTATCATTTTTAAAAAGTATTATCCTTTGCAGAAAGTAATAAATTTCATGTTTACCTGAAAATAATAAAACCAAAGAGAAACATAAAAACCAAAAAAGACAGCTTTTTCTGGGAACCAGAAAAGCCATTCGAGCGCAGCTTTGTGCGACCATAGAAAAACAGAAAAAGCAATGTAGGTCGCTCGCTAAGTGCGTTCGCTACATGGGAGGGCCCAATTGAGAGAACCGTGCGCGAAGCGCTGTCATGTTGATACTTAATGTGGGCCCTGGCTTTTTAGAATGCAACTAACTAGAGGTTACCCCTTGACCTTGAGGGGTCACTATTGATGCCCTGGAAGCACTTCAAGTGGTACGTCCAGCCGTCACCACATGTCACGTGCTAGGCACTTTGTTTGGATTTTTTCTACACACTTTTCGAGTTTTAGATGAGGTTTTGTATTTTTTTTTGGCTTTTCGGGTTTTTGCTTGGTTTTTGCTAGGTTTTAGAGAAATTCTTTTTCCACAGATATTTTGTTTTGCATGGAATAAAATTATGCTCCCATGACAAGCACACATTTGCTTGTCGTGGAGGGACATATTTTCTTCCATGAGCTTATTGAAAAGGGAAAAAATATGCTTCCACGAGAAGCACATATTTACAACTCGTGGAGGAACAAATTTGCTTCTGCAAGAAGCACAATTGTATTTCTCGAAAATGGAAAACATATATGCTTCTTTGAGAAGCACAAATTTGCTTCCCATGAAGGCACATATTTGTTTCCGCGGGAAGCTCAACTATGTTTCTCAAAAACAAAAACAAAAAAATTCTTTCGCAAAAAGCATAGATTTGCTTCCACGAGACTTCTCGAAAAGGGGGAAAAATTGTACTTCCAAAAGAAGCACAGATTTGCTAAGCACAACTGTGCTTCTCGAAAAGATAATAAAAAATAGGGAAAATCATATTTTCGGCTCGTTTTTGTTTATTCTTTGTTTCTCTCGGATGCTAGTTCTTTTTATTTTTTCCTTTTTTATTGTTTTGGAACATTTGATCTTTGATTTTTTTTTCATAAATTTTTTTTATCAAAACCTATGAACATGGGATCTAATTTTCAAGATCTCGACGCGAGAAATCAAATAGTCAAAACAGTTCAGGATTGGGAAGCACAATTCAAGAGATAAATATTTTGAATAAACAAATCTAGAAAAAAATCTTAAGTTGAGCCTCTTGTCAGTGCCGGATAAGATAGAAGTGACCTTTGCAAGAGGTAATTCTTAACTAGTGATTTCGGGCTTTGTCTTGCCTACCACTTGTCTAAAGGGCAGCGATTAGTGGGCCAGCCCACTACAGGATCTTTGTTTGTATTTTCTCCAGTGGGAGATTTTTTTGTTTTCTTTTTTCTTACTTATGTTTATAGTTCAAAAAGGCTCAGAAATATAGACGTGTATATGGAAACAAAATGTTTTGTTCAGATTTTCAAAACATTTACCACGTATTATAATTATGTTTGGAGAATGTACTTTTCTTTTGCTCTCAAGGTTTTAACAAATGTTTGTACATTCCAAAAAAAATGTTCATGTCATCAGAAAAATGTTCGCGAAGTGTTAGAAAAACATTCGGTCGAAATTCAAAAAATATTGGCACCATTCAAAAAAATATTCATGACATTGAAAAATATCCACTCATTTAAAAAAAATTGTTCTTCACATTTGAAGAAATTCATCATGTATTGAAAACTGTTCTGTCTATCAAAAAAAATATCTGTGTGTATACGAAAAATGTACAAGGTGTATTCAAAAAAATGTTCAGTGTGTATTTGAAAAGATGTGCATCAACATTTTTTAAATGTTTTTGGAATATATATTTCAGATCTATTCAAGAAATTTTGAATTTGTGTTTGAAAAATGTTCAACGTGTATTTAATTTTTTTAACATGTACTGAAAATGTTGAAGCATGTATTTGAAAACAATATTCATCATGCATTTGAAAAAAATCCAACGTACGTCAAAAGAAAGCTCAGTATTTATTTTAAAAAAAGTACAGCATGAAAAACCAATGAAACCCGTAAAGAAAAACATAGAAAAAGATAAAAGAAATAAAACCGTGTGGAACGTTACCAAAACCCGTCAATACCAATGGAAGGTTCCACGGACCGGTGCGAATGTTCGCAAAACCGTTCGTCTACGTGCTAAGTGGCCGGCCTATCTCACTGCTCGCCTAGTGCATGATAGACTCTCGAAAATAGAAGGCAGGGGAGACAGAACTCAATCTCGTAGTAGGTGAGATATAGGAACTCCCCGTAGGCCTGATAAATGTTTTGTAGAATTTGTTTAGGCAGACTCCACATGGTTCCTTCTCAGTTGGCCATATTTGCCCCTATGAAATCACTAATTAAGGGGACCCTTTTTAAAGGTAACTCACCTTTTTCGGTGCTGATAAATGGCACACTGCATGTACCCCACATGTCGCAAACTACCGAGTTTTTCATTTTCTTTGCAGGTTTGTTTTATCAAAATGTTTTATCATTTGAACCATGAGTTGAAATAACGAATCATTTTCACCGTTAAATTTCTCGCGTCAAGATCATTGAAAATAAATCCATTGTTAATAGGTTCGGCGAACCATTTTACAAAGAAAAAAATAAAAACATAAGGAAAACATAAAACAAAACAGAAAAACCTAAAATCCGGAAGCACTGTTGTGTTCTTTTATTTTGCTTTCGGAAGCACAATTGTGCTTTTCCCTTTTGAGAAGTAGAGTTCTGCTCCTCATGAAAGCACATTTATGCTTTTTCCTTTTCATATAGCATAATTGTGCTTCACAGGGAAAGAATGGTTGTGCTTTATCCTTTTAGGAAACACGGCTGGGCTTCTCACACAAGCAAATTGTTCTTCACGTGGAAGCACAAGCGATGCTTTTTTGTTGTGCTTCCACAACTATGCTTCTTATGGAAGCACATGTTGTGTTTTATCTTTTCGGAAGGCATGGCTATATTTCTCGTGGAAAAACACCACTACCCAAAAAATAATAATTTATTTTTATCATCAAAACCTAGAGAAAACCAAACAAAAATCTTGAGGGTGCGCCTAGCACACAACACGTGGCGGCTGCTGGGCACACCACTTGGCTCACTCCAAGGCAAAAAAAAGGTGACCTCTTCGGGAGCCCTCCAAGAGGCACCCGTTAATTAGTCGCTTTTAAAGTGCTGCGACATTTTATTTCATTTTTGGCAAATGCTACAACATGTCATTTGATAAAAGATGCCGATTGATAAAACAAGAGAGAAGCCTAGGGTTACTCTCTAATTATCACTAGAGTCTAAGAACAGACAGGAGATCAATATTGATATTAGTGGAGATGGAGATTTCTGGCACAACATGACCATTCAGCTAGTCAACATAAAAGCTGTAAAACATGGAAAGGATAAAATGATAACATTCAGGTTCCATATCCATGTACTCCCTCTGTCGGAATTACTTGTCGCGGAAATGGATGTATCTAGATGTATTTTAATTCTAGATACATCCATTTTCGAGACAAGTAATTCCGAACGGAGGGAGCACCCTGGTAGGGTTTTCTCCTTTGCAAAAATACTATGGTAGTTTATTTAGTGCACTGGTATGATGAATCCTCAACTCCATTTGTCCAGCAAACTAACCGAAAAAACCATTACAAAGAAGTCGTGTCTTCGATTATTTGCTATTTCTACAACAATGGCTCAAATGGCATTATCAAAAAATTCATCAGGGGACATTGGCCCGATCGGCCGACCATGAAGAAGTGTAAGAGAAAGAGTTAAGAAACTCTAAGCAAGACTTGGCTTCAGTTAAACTTGCTTTGTGCCAATTCTGGTCAACTGTCAGCGCCGGAAGAATGCAAAGGAAGGGACCTCATGGCTGCACCCTTCATCCTATGCCAAAATGTAACGAACAATAATTTGTTCTCACCAGAATAACTAAATGTCAGACTACTACTCTACATCATTTTCTGACCAAGTTTCATGTGAGCCAATCAAAGGGGCATGAGTCTGGAGATTAACTGACCAAGCATGGCCTACATTGGTTGGATCACCAAGCGGAATAATTTTGACTGAAGAATTAGATGATCAGGTTCATATTGACCAAGGATCAATCAGCCCAGTGCCATCACATCTACATCCACACACCCCTCAGCATAAAACACAGCAGGATAGAAAATATTACGCCCTGGAAGGCTGGAACATTTCACACATAACTTAATACGATTCAAAGAAAAGGAAAAGCAGCGACAACAAACAGAGAGAAAAGATGAAAACAAGGACTACGCTTACATCAATGCCTCTGAAGAATTTGTACATACCTGTTCTGTTCATGATCGGCGTTGCTTCTAAACTTTTACAGACCCCTTCAGTAAAAGAAGATCCTTCTTAATCTGCTAAATTCCATAATATTGTCATCTATGGATTCATACAGACTGATGCGCCACATGATTGGATATCTGTTCTTATTATTTCTGCTGCAAGGCATATGCATTCAAAGTAAAAGCTAAAAGATATTGTAATAAATACAAAAGCCTAAAAGAATAGCATTCAGGTTCCATATCCGTGTTTCATGGTAGTTTACTGCACTGGTATACATATCATAAACCCATTTGTCCAGCAAACTGACAAAACAACAAGGAATCTGTGTATTTCGGTTATTTGATATTTCTTCAACAATGGCTCAAATGGCATTATCAAAATATCATTAGAAGACATTGGCCTGAGCGGCTGACCATAAAAAAATTAAGAAAAAAAAACTCTACACAAGACTTGGCTTCTATTAAACTTGCCTCGTGCCAATTACGGTCAACTTGTCAGTGCAGGAAAAAGGCAAAAGAAACTCTCATGTCTGCACCCTTCATCATATGCCAGGTGTATGACCAACATTTTGTAGGTGACTGCTAAGTGAGATGCAGCTTGTCCGCCTCAATCTGGACGTTCACCACACTTAGTACACCAGACGAACTCTTTTAACATGGGAGAATTGTTTACCAGGAAGGATAGTATTGTGGCCTGTAGGTGTTGCAGCATTTGATCTCAGACTAATTTTCTCGCTGTTTTTTAACTGCAATTGCACACATAACCAAATAAGATTCAGGGAAGAGGAGAAGCAACACCTAAAGGAAGATCCTAAAAAAAAGGGAAGATCCTCTGTTCTGTTCTGTTCTGCTATGTTAACAGCCGTGTCACTTCTAAGCATTTACTGATCCCTTATAGAATGAAAAATCCATACTAGTCTGCTCAATCCAATTAAATCGCCACCCTTTGTCTACCATGAAATTGCCATGCTCGTGGACTACATTTTGTGGCAAGGTTGGATTAGGGTCAATAAGTAAAAGAAAAAGCTATAAAAAACCATAAAAAAGGAAAGGCGAAAGAACTTCATTCAGGTTCCATATCTCTGTGTCATGGTAGTTTACTGCACTGATACTATGGATAAGCGATTGAATTTGTCCAGCAAAGTAACACAACTACAACAAAAGACAGTCTGTGTATTCAGTTATTTGCTACTTCTACAATAATGGCTAAAATGGTGTTATGGTAAAAAAAATCATCAGGAGATATTGGCCCGACCGGCTGACCATAAGAAAGGTGTACGAGAATAAAAAGAAACTCTACGACAAGACTTGGCTTCTGTTAAGCCTGCCTTGTATTGTACCAGGCCCGGTCAACTGCCAGTGCAGGAAGAAGGCAAAGGAAAAGACCTCTTGGCCGCACCCTTCATCCTATGCAAAATGTATAAACAATAATTTGTTCTCACCAGAATAACTACAGGTCCTCATAAAAAAATAACTACTGGTCAAACCACTGTCCATTGTTCTTTGACCAAGTTTCATGTGTATGAATCTGTAGATTAACTGACCAAGCATGGCCTGCATTGCTTAGATCACCAAGCTGAAAACTTGTGATCGAAGAACTAGATGATCAGCTTCATATTGACCAAGGAGAAATCAACCACTGCCATCACATTTACATCAACACACCCTCAGCATAAAACACAGCAGGATCTAAAAGATTACACCCTAGAATATTTTCTTGTCCTTTGTTAAATGCACTTACACACATAACTAAATATAGAATTCAAAGAAGAGAAAAGGCAACAGCAACAACAACAAAGAAAGAAAGATCAAAACTAGGACTAGACACTCACATCAATGTCTCTGAAGATTGTGTACATACCTGTTCTGTTCAAGATCGTGCTGCTTCTAAACTTTTACTGATCCCTTCAGTTAAGGGAGATCCTTCTTGGTCTGCTAAATATTGCCATCGATGGTCACCATAAAATTGCCATATCCCCAAATTGTCATTGGATCAATTTACAGTTTTGATATTTGGATAAGCACCATTGCTTTTACCAACTCTAGGTCAATTTTGTGGCCATGGATTTATATAGACTGGTGTGCCACATGATTGCATTTGTTTCAATTATTTCTTCAGCAACGTGTAGGCATTCAGGTAGTCACTAATTAAAAGCTAAAAAGAGCTGTAAAAAGCAAAGGCTAAAAAGATACTAACATTCAGGTTCCATATCGGCGTGCGATGGTGGTTTTGTGCACTGGTATTATCAACCATTAACTTAAGTTGTCCATCAACAACAGAACTACAATGAATCCATGTATTCAGTTATTTGCTACTTCTAACAACAATGGCTCGAATGGCATCATTACGAAAATTTCATCAGGAGACATTGACCTGACCAGCTGACCATAAGAAAGTGTAATAAGAAAAAAAAACTCTACGCAAGACTTGACTTCTCTTGAACTTGCCTAGTGCCAATTACAGTCAACTTCAGTGCAGGAAAAAGGCGAAAGAAACTTCCGTGGCCGCACCCTTCATCTTATGCCAAAAGTATGACCAAAATTCGAATGGCATCATTATCAAAATTTCATCAGGAGACATTGGCCTGACAAGCTGACCATATAAAGGTGTAAGAAAAAAGGGTAAGATACTCTACACAAGACTTGGCTTCTCTTAAACTTGCCTTGCACTAATTCCGGTCAACTGTCGGTATGGGAGAAAGGCAAAAGAAAATCTCATGGTTGCAACCTTCATCCTGTGCCAAATGTATGACCAATATTTTGTACTCACCAAATAACTAAAGGCCAGCCCTTCAGCTCTGTTGCCTTCATCCCCAGTATACCCAAACTTGTACCCTCCATCCACACGAACCAGCAGAGATGCGGCAACACAGTCATTTTGGTAATATATCTCAAGTGCTCGATCTTATTATCCTCCCAGGCAGAACCATGCTGTCAGAGGATTTTCATGAAGAACAGGGCACCCTGAGTTTCTTGTATGGACTGTGTGTGGAGTGTCACTTGTATGCATCTGTATATGCAACATATCATCTCAAACATTTCCGACTCGAGAATCTTAAACGGCTTGTACACCTGGGGAATACACTTCTTGCAACCCTGTGTCTTACATGTGGGGTCACAACATAGCCTACTGTTCCAGCTAGCTGCCTCCTGCCTGCCCGCTCAAAACCCGTGCAGCTCGGAAATGGTCTGTGAGTGTATACTGCACTATTTTATCCCTGGTTCAGTTTGCGCATCTTCTCTGCTTGTAAACTGCAGCTTTGACACCAAGTCATCTAGGATAACATATATTTCCTGATTCTCAGGTTGCCTCTCCCTAATTTTAAATTCACTTGCGATCTCATTTAGATCCACCAGACGGTGTCCAGGACTGAACCTCTCATCGCTTTCCTTTATGATAGCCTTCACCCTGTGAGCATCTTCCCATCTTCCCGCGGAAGCATATACACTGCACAACAGAGCATAGTGAGCACAGTTGCTTGGTTCCAGCTCTATCAACCTGAGGGCTATACGTTCCCCAAGTTTCCATTCCCCTCTGAAGCGGCACAACCCGAGCAAACCGCCCAATGCACGTGCCTTCAGCTCCTCTGGCACGCTCCTCAAGAGGCTCTCTGCTTCTTCCAGAAGGCCAACATGATGTGGCCATTAGTGGTAAAGCTATTGTTTCACGTACGGAAATATTTCAAGCTATTTCATATGCTACACAAAAGGAAAGAGACTTGGACCATGGTGCTTCAACGGGACAAGTTTTGGTTGGTTCTATGTTGCTCCAAATGCCTCCACCACAAGAAGAGATCAGACCAACTTTCAGAACTCCCCCGAACAGGTTGTGTTTTGATCTATGGCAAGAAATAAGCAAGCAACTAGCTACGTGATGTGTTTTTCCTTCCATGGTGCGAACGCTAGCTACATGCATGGCATCTTTCTCAGGCAGGTCTACAACTAGTACTAGTTACGTGTCATGTTTCGGTTGCTATGTGATCAAGGTGGCCAGATAATTAGTTAGGAAAATATCTTCTTAGTTGAACAAAGACCTTTTTGCTTGTGAGTCGGTTTGAAACGACCTGGTGTGTCGCCTATAAAACGGGCTGGCATCGTCCATTGTACGGATGTTATTTTTTTTAGAGTTTAGACAATATTGTGTATCGATATTAAGGGACCCTCTTTAGGTGTCGTTCATACTTATTTTGTGTGAATTTTCTATTCGAAAGTTGCACTTGGTTCGAGGTCCGTCGTCACCGACGGGTTGCGAGCTGGTTACGTCTACTACGACGGGAGATTTCTCGTGAGTCGAGGGATTATCCGTTGGTGGTTGTCACCCCATCTTCAGGTTACGTGTACTGTTCACGTAATTGGAAGATTTTATCGTGAATCTTGAAGGAGTCCGTTTCATCGTAAAAGATCGGGCCGAATCAGTGGCACATCCGAGGTCGTGCCTCATCACAACACTCCCATACAGATTCGCCATGCACCAATAGTGTGCGAATGTTGGCCTGAGACTGTACGTCGTGGTCATCTGGTTGAAATATACCTTCCCATCATTCAGGAGACCTAAACGGGTACACGCGCAGAGTACACCAATGAAAGTGACTTCATCTGGTCGCAGAACCCATTGGTTACCTGAACCATTCTTCCCTGAAAAGGCAGGCACTAGATATATCAAACCTGAAAACACATGGAGCCTAACAGAAGTACAAGCATATTCAAGCCAATGTACTCACCTCGTCCAATCATCTCATGGAACAGCTGAAGCCCATCAGCAGGTTCACCATACACGCAATGCCCGATGATCATTGCATTCCAGCAAACAACATTCCGGACATTGAGCCGATCAAACACCTTCCTCGCAGCCGCCACCCTCCGGCACTTGCCATACATATCAACCAGCGAAGTCCAAAACAAGAGGTTATCCTCCTCAAAGCGGCGCAAGTATGCACAATGCACCTCCCTGCCAGACCCCAGCCTCCCCAGCCTGGCGCACGCGGTGGCCGCCCCGACCATTGTCGTCGCGGTACCCCTTACCCCGACCCCTGCCATCCACCGCACCACCTCCAAAGCCTGCTCAGGCCGCTTCGCCTTCACATACCCATTGATCATGACGTTCCAGGACACCACGTTCCTGAGGAGCATTCCGTCGAACAGCTGGCGTGCGGCGTCAAGGCCGCCGCCCAGAGCAGCAGCGTGGGCCGTCATCATGGTGTTGTGGGACGCCATGTCCCTGAAGGGCATTTCGTCGAACAGGTGGCGCGCGGAGGGGAGGCTGCCGGCGGCGCCGTAGAAACGGAGGAGCGCGTTGGCGGCGTGGGGCGGCGGCGCGAAGAGCAGGCCGCAGCGGAGCAGCTGCGCGTGGAGCGCGAGCGCGGCGGGGAGGTGGCTGCGCGGGGAGCGCGCGGAGGCGGCCGCGGAGAGCAGCGGCGGGAAGGCGAAGGCGTCGGGGAAGCCGGAGGGGGCGTGGGCGCGGAGGAGGTGGGCGAAGAGGGAGAGCAGCGCGGAGAAGGGCACGCGCGGGGCGACGGCACGGAGGGCGGCCGAGAGGGAGAAGAGCGGGAGCGGCGGGGGCAGGTGGCGGAGGAGGAGGCGCACGAGGTGGGTGGCGGAGGTGGCGGTGGAGGCGGCGGCGGCGGAGAGGAGGAGGCCCGAGGGGACCGGGTGGCCGAGGAGGAGGCCGCGGCGGAGGAGGAAGGCGTGCGCGCGGAGCACGGCGCCGCGGGAGCGGAGGCCGCGGCGGAGGAAGGCGTGGAGGTCGTCGGCGGCGGGGGCGGGGGAGGCCGAGGTGACGGGGATGACCTCGGGGCGGCGGCGCCATGCGGGGGGGTCGGACGGGCCAGACTCGGCGCCTGCTTTGGTTTAGGCCTGCTGGGCTCGGGCTGCTGGCGCTGACGGGCGGGGCCCACTTGCAGGCCGGGGTTTTGGATCTGACACTTCAGTTGAGATCTGAGCGTACGTGGAGGATCACACTGAACGGATGAGTAGATCAATTCACCATCTGAAAAAATAGTGTTGTTAATTTGGATTCCACTGCCAGGGAAGTCAAAATCGCGAAATCGAGTGTGTTCTTTAGCCCCAATACAAATGTTGTGGTCAGAGAGAATGTACGTAGAGAGCTGAACATTGCTACTCAGTCCCTATCTGACACGTATTTGGGGCTGCCGATAATGGTTGGCGTGGATAAAAGCGACTGTTTTCAACATCTTGTTGATAGAGTCTGTCAGAGATTGAAGTGATGGAAGGAAAAAAAATCCTGTCTATGCAAGGCAAAGAAATATTTGTAAAATCAGTGGTTCAGGCAATTTCTTCTAACACAATATCAGTATTTAAGCTCCCCAAAGGTATTTGTAAAGCTGTTACTGATGAGATCTCGGGATTTTGATGGGGGTAATGAAGACAAAAATAAGATACATGGACATGGAGTATTTGATCCCGAGCTCATATGCTCCCGCATGAACAGTAAAATCGGAAAAAATTGTAAAACAATTCAAAAAAATCTGATTTTTTTGTGATGAACATTGATGAATTTTCTAACTGCAAGCAAAATTTCAGGTTGAAATGACATTCCTGAATGTCTGGCCAAAAAAATTAAAATCGATGGTCCAAAAATACTATTTTTGGAAGCATTTTGGAACGTAGGACAAATCTTGAGTGCCATCAACATGCAACGATGACAAGTCCTAAGTGCCTTCAGCCCATAACTCCTCAAAGAATTCATCCCCACTGAGTCGACGTAGGATAGTGTAAGTTCAGTAGACACACAACTCCTCAAACAATTTAGTCCCGAGTGCCTTCGATGCTACGTACACACATGATCGAGCGATACACTTGGACGAGGTACACGCAACAGCGATACAAGCGCACGTACAACATTAACTTTTTTTAGACAAACATACAATGTGTTCTTTCGTTCGTGATTAGCGCATACCTGGGTGGGATTAGGGGCTACCGCCGCCGTGGTGTGCCCTTGACGCCCGTCCTCTGATCTCCCTCCTCTGCTTCACGCAATCCGATTCATCTGGCGAGTTGAGGACTCAACGTACTACTTCATTGCTTCAGCCAGCAAACTAGCAGGTTAGCACGTCACACTACTAATTTCTCCCAACTCTCATCTCGTATCAGTGTTGAAATTATACATTAGATCTAGTCCGTTTCAAAAAAATACATTAGATCTAGTTGTTTTGTTTTGTGATTTGAGATCCATTCAAGAATTCATATCTTCTTTTTGCGGGAACAAGAATTCATATCTTGTACGCGTTCTAGAAATTATCTTGATGCAAATCATTCGGCATGAGTTCCTATTTGTGATGTAAAAATTTCCTATGTCGACCATATGCAGTATAACTAATTCAAAAATTAAATTTTCTCAACAATGAACTGAAAATAACGCTTCCAAACAACACTAAGATTAGTTTGTTTTCTAAGCGAGTTGCTTTTGAAACTGAGATTCCTCAACTATGAGGCGAAAAAATGCTGCCAAACACCATTTAAATTAATTCACTTCAAAGCTGGTTAGAATTGCCAACATACTTGAATTGTTAATGAGGCTGATGTGTAAGTTCTCAACCTTGTTCACGATAATTATCATTTGTATTGGATTTTTTTATCTATACTTGGCTTGGCCTTCCTACATCCAAAATCCTGGCTCTGCTCCTGAATGTGACGACCTTCACATGTCATATCAGACGGCTGGCCCACAGCCGGCCGCCCGCCTAGTAGTACTCGCCAAATGGATCCTGAAAAAATTTGCAAGCGACGGCCAACCGGCCGAAGGAATTTTATGCCTTAGATAATTATAAACCAGACAGCCCAGAGCACTAGCTCAGTGGAGCGGGAGTAGTGATTATCTCCAACCAAACCATTTGCTCATGGCTGCTCCTCCTAGCGCGTCCATCCTCGTCGGCCCGGTCCCGTTCAAGGACGTCGTCGGCGACGACGACGACAACGGAGCCGCCCCACCGGACGAGTACGACGACATCGTCTCCGCCCTGCCGACCAGCACAACGATCGGCTTGCGTCACTACCACGGCGCCTGGGTCAGCGAGTGGAGGGTCCGGGGTGTCATCTCCGCCCAGCGACGCTTCGTCCCGCGCCCCGGCGACATGCTCCTGGGCAGCCCGCCCAAGTGCGGCACCACGTGGCTCAAGGCGCTGTCCTTCGCTGTCATGGCGCGCGACGCGTACCCGCCCGCCGGCGCCGGGCACCCGCTCCGCCGCCTCAACCCGCACGACTGCGTCCCCTTCATGGACGAGCTGTTCAGCGCCGGGCAGCAGGCCAAGCTGGACGCGCTGCCGTCGCCCAGGCTCATGAACACGCACATGCACCACTCCCTTCTCCCGGCCTCCGTCGCCGACAACCCCGCCTGCAAGATCGTCTATGTCTGCAGGGAGCCCAAGGACATGGTGGTCTCGATGTGGCACTTCCTCCGCGGCGCCTGGCGGTTCACCTTCGCTGAGCTATTTGAGTGGGCTTGCGAGGGGAAGACGCCCAACGGGCCGGTATGGGAGCACATCCTCGGGTACTGGAGGGCGAGCAGGGCCGCGCCGGAGAGGGTCATGTTCCTGAGGTACGAGGAGATGCTCGCGGATCCCATCGGCCACGTCCGGGAGCTGGCGCGGTTCCTCGGGCGGCCCTTCTCGGCCGCCGACGAGGCGGCGGGGCTGCCGGCGAGCGTCGTGGAGCTGTGCAGCTTCGAAGCTCTGAGAGGCGTGAGCGCCCGGAGCGTGGGGTCTTGCAGCGGCTCGCGCGTCGAGTTCTCGCACCAGTCCTACTTCAGGAAAGGGGCGGTGGGGGACTGGACCAACCACATGACGGCAGACATGGCGCGCCGCTTCGACGCCATTGTTGAGGACAAGCTCCGTGGGTCGGGTCTCGCTTTCAACTGACTCATCGTTCCCCAACTTTGAGTCGAGGTTGGACTTGAAAACGAGCATTTGGACGGCTTACTTTTTATAAACATTGTGTATGTTTTATATTTCAATAGCACATAATTGAGTTGGTGAAGGTAGTTCGACTGTCACTCCACCAAAGGTAACTTGTACAAATCCTATTAAAACAAGCAACTTACAAACAGTGGGGCATCTCCTCGTCATTTTTCACTATTCTATTCTAGAGTAAACAAAACATATAGGTTGTGGCTAGATCTCAGTCGACTCAAACTTAACGAAGTCTCAGTCTAATGACAGAACATATAGAAAAAGAAAAAAAGAATTTAAAAGAAAATTTTACACGGATCTTCATGTAACATCTAACGAATATAGCATCGACTGAGACTTCGTTAAGCCTTAGTCAACTGAAATTTAACAATTCCAAAATATATATGCCATGTGTTCTTTGCGGAGCTGGCTACACCGACTTCCTAGAGGCAAGTTAAGGAGCTACTGTAGTCCCTCGTGCAAAACAAGGGAGACAAGACAAATGCGCCGTAGCAGTATTGTAGATCGAAAACTGTTGATGGCTACTATAGATATCCATGTTGTGTTGGGGGGGGGGGGGGGGGGGAGGGGGGCTTTTTTTACTGTTTTGACCCATGCATTAAGAAAAGATTCTCACGATTTGACCTTTGTTTGGATTTTTTTGGATGTGAACCTTTTTGGTCTTCGGCGTCTGGCCATGACCCACCTCTTGGTCAGTTTGGTTGATCATCCACGCGGCAAAGGGCAAACGTCAAAACCTTGGCATTCCTAACTGATTGCGCGCCCAGCGCGAATCAGTGTCGTCGCTCCTCATGTGGATCGGCGCAAGCCTGCCCCACATGGCCCCATCCGAATATAGCGATTTCAGTTTTCTCGGCTGCATACCGAACGAATACAGTCCTATCGTATCTGGCGACCTACTACCTACGCACGCACCTAGTGCGTACTCGCCTATGGGGCGATGTGCTCATACCCCGTGACCCAGCTGCCACATCCGCCCGAACGAGACACAATTCAAAATGTGAATCCCCTCCTGCAGACGCAGCCTCGTCGCCGGGAATCAGATCGACCCCCCATCCACATAGCACCCGGATCTACAGATTTCTTCTTGATTTGACCAATGGATCTCGGTGCAGAGTTATTCACATGGATCTCCGGTTCAGGTTTCTCCTCTCATAAGCTTCTCCGTCAAATCCTTCAATCTCCATCTTGTCGTGTCCATGTGCAGCTTCTATTCCCAGCCGTTCACTCCCGAGGGCTTCCCAGATGTGGGATTGCTAGAGAAGGAAGAGGATGATATGCTAGAGGAGGAGGAGGACGACGAGTGCATTCCTCCGAATCTCCAGAGGTATTCACCTTCCTCAAGCCAAGATGTTGAGAAACATGGTGTTACCGATTCTGGAGAAACATGGTGTTACCGATTCTGGATCTCAAGTTCCTGAGGCCATGCAAGATTTTTCCTACGTCCCAGATATTGACAACATCGACAGCCACAGAGAGCCCTCATCTAATCACAACGCACTCCAGATCCATGGCCTAAAAGGTAGTACTATCTACTTCGCACTTCTGGTTGTCCTCGTCAATTCATTCCATTCTTTCTACCCTCGCTGAGTTGTGCCACATTCAGTGAACTAGGCGTTTTTTCAGTTAAGTTGTTGGCTTGACCATGGTCTGTCAAACTTTGTATGCTCCAAATTACCATGGTCATTGGCATGTTCAGTATTTAGTATTTGTATACATGAATGTTCCCATCTAGGCTGGTGTCGTATTGTAAGAAAAATAGTCTGTACCAATATTATGTAAGCATGGTCAGTTTCAATCTTATCATGGAGTACGAAAATTTTGATGGTGTTCAGTTATTTGCTGTCAAAAGTCTGATTATTTGGACCAGATTGTTGTTACTGCCCAGTACTCAAATGATGTTACAAAATCTCCCGTTCTTACCACTGATCATAAATATGTCGTTTGCAAACAGTACATTATTCAACTTTATAATTGTGTCAAGGAATCATGTAACTCGGCTTTCGGTTTCAGTAAAACATGGTGTCAGATTTTGATGCTTGCTTTTTGGGCATTTATATAGTCAAATTGATGAAGGCATTGACATGTACAGTAAGATAAAATTAAGAGCTAATAGTTATTGATGCTAAAAGGTTAATTATTTTGAAGGCCATGTGGAAGCATACAACATTCAAAACACTTGCCGCTATTTTTCTCAGAAGTGGATGCATATACAGTATTCAAAACACTTGCCGACCATGTACACATGATGATACACAATCCGGCTTTTCTGAAATCATCATTGTGTTTTTAAACAGTGAAAGCAACTACTTCTGAACCTTTTTAAACAGTGCACATTCAGACAATATATTACAGAATTGTTTTTATTTCAATTGCAGTTAACATCTCCAATATACGTAGGGTCCGACCCCGACTAGTATCGTGGCATTGCTAGAGGAAGGGGAGGAGGACGATGAGTGTGGGGATGGAGGGAAATATGGTGTTACCGATTCTCCTTCCTCAAGTTTTGCATCTCAAGTTCATGAGGCCATGGAAGATTTTTTTCAATGTCCCAGATATTGATAACACCGACAGTCACAGAGAGGCCCCGTCTAAATCGCAGCGCACTCCAACTCCGTGGCCTCAAAGGTACTAACTCAATCGATCCCCCCGTTGTGAATACAACTTTCAGTAAACTAGTCCTGTTTTTCAGTAAAGTTGTTGGCGTGATGAAGATTTGAGGATTCTAGGCAGCCCGAAATTAGAACAGTCAGTGACATGTTCACTTTCTAGTTTTGGGATTGGATTAATGAACGTGGACATCTAGGCCAGTGTTGTTTTGGACATTGACATGAATAGGAGAAATTTTTTGATAGTGTTCAGTTGATTGCTGTCAAAAGTTTGTATATTTTGAAGCAGAATTTTTGTTATTCAGGAGTTGTCGGTTGATAATACAAGACCTCCCATTATGATCAGCGATCATAAACATGTATATTTGGCGTGCAGTATATGATCCAATTTTTGATTTGTGTCAAGGAATCATAAAATCAGCTCTTGGTTATAGTACATTTTATAGTCAGACTTTGCCGCCTTTTTTCAGGCATTTATACTGTCGATGGCTTAGGCATTGGCATGTGCACTAATACAATTTTATGAGAAGCATACCTATTGATGCTACACGGTTAATTATTTTGGAGCATTGGTTGTTACATATATCTATATATGCATACAGTATTCGAAACACTGCAACTACTTCTGCTTCAAAGTCCGAGTGATCAGCACATTTTGACTATATTAGACATATTTGTTTTCATTCCAATTGCGGTTAACATCTCAAATATATGTAGGGTCCGACTTGGCAAGATACCCGACCGCCGCGCCTCATTATCAGGAAGGAAAAGTGTTTTGGAGATGGCCATGAGAAATTATGCAGATCGGGCGAAGCCTTCAATCTCTCGTGCGGTGTCCGTGGACAGCTTATGTTCATTACCCTCGGAGTGCGCCCCAGATCGGAGATCGCCAGAGGAGGAAGACAGTGGCGAGTGTTCCTCCATGTCGCTTCTCCTTCCTCAAGCCAAGATGGAGAGAAATCTGCTGCTAGCGACGCAGAATCTGAAGTTCCGAAGGCCATGCCAGACTTCTGTCCTTCCAACTCCGTGGCTGGGAAGGTACTATCTCTCTGTCGCACTCCTAGTTGTCCGCATGAATTACTCCCCTTCCCCCTTGCAATAGATGCGTCCTAAATATATCAAATTGTGTCGACGAATGATTGAACTGTTTGATCCTATGGGGCAGATTGTTCTTACTGTGGAGTAGTTGGATAGATTTCAAGACCATTGGCAGTAACATACGAATTTGTATAGCATGTGCCCGTGATGTTACAAAATATGTCATTTATCGGTGATCATAAATGGTACACAGTATGGGGTTGTCTAGGATGGCAAACAGTACATGATTCAAATTTCTAATTGTGCCCAGGAATCATTCAACTAGGCGTTTGTGTTTCAGTCAAATATAGTCGCTAGCAACTGCTTGTTTTCAGTCAAACTTATAGTCCAATTCTTTTAGCATTGGCGGTTACTAATTTTCATAATTGACATGTAAAGTAATACATTTTTTACAGAGATCAGTTATTTCTACTAAAAGGTTTTTTTTGGAGAAAATTGATATTATTTGGAGCAAATTTTTTTTGTTGTGTGCAAAGCAAGTACTTCTGAACCCAAATCAGAGATGTGCACATTCTGACAATATTTTCCAGAATTATTTTTCTTTGCATTATTGTTAACAACTCCGAAATATGCAGGGTCTTTGACTCATGAAATCGTACATGTAGAAATTGTTATAGGAAACTTATTGGCGGCTGATGGTTGCAGGGGTGGCTTGGGTTACAAGATCATGCCGCAACTGAACTGCATGACCAAGATATGCCTGTCATAACAGGAGCAACTATTCTATCAAGCTCAATGAATGTAGTACCATGCAAAAGTGATCGAAGCAGGCCAATGAACGCAAGAGCAAAGCTAGGTTATGAGAATGTCAGCAAGCCAAGATCAAAGTTTTGTTCTTTTTGCAGAGGTAAGGGCCACACAGCATCCTGATACCCCTCAAAGCGAGGTGTACCAAAGACACAAAGGAAAGTCCCAAAGTGTACTAAGTGCGGCCTTGCAGGCCATGAGAGAATTTCGTACTTGATAAGAATGTTCATTTTGCTCTCGAAAGATGAAATTGGTGTTAGGAAAGATGGTGTAGGCTTTCTTTTGTTGTGTTGTTTCGCCAGATCAAATTGGTGTTGTAGGCTTTCTTTTGTTGTCGGAAATTAGGTTCATTTTGTGACCAAGTAGTGAATATGTAAACTCGGAAATGCTATGAGGATGGTTAAAGTTAGCCGTGGTACTTATTTCAGTACAAGTGCAACTCAAATTTAACCTTTGTTGCTTATTTTTGACAAAGCTACACGTGCTTGTTGTCATTCACTCAATCTTATTATGATGCTCTCTAAAATTATTTTCAACACAATATTCTTGATTTGCCACGGTGTTGAGAACTTTGTTTAAAAACACATATTGCAGACTAACCGCTCCTAACGATTACCTTGTCAATTGACAATTTTTATTTACCGGTGATTCTATTATACCTTTGTAAATGTTAATTCGGAGATAGTTAGCCAAACAAAGAAATTTGACTTGACATTCTCCGAACTTAAGTGACCAGACACATAGGACATTAGTAAAGTGTGTCAATTTCACATCCGGTTCGAGAACTTTGTTCAAACACACGTGGTGCTCAAGTGTTTGCGTAACCACGCCTGAGTACTGCCATGGCTCGAGATGTAGGTCTTTAGAAAGAAGTGACATTGCTCGACTATAATACTTTACTTATGTATGTCCGATGCTTATGTGTTTCGATACGAAAGACTTTAGTGATTAGTTCGAGTAGTTGCACACGAATAGTACTCTTATGGCTCTGGATGAAGGACTTTAGAACAAGGTGACGTTGCTCTACTATAATACGTTACTTATGTATGTCTGGTGCTTATGTGTTCCAAGATGAAGGACTTTAGTGAGAAATTCGAGGTAATGCACACGAATAGTACTCTTATGGATCGAGATGAAGGACTTTAGAAAGAGATGACATTGCTCGACTATAATACTTACTTATGCATGTCTGGTGCTTATGTGTTCCGGGATGAAGGACTTTATCAGGAGGTGACACCGCTCGACCATGCTACGATACTTAAGCATATCCGGAGCTCATATGATTCGAGATGAAGGACTTCATCAAGTAGTTCGAGTAAATGCCCACGAACAGTATTCTTATGGCTCAAGATGGAGGACTTTAGAAAGAGGTGAAATTGCTCGTTTATAATACTTTACTTATGCTTGACTGGTGCTTATGTGTTCCGAGATGAAGGACTTTATCAAGAAGTAACACTGCTCGACCATGCTACGATACTTAATCATATCTGGAACGCAAATGATTCGACACGAACGACTTCATCAAGTAGTTCGAGTAAATGCACATGAATAGTACTCTTATGGCTCGAATGAAGGACTTTTGAAAGAGGTGTCATTACTTGTCTATAATATTTTACTTATGTGTGTCTGGTGCTTATGTGTCCCGAGATGAAGGACTTTATCATGAGGTGATACCGCTAGACAATGCCACGATACTTAAGCATATCCGGAGCTAATATGATCCGAGATGAAGGAGTTTAGTGAGCATTTCGACTAAATGCACATGATTAGTACTCATATGGCCCGAGATGAAGGAATTTAGAAAGAGGTGACATTGCTCGTCTATAATACTTTACTTATGTATGTCCGGTGCTTGTGTGTTTCGAGATGAAGGTCTTTAGTGATTAGTTCGAGTAATTGCACACGAATAATACTCTTATGGCTCGAGATGAAGGACTTTAGAAAGAGGTTACATTGCTTGACTATAAAACTTTACTTATGTATGTCTGGTGCTTATGTGTTACGAGATGAAGGACTTTGGTGAGTAGTTCAAGAAAATGCACACGAATAGAACTCGTATGGCTCGAGATGAAGGACTTTAGAAAGAGTTGACATTGCTCGACTATACTACTTTAGTTGTGTATGTTTGGTGCTTATGTGTTCCGGGATGAAGGACTTTATCAAGAGGTGACACCGCTCGACCATGCTACGATACTCAATCATATCCGGAGCTTATATGATTCGAGATGAAGTACTTTAGTGAGTATTTCGAGTAACTGCTCACGAACAGTATTCTTGTGGCTCGAGATGAAGGACTTTAAAAAGAGGTGACATTGCTCGTCTATAATACTTTACTTATGTTTGACTGGTGGTTATGTGTTTCGAGATGAAGGACTTTATCAAGAGGGGACACCGCTCGACCATGCTATACTTATGTATGTGTGGTGCTTATGTGTTACGAGATGAAGGACTTTGGTGAGTATTTTGAGTAAATGCACAAAATTAGTACTCATAGGGCCCGAGATGAAGGAATTTAGAAAGAGCTCGTCTATAATACTTTACTTATGTATGTCCCGTGCTTGTGTGTTTCGAGATGAAAGTCTTTAGTGATTAGTTCGAGTAATTGCACACGAATAAAACTCTTATGGCTCGAGATGAAGGACTTTAGAAAGAGGTTACATTGCTCGACTATAACACATTACTTATGTATGTCTGGTGCTTATGTGTTACGAGATGAAGGACTTTGGTGAGTAGTTCTAGAAAATGCACACGAATAGTACTCATATGGCTCGAGATGAAGGACTTTAGAAAGAGTTGACATTGCTCAACTATACTACTTTAGTTGTGTATGTTTGGTGCCTATGTGTTCCGGGATGAAGGACTTTATCAAGAGGTGACACCGCTCGACCATGCTACGATACTCAATCATATCCAGAGCTTATATGATTCGAGATGAAGTACTTTAGTGAGTATTTCGAGTAAGTGCTCACGAACAGTATTCTTGTGGCTCGAGATGAAGGACTTTAAAAAGAGGTGACATTGCTCGTCTATAATACTTTACTTATGTTTGACTGGTGCTTATGTGTTTCGAGATGAAGGACTTTATCAAGAGGGGATACCGCTCGACCATGCTATGATATTTAAGCACATCCGAAGCTTATATGATTCAAGATGAAGGACTTTAGTGAGTAGTTCGATAAAGTGAACACAAATTTCGTTTGATAAAATCATTCATCTCGGAGCACATAAGCACCCATCAAACAACCCAAGTACCCATCAGACTTTATCAAGAGGTAACACCGCTGAGCCATGCTACGATACTTAATCATATCCGGAGCTCATATGATTCGAGACGAAGGACTTCATCAAGTAGTTCGAGTAAATGCACACGAACAATATTCTTGTGGCTCGATATGGAGGACTCTAGAAGGAGGTGACATTGACCGTCTATAATACTTTACTTATGTTTGACTGGTGCATATGTGTTCCGAGATGAAGGACTTTATCAAGAGGTGACACCGCTCGACCATGCCATGATACTTAAGCATATCCGGAGCTTATATGATCCGAGATGAAGGACTTTAGTGAGCATTTCGAGTAAATGCACACGAATAGTACTCATATGGCCCGAGATGAAGGAATTTAGAAAGAGGTGACATTGCTCGGCTATAATACTTTATTTATGTATGCCCGGTGCTTGTGTGTTTCAAGATGAAGGTCTTTAGTGATTAGTTCAAGTAATTGCACACGAATAATACTCTTATGGCTCGAGATGAAGGACTTTAGAAAGAGGTTACCTTGCTCGTCTATAATACTTTACTTATGTTTGGCTGGTGCTTATGTGTTCCGAGATGAAGGACTTTATCAAGAGGTGACACCGCTCGACCATGCCACGATACTTAAGCATATCCGGTGCTTATATGATCCGAGATGAAGGACTTTAGTGAGCATTTCGAGTAAATGCACACGAATAGTACTTCCCTAAGGATTGTTGCTAGTTATGGTGCTTATAAATGACCCAAGTTCTTCATCTATCCTCCTGGTGAAATAAGTTTCTCGTCCTGTTCATATCAATCCAATCTATTGTTTCCATTAGTGGCAGAATTTCACCTCATAATCTCGAGATGTTTTCCATAAGCCTCAACAAGCCTGTTCTTTTCGTTGTTGATTTCCCAACAACTCCGTTCAATCCTTCTTTTTTTTAAGGATGCTCTCTCAAATTCGTTTGAGGTAGTACATGTTGTTTTTCTTCTCCATTCTTTTCTTTGCATTCTTTCATTTCTTCCGGAGGCTTTGTATTGCTGCTATATTCACCCATCATCTCATTTTCTCAAATATCATGTTCTTTTCGTTCTTATCCTTTTAACCGGAGTGTCGTGTCCTCTTTTCAAGTATCCTCTCATCTTGTCAAGTTTAATTCCTTCCATTTACAGGCGGAGTGCTGTCCAAATTATATCATTCTTATTCCTTCCCTATCTTGTTTTAACCGGAGTATTGTGCCCCTTTGCTCAAGTTCTTTTCGCCTTATCAAGCCTTGCATCTCTTTTCAACCGGAGTGTTATCCGAATTTGTTCTTCCTTATTAATCTTCCCTACCGGAGTGCTTTCAACTTTGTTCTTCCTTTCCCCTCTTTTCTAACGAAGTGTTTTCTACTTCATTTATCTTAGTTGTATTCTTTTCTCGATATGGCTTAACCTTTTCAAGGTTCTTTGGTTTCACTCATTTGCCAAAGGAGCAACTTAGTTTTACCTCTTCTCTTTCTCTTCCGTTTTCCCTCTGGTGCCATTCTAGATCTCGGGACGAGATCCTCTCATAGTGGTGGAGTGTTGTAACGCCCCGAGACCGATGTGCCAAGTGTCGTCCAGTTATTCGCTGTTGTTGCCTTGTCATTGCTTGCGTGTCATGCATTGCATATCATGTCATCATGTGCATTTCATTTGCTTAAGTGTTCGTCTCATGCATCCGAGCTTTTTCCCCGTTGTCCGTTTTGCATTCCGGCGCTCCGTTCTCCTTCGGTGGTCATTTCTACCTTTCTTTCATGTGTGGGGATTAAACATTTCCGGATTGGACCGAGACTTGCCAAGCGGCCTTGGGTTACTACCGGTAGACCGCTTGTCAAGTTTCGTACCATTTGGACTTCGTTTGATGCTCCAACGGTTAACCGAGGGACCGAAAAGGCCTCGTGTGTGTTGCAGCCCAACACCCCTCCAAAGTGGTCCAAAACCCACCTAAACCTGCTCCATCATCTCGGTCGTTCGATCACGATGGCGTGGCCGAAAACCGCACCTCATTTGGACTCTCCTAGCTCCCTCTACCTATAAATATGTGCTCCCCTCCCGAATTTCGCGTATGAAACCCTAAAATCCTTCCCCTAATGCCACCGGACGCGTCCACCCCGCGTGCCGGACATGTCCGCCGCCTCAGTCACGTCGCCCGGACCAATCCCGGGGCGACACGTCGGCTCCGCCGCCTCCCGTGTCCACTCCCATTGCGCCACCTGTTGCCACCGCGCCCTCCGCCGCCGCCGGCCCGCG
Source organism: Triticum aestivum (assembly GCF_018294505.1). NCBI lineage: Eukaryota > Viridiplantae > Streptophyta > Magnoliopsida > Poales > Poaceae > Triticum > Triticum aestivum. The sequence goes on from NC_057794.1 coordinate 12,926,731, forward strand.
CGGCCCGCAGCAGGCCCGCGGGGCCCATCCCGCGCCGCCGCCCAGCCCGTGCGTCGCGCCGCTAGCTCGCCGCGGCGCCCTCCCCGCCGGCCGCCCGTTCCTCCGCTCGCCGCCGTCCTCGCCATCCGCCACGCCGCCGACCGCCGCCCACCGCTGCGCCTCGCCGCCCGGTGCACCTCACTGGCCTCCGCCCACGCCGTCCCGGCGAGCGAGCCCGGCCGCGCCGCCCCGGACCTCATCGGCCCCCGGCTGAGCCGCCCCGACCTCTCTCCGGCGGGGTCTCGCTCTTCCCCAAGCTCCGGCCGCCGTCTCCCTCCCCTCCGGCGACTACTCCGATGATCTCCTCGAAGTCCACGCCGGCCGATCCGGATCCAGATCCGATCTGGAACCCTAACCCTAGGGTTGACTTTCTCCCCCTCTCTCAGATTCATTTTGCATACTTTGACCTACCGTAACTTTGCATCCGTAGCTCCGTTTTGGGCATATAGCATATCAAAATGTTCGTCTCAGAGAGTACATCATTTCATTCCATTGCATCATTTTTATTTGAGTTCATCTTGATGCCCGAAATGCTGTTAGAAGAGTGCTACTTGAGATAATTGTCAGATCTGCTGCTCCATTTAGCTTTTTGTCATTTTTGCCATGATTATTGTGTGCATGATATGCCCATGAGCTCTACATATGTTTTGTTAAGGGTTTTACCATCTTTCCAGAGGTGCAACCCATGTATGTTTGTGATGTGTGTGGTGACTAGCACGAGCTTGCAAAGTGAGGCATTTGTTAATGCTGATTTCAGGGACTTAGCATTTCCACTAAATCCTTGGTCTGTTTATCTCATTATGCCATATGTTCATGTTGTTTCCTAGTGATCCGTGCCTCTTTTGAGGATGATCAGTAAGGATGTTTTGTTAATCTTGTAGTGCTCTATCCATCCATGTCTTTGTTTGCAATTATGGAGCACCCTAGCTTGAGTCAATCGAGCTCTACTTTTGCTATTTCGTGAATCTGGGCAGATTGTCTACTTGTTAGCGATTTTGCCGAGGTTGTTGTAGTTGATCCGTGCATGCTATGCTATTGTTCTTGTCATGTCTAGCTTGCATTTTGTGTATTCTTGATGGGTGTATGCTTAGCTTGTCATGACTTGCTCCGTAGTGAGTGCATCGAGTTTGTAACATGCCTACTTGATATCTGTTTCAGCATGTGCCAGTTTTCACCAAGTCTGAAAACTGATTATGCTTTTGCTATGTTCACATGCTTGCTATTGTGTTTTCTGATCCCTTTTGGCTCAAGGTCACTAAGGGACTTTTGTTAAGCTTTTTGAGTAGCTCCATGCCATGTTTTACTTTGCCATGTGCAGGTCCTGTAGCATATAGTTTTGTTGCTTCGAAGAGTGCTATCTGATCTGAAATTCCAGACAAGTGTTAATTTCACTAAGTCTGAGATCTGTTTACCATATGCATTTTTGTCATGCTTGTTTGAACCTGTTAATGGATGAATTGGCCGTAGCTCAGTGCTAGAATTTTGTTAAGCATCTTGAATGGATCCTTGGCATGTATTTGTTGCCATGTTTGGGTGCTATAGCATGTTCATCTTGTTGCATTTGGATGGCTACTTGCTGTAAATCGCAGAACATTGCCATATTTGAATTGCTTGCCATTTCCAAACCGTAACTCCGATTCTGGCGTTCTTTATATCGTTTTCAAGCGATTTCATCTCATCTTTCTAGTGGCACACTTGGATTTCCAAGTTGAGGCCAGGTTCAAGCATTCCTTTACATATCATGCATATGCATCGCATACCGCATCCCGCATATCATACCATGTTCATGTGTTGGTTGTTTACTATGTTGTATGCTTCTTTCCGGTGTTTGCTTCTTCGGGTTGGTTCCGATAACGTCGCGTTGTGAGGACCCGTTCGTCTACGTCCGTTTATCTTCTTCATGGACTCGTTCTTCTTCCTTGCGGGATTTCAGGCAAGATGACCATACCCTCGAAATCACTTCTATCTTTGCTTGCTTAGTTGCTCGCTCTTTTGCTATGCCTATGCTGCGATACCTACCACTTGCTTATCATGCCTCCCATATTGTTGAACCAAGCCTCTAACCCACCTTGTCCTAGCAAACCGTTGCTTGGCTATGTTACCGCTTTGCTCAGCCCCTCTTATAGCGTTGTTAGTTGCAGGTGAAGATTGAAGTTTGTTCCTCGTTGGAACATGGAGATGTTGTTCCTTGTTGGAACATGTTTTACTTGTTGGGATATCACAATATATATTGTTTAATTAATGCATCTATATACTTGGTAAAGGGTGGAAGGCTCGGCCGTATGCCTGGTGTTTTGTTTCACTCTTGCCGCCCTAGTTTCCGTCATATCGGTGTATGTTCCCGGATTTTGCGTTCCTTACGCGGTTGGGTTATAATGGGAACCCCTTGACAGTTCGCTTTGAATAAAACTCCTCCAGCAAGGCCCAACCTTGGTTTTACCATTCGCCACCTAGCCTTTTTTCCCTTGGGAGTCGCGCATTCCGAGGGTCATCTTATTTTAACCCCCCGGGTGAGTGCTTGTCTAAGTGTTGGTCCGAAATGGGCAGCCTGCGGGGCCACCTCGGGGAAACTTGAGGGCTGGTTTTACTCGTAGCTTGACCTATCCGGTGTTGCCCTGAGAACGAGATATGTGCAGCTCCCATCAGGATGTCGGTGCATCGGGCGGTTTTGCTGGATTTGTTTTACCATTGTCGAGGATGTCTTGAAGAACTGGGATACCGAGTCTGATCGGAATGTCTCGGGAGGAGGTCTATTCCTTCATTGACCGTGAGAGCTTGTCATGGGCTAAGTTGGGACACCCCTGCAGGGATTTGAACTTTCGAAAGCCGTGCCCATGGTTATGGGCAGATGGGAATTTGTTAATGTCCGGTTGTAGAAAACCCGAACTCGACTTCAATTAAAATGAATCAACAGCATGTGTTACCGTGATGGTCTCTTTCCGGCGGAGTCCGGGAAGTGAACACGGTGTTGGAGTTATGCTTGACGTAGGTTGTTATAGGATCACTTCTTGATCGTACTTTTATCGACCGTGCTTTGCCTTTTCTTCTCGCTCTCTTTTGCGAACAGGTTAGCCACCATATATGCTAGTCGCTTGCTGCAGCTCCACCTCATACCTTTTACCTTACCCATAAGCTTAAATAGTCTTAATCGCGAGGGTGCGAGATGGCTGAGTCCCCGTGGCTCACAGATACTTCCAAAACCAGTTTGCAGGTGCCGTTGAGTCCGTGCAGATGACGCAACCAAGCTCAGAAGGAGCTCGATGAAGATCTTGTCCGTTGTGTTGTTCCATTCTAGTTGATCAGTAGTGGAGCCCAGTTGGGGTCGACCGGGGACCATTGTCGCATTTTGGGTTCTTCTTTTATTTTGGTTCCATAGTCGGACCTTGATTGTATCTAGATGATGTAATGATTTATTCATGTAATTGTGTGAAGTGGCGATTGTAAGCCAACTATGTATCTCTTTCCCTTATGTATTATATGGGTTGTGTGAAGATTACCTCTCTTGCGACATTGCTTTCAATGCGGTTATGCCTCTAAGTCGTGCTTCGACACGTGGGAGATGTAGCCGCATCAAGGGCGTTACATGGCCCGAGATGAAGGAATTTAGAAAGAGGTGACATTGCTCGGCTGTAATACTTTACTTATGTATGTTCGGTGCTTGTGTGTTTCGAGATGAAGGTCTTTAGTGATTAGTTCGAGTAATTGCACACAAATAAAACTCTTATGGCTCGAGATGAAGGACTTTAGAAAGAGGTTACATTGCTCGACTATAAAACATTACTTATGTATGTCTGGTGCTTATGTGTTACGAGATGAAGGACTTTGGTGAGTAGTTCAAGAAAATGCACATGAATAGTACTCATATGCTCGAGATGAAGGACTTTAGAAAGAGTTGACATTGCTCAACTATACTACTTTAGTTGTGTATGTTTGGTGCCTATGTGTTCCGGGATGAAGGACTTTATCAAGAGGTGACACCGCTCGACCATGCTACGATACTCAATCATATCCAGAGCTCATATGATTCGAGATGAAGTACTTTAGTGAGTATTTCGAGTAAGTGCTCACGAACAGTATTCTTGTGGCTCGAGATGAAGGACTTTAAAAGAGGTGACATTGCTCGTCTATAATACTTTACTTATGTTTGACTGGTGCTTATGTGTTTCGAGATGAAGGACTTTATCAAGAGGGGATACCGCTCGACCATGCTATGATATTTAAGCACATCCGGAGCTTATATGATTTGAGATGAAGGACTTTAGTGAGTAGTTCGATAAAGTGCACACAAATTTCGTTTGATAAAATCATTCATCTCGGAGCACATAAGCACCCATCAAACAACCCAAGTACCCATCAGACTTTATCAAGAGGTAACACCGCTGAGCCATGCTACAATACTTAATCATATCCGGAGCTCATATGATTTGAGACGAAGGACCTCATCAAGTAGTTCGAGTAAATGCACACGAACAATATTCTTGTGGATCGATATGGAGGACTCTAGAAGGAGGTGACATTGACCGTCTATAATACTTTACTTATGTTTGACTGGTGCATATGTGTTCCGAGATGAAGGACTTTATCAAGAGGTGACACCGCTCGACCATGCCATGATACTTAAGCATATCCGGAGCTTATATGATCCGAGATGAAGGACTTTAGTGAGCATTACAAGTAAATGCACACGAATAGTACTCATATGGCCCAAGATGAAGGAATTTAGAAAGAGATGACATTGCTCGGCTATAATACTTTATTTATGTATGCCCGGTGCTTGTGTGTTTCAAGATGAAGGTCTTTAGTGATTAGTTCAAGTAATTGCACACGAATAATACTCTTATGGCTCGAGATGAAGGACTTTAGAAAGAGGTTACCTTGCTCGTCTATAATACTTTACTTATGTTTGGCTGGTGCTTATTGTTGGGTTTCGTAGTAATTTCAAAAAATTTCCTACGCGCACACAGGATCATGTGATGCATAGCAACGAGAGGAGAGTGTTGTCTACGTACCCAACGCAGACCGACTGCGGAAGCGATGACACGACATAGAGGAAGTAGTCGTACGTCTTCACGATCCAACCGATCAAGCACCGAAACTACGGCACCTCCGAGTTCGAGCACACGTTCAGCTCGATGACGATCCCCGGACTCCGATCCAGCAAAGTGTCGGGGATGAGTTCCGTCAGCACGACGGCGTGGTGACGATCTTGATGAACTACAGCAGCAGGGCTTCGCCTAAACTCCGCTACAGTATTATCGAGGAATATGGTGGCAAGGGGCACCGCACACGGCTAAGGAATCGATCACGCGGATCAACTTGTGTCAACTTGTGTGTCCATGGGGTGCCCCTTGCCTCAGTATATAAAGGATGGAGGAGGAGGAGGCCGGCCAAGGCAGAGGTGCGGCCAGGGTGGGGAGTCCTACTAGGACTCCAAGTCCTAGTAGGAGTCCACCAAGAGGGGAGGAAGGGAGAAGGAATAGGAGGAGAAGGAGAGGTGGCCGGCCCCCTTTTCCCTAGTCCAATTCGGACTAGAGGGGAGGGGGGCGCAGCCTTTTTCTCCTCTTCCCACTAAAGCCCATCAAGGCCCAATACTCTTCCCCGTATTCCCGTAACTCCCCGGTACTCCGGAAAATACCCGAATCACTCGGAACCTTTCCGAACTCCGAATATAGTTGTCCAATATATCGATCTTTACGTCTCGACCATTTCGAGACTCCTCGTCATGTCCCCGATCTCATCCGGGACTCCGAACTCCTTCGGTACATCAAAACTCATAAACTCATAATATAACTGTCATCGAAACCTTAAGCGTGCGGACCCTACGGGTTCGAGAACAATGTAGACATGACCAAGACACGTTTCCGGTCAATAACCAATAGCGGGACCTGGATGCCCATATTGGCTCCTACATATTCTACGAAGATCTTTATCGGTCAGACCGCATAACGACATACGTTGTTCCCTTTGTCATCGGTATGTTACTTGCCCGAGATTTGATCGTCGGTATCCAATACCTAGTTCAATCTCGTTACCGGCAAGTCTCTTTACTCGTTCCGTAATACATCATCTCACAACTAACATATTAGTTGCAATGCTTGCAAGGCTTATGTGATGTGTATTACCGAGAGGGCCCAGAGATACCTCTCCGACAATCGGAGTGACAAATCCTAATCTCAAAATACGCCAACCCAACATCGACCATTGGAGACACCTGTAGTACTCCTTTATAATCACCCAGTTACGTTGTGACGTTTGGTAGTACCCAAAGTGTTCCTCCGGTAAACGGGAGTTGCATAATCTCATAGTCATAGGAACATGTATAAGTCATGAAGAAAGCAATAGCAACATACTAAACGATCAGGTGCTAAGCTAATGGAATGGGTCATGTCAATCAGATCATTCAACTAATGATGTGACCTCGTTAATCAAATAACAACTCATTATTCATGGTCAGGAAACATAACCATCTTTGATTAACGAGCTAGTCAAGTAGAGGCATACTAGTGACACTCTGTTTGTCTATGTATTCACACATGTATTATGTTTCCGGTTAATACAATTCTAGCATGAATAATAAACATTTATCATGATATAAGGAAATAAATAATAACTTTATTATTGCCTCTAGGGCATATTTCCTTCACTTATGTGTTCCAAGATGAAGGACTTTATCAAGAGATGACACCGCTCGACCATGCCACGATACTTAAGCATATCCGGTGCTTATATGATCCGAGATGAAGGACTTTAGTGAGCATTTCGAGTAAATGCACACGAATAGTACTCATATGGCCCGAGATGAAGGAATTTAGAAAGAGGTGACATTGCTCGGCTGTAATACTTTACTTATGTATGCCTGGTGCTTGTATGTTTCGGGATGAAGGTCTTTAGTGATTAGTTCGAGTAATTGCACACGAATAAAACTCTTATGGCTCGAGATGAAGGACTTTAGAAAGAGTTGACAGTTCTCGACTATACTACTTTACTTGTGTATGTTTGGTGCTTATGTGTTCCGGGATTAAGGACTTTATCAAGAGGTGATACCGCTCGACCATGCTACGATACTCAATCATATCGAACCTTATGATTCGAGATGAAGTACTTTAGTGAGTATTTTGAGTAAATGCTCACGAACAGTATTCTTGTGGATGAAGGACTTTAAAAAGAGGTGACATTGCTCGTCTATAATACTTTACTTATGTTTGACTGGTGCTTATGTGTTTCGAGATGAAGGACTTTATCGAGAGGTGACACCGCTCGACCCCGCTCGACCATGCTATGATATTTAAGCACATCCGGAGCTTATGTGATTCGAGATGAAGGACTTTAGTGAGTAGTTCGATAAAGTGCCCACAAATTTCGTTTGATAAAGTCATTCATCTCGGAGCACATAAGCACCCATCAAACTACCCAAGTACCCATCAGACATTATCAAGAAGTAACGCCGCTCGGTCATGCAACGATACTTAATCATATCCGGAGCTCATATGATTCGAGACGAAGGACTCCATCAAGTAGTTCGAGTAAATGCACACGAACAGTATTCTTGTGGCTCGATATGGAGGACTCTAGATGGGGGTGACATTGATCGTCTATAATACTTTACTTATTTTCGACTGGTGCTTATGTGTTCCGAGATGAAGGACTTTATCAAGAGGTGACACCGCTTGACCATGCTACGATATTTAAGCACATCCGGAGCTTATATGTTCTGAGATGAAGGACTTTAGTGAGTAGTTTGATAAAGTTCACACAATTTTCGTTTGATAAAGGCATTCATCTCGGAGCACATAAGCACCCAGCAAACTACCCAAGTACCCATCAGACTTTATCAAGAACTATGAACGGAGTCTTCTCAGTGAAATCTATGTATGTGGACCTAACTGAGTATGGTCCGATTCCGAAATCAATACATATTTGGAAGATCAAAGTGCCGCTAAAAATCAAATTCTTCATGTGGCTTGTGCATAAGGAGGTGATTCTGACTAAGGATAACCTGACAAAGCGTAATTAGGAGGGAAGTCAAACTATTATGGTATTCACACGTTATTTGGGACATGACTAAATGGAGTAGCTAGAGCCAACTACTGCGAGACATATTCAGATATGAGTATGCGCATTACTTTGGGCTATATGAAACTGTAGAAATGATATGATTTTTAACAGACAAAAGCATATAATTTTTTTGTAGCATATAATTACAGTGATCATTACTCACTCCTACAGAAGCCACAGAGCCTTTGGTTACTGGGTCTACCCAATGGGAGATGTTAGCTCGACATATGTACAACCGGTTTGAATGGTGGTCCAGTAGTAGGCTAGGTGTTTAGTCATCTCGTCTTATTTTTGTCGGTTGTGGCAACTTTTAACTTTTTTATTATTATTTTAGCTCTGAGGGAGATTGTACTGGACCGTAGACTTTTCGAATAATTTGCTTAATACAGGAGTTGCATGCATCACTCTTATGTAAAGGCGGGGGTAATACTCCTAGCTAGAAGAACTTTAGACATACATGCCCGAGATCAGGACTCTCCTCTTCTATGTCAAAGCCATTCCCTGCTAGACAATATTTTATTTAAGTTTGTGGGTGCACCCCAAATATACTAGAGTATTACTATACAACTGATACTTTTCACACGATACTCAGACGACATTGCCCATCAGCCCGTTCGTAAAGTAGATGCACATCGATCTCACGGTATAGAGTCGGTGTGGACTGCACATCAGCCATACCATGTCGTGTGTAGATCAATTTCAAATATATTGTGTCAGGTCTCCAACTTTTATTTCACGGAAGTGTCCGACGACATTGCCATGAACTTTTGATGATACTACAAATCATATATCAAGCGATGACATGACCAAAATATTATACTATTATCTCCATTCCAAAATATTGAAGTTTTGGGTTTGGCCCAAGTCAAACATGTTTAAGTTTGATCTAGTCTTAGTAAAAATATATTAACATCTCGGACGAGATTTTCTATGAAATTTATTTTTATATTATGTATATTTGGTGTATTTTTTCTACTTGTTGGAGTCAAGGCATCAGGATTCCCCCTTCCCATCATTGACTGCCGGAGCGGCAGGTAGCGGGAGGCTAATCCACGGGCTGGTTGGCGGGGAGATCGAGGGAAAATATATCGCCGTAATAGTTTTTGACTTGATTCATACAAAATGAATAATACGAAAACTATGAGTTGATCAATGAATTTTTTGTTAGTGTTCAATATATATTAGCTTTAAAATATATTGATATTGGACTTGTTTCGAAGATCTCGCCATTTAAAAGTCAACTAAATAAATGAATCAAAATTTGCATAATCTATTTACAAGATACGGTAACGTTTTTGTTTGTAACGCAAGTTTGTGTTGAAGAGATGACAGCATCTGCTAGCGGCCGCATGCGGATGACGTACTAGCTGTGACAGTGCTGCACATGCTCCTGTGTCTGGACTAATTTATTTTCAACTATGCTCCTGTTGTTTGATCTGAGGTGTACTCTGAAGAACTTTGTTCGGGTATTCCGAAGAACTTTATATTAGGTGTGTTTTAAATATTGGCCGTATAACCCGGTTAGTAGAAGAAAAGCTCTTTTACAATTATTAATAATCCCAGACCATACAATTAGCAGATAAACTAGAGACTACTATGGTACAATTAGCAGATCTGACCTAGATGTACTTTTGCAGCAATACCTAAACAAGGACGGTGTGGAGAAAAGGTCGTCCGGGGAAAAGGAGGCATGGCAATGCGTAGGAGCTACTAAAAACGAATCTATAGGGCTCTGTCCCATCTGAGGTCAAATCAGTTGGAATACGGCTCGATATACACAGGAGCAAAATTGCATGTGACCATGAAATACCATGCATGCCTGACACAGCAGTGGGCCATGATGATTGGACTGCTTGCTCGATGGGTGGTCGGGATACTAGTTGCGCGCGCAACTAGTTAGGAAAAATCCATGCCCGTCCGAAAGGTATTGTCGTGTACAAGTAACAACACGAATCAAACACGTGAAGTGCGTAATTTTGGAATTTGGCTAAACAAGAAGTGTTGTTGCCAAACCAGCGGGATCACTTGATGAAGAACACACACACACAGAGAGAGATTTACATCGCCTAACTTCGCAGCTGTTACGCAATCCGAGGTCCGCTAACACCAACGTTTCCGACCCACATGCATCAACCAGGCCCAATCGAAGAGCAACACTGACTTATAAGAAGCCTTGGACCCTCTCCCCCCAAAAGACTACCCTGATAGGAGGAGACGCCCCCGTAAGTCGTGTTCTGTCTCCTCTCACAGCTGATGTGGGACTAAACCCAACAATGATTTTTCTGTTATTCATTCCTCTGTAACAAACTCCTGGTTATCCAGGTATGCCACGCCATCCCACATGTCTGCTTCTTGTGTGCCATGCTAACGGAATAAATCAAAAAGAAGAGAGGAACGTGCATGCGGCACTTCCAGCCTAGCTACGTGCATGTGGACGTCACATCCACCAAAACCATCATGCAAACTTTATTAACAGAAAAACAAAGTCTAACTAGCCAAACTATGGATCCCGCTCAATTCATCTGATTGCTTTCAACCTCGATCAACGCACTTTTAATTTCATTTACAATCTGTACTCTTATTTCTTTGTTGCAATAATCAATTCCAAACACAAAGTGCATTAATCCTCATAAGATTGAACTGAACTAACACACACAACTCTCTCTTGGAGATCATTCATGTAAACATGGCCAATTGAAGATTAATAGATTGGAGAGTGTATATGTATACAAATTATGCAGCAAATAACTCATATGAATGCATGAATAAAACATGTGCAATTTGTTCATAAAGTGGAAATTCATCACACCGCAACAAAGACGCCTTAAAAATGACATCAGATGAAGCATAATCATGTAGGCTAGCTCATGTAATATATTGAAGAAAAAGGTTGATATTGCCACCTAGCTGCTCCTATGGACCCATAGTCCAAAGGAGGACTACTCACACATGAGGATGGGGGCGGCAAGGTTGATATAGATGGTTGTCATGAGGAATTCCCCCTCCGGCAGAGTACCGAGAAAAGGCCTCCATATTGGGTGATGGAACAGAGAGGTGTGGCAGTGGAAAATCCTCGACCATTATTTTAAGGGTTTTTGGGAGTATATAATGGCGGCTGAAGAAATAGGTGGTAGAGGAGGCCCATCCGCTGCAACCCTAGGCTACGTGGTGGGACCACGTAAGGCCCACGGGAGAGGCTCTTTACTGTCGCATGTGCCATTGGCTTCGTGTCGTCTCAAAACTTTCAGAAATAAATTTTCTGATTTTATTGGTCCCCAAAAACTGGTTTTCTAGAAAAGTCCAAAAATAGGGGGGAGGGGGGGGGGGAATGGCACTTGGCATTGAATTAATAGGTTAGTCAAGAAAAATAATAAAATTTGATATCAAAACTATTCCATTATGATATAATTATAGCATGAAGTAAACAAAAATTATAGATACGTCTAGTATGTATCATGCACCCCTCTGGATTTTCTATATGTACATCGCCCCATGTTCATTACTGTTGAAATCTCGTTTTTATTTGTTGCGGAAACATTACTGTTGGAAATTTCACCGATATGGTTCTCTTTCTATGAGAATCCTATTGTTTCAGACCATCTAAATACTCCAGGCTGCTAAAATGATAACCTCCACGAATAAAGGAACTCCTAGTTTCGATTTGGTGGCCGCAAAAGGCTTCAAGGCTCGGAGAATTTAGAGTTTATCATGGCATAAAAATTCTAGCACATAGCAGCAAAAAGGGTACTGAAACAATAATGATCGTATGTACTAGCCTACTAGCCAGCTACGAGAAAAGTTGTTGCAAGGTTCCCTTCACTAGGCACTCCATAGTCGCAGAATCGTAGGAAGGCGTGGAAAAGTTTTTCATGTGCAACAGTCTCTTTGTATACTATCATGAAGGAGTTGCATGTCTGCGTGTCGACGCCTACGCGGTGCAACCGTGTACTGCGCGTCAGGCAGTACTGCCTCGCCGGCCGGCGGTGGCGCCACGCGGTGCCAAGATTAGTTAACTCCCTAGCTCGCCGCGTCAACGCATTGACAAGCCCCGGTCTTTACGCCATGTAGGAGCACGTAACATGCATATGCGCCGCTAGTCTCGCCGTAATTCCACGCGGTACAACCTCTACGTCGGCAAAAGGTGATCAAGTGACGACGACGCGAGACCAAAGAGGAAGAAAGAAGATGGCTGAGTCGACTAGTGGAACGGACCGACAGCTTGGACGGTAGCTAGTGGCCTATATACAAAAAATACATGCTTTGCACTGCATGCATGTTATGTATGGGACACGTACGTACGTACGTACGTACGTGCGGGCGACGCCATTGACCATCCTAGAGTTATCCACGTAGGAGCGTAATTCACCAAGCAATGGAGCGGTTTTTGCATTACCTATGTAGGGTTGCTTAGCAGGGAGAAATGGGAAAAATGCACGGTCTTCATAGGTTCCTATTTTTTCACGTCGAAGCATGTACATTTGACTCTCAACTGGCTTGGCACTCGATTGATGCAAGTGTGCATGCAATAATTACTCTGTGTTATATATGCACACCACGTTCGGTAGCTTAGCGGGGAGAAATGCAGCTACTTCCTGATCGGTCACCTGGCTAGCTCTACAACCTGATCACCTGTGACTTAATAAAACTTATGCAAGTGTGCATGCAATAATGACCGTCTCGTGGTCGTGGTGCACCCATGCACGCACGCTTCGCAGGTAAGAAAAGCCAGCCCCATTGCTGGCCCGGCACGTACCCTCCGGCAGCTTTGCCTCTAGGTCAACTCCCCTAGCTAATTCATGGCGCCCAGGCCCAGCCGCTATAAGACACACACCCTAGTACCACCACCACCACAACAACGACAACCATCAAGAGCTAGCCAAAGAAACACATCAATCCACAATCCAACAAGTCACTAGCTTGTCGAGCCGCAGCTAGCAATGGCGGTGCGGTGGCCGTCGACCGCCGTGGCCGCGTGCGCGATCGGCGCGAGCCTCCTAGTCCTGTGCACGCTCATGGCGTCGTCGGCGTCGGCCCAGGCGCCGCCGCCACAGGTGCGTACGGTGCCCAAGGGCAGCAACCTGGTGGTGATCAAGCCGGGGGGCGGGAAGCGCAACAGCAAGTTCACCTGCACCGACACCAAGAAGAAGCGGCCCGGGTGCGAGGCCACCTGCCCCAGCCGCTGCCCCAAAGAGTGCCTCGTCCTCTGCCCATCCTGCATGACCTTCTGCCGTACGTAGTTTATACAGCATGGCTATTATTACTTGATGAATTGAGTGTAATTTTTGTAGTGCACTTATACATGCATATGCTAATCTTCCTGCATGCATGATGCACTTTTTTGCATGCAGTGTGTGACTTCTACGCGGGGGCGTCGTGCGGCGACCCGCGCTTCACCGGCGGCGACGGCAACAACTTCTACTTCCACGGCAAGAAGAACCAGGACTTCTGCATCCTCTCCGACGACGACCTCCACATCAACGCGCACTTCATCGGCAACCACAACCCCGCGACGAGCCGCGACTTCACCTGGATCCAGGCCGTGGGTGTCATGTTCGCCCACCACCGCCTCCACCTCGGCGCCGTGCGTTCCACCCGGTGGGACTCCGACGTCGACCACCTTGACATCGCCTTCGACGACGAGCGCGTCGATCTGGCTCCCGCCGACGGCGCGCGCTGGTCGTCCACCTCCGTGCCAGGCCTCTCCATCACCCGCACGGCGCAGGCCAACAACGTCGTCGTCGAGCTCAAAGGGGTGTTCCGGATCGTGGCCAATGCCGTGCCCATCACCGCCGAGGAGTCAAAGGTGCACAGCTATGGCGTCACCGCCGACGACTGCCTCGCGCACCTCGACCTCGGGTTCAAGTTCCAGGCCCTCTCCGACGACGTCCACGGCGTGCTCGGCCAGACCTACCGCTCCGACTACGTCAACAAGCTCAACGTCACCTCGAAGATGCCCGTCATGAGCGGCACCGCCGACTACGTCTCCTCGGCCCTGTTCGCCTCGGACTGCGCCGTCACGAGGTTCGGCCGCCCCGCCGCGGCAACAGCACGCACCGCCGGCGGCATCGCCATGGTCACGGACGCCAAGTACGTGTAGGCCACCGAAGAGTCAACCAGCCAGTACTTGCGTGCTAGCGTATGTGCTGCGTCTGGCGTCAACCTTCAACTAAAGTAACGTGCACTAGCGATCTCTACGTATCTGATCTGCTAAGTAATGTTTGTTAAAGTATTTTGTCATGGATTGACCATCCTGACGATTAATTTGTTGGTATATATATGTAAGTGGATATGTATTGTTTTGACAATAATTAATTAAAAATGAGAAATAAGTTCGAAGTCTATATATAGTAAAGTAAGCCATCATGCATATGGAATGTATACTGCCTATTGTCTTTTCTTTCCAAATTGCTAAAATGCATATATTCAAAATGTTTTACATAGTACAACTAATTCATTCGGGCGTGTTAGAGTTGTGTCGAATATTGTGTACAAGGTAGGTTACAGTTGGACTAGGAGTTGTATTGTGTTTACATAGGATGTGGAGTCGTGTCCTAATAGGACACTTGTATCCTAGGCCTCTCATATATAGCGGGGGTAGACACACGATGTAACCTATGCCAACATAATAGCACAGGCACGCAAGGGGGAGCCGGCGGCGTGTGCCGACGCTCGGCTGGCCGGTGTGCGGTATTGTGACGGTGTCACGGGAAGGAGCGTCCGTAGTCAAGCCCCAGGGATGTAGCCATGTCGGTGAACCTCGTTAACAAATCTCGGTGTCGTGTTCGTGTGATTGCTTGGTCCTCGAATGATCAACGATATGCCTCGGATTTATTTTAACAAATGGTATCAGAGCTAGGTTGTTCGGAAGTTGTAGATTGTTGATCGACAAGGATGAAGAAGAAACAGGCGCGTGGTGGATGCGTCAGCGGTGGCGAGTTGCAAAGGGCGTCGGATCAACAGAAGGCTCGTATACGTGTACAACGGCACACGCGCGGGGATGTGCGGCGATCGATCGGATGGATGGATCGGGCGAGCATCAAGCAGCGCGTACGTGCTGGTGGGATCGCTGGCGGCTGGTGCGTGCAGCAGTGGAAGCCTAGGCGAGGCCCAAGGCGGTGCAGCAGGGCAGAGCGCTCGGCGCAGTGCTTGGAGAGTCTTGGAAGGAGCGCGTGGCTGGCCGGGCCCTGTGTGAGGCCCAGGTGGCGTGCTGTGGCCGGGCAGGCCAAAGGTGTTGTGTGGTATGCAGTTTGTGCTGGTGGAATCGCAATTTGGGTCGTATAGCGGAGGCACCTGATGAGATTTGTTTGGACCAAAAGTGGACTGAGTCCACGTATGACACGGCGAGAGGCAAATCAATCGGCGAAAGAAGAATCCAAGGGATATGGATCCATCGGAATAGCACAGGGTTGGCAAAGCAAAGCAAGCCAAATTAGTGTCAAGGGAGCTGCCCATCGCGTGAAGACCAGGAGGTCTTGTTTGGCTGGAGTTGTGCACGGAAGTGCTTGTGTACTTCGGCGTCGCGGTGATAGCTCGGATATTTTTCACGGGTCAGCCGTACAAAGAACCATGCATGGTGTCAATGGGTGTCAGGTTTGAGGCGGAGAAGTTCGTGGAACTGAAAACCTTGGGTTATAGCAGACATGAATGAAAGATTGTTGGCGCGACAGGGATGCTTGAAGGCGTTGCAGGAAGTCATGTCAATTGTGATAGAATTATCATGTGATGCATGGGAATTCGCCGAAGACGGTATGGGAGCCTCGAGCGTGTCGTACAGTCGAACGAGTTCGGCTGGGTCGGACTGGACAGTTTGACGGGATCGACGCAAGTCGGTTGATACAGAAGACGGTGATGGGTTCGGCGCTAACGACGTAGGAGCGTGATGCTGATGGTGACCGACTTCTAGGGCGTGGAAACACGTGGCGTAGGCCCATGGGCTTGTGCGGCTTCGACAAGACTATGGCGCGGGATTAATTCAAGGTGGTGTATACACGGAGCTTGAAGTCGATGAGGCGCAGGGGTGGACTAATCATCTACCATGGAGTCATGTTGAAGGTGGAGCTGGATTGAGGGGCTACGGTGTAAGGATCCGGGGAATCGAAGCCTATTCAGCAAGGAGGAAAAGCGAGTGACATGCAGTTTGGACTGGAGCCCAGTGGTCTGATGGAAGCGTGAAACTCGTCATCGGTCGATGATGATCGGTGGTACTCTGCAGTAGGGGTTGAGTGGTGTGGGTTCGCGACCCTTGAGACTCGACCGGGACAGCGGAGGCTCGACGCGGTAATAGCGGCGAGGCGTGCGGTATGCACGGGTCATGAAGACGGGCCAGGGCTCTGGTGGTCATACATGTGGTGAGACAACTGTGAATTTGACTCGGGATGACTAAAAGCAAGGGTGAAGTTCCTTCAAGTTTCAGACAGGTGGTCAAGAAAGGAGCGGTGATGTTGAGTTCAGGTAACTTTTATGTGTGACACCCAATATGTGAGTTGTTCATTTTCACGCAGGTCAGTGATCAGTGTGTGATGCGTTGAACGAAGCTCTGGAAGTTGGGAGCATACACTAGAGTAAAGAGGAACTTAATTTTGCTCGAGTGTTGACTGTGGTCAAGAAAAGAAGAAACTACAAGTTGCAGGTGGAGTCATATGGAGTCTTTGGAGTAGTAGCGGTACTCATGGGATAAGCTTAAGTCCAATGTACATGGAAGTTTGACACATTGACGAATTCAAGGTGGTGGAGAATATTCGCCAAGATGGAGTTTGTTAGAGTTGCGTCGAATATTGTGTACAAGGTAGGTTACAGTTGGACTAGGAGTTGTATTGTGTTTACATAGGATGTGGAGTCGTGTCCTAATAGGACACTTGTATCCTAGGCCTCTCATATATAGCGGGGGTAGACACACGATGTAACCTATGCCAACATAATAGCACAGGTACGCAAGGGGGAGCGCCCGTAGTCAAGCCCCGGGGATGTAGCCATGTCGATGAACCTCATTAACAAATCTCGGTCTCATGCTCGTGTGATTGCTTGGTCCTCGGATGATCAACGGTATGCCTTGGGTTTATTCTAACAGGACGAGACAGATTACGATGTCATGATGCGCCCATCCTATGGCCATTACTTTAATACTTTTAGCTCTCGGGAGTCTCTTTGCAGGATGCTTAGCTAAAGTGTGACATATTAGTCTATAAGCCAGTACCGTGACTAAGCGGTTGTTGCTCATCTAATACGATCGAGCGAGGTCATAATTTACCCAACACAGTCATCTGGGGTGAACAAGAATTGGAAATCGGATGCGGGTGAAATTCCCGCCAATGACTGAGATGTTCAGTCGACAACATGTGAACCTTTGGGTTGTGCTCCAACAAAAGGAAACAATTTTGTTAAATCCTGCTACTAATTGAACTGTCAAAACATCTTAAATTTAGGAACAAAGGGTGTATATGGCTAGGCAATATTGGCTCCTATGGGTTTACTTAGTTACTTTATGTGAACTCCAAATATATCTTTTTCAGGTTTTCTATACAAAATAGATGTTTTTGGTGTTTCATGTTCACATATTAATGATATCAATAAATGATAATTATCTTTGGGATCCCATTACCTTTCTTTAACATAGTAAAACCGCAGATGCTCACATACACTCAATCTTATGAATGCACACACGCACACTCTATCCCTATAAGCACCTCCGAGATACTAAGCTGACATAACATCTTGAGATTGACGAAATTGCCACAGGTGCCTCGTAGTAGTTGATGGGAACATCTCATCTCACTAAACGAAGATTGTCTGAAAGCCTGAAGTAAATTCAGAAAAACGCGAGCACTAGTGCCAAGTCTAAGACTTGATCCCTAGTGGGCTGACTGCACCATAAGGAGCATAACCATCTCAGCTACGCTCAACTTGCATAGATGATAATTATTTGCGAGGCACTAATTAAATAACTATCTCCACATCGACAACCAAGAAATACATTCTTGAGAGGGCACATAGTGTTTGAAACACAATGGAACCAAGTTGACATGTGTTCTATTGTTTCCCCTTTCAGAACCGCTAGAACATCAGCGCCTGAATTTTTATTGAAAATTCTATCTGTTTTGTTCAATTGTTTTTATTCAATCATTTCTTTATTCGGCTTGTTACAGTTGCATTTGTGTGTGTGCGCGCGCATGCTCACACACTTCAATAGTGTAAAACAAAATTGATCAGAAATTCCCAAAATTTGAGTCACTTGTACCATCGACAATCACTTCTTCTTTACCACTGTGTATTAGACCAGATGCTCAATCCCAGTAATTAAATATGATGATGTATTCTACTTCCTCCATATAACAAAAGTATTTCTAGAATATTATATTTTCATGTGGTTTTATACATATGACACAATACTATCGGTAGTCAATGTTGTATATATCTTAAAGATTAGTGCCAAAACTAGCATTTTTTTGGTAATGAGGAGATAGTAGTTGCTTGCTTGTGTGTCCCATCTTCGTTGCCTATTCATCACCTTTCCATTCCCACTTCAAGTATGGATTTTCATACCACGAACCAAAATTCGAATGGACAATTCAAAGTTTTGTCCCCACCGAGTTTGTTGGCATAGAAGGATGATCAACCTTCACAAAGAGAGTCAATTTAGTTTGTCCAGTGCATTCAAAAGTTCTTGATCTCCAGTTGTTGAAGGTTTAAATGACTTCAAGCGGTGACTTCAAGCAGTCGGTCAGGCCTATACAAACCATCTGAGAATCTTTATAGTTGTTGTCCATGGCTAGGTTTGGCTTGTGTAGAGCGTCCGATCTGGCTATCTATAGGGTCAAGAGAGGCGATCTTATGGTTCTTAGGGCATCTTCAGCCACGCCCCCAACAGGGCCCCCCAGGCCACTTTTTCGGCGCCAGCGCCAAAAAAACGGCCCAGTCGCGCCCCCAGGACGCCGAAAATCGCCGGTTCGTACCTTTTTTCCGCCTGGCGGTCACAGGCCGAACCCGGCGCGCTGGGGAGCAGTTGGGGGCTCCGGCGCTAGGGAAAAGCACGCCTGGCCCACACCGATCCAGGACGCCGAAAATCGCCGGTTCGAACCTTTTTTCCGCCCGGCGGTCACAAGCCGAACCCGGCGCGCTGGGGAGCAGTTGGGGGCTCCGGCGCTAGGGAAAAGCACGCCTGGCCCACACCGACAGGGGAAAAGTCAAGGTTTTCTTCCCCCGGCTCGCCTCGCACCCCCCGCGCCCTCGGCCACCACTAGCTATATCCCGGCGACGGCCGCCGCCCTACTCCGCTAGATAGCCATTCCCCGCCGGAAAATAGCAGTGCTTCGCCGCGGCAGCCCCTCCCACAGCAGCTGGGCGTTTCCGGCCGCCGTTTCCGGCCGCGGAGGCGCGGTTTAACGGCAGGTACACGCCCACCGAGCGCAAGGTGTTCGGCGTTTTGCCTGCCTCGGCGATGGACTCGGATGAGGAGGAAGAGCTCACCGCGCTGCTGGAGGAGGAAGCCGCGGCCGATGTCCAGGAAGAAGAGCATCTCATGGTGCTCGCCGCCCTCGCCCAGCTGCTGGCGAGCAATGAAAAGCCGCGGCGAGGTGGCTCGGCGCCGGGGCGGATGAAAGCAAAGAACCGGCATCGTCTCCAAGGCTACTGCATGCTCTACTCCGACTACTTCGCCGATGCTCCACTTCATGGCGAGAGAACATTTCGGCGCCGTTATCGGATGAGCCGAAAGCTCTTCCCCAGGATTGTGAATTCCATCCAGGAGTTCGACAACTACTTCAAGTGCAAGATGGATTGCACTGGCGCTCTTGGATTCACCTCCATCCAGAAGTGCACGACAGCGATGAGGATGCTTGCATATGGAGCTCCCAGTGATTTACTCGACGACTATGGGTGCATGGCCGAGTGCACCAGCATAGAGTGTTTCTACAAGTTCTGTCGGGCAGTGGTGGCAGTGTTTGGGCCACAATACTTGAGAACACCCAATGCGGAAGACACTGCTCGGATCCTAGCCCAGAATGCAGCAAGAGAATTTCCTGGGATGCTTGGAAGCATCGACTGCATGCATTGGAAATGGAAGAATTGCCCATTTGGTTGGCAGGGGATGTACAAAGGCGCAAAAGGCGGTTGCAGTGTGGTGCTTGAGGCGGTAGCCACACAGGACCTCTGGATTTGACACTCCTTCTTTGGTATGCCAGGAACTCACAATGACATCAACATGCTGCAGTGCTCTCCTGTTTTTGCCAAGCTCGTTGAGGGCCATTCTCCTCCGGTGAACTTCGAGATCAATGGGCACCAATACAACAAGGGGTACTATCTAGCTGACGGCATCTATCCGAGATGGTCGACATTTGTGAAGACGATCTCAAACCTTGTGGCAGGAGGCAAGAACGCCTGGTTTGCGAAGCTTCGGGAGGCTTGCAGGAAGGATGTCGAGCGGGCATTTGGTGTGCTCCAATCTCGATTTGCTGTTGTTCGGTACCCCGCTCAGACCTGGTCCAAAGATCAAATGTGGGAGATTATGACTTGCTATATCATCTTGCACAACATGATCATCGAGAGCGAACAAGAAGACCCAGTGTTTGACACTGAACCATACTACAGGCAGGGTCCTCTAGCCGAAGTTGATCACCAGCTACCGGCAACTTGGACTGCCTATCTTAGTATGCGTCAGGAGATCCGAGACCCACAGGTGCATCATCAACTGCAGAAAGATCTGATTGAGCACCTATGGAGGCTCAAGGGGGACGCCATGTGATGAAATATGAGTTTTTATTTGTTGAACTATATAATTTGTATTGAACTATTTGTTGTTGTACTATTTTGTTGAAGTATTTGACTTTTCTGTGATGAAATATGTGATAAGAAATAATTGTGTTGATAATTGAACGCTGAGACACGGCGAGACCACGCCGAATATGGGCCTATTCTCGCCCATATGGGCCCTTTATTCGCCGAAATTGGGCTGCAAAGTAGGCCAATTTCGGCGCCTGCGGACGAGCTGAGGGCGACGGCTGGGCGCAAAACAGCCCCCAGCGCCGATTGTATCGCCGGCTCGCCCCCAGGGGACGATTTTTATGCGTCCTGGGGGGGGGGGCAACGGCTGGATATGCCCTTACCAATTTGAATGTAATGCTTTTCTTTAAACATCAATGGTGGTAGATTGAACAGGTCCATGTACGAACTTGTACTAGTGTCGATTTGTCTTTTTCATTGCTTTTGCATCTTTCTCCTTTGCTTTTACTACACTTACTCTTCAAACCTCACAAACTGACATAAGCATCAAGTAGTAACCATCCTTATTAGAACAACAAACATTAATTTTTCTATGATTTAGCTGTTCTTTTCCATACGTATAGTCGTGGTCCTACCTACGGATCTAGATTCCTCCAGCTGCCACATCTCCTCCGCTGGTAGTTCATCGACGTTCTCCTCCTTCATGGGCTCCGCGGGTGGGGGAGTGCAGGGAGGCCCCAATCTATCGGTGGGAGTTTTAGCTCGTTCTCTTCTTGGGGCTTTTCATAGGTCTTCGGTGTTTGTCGCGTTGGTCCTTCTAGCAGTGGTGGCAACACCACTTCATAATGGTTCATTTGACTTCTTCTATGTCTCAGGCAATGCGTGAGATGTTGGAACCCGCAACAAATCCTGATAGGTAGGTAGGTCTTTATTGTCTGTCGCTTCAGCTCTTCCGGCAGCGGTGGTGGTGGTGCGCAATAAGTCCTTCTCTGGCTTCTTCGGCTTTGGCGGTGCGTGCGCCTTCAGATCTAGTGAAAGGATCGGGCGAAAAGGTTTGCCTTTCCTCTGCAGGCAATGCAAGGAGAGTCGGTTGTGTCTTTCGTCGGGCTGGTGGTGCTTTGGCTGTAGCGGTGACTATTTATTACACCCTCAACTCAAGCGGACGTCTAGGTGTAATCAGCTCAGCACCATCTTCTTCTTTGGGCCATGAACCCTTCGGGGTCAATGTCTCTAACACTTCACGACAAAGATCGATGGCTTCCCAGCCGCCTGTGTGGATGCAACTTTATTGTTCTAGCAATGGCATGAAACTCCAACAACATCAATTTCGGCGCGCCATCGATTGTGCAAGATGGCAGAATCCCTGAGGAGTGCATTGTATTTTCAGAAGTGCATTGTATTTTCCTTTTTTCCTTTTGGGGATTTCATGTAACGCCAATGTTTGATTAATATAGAGCCACAACTCATTCACACAAAAGAATGAAATGCAAAGTTTCTATTTTTTTGGACGAATGCAATTTTTTCATGGGATTCGACGAGCGTTCATCTAAACTCGGCACCTTTTGGAGGGACCTTTGGTGCCCTAAATTACCACAAGTGAAAAAAAAACTAGAGTGGCACGTGCTCTATTGCCGTTGACCCATCCTAGGGAAAGAGGTTGACTCCAATCCCACCCTCCCCTCCATCCATCCCTATCCATCATCAAATCCATCCCTTTCAGCAAAGCCTGCGCCTTTCTCCCCATCGCCGCCGGCCCTTCCCCTCTCCCCCGCCGCGGCCGGCCCTCCACCGCGCGCCGGCACAATTCCGCCGCCCCCCTAGCCCCCGTCGCCGCGCGCGTCCGCCTCGGCAGCATTCGCCGTGGCCCAGCCTATCCATCCGCCCAGCCCTAGCCCGCCGGCCCGTCCAGTCTCGCGCCCCCCCATGGCCGGCGCGCCCCGCGAGGGCGGCGAGGGGGCGGGGGCTCCCCCTCTCCCTCCGACCACTGGTCTCGCGAAGTACATCTCGCTGGGCACGGTCCCCCCGGCGGGGGAGCCCAGGCACGCGCGCCACGCCGAGCTGCGGCGGGCGCTCCAGGCGGGCGACCCGCCCGAGGAGCTCCGGCGGGTCCGCGACAGCGTCGCCGAGTCCTCCGGCAAGGCCAGGTACGTGCCCCAATCCTAACCCACCGCCGCCGCCTGTACCGGTGCTTGTCCCCTGTGCCTGCGCCGTCGCTAGTTGGTTGATCGGTCTCTCTGCCAGGGACAAGGTGCGGTCGCTGGAGGACGCGATCCAGAAGATCGAAAAGTACAAGAACGTCGTCACGCGCAGGCGGCAGAGGAGCGACGCCAGCGCCGCCAAGACAGGGGCGCCACCACCTGCGGCCCCCGCTGCCGCGTCGAGGGCCGGTGCTCAGGGCTACAACAACAGCTCCCTGGGGGCAATCAGCAAGCGCATGCGGTCCTCGATGACAGAAGGACGGGTTCGTGCCGCATTTTATTAATCTGTCAAGTGACATTGTTCCATTATCGATGCTTTCAAATATTCAGTTGTCAGTTCACCAGGTTTTAGTCTTATTGCTTTCAGGCTTATAATTTGTAGCTTAAGCAAATGTTATAATTTGGGCTAAACTGCCAATGCCATCTACCTGCCCTTGTTTTAATCTTATAATTTGTATAAGATTTCATACAATTTTCTGGCCTTCTTTAAAGCAGAACAAGGGTGGGAAGATGGTGATTTAGGTTTAATGCCCATAGAAAGAACCGATGTTCCTGCTCTGTTCTCTGACCATTCAGTCTTTGTTGCTAGTGTGGTCATTTCATAATCCAAATGCAGTCTTCAGTTTTGAACCTATCCTAAAACTTGCGAATTTCTATGGATTGGCCTCTGTGATTTGTACTTCCCTGTTGTAACTCGTTCCTCGGGGATTTGAAAATAAAATAAAAACTGTAACTCTGGGTGAGCTTGTTTGAGTGACCTATCTCAGTTTAAAAGGTGTTTTTATCTCTGCTATTCTCTCCACAGTTTCTGTAACAGTCACACTCATTATGTTTTCATACTCCTTAAAAAATTCCTGTGCTACCATTTTCTGCGATTTCAACTTATTTCAATGTATTTCTGCATATTTCAGTTGGAAGGACGTGGTAGTGTTCCGACAAGGCAAGGTCCTCTAGCTAATAGTGCTAAAACGTCACCACTGGAGAAGGAAAAAACTTGTGCAAGAACATCTGTTACAGTATCGGAGTTGTCTGAGGACAAATCACAGTGCTCACCCAAAGTAAAACGCAAGCGCTCTCTGGGAACAATGCTCAGTAGAAGCAATGATGCTGATCGAGATGTTAAACCTGTGGGTCAAAACAGGCCAGCTAACGAAGCACGTCCGCGGTCTAGTGATGGTCTTGCATTCAGGTAAATTTGTTTGGCGTGCTTACCTGTTGCTTCAAGTTTTCGTTTTTTTGGCCGAAAACTCAGGTTAATTGATTCTTAGTCCCAATTGAGTACTATGCTGAACTAAAGTTTGTAATGTGAAAACAACTCAAGCATAGTACTATGGTAAATGTGACATCTAGGTTTTTAAGCATCATACAGACAAAGTTCATAATTGAAATAGAGCGCGAGGCCTGACATGCAGTGCATTGAAAAAAGTCAAGCATCACGAGAAAGATGAATGCCATTACTATGTATGCCGATCAGGCGTAACCACAGGATTGATACTTGGGGTTTCTTCAACTCTTTCTTGGCTGAGCTGTTGTTTATTTATTTGATCTACATAGGTTTTCGTTAGGTTGCAATCATATTTGTGCTGCTTATCTACTCAACTTAAATCCTCTACCAGCACTATTTGGCTATATGTGGATACGTGTTCTGCTAATTATGTCATCATTTCATCACCAGGTTAGAACTCACCGTTTTTCATTCTTTTGTTGCAGACATGGAGCTTCTGTCGGAGCAGTAGCAGGTAGCAAGATGGATAGCAGTTTTCAGCAGAATAACATTGGGTTGCGTATTCTATCCAAGATTGATGTGGATTATGCCAGTCTACCAAATGAAAGAAGAATCCGGCATGCTGGACCTGGAAAGGAGCGTGCTATGATAAAAGGAAACAAGTAAGCATAGTCCTTTACTTTATTCTCATGCATAAGTACCTCTCATCTTGACAAATCGCACTTTGTTTGCATATACTTGAATAAGTACTGCAACATTATCATTCTTAATTCTTGTGATGATCTGCTGCATTTCTGTATATGCAGGGTACATACTTCTGATACAAACTTAAGTCCCTCGCCCAAGACTAAAGCATGCAGGTCACCAAGAACAAGTTCACTTGTCATGCCCCCCTTCCAACGTTCAGCTGGAGTAAGCGATGAGTGCGAAGAAGCACCTTGCTCAAATAAAGCCTCACCTTTGAGAAGCATGACAAACCGCAAACGTTCAGGTGGTTCGACACCTTCAAATGCGTCCACACCTCCGATTGCTTGGGTTGGTCAGCGCCCACAGAAAATTTCACGGACAAGGAGAGCGAATGTAGTGTCTCCAGTCTCAAATTTAGATGAAGCCTTATCTGATGGATCTCCACTTGATACTGCTGCTAGGCCAGCATCTATTGAGTCATGCAGTATTTTGCTTCCAAAAACCGTTACCGGCAGTAATTCACAAACAGTAGCCAAGATTGATAACATCTCATCTCCTGTTGGGTTGTTTGAAAGTGGGCGGCTCGCTGCTACCGAAAGCATAGCCAAGGAGAAAGTTAAGAATAGTGGTGAACTGGAGAATGAGGAGGCAACTGCAGTCCACAATGCAACAGGATCAATTGTTCCATCAAATAAGGCACCTTCAAAAGAAAAACCTGAACATGGAGGTGTTCTTCGGCACGGGAGGAGCGGAAGAGGTTCTATGGACTTAAAAGGGTGCTCTTCAATATCAGAAGAAAATTTGGATGCTACAGGAACAAGAAAACCACTAAAATGTGGAAGAGCTGGAGAAGAAAACAATGAAAGGTACCTAATGCTTCTTCAGTAACAATGTGAATTTTAGTTTCTTTATATGAAACTGATTTGGGGCCTCTAAACGCTGGTGCAGTAAAGTGGGGCACTCCATGATGACTAAACCTTCTGACTGCAAAACTTCACCCAGTCATGAACAGACTCTGAATTGCAAGCCTACAGTTATACCAGGTTTGTAGAAAGACATTTCACCTTTATGCTTCAACTATCATGGTTCAATTTTGGATACTTTCCATCTCCTCTGCCCTAATTTAGTCTATCGATTTTAATAACTAACTGATCATTGCAGCTGAACCAGACGGTGACCTAGAGGAGCTTTTAGCTGCTGCAAATGCTGCTCGCAGTGCTATCAGTGCGTTTATTCTCTTGTCTGATTTTGCCGGTTGAGCTATGTCACATCTCTTTGGGCTGATGCGCTATAACTTTCCTTTTTCTTTTTTCTGCAGTTGGTGCATATTCTGGACCTTTTTGGAAGGAGATGGAGCCAATGCTAACTTTCATAAGCTCTGAAAATTTAGCTTTCTTAGAGCACCAGGTTGGTGCCCATTATAATTTAAATATGCCATGCTCGACCATACTTGCTTCCTTGTTGGGTTTGGATAAATTCTCACTTGAAGTTCATTGTCAGATTGACCTTGTGGAAGAGCTTGAGATGAACATGTCCTATGGTGGACATAATGTCATAGCATCCACCGACTGCATCAAACCACAAACAATGGTATGTTACACTTCTTGCGTGAGTCATCCCATCTAATAAAACTTTGCCCTCTCATGAAGTTCATCTCACTTTTAGAGCTCGTATCTTGCTTCAGTGCTTGACGTGTTCCATAACATCTACAGGAGGAGATTTCTTCTCAGGTGCTGGCTGCATCTAATTCATCTCTCTCATCCGAGCTAAGCAAAACCAGTGGAGTTAGAACAAAAGGACCTGTCAGAAGTTGTATCCCTGGCGAGGAAAACCTCATCAATGGGCCACAAAATGTAGAACCCAACGAATGGTTTCATGAGATGGCCCCGATGGCACACAGACTCCTTTCAGCTTTAATCATGGAAGATAATTTTTCTGGCTCCAGTGATGTGCAAAGAGACATCTTTGTCGATATTTCAGATAGCCATATTCCCTGCACTGCCCACAGATACCTAACTAATGAAGTTCAAGTCAGTGACATAGCATATAATTCTGGGTTGAGTGTGGATTTTACACACTCAAGCAATTCTTCAGTGGTAAATCAGAGCCTGTGCGATGGATACACAGCTTCGAGCAATTTCATGAGCTCCAGTAGTCAAACTTCGATCCATTGCGAGAGTTTGTCAGATGGATTCAATGGTGCTGTACACCCAGAATATGGCCATTTGCATGACTTAATACCACAGATTTCACAGCAGTGTGGAAATTCAAGGAAAAATATCTCTATACCTCCACATGAATATCAGTACATGCAGATGTCTATGGATGATAAGATTCTGATTGAGCTGGAAAGTATTGGCATTTGTCTGGAGACAGTGGTATGATTCCATAAAGCCTAAATCTCTTAACATCTTGAGCATTTGAAAACTTAAATACCCCTGTATGTAGTTCTTTATAAGTTTATATGCCTAGGAATCAGGTAACATGAAACATCACAAATTGGCAAAATGTGAGCAGTCTCATTTGTTTGTTGGGATGTTAGTTGACAGGGACTTATCTTCCTTGGATGTCATCTGTGGCACACAAGGTTTCTATACCTTTTGTAAACGTAAAACTATTAATGTTGGGCATTTGAACCTTGTACATGGAAGGGTTAAAAATTGAGGAGCTGTGTTGTATGGTTTGATGCTCGTCATAGTTTAAGATAATTTATTAAGTAGCCACAAACGCAGATGATTTCGAAGAGTAGTTGAGATCCTTGCAGGAAATGCCTTAATATCGGTATCCTAGTATGCAATTGCTACTATATATTATCGGCTGTTTTACTCTGGTAGCTAACATGGTTAGGAGCATAATATGCCTAGGCATACACTTAGTTAGCAGTTTTTTACTTTTGATATTTGATGTCATTTTCGGCATATTTCAATTTTTGTGTAGTCCTGTCATCCTGTGTAATGGCTGGTTAATTTTATGCAATAAGCCGATCAAAATTTACTTGGGTGAACTTTTCCTTTTTATATTTGATTTTTGTTTCTTGCCTTATCTTTGCATTATGATTCAGCCAAATCTAGATGATGAAGGGGATGAGGACATCAATAAAATGATTTCAGAGCTGAGGAGAAGGCTACATGATCAGGTTGCCTTTGCAACCACTCCTTTTAACATGCTTTGAATGCGCTTTAAGTAAAATGTCATCATTTTCATTAAACATGGATGCTTACCCTATTACTTTTTTCTCCCAATGTGTTACTGTGATTGCGTCAGATTAGTGTAAGGTGTTACAATTTTGTTTGTTTTTAGAGCTTGTGCTTTGGTGTACTGGTTATTCGAAAAGGAAAAAAAATGACAACTTGAATTCGAGCATATAAGGCCTTGTTCACCTTGCATCAACATATGGAAGTATAGGGGTAATGTAACTTATGTGTTTAATGACGTCTATTAACATCATCAGATATGATTAACAAATAACAACTAGTTATTTTCCATGGAAGAACTGCATCTTGGTACCCTTCATGATGGTTCGGAGCCATAATATCACGTATAGATCTTAATCTTGCCATCCTAAATTGTGATTATTCCAATTTGAACGGCGGGGGTCCAAATCTAGTCAGCACAAAATGAAGTTGGTATGTCCCATATCACTAGAAAATAGCATATAAGTCCAATATGGAATACCTCAAGGGGTCTATATAATAGTTTCAGTGGCTTTAAGTGGTTGATCTACACCATAAGATAAAGATTCAACCTGATTAGATTGATAATTCATTTTATCCTATTTTAAGACTTCTCATTTGATGCATTTCCTTTGATGCCTTTTCTTATCTCTGAATCATATGTAGTTTTCTTCTCATTAGGGGTTTAACAGTTTACATAATGTATCATTTTTATTTTGCAGTTGAAGGAAAAGAAATATGGATTGCATAAGTTAGACAAAGCAATTCAAGATACAAAAAGTATCGAGGAGAGGTATAAATGGATTTTGTTTGTGGATTATATCTTAAATGGCACTGTATAGGATTTCTTCAGTGGCTAACTTAAAAAATCCCCTGACAGGAGCTTAGAGCAACATGCATTGAACAAACTGGTTGAAAGCGCGTACAGTAAACTTCAGGTACTTAAGGCATCTCTCTACATGGTTGCATTTCTGATATCGGTGTTAATACCTTATATCAGGAGAATGATCATCCTGCTCTTATAAACTATAGTTTTCCTTATAGAGGAATGCTGAGTAATCCTGGATACTGATTGTATGTCTTGATGATATGTAGGGTGTGGAGGCTGCGGAGGTTGTTCATTCTTCTTTTGTCAGCGCTTTAACAGTACCGTTTATAGAGGAATGCTGAGTAATCCTGGATACTGATTGTATGTCTTTATGATACGTAGGGTACGCGAGCCGGTTCTCGTCAAAACAAGGCTGTTGTCAGTAGGGCTGAAAAAGAACTAGCATTTTCCTCAGCCTTTGCCAGGCGCACCCTTGCCCGATGCGAGAGGTTCGAGGGAATGAAGAAGAGCTGCTTCAGAAAGCCTTCTCTTTGGAGCGTGCTATCTGCACCCTTCCCAATCAGCGACGCAAAGTCTACAGAAGGTAATACACGCGCCCCCACTGTTGATAAGAGAGAAAATCATATCGTTGTTTGTTACTGGAACTGGTGCTTCGGAAGCTAACATAGACTTGTGCTTGCCCATTAATTTCCAGGTGTTACAACAAGATCAAAAAAGGGCAAGAGGGAAAGGGACCGCAGCAGAGAAGCATCGGCGAAGGGCTCCGGTGGAAGATCAGGGCGCCGCTCCTCAGGCAGCGGGAGGAGCGGTGACCGCAGAAACAAGACAAAGTCAAAGCAGAAGCTGGTGCAGCTATCAGCCTCCGGCGACGTCCTAGGCAGAGCCGCTGAGCCATCTCCAGCACCGGCAGTGCAGGAGCACCCGGAACCGTCGGCGGGCCCTTCAGGCACAGCAAGAATCTCCCGGCAACAAAGGGCTGCTCCTGGGAACGCCACCCAGCGATCCACCCATCCCGTGATGCCAGCAAGCCTGCCTGGACTGGACGACGACATGTTGGACGTCCCGGTGGGGCTCGACGTGCAGGAAGGCGGCGATTTCAGCTCGTGGTTCCCCGACGGGCTTGACGAGTCGTTGCCGCAGGACTGTGACTTCTCAGGCGTTCTTGAGGTGCCTGATGACGACCTGACGCAGCTTGGGTTCATGTGAAAGAAAAGGGGAATAACCTGATTGTTTTATTTAAACTGTGCATATGTAGTTGCTAGTTGTGACCTATTGTTGCACATTGGTTCCTGTAGCTAGCAAGAATAAGATGGTGAGGGTGCCAATGGCATCTTAGCTTGCAATTTTGTTTCCTGCGATTGATTCCGCCTCCGTTTATCGGAGCGCGCATATGGGGTGCTGTTTGTTATATATATGAAACATTTTTTGTTCTTCTGGGACGCAAAATTGTTCCCGAGAAAAAGGAAAATAAAGCTGAGGTTTATGGCACATCTTCATTTCTGCTGGTGTGGATTTTCATTTTGATGAGATGTGATTTTTTTTCCTCTGTTCGTCGCAAGATAATTGCATCTGGTGTGATTAAAATGTCACATATACTATGTAAGTTGATGAGAAGGACTGTAGGTTAATAAACACCAATGGAGGAAGATGTCCTTGTTTTTGGAGGTTGGCGCCCAAGGCACCATTTAGTTCATGACCAAACGTAGTTTGCACCAAGGATTTTGAGACCTAGCTTTGCCTTGTTTTTATTTTTAGTTTTTTCAAAACGGAGGTAATTTTGCCTCATCCATTAATTAAACCGAAAGTGAGTTGTCCAATTAGTTAGTGGAAAACCGGACGAAAACCATCGTAATCTGCTGAGCGGCACACACATCAGGCCTCGTGGAGCTAAATGAGGATCTGCATGAGAACTCAGCCACGTGCGACAGCGCAGCTTTGACTCTGACGAGAAACTACGAAGGAGGACTAGGCACAGCTGGTGCCACGGAAGTTCACCGAACGAACCAGTTGCCGCTCGTCATTGCACGCCACCTGGACCCCGCCACCGCAGTTTCGACTTTACAATGACAAACAAGATTTGCCTAGCTTCTCAAGCATAGGAGATTGCACACCCATGTGAGCTGAAGCTGAATCACAACAACGTAGACGTTGAACTTCCCATCTGGATTTAGCATGTGAAAATCTGGAGCACAGTTGTGTGCTGACTGCGTTGAGATCTGCAGGGGCTGGGCCGGAGGCCTCAGTAACTTGGGAAGAAGACCGTGAAGGTGATCACCCTAGTAATACGTATTTTGTCCATTGTTGTCACCGAAGACAGTTTGGCCGAGTGGTCTAAGGCGCCAGATTTAGGCTCTGGTCCGAAAGGGCGTGGGTTCAAACCCCACAGCTGTCAAAACAAGTTTTTTGTCTTAATTTTTTTTTTGTTTTTCTCTTCGGTACTATTTTCCTTTTTGTTCGTGAAAAATGAAGGAAAGGGCGTGGGAGTAACCATATTTTGCAACTCTTCGTATTTCCATACGGTTTTGCTTGCCATGCCATGGTATAAGTTATACTGGATTGCAAACAAAAGCTCGCAAAATCGACGTTCGGAGCATAAGGGGTACGTTCAACAAGTACTTTCAAGTTCTGTGTACCAATTAAGATAGATTCAGCGCAGATTTAGTCTGAGAGAAGATGCCCCGTCCCCACATGTAGATTGCAAATAGAAAGTGTTCCTCCCATCCCATGAAATCACCTTTACTTTTTTTTTTTGGTGTAGGAAAGCAAGTGTTTTATCAATGTCAGAAGGAACTTGAGGTGCTCCATTTGTTTTTGCATGTGATGAACTGAGCTGTGGTCGACACTACCCGAGCAGTGGGACGTACGTGATGTCTCAGCAGCCCAGTATTTGAGTGTTTCACCTCTCTAGATTATATTTGCAACTGTCGATTTCTCTCTAGATGCCTGCAAATGCCAATGAAATCGTCGATTCCTTCGCTTGGACTGAGCACAGCTTCTGTTACTGCACAAAGCACGCAAACTGATACAGAGGTGTCCAGCTTTAGTATGCATACATATGAGATAGCGTGCACACAATCAATCTGGAACCCAGTCAAATATCCATTTCAAGTTGATGGCATGGAACACCCTCCGATGTGTGAAGTGCACTTCCATAGCCATAGGAAAGGTGATGCTGGCTCGGGCTTCCAGTTCACCAAAGCACCTTCACTTATGAGTGATGCACAGGATTAAAAGACATAACCATGATGACCAACCTATTCCGTCTTACAAGCTTGTGGCTGCCATGCCCTTCTTCTTTTGCTTTTGCTTTTGCTTTTGCTTTTCTTTGTCTGGTGTGCTATGTGTATGTAAAAGATGAAGTATAGAATCAACATACAGATCAAAGATTTATGGCTTCATTTCATCTCCTCTTGAATTCCTCTTCCATTTTTTCCCCATTTTGTTCTTAAAACTTGCCAGTAAAGCAGAAACCTCTCGAAGTTATCTTATTATCACCGCATGTATATGTTCTGGAACACCCCTAGCCACACACGCAAATATTGAAGGCCTAACTATTTGACATACCAGATAGAAGTGCGACGGTCCATCGCGAATACCTAATGACAGGACCATGGTGGTCTACAACCATCAGAGCTGAATTAACCTTGAAGGCTACACCTTAAACATTATGCAACTTCAACTTTACATAATACCCCTTTGGCCTTGTTGCACATGGCAGGTTATCCCCTTTATTCTTTGGACATTCATGATTTGTTTCCTTTAACTCTTTATCTATCAGAGAACCGTAGTCTTTGCTTGCTGATGTAACCAAGCATCGCACCCTTCCTTCGGTCGATGTTCAAGTTTTGTGTATATATAAGTGATGACTCCAGGCATTGAGACGCCCGCCCCTCTTCTGTCCTAGCCATTTGTTTCTCCTACCACCAAAACGATCGACACTGTTCTTCTAATTCCTTCGTCTTCTAATAGCTAGAAGCATCATTTCAATTTCAAATTTTGTTGGTGTTTTCACTCGCTTTTGTGGTTTCACATCCATTCTAGGATTAATCTTTTTTTCTAGTCATCAATACAAAAACAAAAAACAAAAGTTGGTGTTTTCACTCGCTTTTGTGGTTTCACATCCAGTCTAGGATTAATCTTTTTTCTAGTCATCAATACAAAAACAAAAACAAAAAATAGTTGGTGTTTCCCCCTTTCCATTCTTGTTCTCCCATGTGTAAAAAATAGTCCTTGTTCCTAGTGATCAACACAAAAAACCAAAAAATATGTGCATGTTCGAGTCATTCCAAGAGAAAAAGAATTCTATTTGTTGTTTCCCCGTTCATTGTTGTCCTTTCACATCGACAAAATACTCTTTGTTTCTGGTGATCAATACAAAAATCAATTGATTGCACGCTTCACTTCGTCATTGCTCTTCCACATCTACACTGCAATCCCGTTTCCTAGTGATAAACATTGAAAAAATATCGTTTGTGTTTCCCTTTACCGTTGTTTTTTCAGATCTGCAACTACTCCTTTTATCTAGCTCTAGCTTTTGATTGATAAAAAAATACAAAAAAAAATCATTGCATTTCCATCATTGCTATTGTGTTATTCTCTTATCCAGACTTTGTTCTCTTTCTGCGGATAAATACCGGGAAAAAAAAATCTTTGGTTTCACCCCACTGTTGTTTTTCCACATTTATCATTGCTTGCTTTTCTAGTTACCAGCTCCACCAGAAACACCAAAAGATTGTTGGCTTGTCCCAGTACTGAGATATTTCAAGTAAATATGGTTGAGGCCATTTCTTGACATCCATATTACGGTGCCTAATTCGACCACCAGGTACTTTATATATATATATATATATATATATATATATATATATATATATATATATATATATATATATATATATATATATATATATATATTCTCCGTTGTGATTTTTTGCTCACTTCTGGGCTATATAACAAGCAGGGTCAATTTGCTTGTGTTTCTCAGGACCATACAAGGAAGCTAGTCTGCAGCTTTTAAGCAGAAACATGAATACTTAATGTTTATACTATACAAAGTTATCCCCAGTTCAGGTTTCTTAGCCGCTGAGAGGTAAAACATATATTGAGGTTAATGAATCAGTATTATGTCTACAAAGCTCACCCAGTACGGTTTACTCTATTAACAGTTAGTACATGGTTATGCTTACAATGTTTATGTCATATCTATATAGTCCATTCATTCGTGATGCAAGATGTTGGAAATAATCTTGGCGTGCGTGCAGCCAAGTTGTCGCGTGGAGCCGGCAACTGAAGCAGCGAGCCGTGCCCTTGTGGCCGGATCTTGCGGCTGCCAAGGTCGTGGGCTGTTTGTTGGCTGCATGCATGGTTGTTAGCTGCATGTGTGTGTGCTAGCTGACTCGTGCGTTTGTGGACTTAGTTAGTGCATCCGTGGGTTAGTTGGTTAGCGTGTGAGTGCATGTGTACATGGAGGTACTCCCTCCGATCCATATTACTTGTCGCTCAAACGGATGTATCTAGACGTATTTTAGTGCTACATACATCCATTTGAGTGACAAGTAATATGGATCGGAGGGAGTAGTAGGCGAGTCTGTAGCCTCTATGTTCAGTGCTGTGCCTGTGCGTGTAGGTGGCAGTGCCAAGAGACGGCGAGTGGCTGTGAGGGCGGCTAGGAGTCAGAAAAGGTAGTCGCGTGTGTAGCATGACTAAGAGTTGGTGTGAGTCGCCATGTACTTGTGAATCGTGTGAGTCGTGAATACAAGAAAAACGTTGGCGTTTGTCGCCGCAGGCGTTCGTCGCTGAATAATGAGTTCGTGTCGAGTTTGTCTTTTCCATCCGGTGTTCGAGTCGCCGGAGGCACAGCTCAGCGTTCGCCGCGGAGGCTGTTCGGCGTATGTCGCCAGAGGCAACTCCAACATAAGAGCTTTCAATGTCATGTTTATGCTCACAATCATTCATGATGTGTTCCGTTCCTTAAATAATTTATCTACTGAGCAAAATGTATTGTTTGCTTGTTGCTGTAACCAAGCATCCCATCTTTTGACCATTCGATGGTTCAGTTTCTCAGTTTGGGTATATATAAGTCATAAGAGTGCATTCGTTGAAACCCCTCGCCCTCTCATCCTAGCCATTCCTTTTTTTTTCTGCAACTAAAATTCTCAATATTGTTCATCACAATTCTTTCATTTCTGTCCTAGCTAGAAGCATTACTTCAATTTCAACTATCATTGGTGTTTTCACTCATTTTTTTGCTTTCATATCTAGTTTATGATTAATCTTTTTCTAGCCATCAACAAAAAGAACTGGTCTTTCCCCTCTTAATCCTTGTTCTTTCGCATATACGAAAATAGTCTTTGTTTGTAGTGATTAATAAAAAATAAGAAAAATTTATCCCCTTTGCTATTCATCATTAGGAATACATAAAGTCCATTTCTGTTTTCCCTGTTAATTGTTGTTCTTTCGCTGATCCAAAATAGTGCTTGTTTCTAATGATCAATACAGAAAAAAAAGATTGCTTATTCCACTTACCATTATAATATTGCTCTTGCACATCTATAGTACAATTCTATTTTCAGCGAGTAATCATTATTTTGAAAAATCATCTCTGTTTCCCTTTACTACTGTTATTTCATATCTGCAGCTACTCTTTTTATCTAGCTTTTCATTTTTTCTATTGTGTTCTTGCATCTAGACTTAATTTCTTTTTCCACTGATCAATACAAAAGAAAATCATTGGCTTCTTCCATTTGTTGTTTCTTCATGTTTAATTTGCTTGCTTTTCTAGATATCAATGCCAATGAAAATACCAAAAAGATTGTTGATTTTTTCCTTTAGTGAGAGTTTTTCAAGTAAATCCAGTTGATCAGATCGATCATCTCTTGACATTCATACTATAGACATACAGTGCCACATTCTACCAACAAGGTACTTTTGCTGTTATTTTTTTCTTGGCTGTATAACAGCTAAAAATGTCAACTGCTTATGTTTTCTCAGGACCGTGGAAGGAAATTAGGTGCAGCTATCAAGCCAAGTTTAAGAGAATTAATATTTGTTTGCCAGCCTTCAGTTTAAGAGTTACTGAACATTGTTTCTTGGTGATCTAAGATCCTGCATGTGACAAGTTGTTCCCGGTTTCAAAGCTTCTCAGAAGGCCAGCCCAGAGCTGAGAGGTAGATATGTGGTTAATCTTATCTGTACTGAATTCAATCGTATAGCAATCTCTATGTCTTCACTGATTCTTGACATAAATTAGGTGTCTGTTTACCAAAAAAAAAAAAGAACACCCGGTACTAGGAAAATTACTAAGTGTAACTACAGAATAATTTAAAACATGATAATATGTAATCAATATATCTTGCCATTTGTTCTAGAGCAAAGAGTTCATACTTGCTCTTATCTCAGACTGTTTGTGCCCGATCTATATGTTCTGTAGACAAAAGTGAATAGGCCGATGTCAAAGGCTGGCGATTTTTATGTAGGTATCCCCTAAAAATGATATTTGAAGAAATTTAGAGGACAAGCAAGAGATATATGGATATCTAAAAAGCAATTTAACAGAAAAAATCAACATTACCGACCGACATTCGTGCCAAATAGAACTGTTTCCCATCCTCCTCTCGCTCCCAGTAAAAGACTCCTCACCCAGAAAAATCAAAAGCTGCTCCACTTGTATCTCCCCTTGACCATATTACCACCGCAGATTTGGAATGTTCCTTCCTTGAACTTCTGATCCAGAAACACCCATGGAGGGTATCCTTCTTCTCCTTCTTCCACCACCATAAATGGCAGCCACCACCTTCCTAGTACAACGTACTGCACACTGTTTGGTCCTTACTTTTCTTAGTATGTCATACACAGAACTGTACTTTCTTATCTTGCCAATGTTCCTTGTACAGTAAGTGTCGGATTTCTAATAGTAGGAGTACTATCCAGCTTATGCACACTATATAGAAATTTTGTTTCGCTGATTATGCTAGCGATAATGTGATTCCATATGAATAACTGATTCACGACATCTTTTTCTTGCAGGTCAATTTGTGCAAACTAGCAAGTTTGTTACACTACTG
This sequence comes from Triticum aestivum, assembly GCF_018294505.1. Taxonomy (NCBI): domain Eukaryota; kingdom Viridiplantae; phylum Streptophyta; class Magnoliopsida; order Poales; family Poaceae; genus Triticum; species Triticum aestivum. The sequence goes on from NC_057794.1 coordinate 12,963,714, forward strand.
AACATAAGTCATGGAATCATCTTCATGGGAAAAATGGCCCGATCATGTACGGGATAAATGGCGTGATGATCTGAGAGATATAGATTTTTGGTATGATTTGTAACTTCCTAATTTACATTCATTACTTTTACAGCGTGCTTTTTATTGTTTATCCATGTCTTTTTATTGTTAGAACTACCTTAAAGTGGCAATTTTACTTAATTATCATAACGCATTCATTTAGAGTAAATCTATATCTGACATGATGCCGTATCCCCAAACACATATAGTCCTCTACCATAGAAGTAGAGGCTGAAATCCTATCTTGAGGTTGCTTGGCCCCTGCCGTCAATAGAATTAGATGTTACCTGCAACAAAAGTTGATAGAAATTGATATGAACTAACATGCCGGTGTACAAATTAAGCTGAATAAGGTTGCATTTGATTATGCGGTGTATTTTCTAAAGTACTTTTTTTCCTTTTTTGACATAATAGTTTACTGAAGTTATGTTTTCTTACTGCAACAAAACAGTTCATCCACTGTAGAGCATCATGTCTGGTTCGTCCACTGTAGTCGTCGAGTTGCACTCCAACTCACTGGTTCCCCACATTGTAACCAGCGTTGTATTATGTCTCAAGAGATAGTCCACTTTAAGCAGGAGTAGGGCTATTACCCTAGCCTAGGGGGGCCGAACCTAGGTAAAATCATGTTTAGTGATCCCTGGTAATCCGAGCATAACCATACGACCAAACAAATCACGTACAAATACTGTACCATTTATGGGCATGGGCATAATTATCCTCCATAGCTGGCGCCAACGGTGGGGACTTCGCAACATCAGATCAAATCTACATCATCGACTTCGATTCCGTTCGGCGAGATGGAATACTTAGGAAACCTCGGTCAAGGGTTACACATCCACCTCATCTTACGCCGAGTATGCGAGCTAGGAAGATGAAAACTACTTCCAGCCAGGCTTAAAATCGAATGCATTGGCATGGGTTCCGGGTAGCCCCCTGGCTGGAGGGTTACTTTGGCTACCAGCTGGAGAATCAACTCGCTAGTTCGTACACCGACCATTGCCATGAGACGAGCGACGTTGGCTATCACCATTGCCATGCAGCATGGCAAGGTAGCACGGGATGCACGCCGGAGTGGACCAACGGAAAGCGCAAGGGTGTTGAGGCTTGCGTGAAGCGATGCGGGGAGGCGCGGCGATGTGTGGCAACGGGGCTGCGCAGGGAGCTGGCCGACCGGCAAGCGGCGGCCGCTGGGCAGTATGGCAATCAGAGAATGTTGATTCCTCTTCTTATGCCGAGAGAGACATCTCGACAAGACCAATTGGGGGTCTTGAGACATCGTTATTGGGTTAGGGTCGTGCAGTATTTTCCCGTTGCTACGCACGGGCACTTTTGCTAGTAATAATAAAGCATCTATTACCTCCGGTGGTACGTCACGAGAATTGCCCTCAAAGTTGCAAAATATTACCCACCAATGTCATCTACTCCCCCCGTTCCTAAATATTTATCTTTCTAGAGATTTCAACAAGTGACTACATACAAAGCAAAATGAGTGAATCTACACTCTAAAATATGTCTATATACATCCGTATGTGGTAATCATTTGAAATCTCTAGAAAGACAAATATTTAGGAACGGAGGGGTAGTAGTGATAAAAGCCATTTCACACAGGGGAATCCCGTGCCTGGACCGGCCATGCAATAGGGACCTCCTATACTGCGCTCTATGCGCTGAGAGAAGACGCAACGCGCCCATTTCGGCCGGCCCATGTCCTGGCGGCCTATTTTTTGAAGTTTGTTTTTTTCTTTTCCGTTTCGTTTTATTCCACTTCAAATAATTTAGGACTTCAAAAAGTTATGAAAATTAAAAAAAGTGAATTTTGAATACAATGTTTAAGAAATCATAAAATGTTTGTGGATTCAAAAATGTTCATGATTTTTAGAAAGTTCGTGTATTAAAAAATGTTAATGAAATTTAACAAAATTTCGCCAGTTCAAAAAATATTCATGGACGAAAAAATATCCTAAAAATTCAAAAACTTTTTGTGACTTACAATATAGTTTATTCAATAATAAAATGTTCGCTGATTCAAAAATGATCATGCCATCCAGAAAATGTTCTTTGAATAATTTTTTTTTGGTTAAGTTAAAAAAATGTTCATGAATTTCAAAAATGGTTCAACCAATTTCCCAAACAATGTTCGTCCATTCTAGGAGTGTTCGCCGACTCAAGAAAATTGTTAGAAAAATGTTTGCAAATATTAGAAAATGTTATTTATTTTAGAAAATGTTTGAAATTTCTAAAAGTGTACATGAATTTGAAAATTGGCCACGATTTCAAATTTGTTTACGAGTTTAAAAAAATGGTCATGATTTCACAAAATTGAGACTCATAGTGTATATTGATGATGCAGCAAAATGTGTTCATGGCCATTGAAGATTATGATTTTATTTTTCTCCTGTTGCACTAGACCTTTTGTTAGTATTAATGGAACGAATTGCTTATGGGTCCGTTGGTTATATTATTTGTACGCATGCAATTTGTAGTTTACAAGTTCGATATGAGAGACTGGTTGGAGTAATCAAGCTGATCGAGCGTGACAGATTGATGTTGGCCAGCCGGCTAGCTAGCTGTTGACCATTTTGATTAGTAACGTAATACATGTGCTAATAGTTAATTCATTGGCTTATGTGTCCAGGTTTAATGGATACCGTAAAACGGAGGCATACATTGTCTTGGTGTATCAACCGTTCTTAGGTCCAAATGTTTGTTGGAATGTTGGCGTGGGGCCCATGGCTTCATTCACACGAGCCATGTCAGGCGTGGGTGTGCAGCAAATCCATAAGTACCATAGAGAATTCAAACCCGTGATAAAGGTGGATCTGAAGCCCACGCCAACGGCAGAGGAAGCCCAAGGAAGAGGCTTCATGAGCACCAAGTACCAGCTGGCCCTCGCTGCAGCAAAGGAGCTTGGCCTGCTCGACCAACGATACAACTGGCTCAAGGAAAAGCGGGATGAGCTACAGTACTACACCTGCGGGTCCTATGATGATGCTACCTCCGCAGATTTGGCGTGGCACGTGCGGTACAAGATAGTTCCTCAGATCATCAAACAGTTGGCAGCCGAGAGGTACTTGCTAGTGGCTGAGAACCTCCAAGGGCCAATTGAGCCTGGCAGTTTTACACGGGATTGCGGGCTTCCTCTGCTCGAGTGGGCAAATTCTCGTTGGCTCATCTCGACCACTTCTCATGATGCCTACAACAAGAGCAAGTCAGAAGGCGATCAAGTTATATCCATTGACAAAGATGAAGATGTTGTGGTGCTTATCCTCTTTGCAATGCATCAATCAGCAGAGCACATACACGGTGCGATGCGTCAAAAAAGCAAGCAGTACTGGCATTGCATAGCCCTCCAATGCTTCCACTACGCCATGGCAGTGTTTGGCAAACATTCACATGTTGCATCTATTACCTCGGACGAGCTCATCCACCACTGGGCCGCCCAGGGCATCTTGCCATATATGGCCATCGAGGAAGAAGAAGAAACCAGCACCATCAACACCAAGTTTTCAAATATGCATCGAATTGGAAGGGTCATCCTCGAAGCATTCCATAAGTACTCTTTGTTGCAGCTACCCTTTTCTCCTGCAACTGAAGCTTATGAAGCCTCCAATACCGGCGCACAATTCTTTGCATACCATGGCCTCATTGCAGAAGACATCACAGTTGATGAACTACTTGATGAGAAGAAGAAATGGATTTCATTCGCCAGTGACCATGGATGCCATGTAAGCCGAGAATGGTGGAACCCAGAGGGAACAAGGGGCACAACTACACTTATCCTAAGAGGCTGCTCAGATCAATCACTCATTCTTTCCAAGCTAGACCATTTCTTGCCAGAACTTTGTTTTCTTCTTGTTCTTGATCTGTCCTACACTCCAATAAAAGCACTCCCTTCTTCCATTGGTTATCTACAGAACCTTCGGTTGCTCTCACTTAGAGGTTGCCATGATCTGAAAACTCTTTCCAATTCATCCACAACAAATGCCACAAACTCATCAACAAATATTAGTTCATCGTCACCATTGTCCACTCTATACAAGCTAGAAATTCTTGATATGAATGGTGTTCCTGTTTCTCATCTGACACAAGATGTGGCCAACCAAAAGAGCAATCTGATTTATCTCGACATGTCCTATTCGAAAATAACTACTTTCTCTCCCACTTTTTTTGAGGACATGTCAAATCTGGAGGAGCTTATTATGACAAGCTGCTCTAACCTTGTGGAGCTACCTCCTTCAATGGCTTCTCTATCCAGCCTAACGACCCTTGAGGTCACAGGGACTCAAATAAAATACTTCCCGCAGAAGATATTTGAAGAAAATATGCAGAAGCTACGGTCTTTGAAGCTCATTGACAACAAGGAATTGATTTCACTCACAGGACCAATCTCTAGGGTCAAAGGAATCAAATTGGAAGGGCATCCTAGCATTGTATCGTTCATGTTGATCGGCACACCTCATATAAGGTGTTTGTCCTTGCATGGATGTAGAAAACTTGAGTCTATCGAGATCAAGAATCTTGCTGCCTTGGAGGAGGTTGATTTGTCCGGTACAGCTATTAAGGAGCTCTCTGCCGACATCCCTAATCTTCCCCAGCTTAGGAGATTACTCCTCGTGGGTGTTCCTTCCCTGCGGCGATTTCCTTGGCATGAGCTGGAGCGACTCCCGGATGTGTTTTACTTGGATCATTGTCCAGAAGGAAATGACAATTATTCTAATCAAGTTACCCAAGTGTGTGTAACTGACCCCAGGTTCTTCCATAGCTTCCGTAACACTGCTTTGAATTCAGTAAGAGATGGACGGTTTTTCCAATCATTCTATATTCAAGTCGCACCATGCATTACCAATAGAAGGCAAGTACAAGATGAAGAAGGCATGCTAGATAGCAAGTTGGAGGAGTTGCTGCGGAATCAGTCAACATATGTGGATGTATTTAGCAGCTATTTTGCAAAGAAAATTGCACTTGCATCACCCCTGACAGTTCCTCTTCACCGGACTGAGCGCCATGTAGAATATATGTCACTGTCACTGACAACATATATGGCACAAACGAAGCTCACATGGATGCAAGAGACACATACGGGTTTAGGCGGTCTTCTAAACGTCACGAAATCAGTGTCAGTGACATATGACACTTCTATCTACACATTTAATGACCTGAGCGACTTCATCGAGCTAGAAGAATGTGAGCTTCGTTTGTGCCATAAAATGAAAGAAGTTGTATCTTACACTCAAGGCTTGAAAAAACTACGCAATATGCATGTCTGTAGTCTCAAAAGGCTAGTTTCGTTCTGTTCACCGTATAGTTCTTGTGACTTCAGTAGTCTAGAGCACCTGCACTTAGAGGACTGCCCAAGATTGGAGCACGTGGTGCCACATACAGCAACGCTGCCATGCCTCAAGACACTTGACATATTATTCTGCTACAAACTCAAGACAATTTTCATCACCCATCGCTCGCAAGGTAATACTTATCAGCTCCCAAGCCTCCAAAGGATACGTCTCCAGGAGCTGCCACTGCTTCAGCACTTCCATGACAAGGACGCCACCATGACAGCACCGATGTGGAAGGAGCTACACATCCGAGGGTGCTGGAGCCTCCGACGCCTCCCGCGCCTACAAGGACGCGAGCCGGGGATGGTGAAGGTCAACGGTGAGAGGAGCTGGTGGAGCAAGCTGCAGTGGGGCTCAACCCTGCACCGCGACAGCTACGACCCCAAGCTTCCCCTGGAGTTCGCCTCCTTCGATGAGTCTGCCGAGATGAGCACCTACCTTAGATGAATCAACGCTCCATCCATCTATCAGTTGGTATGTGATTTACTCAGCATCCTTATCCCTTTGTTCATTAACCACTCATTACAGAATACCTTCCTAAACTCTACCTTTTTAACAGGTGTTCCACCATACGTCCGCATCAGCGCCGCATTACAGAATACAGTTATCCCTTGTTACAGTTAATGTATATATCAGAACAACCCTGCTGTGCAAGATGATACTTATAGTCTCCAGGTGCTTCCATTGCTCCATCACAGTGCCGGTGTTGAAGGACCTCCACGTCTAAGAGTGTTGGAGCCTACGATGCCTCCTGTGCCTGCCCAATTAACAGTGTTCCACCATACACCATAGAGTGCCTTCCTCAACATTACCTTGTTAAGAATGTTCCATCATACATCCATACCATAGTGTCCATCCATAACATACATGCCACCCACGTGCATACCCCTTCCTCCGTATACACTTGCATGCCATCTATATGAGTTAATTTAGAGTTTTTTTCAAATAAAAGTCTAATTTCCCTGGTTATTGTCGACCGCCACTTTGTCTCCCGTGGAATTAGGTTTAGTTTTCCTTGTTCCAAAACATTTTATTCGAGTGTGTTGGTGATGTATGTGTAAGGTATGTAATGCTGGTGTTTAGCATGCGATATGTTTAATTATCAAGTGTGTCTCTGGACTTTAAGTGGCTTGTATATTTCTGTATTTCAGACGTTGTGTTTTACTACAAGTGTGTTGTACTAGCATCGCTGGTTTTATTTGTCAAGATCCATTTCAATGTATGATTCAAGTTATGTGGGTATTCTATATTTCTTATGGGATTTATTAAAAAAAAGGCACTGAGATTTGTTAAAAATCAGAAATATTTCTTTCAGGTTAAGTTATGAAGCAGCTTGCAAAAAGGGTTGCAGATTTCTATTGCTAGTGTACCACGACAAACATTTATCCCAGTTTTACATCCTATGCAAATTACATCCATATGGGCCTACCACCTACAGATACAAAGAGTGATTGGGGTCATCGATCTAGAATTATTGACTAAATCCGCTGAGATTAATGGTCTAGAAATACTGACCAAAACAGTCTGAGTCTCACCATAGAACGATTTGTACATCATCCAACACCGATGTCAAAAAAATAAGTTTTTTAATGTCCACACGAGATCGTTCGGGGGCGACTCAATCTGCTCACACACATATTCATGTGTAGGCACCTTGTCGACTGCTATAGGGAGAACAAAAATCACATCACTGAACAAGAAAACTGTATTTTAGTCAATAAGAGGTGACCAAGCATAGGTTTAGTGCACACCATTTCCGCAGCTCGCCATGGTAGGGCACGAGGACAACATTTGTTTCGCAAAAGATGTGACATCGTCAAGAGTTATTTTATCAATGTGCTTCAGGAAGTGCTGGCTCGGTTTCCTGTTGTAACATCAACGAAAAAAGAGGTGGAAAGGTTCACTAATTCTCCACCAAAGAAGCAGGCTTAATTAGAAATGAAAGAATATCAGGTTTACCCTCAACTATTAATCAGGATCTGCCTCCCAATGTCTTCCATAAGATCCTTCTGTATAGAGAACAAGTCATATTAAAATTTATTGAACAAAGCAAAAGGATGGGGGGCGGCAGATTCCTCAAAAGTAAATTAAAAGAAAAAGGGGGCAGGAGTGGTTGAGGTGCTTTCTTCTGTTACTCTGGATTCGAGGTTCTGAAGAACAGATGAAATCACCGAATTTTGGCTCGACTGAGCCCATTACTACACAAAGAGTTTTTTTTGAGACCTTTTACAGTACATCTAATTATTTTGGACCGTTTATTTCCGTGCCTCAACGGTCCAGATATGACAATACTACCACGAAAATCTGGTAGTATATTTAGGCATTAGGGGCACTTTTGGAAACAATCACAATACATCAATGTGCGATCTAAGTCCCAAATTGTTCACGACACGTCCTAGGTTGGGTTGACTACCGCCAACACAGACAGTTTTGCACAAACCCTCCTATAAAGTCTTGTCTTCTAATTTGAAGGCCCTTTCTAATTTTTGCACGATGTTTTTCTAGTCGTTGCGGCGCCTGGTCCTTCTTTTCCCTGGACCGGCATCTTGTCATTGATAATCAACCCTGACCTTGGTCTCCTGCGGCGTGGTGGGTGAATACGGCAAGGCATAGGCTGCCATCTGAGAACACATCGAGACAGAGGCTGTCACTGGGGACACGGTGTCTCAGACCAAAGCCAGTACGAAAGACTGTCCTCCCGTAGCGGCAGAATCGAGCGCCTGAAGAAAAGGTGAGCACGTCATCGTGGATTTGCAGGGGTCCGACTTTTATCTGAATGCTCGCTCTGATTTGCTTGGTTGGCTCGATCAATCCAGCTAGCGAGTGGAAGGCGCTGGAGTAGCGAGTAGGTGTATATTCTTGACCTGTGGGATAGATCGGGCCACTAAGCGGATGGGGTGATGGACTAACTCAGGTTTGTTAATTAGGCACTGATCAAAGCGATCCTTCCTGGCCTAGGCGTTCAGCGGGGAGGACGGAGCTATGGATGCGTGCATTCATTAGGACTAATCACGTGAGAGGATAAATCTATGCCGAATTGGTATTATTACCAATATGCCCTCAAGCGGCATTTCATACCAGCCATTGGATCAACTTAATACTACCCACTGAGTTAAGGAGTATGATGTACCGTAAAAACTCTCTTTTTGAGACAGGTTTTAGGACAGGCAGATATGATAACATGCAAGCAAGATATCAACAACTTATATGCCTTTGCCAGGTGTTGCAGTTGATGTCAGTTCTCTGATAACAATATCAGGAGCCTTGGCGACCAAATTGGATGGCTACGTCAATTCAAAATGATAAGACATTTCAAATGCTCCAAGACCAAAACTGTGCGGCCATGGGCACACATTTCATTTGCATTACATTTCAAGTCAAATCTAACTGCAAAGCTCGGGTGAATTATGCTCTCAGTACAACAATCGCTACAAAATCCGAATGAACTTCTGGTGAATCAAATATGATGAGCTCAAAGAAAGATGAAGAAGATTTATCTCACAGTCGCCAAATGGATACCAAACAGACCAGTGTCATCATGTACAATTCTAAATGCTGAAAATGATTGGATTGACTCATACTCCATCATAACCCGGAGATCTGGAAAACACAATGATTCACCCTTAGCCTTTGTCAAGGAGCTATCCATTTTCCTTCATGAATGATAAGTAACAAGAATGCAGCTACGAGTCACAAGGTATCTAATTGCAATGCGGAAAAAAAAGCATCAAAATGGGATGGTTACAATGTGTTCAGAAATCACAACTTTTTATCGTCACACTACAAAAGCTAATTAGTTGATCAGCCACATGATTCTTTCCGAGACATCATTACACATGCAAGACTTTCATGATTGTAGCTGCTTTCTCCTGACGCCAGCATGCTTTTACTTCGAAAGCGAAAGCCACGTTTGTGTCACTTGCACAGTAGTTACTGCTGGTGTATACGGAGGAAGGAGTATGTATGTGGGTGGGATGTATGTTATAGATGGACACTATGTATGTGGGTCGGATTCACCCCTTGGGACTCGTCGCTCGTCCTGGTTGATGGTGGCTGCGCCATCTGGAGCGCCGCCACCGCGTCACCGAGATCAGCAACTCGCTTCTCCAGATCGGGACGCCAGTTGACCAGATCGTCGATCATGGCGGTGGAAACCTGGATCTCCATGATCGCCTTGTTCTGGGCCTTGAGGGCGTTGTCGAGGCGGTCAAGGAAGGCTTCGATTGCCGGATCCATGACGACCAAGTGCGTACGAGCTTTCTTGAGGCCTCTGGTCTCCATTAGCTGCGCCAAAATGGAGCGGCGGTGGGAGGATTACTGGTCTGTGATACCAGATGATAGGCTATAGTAGGGGGAAAGCTCGATTACTAGCAGCAGTTCCTCACAGAGGTAGGATTTGGGTGGCGATTACAAAGAGATTACAAGAATGGTAGCTAGGGTTCGTCGCGAGAGAGGAAGGGGATAAGAGCCGAGCCGCCGTTGCCGTGATCCACTGGATGATGATCCTTTGTGTTCCCGTCTCCTTTAGTACTTGGCGTGGTGGGCTTCACTTGGACCACTCTGGGCCGCAGGTCCTACAGTTGGGCTTCCTGGCTCGGGCCTCGTTTCGGGCAGCGCCGGGCAGGAAGGTGTCGCTGCCCGGTGGGACGCACCTGTCACGGGCGTTGACACTTACGCACATAGCAGCGACCATCTCAATCCGTTCGGTAGCTCCACACTGTTAAAAAAAGACAATTCTTAAAAAAAGATGAACAATAAGAAAATAAAAAAGGGAATTGGATGGAAACTGGGATTTGAACCCACGCCCTTTCGGACCAGAGCCTAAACCATAAATTCAGTGCCTAGTGAAGTGCATCAAAGGTCCTCAAACTATTTAAAAGGTGTTACGTAGGTCCTCGAACTATGAAAAGGGTCATTCAGGTCCTCAAAGTGCAATATGCGTGTCATCCAAGTCCTCGAACTATTTTAGAGGTGTCATGTAGGTCCTTAAACTATTTCAAATGTGTCACATACGTACACACTTATTGCACTTCAAGAATTTTTGAGGATCTAGATGACACTTTTCATAGTTCGAAGACCTATGTGACACCTTCAAAATAGTTCGAGGACCTAGGGTGCACTTTACTCGTAATTCTTTATATGTTGTGATACCTATACTAGCATAATCAAATACCAGCAACTCTTTTTTTCTTCGAAAAAGAAATACCAGCAACTCTGCCGTTACGAATTACTCTGAGTGTGTGTGGAGCTGAAAGTGTCAAACTAAAGCCTAATGCATTCTACTGCCTCCGTTCCAAAATATAAGTCTTTTTAGAGATTTCAATATGCACTACATACGGATACAACCATAATCGCAACATCCTAATAATAGTGGAAACTTCTTTCGGCTGTAAAAGGCTTCATTAGGTAATGTGTACGACTGTAACAGGAAAACTATACTGCTGACCGCTTGGTTTTAGCTGCATCAGGCGTGAACCACCAGCATTTGCAGAACCCTTGTTGTTCGATTTGCCCAAGGGATCCCCTGCGCACAAACCAAAGTCTGCATATACCCGTGAAGATTTCAGGCACAAAATAGACTCTTCTGTCTTTCCTTGCTCTCCTGCTTTAGATTTGGACCAGTAAGTACACCTTCATGTCATTCATATGAGATTTAGAGTTCTTCTCCCAAATAAAATTCCAATTTCCCTGGTTATCGTCAACCGATCACTTTGTCTCCCGTGGAATCAATTTTATTTTTTCTTGTTCCAACACATTATATTGGAGTGCCCGCTATTCTATGTTGGTGATGTATGTGTAACTGTAAGCTATGTAATTCTGGTTTTCGGTATGAGATCTGTTTAAATACCAAGTGTGGCTTGTGACTTTAAGTGGCATGTGTATTTACTTGATTCGTGTGTTGTTTTATTTGTGAAGATCCATTTCAATATATGATGCAAGTTTTGTGGGTATTTTTCTCTGCCTTTCTACTCTCTACTGGATAGGTATAGGATTTATAAAATAAAGGGAACTGAGATTTGTAAACAACAGAAATATTTTCTTCAGGTTAAGGTTACGAAGCAGCTTGCAAAATGGGTTGCAGATTTCTATGGCTAAATCTGCTCAAATTACTAGTCTATATATACTGACGAAAGCAGAGTCCCCAGTCAGCAAGGTAGCTCCAACCATGGAACTGTTTGTACATCATCTAGAAAATGATGTAAAAAAAAGCAGCTCTTTAACATCCACTCGATGAGGGCTGATTGCTAAAAAAAGTAAAAGAAAAAGGGGCAAGAGTGGTTGAGATGCTTTCTACGGTTACCATGAATTCGAGGTTCTGAAGAACGGATGAAATCGTCAAATTTTTCATTCATCAGAGCTCAGCTTCTGCTACTGTATACACATATATTTTGACAGGTTTCAGAAGAGTCAGAATGGCAAATGTATAAGCAAGGCATGGCTAACTTATAACTTCGCTAGGTGTTGCATTGGCTGACAGTTCTGCACTAACAATATCGGATTTATCGTAAGCTCTGGTTTTCACTTTGTTGATGTCGCCCTTCTTTTTGCCTTTTCTTGGATTTGCTTTTTCCTAAAGAAATATTCTTTTAATCCCCGTTCCACCAAGTCTAATAATTTCTAGGCATAGATGGATGAAAAGGAAAAGGGAAAGAAGATTGCTATTACCTTCATCCTTCTGATATCCTGTAACTTTAGTAAACTGCCTCAAATACAAGGCAGAAAAAATACCGGTTCTGATATCCTGTAACTTTAGTAAATTTCAGGTTCTGAAGAGCAGATGAAATCGTCGATTTTTTCGCTCGACTGAGCTCAGCTTCTGCTACTGTATACACAGATATCTTGACAGATTTCAGAACAGTCAGATATGATAAATATGCAAGCAAGGCATGGCCAACTTCTGCTACCTTTGCCAGTTCTTGAATAGCAGTATCCTAAGCTCTGCTTCTAAGTTTTAAAGGTCTATGTTATGACCGGCGTATTAAGGGCTTAGCCCAGTTAGTTGTGGCCCAGTTATTTTATTAGAAGGATTATATAAACTCGTGTAAGGACCCATTTTGGAATTAAGCAAGAAGCAATCATATTTGCTTGGCTTCCTTAGGGAGCCGGGAGACCTAACCCTAGCCGCCGCCCCCCTGCTCTCTCTCTCTCTCACGCGCACGCAACAACGGCGCCCTAGTGCCGGCGACCACGCCTTCCTCCACGTCATCCCTCCTTCCACCCCTACAACCTGAGACCACGCCCTGGTAGGGATCCTGTTCCTACCAATTTGGTATCAGATAGCTTCGGTGCGATCATGTCCTCGCCACCGCCCACCCCGACCCTCCCGCTGTCGACCGCGATGACTACCCCGATGGCCACTACGGCTAGCGCCCCGCTCTTGCCGGTGCCGGTCACCTCCGTCGCGCCCGTCCCCGTCATCTTCACCCTGGAGGAGATAACGGCTGCCATCCGGGATCTCACCCGGGCGGTCGCGGGCATCTACACGTTCCTCGCGAGATCCTATGGGCCGCAGCCATCTATGCCCTTTGCCACCGCCCCGCCGCCGCAGCAACCACCGTGGTAGTCGCCAACCTCAGCGACCCCCGTCGCCGCCACCATGCAGCTGCTGCTGTGGCAGCCGCCACCAGCGACGAACCCCGACGCCTCCACCATGCAGCAAGGGCAACAGGTGTTGTCGCCGCCACCAGCGTCCGCGGCCATGGGCATCCCGACGACGGGCCCGGGGGTGCCCATCCACCAGGTTCGATTTCCCCCGTCGTTGTCTCCGTCACCAGCCTGGCTCGCTTGGTCCCTTGAGCCGGTCTACACGACGGCCTCGGTCGGGCCGCATGTGTTGCCCCCAGCGGCGACGCACCCAGCCATGTAGTTTCGCGGTTCCTCGGGATCCACCGAGCCCTTCGCTAGCGTCGACAGGCCCCTATTCCAGGGCGGCACCCTGATGCCCGCCTACCCGGCCCCGTCATCCTCCCTGCTCCGTGCTGACGAGGCGCACCCGCCCGTCGTCCACATCCAGACGCCGCCAAGATTCTCCAAGCTGGAGTTCACGACCTACGACGACACCGTCGACCTCCTGAATTGGCTCAACCAATGCGACCAATTTCTCAGGGGACAGCGCACGCTCGTGTCCGATCGCACCTGGATCGCCTCGTATCATCTCCGAGGAGCCGCGCACACGTGGTACTACGCCGGTAGCATGCCACCATGGGAGCGCTTCTGCGATTCGTGCCTCTTGCGCTTTGGTCCGCCTGTACGCGGGAGCCGTCTGGCAGAGCTTGGCCGTCTTCCATTCCTCACCTTGGTGCAAGACTTCGCCGACCGCTTCCAGGCACTGGCGTGCCACGCCCCCGGCGTTATGGCTCGTCAGCGGGCCGAACTCTTCATCGGCGGCCTACCGGACCACATCCGTGTGGACGTGGAGATGCGCGGGCCACACGACCTTCAGACGGCCATGTACTATGCCCGCGCGTTCGTGCATCGCGCTGTGGCCATACAGCAGGTGCCACCTGAAGGAAATATGCCCTAGAGGCAATAATAAAGTTATTATTTATTTCCTTATATCATGATAAATGTTTATTATTCATGCTAGAATTGTATTAACCGGAAACATAATACATGTGTGAATACATAGACAAACAGAGTGTCACTAGTATGCCTCTACTTGACTAGCTCGTTAATCAAAGATGGTTATGTTTCCTAACCATAAACAAAGAGTTGTTATTTGATTAACGGGATCACATCATTAGTTGAATGATCTGATTGATATGACCCATTCCATTAGCTTAGCACCCGATCGTTTAGTATGTTGCTATTGCTTTCTTCATGATTTATACATGTTCCTATGACTATGAGATTATGCAACTCCCGTTTGCCGGAGGAACACTTTGTGTGCTACCAAACGTCACAACGTAAATGGGTGATTATAAAGGAGCTCTACAGGTGTCTCCAAAGGTAGATGTTGGGTTGGCGTATTTCGAGATTAGGATTTGTCACTCCGATTGTCGGAGAGGTATCTCTGGGCCCTCTCGGTAATGCACATCACATAAGCCTTGCAAGCATTGCAACTAATATGTTAGTTGTGAGATGATGTATTACGGAACGAGTAAAGAGACTTGCCGGTAACGAGATTGAACTAGGTATTGGATACCGACGATCAAATCTCGGGCAAGTAACATACCGATGACAAAGGGAACAACGTATGTTGTTATGCGGTCTGACCGATAAAGATCTTCGTAGAATATGTAGGAGCCAATATGGGCATCTAGGTCCCGCTATTTGTTATTGACCGGAGATTTGTCTCAGTCATGTCTGCATTGTTCTCGAACCGTAGGGTCCGCACGCTTAACGTTACGATGACAGTTATTATGAGTTTATGCATTTTGATGTACCGAAGTTAGTTCGGAGTCCCGGATGTGATCACGGACATGACGAGGAGTCTCGAAATGGTCGAGACATAAAGATTGATATATTGGACGGCTATATTCGGACACCGGAAGCGTTCCGGGTGATTTCGGAGAAAACCGGAGAGCCAGAGGGTGACCGGAACCACCCCGGGAGAGATAATGGGCCATATGGGCCTTAGTGGAGAGAGAGAGGGGCTACCAGAGGTGGGCTGCGCGCCCCCTTCCCCCTTCGCTGCCGCAACCTCTCCAACGCCGTCCTCACGCCGACCGCGGACATCGTCCTCTCCGCCGTCGCCGTAGGTGTTTTCCGTCGCCAAGTTAGGGCACGGAGGACTGAACTGCTCGGCATCAACTCCCTTCCGTCTAGCAGTTCCAGTGTGGTAAATAAAACTTCTTTTTACAGCCTCTTTTGATCTCATGGTTCTGTCACTTTCTACCATAAGAAGTTTCTCTTCACACTAGTTAGATCTCTCGCTGCATCTCATAACATGCCTAGTATATTCACTTGTGCTTCATAAAGTAGTTAGATTCCTCACTTGTACTGATCTGTGGGTTCGTACAAATCTGGAACCAACTTCTTATCTATGAGTGAATGTCTTCGCACGATGAGGTCAATGTCTTCTACACTGATTAATCTTCAAAACCGTCTGAGAATGCATATGACCTCTTCCCCTTCCCTCGCACCTTAATGCTGTCACAGGTACATGTCCATGGGAGAATCCTTCGGTTCTCATAGTCTGCATTCATTTGCAGAATTCCTACAGCATCACATAAACTCTCCTGAAGCCAGTTCCTGTTGGTCCAGAAAAAGACAACCTTTGAAGCCTTTGAAAGTTTTGAAGCCTTTCAAGTTAAAGTTTATGGCTTCAAAAGCAGCAGCAAGAAAGGGGGGGGGCAGACAGAGACGTGAAGGAACTTCCAAGGATCTACCTGAAGACTTGGCAGAAATGTACAAAACAGATCCAGAAGAGAGCTATGGGCAGCGCAAGACCCGAATCCAATGGATTCGACGCTACTGGGCAGAACAGTGGTTCAAATACCGCTTCGTTACCCAGGAGTATGCTGAAAAGAATGCTATCAAGAGCCCATGGGGGGATATCTTATACAAGAACCTTGTACCCAGGACCAGAGATGAAGCCATTGCTCAAGGCTTCTACCCATGCATGGTCCGAGGACCACAGCCTGATGATGCACATCCGTCGTCACTTCTCTGGTGTTGTGACGACAATCTCTTCAAGTGCAACTTTCAGTTTGCCCAACAGTCAGCGAAGCTAAACAAGAAGAAATTTGGGCTTGACTTCAACCCTGGTCCCTCCTCACCAAGGGCAGATGTCACACGCGACGCCGAACCCAATATCATCAGTCCGTTTGCCAATCTTGAGGGCCTGATCACTCACATCTTAGTCCAAGGGACTACCGTAAATGACCCTCCAGCTGACTCTGAGTCTGATGAAGCTCCTGCTGTGCCGAAGCCAAAGCAGACGAAGAAACCAAAAGCTTCAAAGCCGGCACCTGCCTCAAAAATCTCAAGGGCGAAGCCATTGAAAACTGCACCTCCTGAAGTCAGTGTGCAGTCTGAATACGTATCCCGCGTCTCCAAGCCCCGGAAAGAAAAGGAGCCCCAGCCTCAAACCGGCAGAGAGCTCACTGCTGCAGCCATTCTGCGCAGTGAAGCCATTGATCTATCAAGCGATGAAGATCTGGGAGATGACGCTCTAGAGCAGCTTATCAAAAGCAAAGAAGAAGCTGAAATCTTCAACAATCTGCCTCTCTTTGATGTCGCCATCATCCACAGCTTCATCGATGAATGGTTTGACTCACCAGACATAAGCTTCAATGATCTGCAGCTGCCTGTTGGACTCAACGTCTTCTTCCAAGGCGCAATTGCTTCAGAACTGGCCATTGCTCAGCGCATTGTTGAGCTGAAGCAGAAAATTGATCACGAAAAGGCTCAGTTCAAGAAGCACATGGCCAGCCTCAGCGTGCAGGAAGTGAGGAGCTTCAAAATCATGCTGCATGAGCTCAAAGAAAACTTTCTGAAGAAGCGTGCTGAAGCTCAGGGCTCGCGTGAAAGGATGAAGTCTTCGGCAGAAAAATGTGTTCAAGCCTACAACGAGGCTGAAAAGCGCAAGGCACTTGGGCGTCCTGGCATCGACCCCAAGATGGCCGCAAAGAAGAAGCAACAGCCTACTGTGAATGAACCAGAGGCATCAAGACAAGAAGCTATTCCGATTGTCTTCCCAACCGCCATGACTGGCTCGAAGCCAAAGAGCCGGTCAACCGCTTCTGAGATTAAGAAGACACGAAATGCAGAGGCTGAAGCCAAAAAAAGGAAGAGCTCTGAAGCCTCTCCTACTGCCCCCAGCAAAAAGAAGCACAAGACCAAGAAATCTAGGGCTGCTCCCACACAGCCCTTGATGGTTGAACCCCTTTCTGTCATTCACCCCAATGCAGAAAGACGACTGACAGTTCATGAGCCTGCTCCCACAGAGGCTCCTGACGCTGAAGATATTCCAGCAGCCGACCCAATAGCTGCTGAAGACATTGGTCATCAGGACAATGTGCAAGGTGATGCAGCCCTTCCTCAGCTTGAAACAAGCGAACTCATCAGTATTGGTCGTCCTTTGACGCCAATGGCACAAGATGAGTCATGGGCGGATCGCCCTCAGGAGGAAGAAGACTTTGAGGTTCAGCCCACTCCGACCCCACAAGCGTCGTCTGCGTTCCGTAGGCTTCGCAAAGGTCCACGGCCTCAAGTCCATACTGCAGAAATTCCGGCTGCATCAGCCGAAGACAATGAGGAAGCTCCACCAGAACCCACTTCCCCGCTCCATCAAGATGCAGTTCTCCAGGAGAATGTGCCAGAGGTTGTCCCTCCAACTACACAAGCGGAGGAAGAAAATGTTGCGGCTGCCACCACAAACACTGAAGCCAATGTGGAGCCCGCCCCACCAAATGCTTCAGTGGACAGCGAAGCTACTGAGCCAGATACTTCAGTCCCTGAGTCTGCTGCAGGTCCACAGTTTGATTATCATATTGAGCACAGGCCTCATATCCAGAAGCCAGTCCCAAGGCTTCCAAGGTTTCCAGGTCCTGCATCAGCACCTGGTTCCTTTGACATCAACAGCTTCAAGGCAGACAATACATTTTTCAATAGCTCCAAGAATCCATATTCAAGGGAAAGGATTGTATCAGACAGGTTTTGGAGCTATTCTCAGCGCAGCTATTATTCATGAATCTTATACAACCAAGGTCACATCTTTCCACACAAGCGCCTTGAGGTTAAAGCTATTGCTAGTCTGCCATGTCTTGAGGAAGCCTTGGATTGCTTCAAGCAAGTGGGTCTCCAGCAGAAAAACAAAATCTTCTGACGCTATTGCTGGGGACCTTAAAAATCTTGTGGGGCGCAAGATAAAATGCCCAAATGGCATCGTTATGTACCTCGTTCCTGAATCGCATGCTACTTTCCCTATTAGTTCTAATCTGGATCTAAGTTTTCATAACCCACTGGTTCGTCAAATGTTTATGCTTCACAATTCTTTTCGTGAAGCCTATCCCCCTAACTGCACTGTAGGGTACGACACCAGCGACTTCAAAGTCTTCAGAATGGATTATTGACAGTGGGTGTACAAATCACATGACTGGCAAAAGAAGCCTTCTTATGGACTCAACCTTACGTCCATCCGACAAGAGCCACATCACATTTGCTGACACTGGTAAAAGTAAGGTATTGGGTCTAGGTAGAGTTGCAATCTCAAAGGATCAACACATGGACAAAGTCATGCTTGTTGAATCCCTTGGATTCAACTTGATGTCTGTCTCAATGCTTTGCGATTTGAATATGATCGTAATGTTTGGAAAATATCGTTGCCTGGTACTGATGGAATCTGACAAATCTCTAGTGTTTGAAGGGTATCGGGAAGGTGATTTGTATGTGGTAGATTTCTCAGCAGGACCACAACTTGCAGTATGTCTTCTTGCAAAAGCTTCAGAATGCTGGCTTTGGCATCGGAGGCTTGGGCATGCTGGCATGAGGAACCTCCACACCCTTGCGAAGAAGAAGCATGTCATAGGCATCGAGGGCGTCAAGTTCAAGAAAGATCATTTATGCGGTGCCTGTGAAGCAGGGAAGATGACAAGGGCAAAACATCCTTCGAAGACAATCATGACTACTACTCAACCCTTCGAACTGCTCCACATGGATCTTTTCGGTCCCACTCACTACTCAACCTTTGCTACTACTGCTTGCCTCTATGGCTTCGTGATTGTTGATGATTACTCTAGATATACTTGGGTGCACATAATCCTTTACAAGACTGAAGTGCAGGATGTCTTCAGACGCTTCGCCAATCGAGCCATGAACAATTTTGGCACCAAGATAAAGCACATCAGAAGTGACAATGACACTGAATTCAAGAACACTGGCCTTGATACATATCTTGATACCTTGGGCATCACACATGAATTCTCAGCTCCGTACATGCCACAGCAGAATGGCGTCGTCGAACGCAAGAACAGAACACTCATTGAGATGGCCAGAACGATGCTAGGTGAATACAAGACTCCAAGAAAATTCTGGACTGAAGCCATTGACACTGCATGCCATACAATCAATCGTGTTTATCTTCACAAGCTTCTGAACAAGACATCTTATGAACTCCTAACTGGCAAGAAGCCAAATGTCAGTTACTTCAGAGTATTTGGCGCAAAGTGCTGGATCAAGGACCCACACCACACCTCAAAGTTTGCACCAAAAGCACATGAGGGCTTTATGCTAGGATATGGAAAGGATTCACACTCCTACAGAGTCTTCAATCTCTTCCATTACAAAGTGGTTGAAACAGTGGATGTGCGGTTTGATGAGACAAATGGTTCACAAAGAGAGCAACTGCCAAATGTGCTAGATGAAGTTCCAGCTAGTGAATCAATCAAGCTTATGGGAACTGGAGAGATTATACCTTCTGAAGCTCATCCTGAAGAAGAACTTATCATCTCAGCACCTGATCAACATGAAGACAATGCTCAGCCTGAAGACATTCCTCCCAACAACAACGCAGATCAGCAAGAGCAAAGTCTTCGCCCTGTACATCCTCGTGTTGCAAATGAAGTGCAGATTGACAGAATAATTGACAGCATCAATGCACCTGGTCCACTCACTCGTTCAAGGGCAACTCAGCTAGCGAACTTCTGTGGGCACTTCGCATTCGTCTCAATATCAGAACCCAAGAAAGTTGAAGAAGCCTTCATGGAACCTGAATGGATTCAAGCTATGCAAGAAGAGCTTCAACAGTTTGAGCTGAATAATGTATGGGAACTGGTTAAGCGTCCTGATCCACGGAAGCACAACATAATAGGCACCAAATGGATATACCGCAACAAGCAAGATGAGCATGGTCAAGTTGTCAGAAACAAAGCTCGTCTTGTTGCTCAAGGATATACTCAAGTGGAGGGCATTGACTTTGATGAAACATGTGCTCCTGTGGCAAGGCTTGAAGCTATACGCATACTGCTGGCCTATGCAAATCATCATAACATACTTCTATATCAAATGGATGTGAAAAGTGCCTTTCTCAATGGCAAGATTGAAGAAGAAGTGTATGTTGCACAACCGCCTGGCTTTGAAAATCCAAAACATCTTGACATGGTATACAAGCTCAACAAGGCACTGTATGGCCTCAAACAAGCCCCTAGGGCCTGGTATGACACACTCAAATACTTCCTGAAGAGCAAAGGCTTCATACCTGTTTCCCTGGATCCCACTCTTTTCACGAAGACATATGATGGTGAACTGTTTGTGTGCCAAATATATGTGGATGACATTATCTTCGGCTGCACCAATCAGAAGTACAGTGAAGAGTTTGGATATATGATGCAAGAGCAATATCAGATGTCCATGATGGGGGAGCTGAAGTTCTTCCTTGGTCTTCAAATACGACAACAACGCAATGGCATCTTCATATCTCAAGAGAAGTATCTCAAAGATTGCCTGAAGAAGTTCGGTATGCAAGACTGCAAAGGCTTCACAACACCAATGCCAGCCAAACATCATCTAGGTCCTGACGACAATGGTAAAGAGTTCGATCAAAAGGTATACCGCTCCATGATTGGGTCTTTGCTTTATTTATGTGCATCTAGGCCAGATATCATGCTTAGTGTTTGCATGTGTGCTCGATTTCAAGCGGCACCAAAGGAGTCGCATCACTTAGCTGTGAAGCGAATTCTTCGATATTTGGCTCACACCCCAACTCTAGGATTATGGTATCCAAAGGGCTCAGAGTTTGATTTGGTTGGATTTTCGGATGCTGATTATGCTGGTGACAAGGTTGATCGCAAGTCTACATCAGGCACATGTCACTTTCTGGGACGATCACTTGTATGTTGGTCTTCAAAGAAGCAGAACTGTGTATCTCTCTCCACTGCTGAATCTGAATACATTGCTGCTGGATCTTGCTGCGCTCAGCTTCTGTGGATGAAGCAAACACTCAAGGACTATGGCATTCATCTGAAGCAAGTGCCACTTTACTGCGACAACGAAAGTGCCATCAAGATTGCCAACAACCCAGTTCAGCACTCGAAGACAAAGCACATTGAAATTCGTCATCACTTTCTCAGAGATCATGTTGTGAAGGAAGACATTGATATCATACACGTCAACACTGAAGAGCAATTGGCGGATATCTTCACCAAGCCCTTGGATGAGAAGAGATTTTGCAAGTTACGGTGTGAGCTAAATATCTTGGAATCCTCAAATGTCCTGTGATCAGGCACACATCCTAACACTTATGCATATTGATGATTTAGATGTGCAACACACAAAGTAAAGTATATCTTCATTCAATGAAGACATACATTCTAAGTGTGAATACATTAATGCGGAATTTGACTTCGGAGCGCCACGATAATTGTGCGCCGTGTCTGGGTCTAATACTTCCTATACGGTGGGTAACACCACCATCAAACGTTCTATTTTGAAGTGTCTCACTCATGGCGTTACCTTGCAATATCTTCACATTTGATTGTCTTCACATTTGGTTTGGCTCGAACATGTCTTCATGATTATATTCACTACGTTGCTTGTATACACATATATATATACTAGTGTTCTGTCCTCTACAGCATTCACTTATAGCTATGTCTTCTTGGTTGAATCCTTTGAACTAAGTGAATGTGATCGGACCCTAATCTCTCTATGCTTTCTATATCAAATTCTATCTCTCCAAGCCATATGCATTCTATTGAAACTGTCCAATGTCTTCACTGTGTCCTTGTCAGCTGAAGATATAGAGACAACCATAAAGTCCGTTTTTAATGCTCATTCCTCCACATAAAATCCGGAGAAGCAGGAACGACCGCCCGACAATCTAGGCGTGCATGGGACGTGGAACAAACCCCAAACATCCGCTAACTGGCCACGCGTTCCTCAAAGGCGAACCGCCAGGGGCACCTGTGTAATAGCACAGTCCCGCCCCTGAGCCTATAAATTCACACTTACCGCAGTCATTATCTCCTTCTTCCACCCTCGCAAGAACCCTAGCGCCACCGCTAGCACTCGATGACGCCGGAGACGAAGCGCTTCGCTGCCGCAACCTCTTCAACGCCATCCTCACGCCGACCGCGGACATCGTCCTCTCCGCCGTCGCCGTAGGTGTTTTCCGTCGCCAAGTTAGGGCACGGAGGACTGAACTGCTCGGCATCAACTCCCTTCCGTCTAGCAGTTCCAGTGTGGTAAATAAAACTTCCTTTTACAACCTCTTTTGATCTCATGGTTCTGTCACTTTCTACCATAAGAAGTTTCTCTTCACATAGTTAGATCTCTTGCTGCATCTCATAACATGCCTAGTATATTCACTTCTGCTTCATAAAGTAGTTAGATTCCTCACTTGTACTGATCTGTGGGTTCGTACAAATCTGGAACCAACTTCTTATCTATGAGTGAATGTCTTCGCACGATGAGGTCAATGTCTTCTACACTGATTAATCTTCAAAACCGTCTGAGAATGCATATGACCTCTTCCCCTTCCCTCGCACCTTAATGCTGTCACAGGTACATGTCCATGGGAGAATCCTTCGGTTCTCATAGTCTGCATTCATTTGCAGAATTCCTACAGCATCACATAAACTCTCCTGAAGCCAGTTCCTGTTGGTCCAGAAAAAGACAGCCTTTGAAGCCTTTGAAAGTTTTGAAGCCTTTCAAGTTAAAGTTTATGGCTTCAAAAGCAGCAACAAGAAAGGGGGGCAGATTGAGACGTGAAGGAACTTCCAAGGATCTCCCTGAAGACTTGGCAGAAATGTACAAAACAGATCCAAAAGAGAGCTATGGGCAGCGCAAGACCCGAATCCAATGGATTCGACGCTATTGGGCAGAATAGTGGTTCAAATACCGCTTCGTCACCCAGGAGTATGCTGAAAAGAATGCTATCAAGAGCCCATGGGGGGATATCTTATACAAGAACCTTGTACCCAGGACCAGAGATGAAGCCATTGCTCAAGGCTTCTACCCATGCATGGTCCAAGGACCACAACCTGATGATGCACATCCGTCGTCACTTCTCTGGTGTTGTGACGACAATCTCTTCAAGCGCAACTTTCAGTTTGCCCAACAGTCAGCGAAGCTAAACAAGAAGAAATTTGGGTTAGACTTCAACCCTGGTCCCTCCGCACCAAGGGCAGATGGCACACGCGACGCCGAACCCAATATCATCGGTCCGTTTGCCAATCTTGAGGGCCTGATCACTCACATCTTAGTCCAAGGGACTGCCGTAAATGACCCTCCAGCTGACTCTGAGTCTGATGAAGCTCCTGCTGTGCCGAAGCCAAAGCAGACGAAGAAACCAAAAGCTTCAAAGCCGGCCCCTGCCTCAAAAATCTCAAGGGTGAAGCCATTGAAAACTGCACCTCCTGAAGTCAGTGTGTAGTCTGAAGATGTATCCCGCGTCTCCAAGCCCCAGAAAGAAAAGGAGCCCCAGCAACAAACCAGCAAAGAGCTCACTGCTGCTGCCATTCTGCGCAGCGAAGCCATTGATCTATCAAGCGATGAAGATCTGGGAGATGACGCTCTAGAGCAGCTTATCAAAAGCAAAGAAGAAGCTGAAATCTTCAACAATCTGCCTCTCTTTGATGTCGCCATCATCCACAGCTTCATCGATGAATGGTTTGACTCACCAGACATAAGCTTCAATGATCTGCAGCTGCCTGTTGGACTCAGCGTCGCCTTCCAAGGCGCAATTGCTTCAGAACTGGCCATTGCTCAGCGCATTGTTGAGCTGAAGCAGAAAATTGATCACGAAAAGGCTCAGTTCAAGAAGCACATGGCCAGCCTCAGCGTGCAGGAAGTGAGGAGCTTCAAAATCATGTTGCATGAGCTCAAAGAAAACTTTCTGAAGAAGCATGCTGAAGCTCAGGGCTCGTGTGAAAGGATGAAGTCTTTGGCAGAAAAATGTGTTCAAGCCTACAACGAGGCTGAAAAGCGCAAGGCACTTGGGCGTCCTGGCATCGACCCCAAGATGGCCACAAAGAAGAAGAAGCAGCCTGCTGTGAATGAACCAGAGGCATCAAGACAAGAAGCTATTCCAATTGTCTTCCCAACCGCCACGACTGGCTCGAAGCCAAAGAGCCGGTCAACCGCTTCTGAGCTTAAGAAGACACGGAATGCAGAGGCTGAAGCCAGAAAAAGGAAGAGCTCTGAAGCCTCTCCTACTGCCCCCAGCAAAAAGAAGCGCAAAACCAAGAAATCTAGGGCTGCTCCCACAGAGCCCTTGATGGTTGAACCCCTTTCTGTCATTCACCCCAATGCAGAAAGACGACTGACAGTTCATGAGCCTGCTCCCACAGAGGCTCCTGAAGCTGAAGATATTCCAGCAGCCGACCCCAATAGCTGCTGAAGACATTGGTCATCAGGACAATGTACAAGATGATGCAGCCCTTCCTCAGCTTGAAACAAGCGAACTCATCAGTATTGGTCGTCCTCTGACGCCAATGGCACAAGATGAGTCATGGGCGGATCGCCCTCAGGAGGAAGAAGACTTTGAGGTCCAGCCCACTCCGACCCCACAAGCGTCGTCTGCGTTCCGTAGGCTTCGCAAAGGTCCACGGCCTCAAGTCCATACTGCAGAAATTCCGGCTGCATCAGCCGAAGACAATGAAGAAGCACCACCAGAACCCACTTCCCCGCTCCATCAAGATGCAGTTCTCCAGGAGAACGTGCCTGAGGTTGTCCCTCCAACTACACAAGCGGAGGAAGAAAATGTTGCGGCTGCCACCACAAACACTGAAGCCAATGTGGAGCCCGCCCCACCAAATGCTTCAGCGGACAGCGAAGCTACTGAGCCAGACACTTCAGTCCCTGAGTCTGCTGCAGGTCCACAGTTTGATTATCATATTGAGCACAGGCCTCATGTCCAGAAGCCAGTCCCAAGGCTTCCAAGGTTCCCAGGTCCTGCATCAGCACCTGGTTCCTTTGACATCAACAGCTTCAAGGCAGACAATACATTTTTCAATAGCTCCAAGAATCCCTATTCAAGGGAAAGGATTGTATCAGACAGGTTCTGGAGCTATTCTCAGCGCAGCTATTATTCATGCATCTTATACAACCAAGGTCGCATCTTTCCACACAAGCGCCTTGAGGTTGAAGCCATTGCTGGTCTGCCATGTCTTGAGGAAGCCTTGGATTGCTTCAAGCAAGTGGGTCTGCTGCCGTTTGTGACTGATGAAGAGCACTGGAATGAAGAGCTTCTGCTTCAGTTCTATGCCACTCTCCATATCAAAGGATACAACAGAGATCCGAAGACTTGGATCCTGGAGTGGATGACCGACAATGTCCATTATGAAGACAATGCGTTTGATATCATTGAGCTCACCAGCCTGACCACTCCAGGCGAATTCTTCGAGGAAGGCTGTCAACTACATTCTGAAGCTATTGAGAGCATATTCCAGAGGCCTGAACCCAATATGAGTCAGATGCTCTCAATGATGAAGCCATTGCCTCAGGATGCACCCTATCCAACTGAGTTCTTTGTTGAAGACCTAGAGTACCTGCCCAGGACCATATATCACATCATCCGGCGGACTCTCTGGCCCATTAAGGGACACTCACCACATGCCAAGATTGAGGGTGCAATGAAGACTCTCATATTCTATATCCTGCATGGCAAATGCTTCAACGCACAGGATCTCTTCATACGCCAACTTGCAGCGTCAGGCTCAGAATTATTTGGTTTGAAGTTCTATGCTCCTTGGGTGATGAGGCTAATCAAACTGCACTCTGCGATCTCGTATCAGCCCTCTGCCCGAAACCATCGGATCTTCTTGCCAGATGTGGCTATCTCTGCTGAAGCAATATACCCTGAGCCTGCCAAGAAACCGATAAGTCTTCAGAATGCAGAACACCAGAGCTTCACGCAGCATGTTGAAGGTGTTGAAGCCATATCCAGGTATATCCGTTGGCTGGCACTACACGTGCACCAGCATCTACTGAAGCCACAGACAGCACAAATGCTCCAAGACCCAAGAAGCGTGCTCGTGTCCTCACTGACCGAGAGCTTCTTGTGGCCCTTCACCAAAAGCAAGATAGGCATCATGACTGGCTAAAACGTCAGATGAAGAGCCTCTTGGTGGATGTCAATCGTCTTCGAGACCTTGCCACCAAGAATGCCTTCGTTACACACGAAACCTGCCGTCGTACATGGAAAGGGCTCTCAATGATATGTACTGAAGCTGAACTTGAAGAGGATGGCTTCACAGAGCGTTTCAAGTTTGACACCACCCCTCCTAGAAGGGCTGTGATGCGCAACACACCATCATTAGAAGACTCTGAGTTCTCTTCATCTGCTGCCACAGTTACTGCAAGGATCATTGATGAAGACGATGATGCTACATCACCACCATATGCTTCAGCACATCCCAGCTCTGCACCGCCAAACAACTCCACCGACCCTGCTGCGCCTGGGAACGCATAGCAAACTCTATGTCTTCAAACCTTTTTGGTCATTACTGACAAAATGGGGAGAAGCGTATGATGTTTATAGTCTTCAAGTGGGTCAATATGGGCGGGTCAATATGTTTTGTCATATTTTGCTTCGTGTTTACAACTCTTGTTTTTGCTTCGTGTTTACAAGTCTTGTTTTTTGCTTCATTTGGTTCTTTGAGTTGTAAACACTAAAACTCGATGGTCGTCTGCTACTTGTTTGCCAACTCTGTTTGCGAAGATTAATTCCGCATATGCGACGATAAATTCCGCACTTATCTCATTCTGCAGACGTCCATTTTCCATTATGCATGTCATTATCTTCATATACTTTCACATGCATAGTGGATTGTCATCATAAGCTAAAGAGGATCTCCATAAGTACAACCTGCCCTGTGCATTTGCATTCCAAAAGCAAATTAACCTATATGCACATCTTCAGGGGGAGCCTTTGCAACTTATGAAGACAATTCCCTATCCTTTACAAACTTCACACATTATATTCCCCGTTGAAAACTTCAACTAGTTTGTCATCAATCACCAAAAAGGGGGAGATTGTAAGTGCATCTAGTGCCACCCCTAGTTGGTTTTGGAGTATTGACGACAAACCTAGTTGAGGGACTAATGTGTTTGTGAGAATTGCAGGAAAACACAGGTAGAAGTCCCACATTGATTCGGTTTTACTACCAGAGATGACCCCTAAAAATGTATGAAGACATTGAAGACAAAGGTGGTTTATGAAGATACTCACATTGAATACTATGACAGAAGAAGACACGTTATGAAGCCTATGGAGCTCGAAGACTTAGATCTTTCGTAGTTCTTTTCTTTTGTGTTGAGTCATAGGAACCACCGTACTGTTAAGTGGGGTCCAGGAGAACCAGTCAGAATGACTGAAGTGATGCCTAAATCAAAAACCTATGTCTTCGAGCGAAGACAATGAGAGCGAATCTTGTCCAGAGCCGGACAAGTCAGCTTTGCTTGTAGCCCAAGAAAGTTGCCATGAGAGTTTGAAATCTGACCGTTGAGACACGTGTCAGTTCCTTAGTGACCCAGGGTCATTTCGGACAAATCAGGTCGGGTTGCCAAGTGGCTATAAATAGCCCACCCCCACAACCATAAACGGTTGGCTGCTCAGATTTCAGTGCACGGCTTTTGTCGTTTGAGAGCAACCCACCTCGAAGCCTTTGAGAGAAAATTCCTAGTGAGGAGAAAAGCCCTAACCACCCAGAGCCAGAGTAAATTGGGCATCACTTAAGTCTTCTTGTCTGTGTGATCTGAAGACTTATTACACTTGAGGACTGTGAATCCTCCAGACGGTTAGGCGTCGCGTTCAGAGCATCCAAGAGACATTGTGGATTGCCAGTGAACGAAGTCTGTGAAGGTTTGGGAGTCTACCTTGAAGACTTACCAGAGTGATTGGGCGAGGACTAAGTGACCTTAGCTCAAGGAGAATACGGTGAGGACTTGGTGTCCTGAACTGTGTGTTCAGGACTGGGTGTCCGGGACTG
This sequence comes from Triticum aestivum, assembly GCF_018294505.1. Classification (NCBI taxonomy): domain Eukaryota; kingdom Viridiplantae; phylum Streptophyta; class Magnoliopsida; order Poales; family Poaceae; genus Triticum; species Triticum aestivum. The sequence goes on from NC_057794.1 coordinate 12,991,984, forward strand.
TGTGTCCTAAGGTTTAAATACCTAGCCGCTCCAACCAGACGTACAGTTGTCACAGCAACTGGACTGGTCCAACATATCATTGTCTTCAACGAGTCACTGGTTTCATCTTCACTTCCTTTTCTTACTGTTACACATTGTGAAGCCATTGCTTGCTTGCCTTATCTTTTGTCTTCACAACGTGAATGTATGAACTGTTTGGTTTCATAACTTTTTCCTACCCGATCCTTATTACACTGTAGTTGTTTGTCATTGTGCTTTCACTCTACTGAATACATGACCATGGCTGACCTAGTGTAATCTAACTTCCGCTGCATAGTAAAAGGCTTAATCTTCGTTGTTTGTCTTCATAACTCTCACGTTTTGAAGACTTTCATAAAAATTGCCTATTCACCCCCCCTCTAGTCGACATAACACACTTTCACCGGGGAGCGTCATCGAGCTGTACGTGTGCTAAGAACTCGGAGGTGCCGGAGTAACGATACTTGGATCGGTCGGATCGGGAAGACGTACGACTACTTCCTCTACGTTGCGTCAACGCTTCCGCAGTCGGTCTGCGAGGGTACGTAGACAACACTCTCCCCTCTCGTTGCTGTGCATCACCATGATCTTGCGTGTGCGTAGGAATTTTTTTGAAATTACTACAAACCCAACAGTGGTATCAGAGCCTAGGTTTTATGGTTTGATGTTATATGCACGAGTAGAACACAAGTGAGTTGTGGGTGATATAAGTCATACTGCCTACCAGCATGTCATACTTTGGTTCGGCGGTATTGTTGGACGAGACAACCCGGACCGACATTACGCGTACGCTTACGCGAGACCGGTTCTCCCGACGTGCTTTGCACATAGGTGGCTTGCGGGCGACATTCTCTCCAACTTTAGTTGAACCGAGTGTGGCTACGCCCGGTCCTTGTGAAGGTTAAAACGACATCAACTTGACAAACTATCGTTGTGGTTTTGATGCGTAGGTGAGATTGGTTCTTGCTTAAGCCCGTAGCAGCCACGTAAAACTTGCAACAACAAAGTAGAGGATGTCTAACTTGTTTTTGCAGGGCATGTTGTGATGTGATATGGCCAAGACATGATGCTAAATTTTATTGTATGAGGTGATCATATTTTGTAACCGAGTTATCGGCAACCGGCAGGAGCCATATGGTTGTCGCTTTATTGTATGCAATGCAATCGCGATGTAATGCTTTACTTTATCACTAAGCGGTAGCGATAGTCGTGGAAGTATAAGATTGGCGAGACAACAACGATGCTACGATGGAGATCAAGGTGTCGCGCCGGTGATGATGGTGATCAGGACGGTGCTTCGGAGATGGAGATCACAGGCACAAGATGATGATGGCCATATCATATCACTTATATTGATTGCATGTGATGTTTATCTTTTATGCATCTTATCTTGCTTTGTTTGACGGTAGCATTATAAGATGATCTCTCACTAAATTATCAAGAAGTGTTCTCCCTGAGTATGCACCGTTGCGAAAGTTCTTCGTGCTGAGACACCACGTGATGATCGGGTGTGATAGGTTCTACGTTCAAATACAACGGGTGCAAAACAGTTGCACACGCGGAATACTCAGGTTATACTTGACGAGCCAAGCATATACAGATATGGCCTCGGAACACGGAGACCGAAAGGTCGAGCGTGAATTATATAGTAGATATGATCAACATAGTGATGTTCACCAATGAAACTACTCCATCTCACGTGATGATCGGACATGGTTTAGTTGATTTAGATCACGTGATCACTTAGAAGATTAGAGGGATGTCTATCTAAGTGGGAGTTCTTAAATAATTTGATTAATTGAACTTAAATTTATCATGAACTTAGTACCTGATAGTATCTTGCTTGTTTATGTTTGATTGTAGATAGATGGCTCGTGCTGTTGTTCCGTTGAATTTTAATGCGTTCCTTGAGAAAGCAAAGTTGAAAGATGATGGTAGCAATTACACGGACTGGGTCCGTAACTTGAGGATTATCCTCATTGCTGCACAGAAGAATTACGTCCTGGAAGCACCGCTGGGTGCCAGGCCTGCTGCTGGAGCAACACCAGATGTTATGAACGTATGGCAGAGCAAAGCTGATGACTACTCGATAGTTCAGTGTGCCATGCTTTACGGCTTAGAATCGGGACTTCAACGACGTTTTGAACGTCATGAAGCATATGAGATGTTTCAGGAGTTGAAGTTAATATTTCAAGAAAATGCCCGGATTGAGAGATATGAAGTCTCCAATAAGTTCTATAGCTGCAAGATGGAGGAGAACAGTTCTGTCAGCGAGCATATACTCAAAATGTCTGGGTATAATAATCACTTGATTCAATTGGGAGTTAATCTTATAGATGATTGCATCATTGACAGAATTCTCCAATCACTGCCACCAAGCTACAAGAGCTTCGTGATGAACTATAATATGCAAGGGATGAATAAGACTATTCCCGAGCTCTTCGCAATGCTGAAAGCTGCGGAGGTAGAAATCAAGAAGGAGCATCAAGTGTTGATGGTCAACAAGACCACTAGTTTCAAGAAAAAGGGCAAAGGGAAGAAGAAGAGGAACTTCAAGAAGAACGACAAGCAAGTTGCTGCTCAAGAGAAGAAACCCAAGTCTGGACCTAAGCCTGAAACTGAGTGCTTCTACTGCAAGCAGACTGGTCACTGGAAGCGGAACTGCCCCAAGTATTTGGCGGATAAGAAGGATGGCAAGGTGAACAAAGGTATATTTGATATACATGTTATTGATGTGTACCTTACTAATGCTCACAGTAGCACCTGGGTATTTGATACTGGTTTTGTTGCTAATATTTGCAACTCGAAACAGGGACTACGGATTAAGCGAAGATTGGCTAAGGACGAGGTGACGATGCGCGTGGGAAACGGTTCCAAAGTCGATGTGATCGCGGTTGGCACGCTACCTCTACATCTACCTTCGGGATTAGTATTAGACCTAAATAATTGTTATTTGGTGCCAGCATTGAGCATGAACATTATATCTGGATCTCGTTTAATGCGAGACGGTTATTCATTTAAATCAGAGAATAATGGTTGTTCTATTTATATGAGTAATATCTTTTATGGTCATGCACCCTTGAAGAGTAATCTATTCTTATTAAATCTCGATAGTAGTGATACACATATTCATAATGTTGAAACCAAAAGATGCAGAGTTGATAATGATAGTGCAACTTATTTGTGGCATTGCCGTTTAGGTCATATCGGTGTAAAACGCATGAAGAAACTCCATACTGATGGACTTTTGGAACCACTTGATTATGAATCACTTGGTACTTGCGAACCGTGCCTCATGGGCAAGATGACCAAAACACCGTTCTCCGGTACTATGGAGAGAGCAACAGATTTGTTGGAAATCATACATACAGATGTATGTGGTCTGATGAATATTGAGGCTCGTGGCGGATATCGTTATTTTCTCACCTTCACAGATGATTTAAGCAGATATGTGTATATCTACTTAATGAAACATAAGTCTGAAACATTTGAAAAGTTCAAAGAATTTTAGAGTGAAGTTGAAAATCATCGTAACAAGAAAATAAAATTTCTACGATCTGATCGTGGAGGAGAATATTTGAGTTACGAGTTTGGTGTACATTTGAAAAATTGTGGAATAGTTTCGCAACTCACGCCACCCAGAACACCACAGCGTAATGGTGTGTCCGAACGTCGTAATCGTACTTTACTAGATATGGTGCGATCTATGATGTCTCTTACTGATTTACCGCTATCGTTTTGGGGATACGCTCTAGAGACGGCCGCATTCACGTAAAATAGGGCACCATCAAAATCCGTTGAGACGACGCCTTATGAACTGTGGTTTGGCAAGAAACCAAAGTTGTCATTTCTGAAAGTTTGGGGCTGCGATGCTTATGTGAAAAAGCTCTGATAAGCTCGAACCCAAATCGAAGAAATGTGTCTTCATAGGATATCCAAAGGAAACTATTGGATACACCTTCTATCACAAATCCGAAGGCAAGACTTTTGTTGCTAAATTCGGAAACTTTCTGGAGAAGGAGTTTCTCTCGAAAGAAGTGAGTGGGAGGAAAGTGGAACTTGACGAGGTAACTGTACCTGCTCCCTTATTGGAAAGTAGTGCATCACAGAAAACTGTTTCAGTGACACCTACACCAATTAGTGAGGAAACTAATGATGATGATCATGAAACTTCAGATCAAGATACTACTGAACCTCGTAGATCAACCAGAGTGAGATCCGCGCCAGAGTGGTACGGCAATCCTGTTCTGGAAGTCATGCTACTAGATCATGATGAACCTACGAACTATGAAGAAGCGATGGTGAGCCCAGATTCCACAAAATGGCTTGAAGCCATGAAATCTAAGATGGGATCCATGTATGAGAACAAAGTATGGACTTTGGTTGACTTGCCCGATGATCGGCAAGCAATTGAGAATAAATGGATCTTCAAAAAGAAGACTGACGCTGACGGTAATATTACTGTCTACAAAGCTCGACTTGTCGCAAAAGGTTTTCGACAAGTTCAAGGGGTTGACTACGATGAGACCTTCTCACCCGTAGCGATGCTTAAGTCTGTCCGAATCATGTTAGCAATTGCCGCATTTTATGATTATGAAATTTGGCAGATGGATGTTAAAACTGCATTCCTGAATGGATTTCTGGAAGAAGAGTTGTATATGATGCAACCAGAAGGTTTTGTCGATCCAAAGGGAGCTAACAAAGTGTGCAAGCTCCAACGATCCATTTATGGACTGGTGCAAGCCTCTCGGAGTTGGAATAAACGCTTTGATAGTGTGATCAAAGCATTTGGTTTTATACAGACTTTTGGAGAAGCCTGTATTTACAAGAAAGTGAGTGGGAGCTCTGTAGCATTTCTGATATTATATGTGGATGACATATTGCTGATTGGAAATGATATAGAATTTCTGGATAGCATAAAGGGATACTTGAATAAGAGTTTTTCAATGAAAGACCTCGGTGAAGCTGCTTACATATTAGGCATAAAGATCTATAGAGATAGATCGAGACGCTTAATTGGACTTTCACAAAGCACATACCTTGACAAGATTTTGAAGAAGTTCAAAATGGATCAAGCAAAGAAAGGGTTCTTGCCTGTGTTACAAGGTGTGAAATTGAGTCAGACTCAATGCCCGACCACTGCAGAAGATAGAGAGAAAATGAAAGATGTTCCCTATGCTTCAGCCATAGGCTCTATCATGTATGCAATGCTGTGTACCAGACCTGATGTGTGCCTTGCTATAAGTTTAGCAGGGAGGTACCAAAGTAATCCAGGAGTGGATCACTGGACAGCGGTCAAGAACATCCTGAAGTACCTGAAAAGGACTAAGGATATGTTTCTCGTGTATGGAGGTGACAAAGAGCTCATTGTAAACGGTTACGTTGATGCAAGCTTTGACACTGATCCGGACGATTCTAAATTGCAAACCGGATACGTATTTACATTAAATGGTGGAGCTGTCAGTTGGTGCAGTTCTAAACAAAGCGTCGTAGCGGGATCTACATGTGAAGCGGAGTACATAGCTGCTTCGGAAGCAGCAAATGAAGGAGTCTGGATGAAGGAGTTCATATCCGATCTAGGTGTCATACCTAGTGCATCGGGTCCAATGAAAATCTTTTGTGACAATACTGGTGCAATTGCCTTGGCAAAGGAATCCAGATTTCACAAGAGAACCAAGCACATCAAGAGACGCTTCAATTCCATCCGGGATCTAGTCCAGGTGGGAGACATAGATATTTGCAAGATACATACGGATCTGAATGTTACAGACCCGTTGACTAAGCCTCTTCCACGAGAAAAACATGATCAACACCAAGGCTCCATGGGTGTTAGAATCATTACTGTGTAATCTAGATTATTGACTCTCGTGCAAGTGGGAGACTGAAGGAAATATGCCCTAGAGGCGATAATAAAGTTATTATTTATTTCCTTATATCATGATAAATGTTTATTATTCATGCTAGAATTGTATTAACCGGAAACATAATACATGTGTGAATACATAGACAAACAGAGTGTCACTAGTATGCCTCTACTTGACTAGCTCGTTAATCAAAGATGGTTATGTTTCCTAACCATAAACAAAGAGTTGTTATTTGATTAACGGGATCACATCATTAGTTGAATGATCTGATTGACATGACCCATTCCATTAGCTTAGCACCCGATCGTTTAGTATGTTGCTATTGCTTTCTTCATGACTTATACATGTTCCTATGACTATGAGATTATGCAACTCCCGTTTGCCAGAGGAACACTTTGTGTGCTACCAAACGTCACAACGTAAATGGGTGATTATAAAGGAGCTCTACAGGTGTCTCCAAAGGTAAATGTTGGGTTGGAGTATTTCGAGATTAGGATTTGTCACTCCGATTGTCGGAGAGGTATCTCTGGGCCCTCTCGGTAATGCACATCACATAAGCCTTGCAAGCATTGCAACTAATATGTTAGTTGTGAGATGATGTATTACGGAACGAGTAAAGAGACTTGCCGGTAACGAGATTGAACTAGGTATTGGATACCGACGATCGAATCTCGGGCAAGTAACATACCGATGACAAAGGGAACAACGTATGTTGTTATGCGGTATGACCGATAAAGATCTTCGTAGAATATGTAGGAGCCAATATGGGCATCCAGGTCCCGCTATTGGTTATTGACCGGAGATTTGTCTCCGTCATGTCTGCATTGTTCTCGAACCGTAGGGTCCGCACGCTTAACGTTACGATGACAGTTATTATGAGTTTATGCATTTTGATGTACCGAAGTTAGTTCGGAGTCCCGGATGTGATTAGGACATGACGAGGAGTCTCGAAATGGTCGAGACATAAAGATTGATATATTGGACGGCTATATTCGGACACCGGAAGCGTTCCGGGTGATTTCGAAGAAAACCGGAGAGCCGGAGGGTTACCGGAACCCCCCCGGGAGAGATAATGGGCCATATGGGCCTTAGTGGAGAGAGAGAGGGACTGCCAGAGGTGGGCTGCGCGCCCCCTTCCCCCCTGGTCCGAATTGGACAAGGAGGGGGGCAGCGCCCCCCTTTCCTTCTCCCTCCCCACCTCTTCCCCCCTCCTAGTAGGAGTCCTACTCCTACTAGGAGGAGGACTCCTCCTGGCACGCCTGTAGAGGCCGGCCGGCCCCCTCCCCTTGCTCCTTTATATACGGGGGCAGGGGGGCACCCCTAGACACAGAAGTTGATCCTCGCGATCGTTCCTTAGCCGTGTGTGGTGTCGTTGTAGTGTTTAGGCGAAGCCCTACGTCAGTAGAACATCAAGATCGTCACTACGTCGTCGTGCTGACGGAACTCATCCCCGAAGCTTTGCTGGATCGGAGCCCGGGGAGCGTCATCGAGCTGTACGTGTGCTAAGAACTCGGAGGTGCCGGAGTAACGGTACTTGGATCGGTCGGATCGGGAAGACGTATGACTACTTCCTCTACGTTGCGTCAATGCTTCCGCAGTCGGTCTACGAGGGTACGTAGACAACACTCTCCCCTCTCGTTGCGGTGCATCACCATGATCTTGCGTGTGCGTAGGAATTTTTTTAAAATTACTACGAAACCCAACACCACCGCCCTGGGCCGCTAGGCCGCTACCCTGGCTGGAAGTTCCCGCGCAGGGTCGGCTTGTCCAGGGTTCCGCGGCGCCCCTCGCCGCGGCTGCGGCACGCCCGTTCCGTCGGCTCACCCCGGCCGAGCAACTCGAGCGTCGCCACCAAGGGTTGCGCTTCAACTGTGACGAGCCCTACGTACCGGGACACGTCTGCCCACGACTCTTCTACCTAGAGGCTGCAGACTACATTGAGGAGGACCCCCCCCCTCCGCCGGGCTCGGCGACCAGCCCGCCCTAGTTGACGCAGAGGTGTTTGTCGACCGTTGATCTTCCCCGCCTTCCAGCTCGAGGAAGAGTTGTTTGTGCAGGCGGGGATAGATATTATGACCGGCATATTAGGGGCCTAGCCCAGTTAGTTGTGGCCCAGTTTATCTTATCATTATTAGGGGTTTAGCCCAATTATCTTATTAGGAGGATAATATAAACTCGTGTAAGGACCCTTTTTGGAATTAAGTAAGAAGCAATCATATTTTCTCGGCTTCCTTAGGGAGCCGGGAGACCTAACCCTAGCCGCCGCCCCCTGCTCTCTCTCTCTCTCTCTCTCTCTCTCTCGCGCGCGCGCGCGCGGACGCAACGACGGCACCCCAGCACCGGCGGCCACGCCTTCCTCCACGTTATCCCTCCTTCCACCCCTACAACCTGAGACCACGCCCTGGTAGGGATCCGGTTCCTACCTGTCCAGAAATTCAAGTGGAAAAGAAAAATCTCCAGCAGCTAGTGATTCTATTTGTAGTGTGCTATCTGCAGAACATAATACAATGCTATGTGTTATGATTTGAGTGAAAATGATAATTTCTTCGCAATCTCAATTAGAGCTTCATGCTATTTTTTTTAGGAAATGGGAGCTACATGCTATGTAGTAGTGTGTTTCTAACAGAGACTAGGATATCATAAGATTGGTGACTCAGTCAAACCCTGAATGGCGAATGCTGAGGGAGCCATGTACGGATCCACCACTGAATCTGCACATCCATTAGCCAAGATGGTTCTTCACAGCCTTGTGGCTGCTTGCTACTTTTTCTTGCGTTACTGCAGAAATTACTCTGTTTTAGAAGCATCTTAGTTGTGTGTGTACCATCAGTTGTTTCAGTTGCTTTTACATTTGTATATGTGTTCAGTTTTTTTATGTTTGCGCGTGTAACATCAGTTGATCTTTCTAATGATTCTATTGTTTGTGCGTCATCCACTGCTCCACAGTCTGCGCGTCTAGATTTCAGATTATAGTTCTCTTCACATGCCATGATACTGTTGGCAGAGTAAACCTAAGTAATCGATCCAGAGGTGACAAGAATGAGTGCAATAATGACATGGAGAATGTCCATTTGGAGCCCAGTCTGAACATCATTACTGAATGCATGAACACCCTAACTGAACCCAAATTTCGTGTAGCGTCCACAGGAAAGGCACTAGTCGGTTCTCTCAGTTCACGAAACAGAGATATCTTCATCTTCTATCAAACCTACACAAGCTTCCAGCAAGTCTATCTGACGGTGATGGATCCATGGTCGGCGGTAAGCAGAGGGGAGAATGAGCTATGTCGGCGCATTTCTTCCAGGATAAATGGTAAAGAAGCACTTACAGGTACTCTCTACAACAAGAACAACTTACATGTACTCTCTACAACAAGAAGTGCTCGTTATTTGAAATTGTTCCTCTCCTGAAATCACATCTTTTTTTCTGTGTCGCAAATCGTGGTGTTCTATTCGTTGTCAGAAGGAACTTGAAACTGGCATTTCAAGGAATTTGAAGTACTCCACTTTTCAAGTTTATTGACTGTAGTTGACACTATACCAATGGAACTTGGGGGAATGGGTTTGATACAATCCTTCCATGACAGTTCAGAGAAAAAAGGGGGTTTGCGTTATGTCTATGTCAGGGGATTCTGAATCGTGATATCTCAGCAGCACAACCTTAGAAGACATATCAAATGCCCTGATAAAAAATGGGGTTTGCATTATGTCTAGGTCAGGGGATTCTGTGACTAATGTCACTGTCATCATATATTTAGCATTACAATAAAGATAACGACATTTCCTAAGGCTGGGTCAATTTGAAGTAGATCAAACAAATTACCCTTTTCTTTTAACTAAAAACTTTAGTGGCGGCCCAACAGTAATAGAATGCTTATATTTTGGCCAAATAGTCACCAGAGAGACTAATGTCACCATATGCGGTACTTAAATACCAAAGATGAATTTCTTTAGTGCCGGAAAGTCTTTGGTTTGTGAATAAATGTAAGTTGTTCCCAAGCCATGTTCATCTGCTAGTTTAATGTTCAGATTGTAATCTGCATGACAACCGTGATAATAGCTTTAGCATTCATAAATTCAATGACAGTTTAGCCGAGTGGTCTAAAGATGAATTTCTTAAGTGCCGATTGTAATCTGATTGCGATGGATTCATAGATGGTTGGTTGGCTGTGGCGCGGTTGGCAGACGGAGAGCACGGCATGCCGGCGTACCCTTGATGCAGGTTGCAGGTTCGGGGGGTTAAGTGATACTGTACGTGCAACTTACAAGAGCTGTCCATTACTAAGTACTCCCTCCGTTCCAAATTACTCGTCGTGGTTTTAGTTCAAATTTGAGAAGAGTAATTTGGAACGGAGGGAGTAGAAGAGAATCAATATATGCAGATTTAATCTGAGAAGATGTTCCCCCCATATACCGTATGCCGCTGTACTTGAGACTGTTCCTCCCCTGAAATCACCTTTACTTATTTATTTTTTGGTGTAGGAAAGCAATTGTTTTTTCAATGTCAGAAGGAGCTTGAACTACTCCATTTTTATTTGCATGTGATGAACTGAGCTGTGGTCGACAGTATCCCGGGTTTTCATTCCAAGCAGTGGAACGTGATATCTCAGCAGCCCAGTACTTGCGAGTGTTTTTCACCTCTCTAGATTATATTATATTTGCAAGTGTCGATTTCTTTCTGGATGCCTGCAAATGCCAACGAAATTGTCGATTTCTTCGCTCGGATTGGGCGCAACTTCTGTTACTGCACACACACAAACTGACGATCCAGTTTGCAGAGGTGTCCAGATTTAGTACGCATACATATGAGATAGCGTGAGCATATTCAATCTAGAACCCAGTTAAAATATCTATTTCAAGCCGAAGGCATGGGGGCACCCTCAGATTCGTGCAGTGCCTTCAATGTGACAGGCGATGCTGGCTGGTGCTTTCAGTTCACCAAAGTACCTTCACAAGATCAAAAGACATTGCCATGATAACAAACTTGTTCCGTCTTTCAAGCTTGCCGTGCCCTTTTTCTTTTGCTCTTGCTTTTCTTTTTCTGATGTTCAATGCATCTGTAAAAGATGGAGGATAGAATCAACAGACAGATCACAGATTTAAGACTTTATTTCATCTCCTCCTGGATTCCTCCCCCACCCCCCTCCCGTTTTTACTTAAAACTTGCCAGTAAAGCAGAAACAACTCCAATTTTGTTATTATCGCCTCTAGCCACACACCCAAATATCTAAGGCCTATTTGTTGGACGTACCAAATGAAAGTAAGATCATCCATCTTGAATAACTAGTGCAGGACCGTGGGGATCTACAACCATGGATCGCAGAGCTACACCTTAATCTTTATGCAGCTTGGACTTTACATAATGCCCCCTTTGCCTTGGTGCACATGGCAGGTTATCCCCTTTATTCCTTGCTCATTCATGATTTGTTTCCTTCTTTAACACTTTATCCGTGACAGAACTGTATTCTTTGCTTGCTACTGTCACCAAGCATCGCATCCTTCCTCCGGTTGATGTTTAAGTTTTCTGTATATATAAGTGATGAGTTCAGGCGTTGTGACGCCTTGCCCTCTCCTGTCCTAGCCATTTGTTTCTCCTGCCACCAAAACGTTCGACCCTGTTCTAATTCATTCGTCTTCTAATAGCTAGAAGTGGCATTTCAGTTTCAACTCTTGTTGGTGCTTTCACTCGCTTTTGTGGTTTCACATCCAGTCTAGGATTAATCTTGTTTCTTGTCATCAACACAAAAACAAAGAGCCAAAAATTAGTTGGTGTTTCCCCCTTTTGATTCTTGTTTTCTCGTCTATAAATAATAGTCTTTCTTTCTAGTGATAAATACAAAAAACCAAAAAAATATGTTCCACTTTTAATCCCCTTTGCTAGTCATCATTAAAAAAAAACTAAAAATCTATTCGTATTTTCACCGTTCATTGTTGTTTTTTCACATATACAAAATATTCTTTGTTTCTAGTGGTCAGTACAAAACAAATTGATTGCATGCTCCACTCCGCCATTGCTCTTCCGCAACTACATTGCAATCCCTTTTCCTACTGATGGACATTGAAAAAAAATCATTTGAGTTTCCCTTTACTGTTGATTTTTCAGACCTGTAACAACTCAATTTATCTAGCTCTAAATTTCAATTAAGAAACAAAGACAAAAAAAGTCAGTTGCTTTCCATTATTGCTATTTTTTGTTCTCTTATCCTGACTTCGCTCTCTTTTCTACGGATAAATACTGGAAAAACACAAAAAATCATTGATTTCACCCCTTTGTTGTTTGTTATCATTTATCATTGCTTGCTTTTCTAGTTACCAGCTCCGCCAGAAACACCAAAAGATTGTTGGCTTGTCCCACTACTGAGTTTTTCAAGTAAATCTGGTTCATCAGGCCATTTCTTGACATCCATATTACGGGCCTAATTCAACCACCAGGTACTTTATATATTCTCCTTTGTGATTTTTACTCACTTCTGGGCTATATGTAATAAGCAGGGTCAATTTGCTTGTATTTTCTAAGGACCGTACAAGGAAGCAAGCGTGCAGCTTTTAAGCAGAACATGGACAATTAATATTATTTGGCAGCCTTCAGTTCAAGTATTGCTGTATATATGTTTCTCGGTGATCTAAGAACCTACATGACTTAATATTATACAAAGTTATCCCGAGTTCAGGTTTCTTAGCTGCTGAGAGGTAAAACATACATTGATGGTCAATGAATCAATATTATTTCTACAAAGGTCACCCAGTAAAGTTTCCTCTATTAAAATTTTGGACATGGTTATGTATGCTTACAATGTTTATGTATATATTCCATTCATTCTTGAGATAAGAGTTGTCAATGCCAAGTTGATGCTTCCAATATTCATGATTCTGTTGCTTTAACAATTTATCTCTTAGCAAAATGTATTTGTTGCTTGTTGCTGTAATCAAGCATCCCAACGTTGGTCCATTTTATGGTTCAGTTCCTTGGTTTGTGTGTATGTACGTCATAAGAGTGCATTCATTGAAACCCCCCGTCCGCTCCTTCCCGGACATTTGTCTTTTCTGCAACTATTTTTTTTTTGCTATTGTTCATCAAAATTCTTTCGTTTCTGTTAGCTAGAAGCATTACTTTATATTCAACTCTCATTGGTGTTTTCACTCACTTTTATGCTTTCATATCTAGTTTATGATTAATACTATCTCTAGCCAATCAACAAGAAGAACTGGTCGTTTTCGCTGGTGATTCTTGTTCTTTCACATATACAAAAACAATGTTTGTTTGTAGTGATAAATAACAATTAAGAAAAATATTTCAACGTTTTGTATCCATCTTTGCAAAAAGAATACACAAAAACCATTGGTGCTTTCCCTGTTGATCCTTGTTCTTTCACACATCCCAAATAGTGCTTGTTTCTAGTAATCAATACAGAAAAAACAAAACATTTTATTGCATGTTGCATTCACCACAACTATTGCACATCTAGAGTACAATCCCTGTTTCTAGCAAGTAATCAATATTATAAGAAATCAACTTCGTTTCCTTTTACAGCTGTTATTTTAGATATGCAACAATTATTTTTATCTAGCTTCCCGTTTTGAAATGTATAAAGAAATCACTGCCTTTTTGTTTTTGCTATTGTGTTCTTTACCTATCTAGACATAATGTCCTTTTTCCACTGATCAATACAAAAAATCATTGGCTTCCCCTTTTGTTGTTTCTTCACGTTTAATTTGCGTGCTTTTCTAGGCCCCAGTTTCAAGAAAAACAACAAAAAGGTCATTGACTTTTTCCCAATATTGAGATTTTTCAAGTAAATCTAGTTGATCAGATCAATCATCTCTTGACATTCGTATTGCAGACATAAAGTGCCCCATTTTACCATCAGGTAATTTCTTTATCTCTTTCTTATTTATTTCTTGGCGGTATAACACCTAACAATGTCAACTCCTTCTGTTATCTCAGGACTGTACAAGGAAATTTGTGTGCGGCTGTCAAGCCAAATCATAGAGAATTAATATTTATTTTGCACCCTTCATTTTAAGTGTTGCTGAATATTGTTTCTTGGTGATTTAGAAGGCAAGATCTGAGAGGTAAATATGTGGATAATTTTAATTTCTACTGAATTCAACCGCCTAACAATCTCAATGACTTTAGTGTTGCTTGAAATAAATTTAGGTGTCTGTTTTTCTATTAAAATTGCTATACTAGGAAATTTACATGTGTTTTCAGAGAATAATTTGAAACATAATAATATGTATATATTTTGTGTAATTTGCGCCAGAGCAAAGAGTTTGTACCCGCTCTAATCTCAAACTATTTGTGCCTGATCTATATGTTCTGTAGACAAAACCGAAGAGGCTCTCACAGGCTGACTTGTCATCTAGGTCGAAGATATCTGAAGAAATCACCTAAAAGTGATATTAATAAATTTAGACGACATGCAAGAGTTATGAACATGTAAAAATGTATTTAACATAAAAATCAACATCGGCGACGAACATCCATGCTCCTAATAGAATTGTTTCCCCATCCTCCTCTGCTCCAAGTAAAAGACTCCTCACCCAGAAAAACCAGAGGCTACTCCACTTGTATCTTCCCTTACCCATCTTACCACCACAGATATGGAATCTTCCCTCCTTGAACCACTGCTCGAGAAACAGCCATGGAGGGTATCCATCTTCTCCTTCCTTCCACCTCTTAAATGGCTGCCACCATGGTCCAAGTACAACGTAATACTCAATGTTCATTGCTCAAGAACTATGGCTGCAATTACTCTCTGTTTCAGTCCTTACTTTAATTAGTATGTCTTAGCCCAAACTGTACTTTCTTATCTTGCCAAGGTTCTTTGTTTAATAAGTGTTGGATTTCTACTAGTAGGAGAACTATCAACTTTACACACATTATATACTATTTTTTGTTTTGCTACATATGCTAGTGATAATGTGATTCCTTATGAATAAACGATTCAAGTCATCTTTGTCTTGCAGGTCAACTTGTGCAGACTAGCAAGTTTGGCACACTACTGAACATAAGTCATGGCATCATCTTCTTGGAAAAAATGGCCCAATCATGAGCGGGATAAATGGCGTGATGATTTGAGAGATATAGATTTTTGGTATGAATTAGAAGTTCTTAATTTACATTCATTACTTTTACAAAGTGATTTTTTATTGGTTATCCATGTCTTTTTTTGTTACAACAACCTTAAATTGTTTATTTTACTTAAAAATGATAACGCATTCATTTAGTCCTCTACCAAACACATATATGACATGATACCCTATCCCCAAAGACATATGTTGCTTGCCCATGCCATAAATAGACTTAATTAGATGTTACCTGCAACAAAAGTCGACAAACATAGTTTAGTTTCAAATAGATATGAACTAACATGCTGGTGAACAAATTAAGCTGAATGAGGTTCCATTTGATTATGCAGTGTATTTTGAGAAGTACTTTTTTCTCCTTTCTTTGGACATAATAATTTACTGAATGTATCTTCTTTTACTGTAACAAAACAATTTACCATAAATAGATTTCAGAATTCAACAAGATATCATAGTAACTGCAAACTAGAAAAACATTTAAAATACTTGTAGGTCTTAATTTGGCATGTATGTCTTTTGGAGGTCTATGTCGAATATAGATATATATTGCGTGCATAGGCTTCGGATGTCCGATGTTTTCTTCCGATCGGAAGCCGGATTGGCTATAGGTTGTTGTCCATTGAGGCCGGATGATTTAAGTCTGTGCAACTTCTGTTTAGGCGAATCACAATTTCCTCATGGGCTCTGGACTGGATATTGGTGCTTGTACATGAGAATTTATCTTCTTTAAACATCATGAATTTTAAACTTTGTATCCTAATGACAATCAGTTTGAACGAATATATTGTTCACGGCGAGACCTTCAAAACTAGAGCAAATTGGTACTGATATGGGCAAAAAACCATGTGCCAACATTCGGGCCATTCCAGTCGTCTGATCCAAGGAAACATTAAAAACACAACTACTATGATGGGTAGTCATACTACCATGTCCTATACTGTGTATACCATATACAAGCCGTATGGGCTTAGGTATTTGCATACCCTTGGGGGCCCGCACAGAGATCGCCGACCAAGTAGGTGTACACTTGGGTTCCCAAAGGAAATTCTTGCAGGTTACTTGGTAAGAGACCATGAGTCCCACTCGTAAACGGTCTGGAATCTGACTCGTACACAAAGAGGACACCTACTCGAAGGAGAAGAGGCCACCACCATATCATGAGTATATAAAAGAGGAAAAGAACACACAAGAGGACTAAGGTCTACACAGTCAATAGTCACGAAACAGAAGCCCTAGCGATCTTGAGTTGTCTTGAGTTGCAGCGCAACTCATCGGTTTCCCACATTGTAACCACTATTGTATTCTATCTAGATATAATCCAATTCATGCAGAACTAGGGCTATTACCTTCTGCCTCTGAGGTTTCCCTTCTCTTCAAGCATTCTTGAAACCTGATTATCAAACTATTGCATATGGAGACAAGTCAAAAGTAGATTCATTCCATTGCCATGTTTGATTCCGAGTTCCGACGGGATGAGTACCTAGACAGACAAGGGGTTCCTTTTCAATTTCCATTTTAGAGCTTCTCTCTAGTTTAAATATAACTTCCATCTTATCAATGGAATACCATCGCCTTAGAAGGGTGTTCTTCCTACTAGTTCAACAAGATCCACCTTTTTCAGATAGGCTGATTCCAAGGCCTAGGGGACCCGAACCTAGGTAAAATCATGTCTAGTGATCCCTAGTAACCCGAGCACATCCATACGACCAAAGAAATCGCGTACAAATACCCTACCATTTCTGGGCATCGAGATAATTATCCTCGACAGCTCGCGTTGACAGTGGGGACCTCGCAACATCAGATCCGATCTACGTCATCGACTCCGATTTTGTTCGCTGAGATGGAGCACTCATGCTACATCGGTCAAGGGTTATGCACCAACCTCGTCTTATGCTGATTACACCGGCTGGGTGGATGCAAACTACTTCCTGTTAGTCTTCACGAAAAATGCAATGCCATGCATTTTGGGTAGCATCCTGGTTGGAGGAGGTGAACTCGCCCCGTGACCGATGATTCATATCGCCAAGAGGATTTATAGATCTGGAATATGATGCCTACTCCATCACCGGGTCCTACGCATTGGGATCTGCAGCTCTTGGTTACTGCATGGTGAACGCCGACGGACAGCAAGCTGATCCTCTGGCTCCGCCAAATCAAGACGCTATGGCCCACCCTGAAGGCACAACTGACCACTCGACACCCACTCGAGTAACAACTGTAGGTGATGGCAAAAGCTCAAGCGGTTCCTAGCAGGGCTCACTCCTACTTCCTAGTACTAGCGGCAAGCTAAATCATCTTCGTTCTGTCATCATCGACAACGGGGCTCGCAAGCTCATTGATGAGTTTGAGTCCCAGATAACCAAAGCCCAGAATGCAATCAATAGCTAATCGGATGAAGAAAGATACAGCCCAGGTCGAAGCCCATGAGGAACTTGGAGCATCACCTAGGACACCAATATCAAGATCGAGGTCGCGTAGCTAGCAGGGTCCCATTTTGGAACCCGTGCAGTCTCTGGGAACATCACACTCAAGAGGATCGGCGTTCTCCTCCTTGAAACAATGGCGATTGCATTGCCGCGATCACGATCCCCTAACCACCACCGCAAGATCGTCATCGCCAACCCAAAAAGCCGAAGGTATAAGAAGTGTCCGTTAGTATATCCACCAAGTCCCACCTTGCCGACTTTGGATGACAGAGCGACCATTGTGACTAGTCTCACTCGCCATGCCACCATAGTCGACAACAGGTCTCCAACGCCTCGAGGTCGCATAGAAGACCATGGGAATGGTGAACATAGCCGTTGTCGAGGGAGATCTCATGGTCGGTCATACTCTCCCAAGTATCACTACCCAGATATCATTGTAGGATGTCGAGCGCTTGCTCGAGCAATCACTCGAGTTCCTGTCCCGAGGCACGTCCAGGCCAAAACCTTTGAAGATTTTTTTGGGAGAAGGGATGTCACACTTTAACTTGTTGTCCTTGAGGTTTCAAGCCGATTTGATGCTTTTTTATTAGCAATGAACCGACTTGAATCATTAAACAAAGATGGTACAACAAATATGAGTGTATGAAATGAAAATGAGCAACAAGAGTCCCTATAAAAAAAACATCAAGTTCCTCCAAAATTATCTCTAGCACCGCCCTTCACATGTCGACGTTCCTCCAAGTGTTCTATGAAGAAACCATAGAAGAAAAAGCCCACCCAAGCTGAACTAACCCAACTGGTTTTGAAGAGTCGCATGTGCCCATTCTAAGAAGTGAGAACCCAAGACAGTTGAAAGCTCTATGGTCGGGGACACACAACTTTAAATGAATGATGCCATGAATCACCCTTTCATTGGCAAATCATCGAGGTAGATTTCCAAGAGAAAATGACGAATGAAAGAACCACCAACAGAAACGGCTTGTCATTGCTATCGTGGAGACAACCAAAGTTTTAGATGATGATCCGGGTGATTAGTAGCCGTCCACCCATGGAACCAAAAGACCTCTGGCTTCTCGATGTTGGCAGCAACGGCCACACTGAGGCAAGAATAAAGAGGGGAAACTTCTAATGCACTATGCCTCCTTTGGTAGACACCACAAATGTTACAAAACCCTAACTTAGAAGGATATAATTTGCATGCAAGTATTGCTCTGGGTTACTCCCACTGTTGGATCCAGATGGGATATAAAAGGCTTGTGGGGCCGGTTCCGAAAGGACCAGCGAAAGGAAGGGAAACAACAATGTCTTCTTGCTCTCCGTCGGCTAGGGCTTTTAGGGATCGATTGTCTTCCGTAGTCGAAAAACCTCATGACATCCTGTCGCGACTCTAAGAATCCAAAGGATACCTTTCCATTGATCGGACTATCTTTAGAGAAAGGTTCTAGTGCTATAAGCCCATTTTGTACTACCAACGTCCCGTCTTTCCAAGACCATCCAATTGAAATGGATGGCTAGACTGACCTCACTAACTTGGCTCCTCCCAGGAAAGTCACCTGGTCCCATGCTTCAATCCAACGGTCATAGGGATAGCTCACAAAAATTTACAGGAAACCCTGTGAGGAGTCCCACAATTACGTGCAAGTCTAAAGGCTCCGACACTGACCGCTGGATCCATGAACGCTGGATCCACTTGGCAAAATTAGTTTCCAACCAAACAAACCCCCAATGCTCCAGGTGCTCCGGGAGCATGGGACATGTGAGCCTCGGGAGTGCCAGATATGTCCCTGGATCCTCCCACCTCTCAAGCTCATTTGCATCCCCCTTCAAACTTCATATACGGAGTAGTTGGCTTTCTCACTTCTCTTCACCACCAGGGGTGACCAGGATAAAAAACCGGCCGCCTAGTATCCTCATCCTTAAGTTTGCGAACGTGGACCATTTTTCTTACTTTCTTTTACTCAACTTTCTTTGGTCATGTCATTCTATATCAAACGACTAAGTGTGCTGCTAGCGGCTCGATCACTTACCATTAATTGTTTTTGCGATCAAACTGTTTTCAAGCAACAAACATAAAGATTAAAACCTGGAATTTAAGTTCTTCTAATTTACTCCTACCTTCTATGCATGTACTGACTTCAATTGATTTTCATGTATAGATGGAAACCTTTCTCTGCTTAATTGGTTTGGTTGTGCACAGTGGCTAAATCATAACAAGCACAACGAAGACATTATTCATGCATTATGCCCTGCAATACACGTGCGACCTAGCAACCGTATCATTGGCTGGCACAGAAGAGAACATATATAACTTAATTTCACTCGCACATAATTAGATTCACAATAAATCTTTTTGGAACAAAACTAGTAATATTCCACGTGCAATGCATGCTTTTGCAATATTCTCTGACTGGAATATAACATTGCTTTTTCTAGAGAGACGAAACCATTGCTTTTCATATATATAAGCTATACCTATCGCAAAAATGGTAAAATGATAATCTCTTTATTCGGGTTTACTAGATAGATTTTATCTTTACTAATCACTACAAGTCTGACCAAGGTTACAGAAAAAAAATAACATTTTAGAATACAAAATAAATATAGGCCTACACAATAGCTCTACTCATATTGATTTAGTATTGTGATTGTTGAATTTTTCTATGAACTAGGCCAAACTTGAAACAGTTACACTTGAAAAACAAATAGGCTTATAGACCTGAATCAGACGTAAGAGTTATGAATCCTCTCAAGAAAGTTATAGTAGAATTTAAAAAGGAAGAACAACTATAGGCCTTATAGACATTAATATGAAAACATTTAGATGAACTATATCACGAAACAGTCACCATGTACTGTAGAAATCTTTGAAGTCACTCAGGTTCATGTATTGTTCTCCACCAGCCAAGCAATGAACTCCGTCATGGCATCCGTCCTATCAAGAACTCAGGCAGCGATTAAGGATATTGCGAAAGGTTTATTGAATAGTCTATTTCTTTAAGTAAATGCCTGTAGGTACAAATATTTGGCAATGCGTAGTAACACACCATGTAACTACTGTTAGAAAGTAACAAAGCAGCAAATCTACAACTAACGGAAAAACATCGTACTCCCCGGTTTGTTTCAAGCAGAGCAAAATATTCCCTGGAGATAATACCACTGACAAAATACATGCCAACTTTGTTATGAAGGTGAGATCATATATCCAATACCTTACACTATGGTAATCAATATTCAGAAGGACAGTAAGAAATGAGATACATATCACACCTTTAAAACTGATTTATACCTCTATAATAGGACAGTGATAATATGTAGGTTGCACTATATATGATGTTTCCTGTATCAGAATATTTTGGCATATCCAAGATGGAAGGAAAATAACATCACTGTTGAGGAGCAAATATTAATTAACTTATATTCTTAGCGAAGTTTAACAAAGCTATTAGGAATTCAATGACACACATTATATATCTTGTTTGATCAACCACACATATTTGCCATATACAACTTGTCTGATCAATGCATTTGTGTTGTTCCCAACCACTATATATCTTGTGTAAAGTATTATGCAAGTAAGATACGGTTCTAGCTCCAAAGAATTCTGAGTTGATCCTATTAACCAAACATCTAGAAATCCCACCTAATCTGAAGAAAAAACTGAGAGCAAGAATGGTATATTACTACGAGTAGTACATTTTTATTTACCACCTCTTGATACATTGAAGGATATCAAAAGAGTCGTCGTATCCGCACAAGGCTCGAAAGATCCAAATTGATGTATATAAGGGACATGTATGCCTTCTACTCCCTCCGTTCCCAAATATAAGTCTTTTTAGAGATTTCAACAAGGGACTACATACGGAGCAAAATGAGTGAACCTACACTCTAAAATATGTCTATATAGATCCGTATGTTGTAGTCCATTTGAAACCTCTAAAAAGACTTATATTTAGGAACGGAGGGAGTAGTTCCCATCTTTGCGTCTATTTTATCATTTATTTATCCTTACTGGAACAAAATTCTTATGGAGCAAGTTCCATGATAGTTTGATAGTCTTGAAGGTGTGTTCCCCTATAAAAATTTGTGAGTGCTCCCGTGTTAAAAGTAAAAGGTGATCACTCCACAAGAAAATAATAAATATGTAGTCACCGGCCTAAGAATAAACACTTCAGAATTAAGTTATTAGTCACACAAATGTGTTGAAACTTCATAAGTAGTTGCAACAGTAAATCGTTTTTTGGATGAATATTCATCCACAAAGGTATAGCAGATTTGTTAAGGGTCTCCGGAAAACAAAAACAATTCATTTTGCATCTGCATTAGAAAATCGGTAGTCTTAGCAAACCAGTATACATACACTCACTCGCCCCACACACACCCACTCTCTGCATCACTGGGTCCATTTCGGGCCTTGGAGATGCTTGTTGGGCTTCTGTCTACAGATGGGCCTGGTGGGCTTATCTTGGGCTTGGGTAGAGCCACTGGAAAGCGTACTTCCCATGACAGGCCATCAACCTTGGGCGGCGGCGGCTACGACGGGCCAAGGACCGCCACGTTGGAAGAGTCCGTGAATCGGATTTATTATAAAGGTTGATCAGATGTACAAAGCATCGAAACATAATAAAAATTACATCCAGGTCTCTAGTCCATCGAACAACCACTGTTGCCGCCGGAATAGACCGCCAATGCGCCTCTATCAGCACCTCTGTACTGGAGCTGGCTTGACCTTGTCGATGGCACTCTCTGTGCACGTGCCCTTAAGGACCAGCGACCTGGAGCCGCATGTTTCGCCGTTGAACCCTTGAATTGGTCCGAAGAACCTGAATCTTAATCTCGGTGTCGTGTACACATGACGAGAAAACCTAACCTCGCTACCCCGAGGAGCTGGCAGGAATCTACATCGAAGCTCCTTCTAATCCGTCCCGACGAACGAACTTGTGGAGGATCGAAGACTGGAAGACTGACTTGCCGGCGAGCCCCGCGAGAACTAAAGCCCTAACATGTCCACTAGCCGGTGGCAAGGCACTAGTATTACGTACGCTTCCCACCATTGGCCGTCAGAGCGGCATGCAAAGGGGAGGCGAAACCATGGGCTCGCCGGCAGAGACCGTGAGAAACAAGGCTTTACCCATCGCCTTATGAGAGGGGAAAGGAAGATGTAACACTCTAGAAGTAGTTCTTAATGATAATAATTTTTTTATGAGATTGGAATGATCATGTTGCTTTTTGTAGTTTATGTGTTCTTTCTTCCAATATTGGTCATGTACATTCTTTCCTAAGTACTCTTTCTGTAAACTAATATAAATTCCTTCAGATCTCCATATTAATGACCTAAATGATCTTATATTAGTTACAGAGGGAGTAAAATATTAAGCAATTATGCTTTTATAGAAAAAAATCTGAAAAATACTCCTCATAAATGAAGTAACTAATCCAATCATGCGTGTGCAATGTGTGTTTTTCGTAGTTTTTTCTTGACATATTAATGGAACGAATTGCTTATGGGTCGGTTGCTCATATTATTTATACACGTGCATTTTCTATTTTATAAGTTTGATATGAGAGATTGGTTGAAAGTAATCAAGCCGCTCAAGTTTTCGTGCACGCGCGAACAAGGTTGAGGTTGACATCTAGCTGTTGACCAGCCGGCTAGCTAGCTGTTGACCATTTCGATTAGTACTTTTTTTAGAAGAATTTAGATCAGTACATAATTGCTAATAATTTACGTATTTGCTTATGTGGCCAGGTTTAATGGATACCGTGAGACTCCTGCATATAATCGCTTGGCCGTCATTGGTCATTGTGTGCATTGGAATGTTGGGGTGGGGCCCATGGTTTCATTCACACGGGCTATATCAGGCATGGCCATGGAGACAATCTCTAACAACCTAGGAGAATTCAAACCCGTGATAAAGGTGGATCTGAAGCCTACACCAACGGCAGAGGAAGCCCAAGGAAGAGGCATCATGAGCACCAAGTACCAGCTGGCCCTCGCTGCAGCAAAGGAGCTCGGCCTGCTCGACCAATATTACAACGTGCTCAAAGAAAGGCAAGACGAGCTACTGTACTACACCTACGGGTCCTATGATGGTGGCACCTCTTCAAGTTTGGAGTCCCACATGCGGCAAGATATAGTTCCGCAGATCATCAAACAATTGATAACTGCGAAGTACTTGCTAGTGGCTGAGAACCTCCAGTGGCCAATTGAGCCTGGCAGTTTTACACTAGAAGATGCCGGGCTTCGTCCACCTTTGTGGGGAAATTCTCGATGGATCATCTCGACCACTTCTCATGATGCCTACAAAAAGAGCAAGTCAAAAAACGATGGAGTTATATCCATTGACAAAGATGACCAGGTTGTCGTGCTTATCCTCTATGCACTGCATCAATCGGCCGAGCATATACTCAGGATGATCCGTCAAGAAAGCAAGGAGTACTGGCATCGCATAGCCCTCATGTGCTTCCACTACGCCATGGCAATCTTTGCCAAACATTCACAAGTGGCAGCTATCACCTCAGATGAGCTCATCAACCATTGGGCTGCTCAGGGCATCTTGCCATGTATGGCAATCAAGGAAGAAGAAGAAACCAACACCATCAGCAGCAAGTGTTCAAATGTGCATCGAGTTGGAAGGGTCATCCTTGAGGCGTTCCAGAAATACTCTTTATTGCAGCTACCTTTTTCTCTTGCTAATGAAGCTTATGAAGCCACCAGTACGGGCGCACAGTTCTTAGTATACCATGGCCTCGTTGCAGAAGGCATCACAGTTGATGAACTCTTTGATAACAAAAAGAAGTGGATTTCCTTCAATGGTGACAATGGATGTCATGTAAGCCGAGAATGGTTGTGCCCAGAGGAAACCAGTGGCTCGGCTGCACTTATCTTAAGAGGCTGCTCACATCAATCACTCATACTATCCAAGCTGAACAGTTTCTTGCCCAAACTTTGTTTTCTTCGTGTTCTTGATATCTCCTACACTCCAATAAAAGCACTCCCTTATTCCATCGGTTTCCTAACAAACCTTCGGCTGCTTTGCCTTAGAGGTTGCCATGGTCTAAAAACTCTTTCTTGTTCATCCACAACTAGTGCCACATACTCATCAACAAATATTTCTTCATATTCACCATTGTCAACCTTATACTTGCTTGAAATTCTTGATATGAATGGAGTTCCTTGTTCTCATCTGACACAAGATATGGCCAACCAAAAGATCAATCTAATTTATCTCGACATGTCCTATTCAGAAATAACTACTTTCCCTCCCACTTTTTTTGAGGACATGTCAAATCTGGAGGAACTTATTCTTGTCAGCTGCGCTAACCTTGTGGACCTACCTCCTTCCATGGCTGCACTATCCAGCCTAACGACCCTTGAGGTCACAGGGACTCGAATAAAATACTTCCCGTTGAGGATATTTGAAGAAATGCGGAAGCTACAATCACTCAAGCTCATTGACAACAAGGACTTGATTTCACTCACAGGACCAATCTCTAGGTTACAGGGAATTACATTGGAAGGGCATCCTAGGCTTATATCCTTCGTGCTTATCGGTGCACCTCACATAAAGCGCTTGTCTTTGCGTGGTTGTAGAAACCTGGAGTCTGTTGAGATCATGAATCTTTGTGCTTTGGAGGAGCTTGATTTGTCTGGTACTGCTATCAAAGATCTCCCTGCTGACGTCCCTAATTTTCCCCAACTTAGGCGATTGCTCTTACTGGGTGTTCCTTCTCTGAGGCGATTTCCTTGGCATAGGCTGGTCCGACTGCCGGAAGTGTTTTACTTGGATCATTGCTCAGAAGAAAATGGCAATCACTGTAATCAAGTTTCCCAAGTGTGTGTTACTGACCCCAGGTTCTTCCATAGCTTCAACAACACTCTAGAGAATTTAGTAAGAGATGGAAGATTTTTCCAATCGTTCTATGTTCGAGTGGCACCATGCATTACAAATAGCATGCGAGTGCAAGATGAAGAAGCCATGCTCGATAGCAAGTTGCAGGAGTTGTCACGGAAGCGACCAACATATGAGGATGTATATAACAGCTGTTATGTAGAGAAAATTGCAACTACATCGCCGATTACACTTCCCCTTCAACAAACTGTGCGCCATATGGAGATCACAGGGATGCAGCAGACACATCGTGGTTTACCCAATCTTCTAAATGTCACCAAATCAATATCAGTAACATTTGATTCTTCGATTAGGATTTTTCATTCCTTGAGCGACTTCATCGAGCTAGAAGAATGTGAGCTTCGTTGGTGCCATAAAATGGAAGGAATTGTATATCACATTCTAGGCTGGAAAAAACTACGCAATATGCATGTCTGTAATCTCAAAAGGCTAGTTTCGTTCTGTTCAGAGTATAGTTATTCTGACTTCGGTAGACTAGAGCACCTGCACTTAGAGGACTGCCCAAGATTGGAGCACGTGGTGCCACATACAGCAACGCTGCCATGCCTCAAGACACTTGACATATTATTCTGCTACAAACTCAAGACAATTTTCATCACCTATCGCTCGCAAGGTAATACTTATCAGCTCCCAAGCCTCCAAAGGATACGTCTCCAGGAGCTGCCACTGCTCCAGCACTTCCATGACAATGACGCCACCACCATAGCACCTGTGTGGAAGGAGCTCCACATCCGAGGGTGTTGGAGCCTCCGATGCCTCCCGCGCCTACAAGGACGCCAGCCAGAGACAGTGAAGGTGAACGGCGAGAGGAGCTGGTGGAGCAAGCTCCAGTGGGGCTCACCCCTGCACCGCAACAGCTATGACCCCAAGCTTCCTCCGCAGGTCGCCTCCTTCGATGAGCGCGCCGAGATGAGCAGCTACCTCAGATGATTGAACCCAGTGCATCGAAACATCTATCCATCCATCAGTTGGTATGTGATTTCTCTCTGTATATTTATCCTCTGTTCGTCAACCATACTCAAGATTTGTATGTATGTATAAGCTGAATACTTTACTAAACACTACCTTGTTAACAGTGTTCCAACCACTCTGGTCCCGCAAGATGAGACTTATCAACGTCAAAAGATACGCTCTCCAGGAGCTGCCATTTGCTCCCATGCTTCCATGACAATGACGCCACCATCACAGCGCCACGTCAGAGGGTGCTGGAGCCTCCGAATTCCAATGCCTCCCGTGCCTACCTTACCAACAATGTTCCACCATAGACCACAGAGTACATTCATCAACATTACCTTATTAACAGTTTTCCACCACCATATATCCATACTGTGTCTATCAGCTACCCTTGTGTCTGTCAACCCCGTTTTCTTCGTAGTATCCATCCATAACATACACGCCACGTACGTACATACTCCTGCCTCTGTATACACCTGCATTTCATTCATATGGTTTCAGAGTTTTTTTCCAAATAAAAGTCCAGTTCCCTGATTATTGTCGACCGACCACTTTGTTTCCCATGGAATCGGGTTTATTTTTCCATGTTCCAACACATTTTATTGGAGTGTCCGCGATACTATGTTGGTGATGTATGTGTAAGCTATGTAATGCTGGTGTTTGGTGTGAGATATGTTTAATTATCAAGTGTGGTTTGTGACTTTAAGTGACCTGTGTATTTATTTGTTTCAGCTGTTGTGTTTAACTACAAGTGTGTTGTACTCCTACCAGCACTGTTGCTGTTTTATTTGTCAAGATCCATTTCACTATATGATGCTAGTTTTGTGGGTATTTTGCTCTGCCTTTCTGCTATCGTTATTTTCACGCTCAGAAGTAGACCATTGGACAGGTCTGAGGTTTATATTAAAAGGGAGACACTGAGTTTTCTAAAGAACTAAAATATTTCCTTCAGGTTAAGGTTATGAAGCAACTTGCAAAATGGGTTGCAGATTTCTATTGCTAGTGTACCACAACAAAGATCTACTATTTGGCAGATATTGATCTAGAACTATTGACTAAATCTGCTCAAACTACTGGTCTATATATACTCACCAAAGCAGAGTCCACAGTCAGCAAGGTAGCTCCAACCATGGAACTTGTACATCCACATGAGGTCATTCAGGTGTGACTCGAACCGCTTGTGCACATATTCATGTGTAGGAACCTTTGTTGACTGCAAAAAATAGTAAAAAACTAGAGATTGCATCATTCGACAACCACATATGTTTCAGTCAGTATGAGGTGACAGAGCATAGCACAAACCATCTCTCCAACTCACCATGGTAGGACATGAGGACATCATTCTTTGGGAAAACAATGTGATTTCCTCAAGAGTCCATTCATCAGTGTGCTTCAGGAAGTGCATGCTTACAATATTCATGATTCTGTTGCTTTAACAATTTATCTTCTGAGCAAAATGTATTCGTTTCTTGTTGCTGGAACCAAGCATCCCATCATTGGTCCATTTTATGGATCAGTTCCTCGGTTTGTGTATATGTATGTCATAAGAATGCATTCATTGAAACTGAAAGTGCTTGTTATCGACTAGAGGGGGGTGAATAGGCGATTTTTATGGAAGTCTTCAAAACATGGAAGTTTCAAAGACAAACAGTAGAAATGAACCTATTGATATGCAGCGAAAGATAAACTACACAGAGCAAGCCATAGTCAAGTATGCAATAATGTGAGAGTACGAAGACTACTGGCAGCTAGGTAGTAAGGATCAGGATGGAAGATGGTATGAAGCCAAACAGCTATAGTAGTCAAGCAATGAAGTCAAACAGGTATGGCAAGTAGGCAATGACTTCACGAAGACAAACTGTAAGTAAAGGGAAGAGAGGATAGAACCAGTCACTCGTTGAAGACACATGATTTGTTTGACCAGTTCCAGTTGCTGTGACAACTGTACATCTGGTTAGGGAGGCTGAGATTCAACTCAGAAGACCACATCTTCACCTTATTCCCCTTGAGCTAAGGACACACAGTCCTCGCCCAATCACTCTGGTAAGTCTTCAAGGTAGACTTCCAAACCTTCACAGACTTCGTTCACTGGCGATCCACAATGGCTCTTGGATGCTCAGAACGCGACGCCTAACCGGCTGGAGGATTCACAGTCCTCAAGTGTAATAAGTCTTCAGGTCACACAGACAGAAAGACTTCAGTGATGCCTAACACTCTTTGGCTCTAGGTGTTTGGGCTTTGTCCTCGCAAGGATTTCTCTCTCTCAAAGGCTTCGAGGTGGGTTGCTCTCAAACGACAAAAGCCGTGCACTAACTCTGAGCAGCTACCAATTTATGGTGTAGGGGGTGGGCTATTTATAGCCACTGGGCAACCCGACCTGATATGTCCGAAATGACCCTGGGTCACTAAGGAACTGACACGTGTTCCAACGGTCAGATTTCAAACACACACGGCAACTTTACTTGGGCTACAAGCAAAGCTGACTTATCCAGCTCTGGATAAGATTTGCTCTCATTGTCTTCGCTCGAAGACATAGGATTTGGGTTGAGCATCACTTTAGTCACTTTGACTGTATTCACTTGGACCCCACTTAACAGTACGGTGGTTCCTATGACTCAACAAAGAAGAAAAGGAAATAACGAAACAACTAAGTCTTCGCGCTCCATAGTCTTCACTGGATGTCTTCTCATGTCATAGTCTTCAATATGAATATCTTCATATATCACCATTGTCGTCAATGTCTTCATACATTTTTAGGGGTCATCTCCGGTAGGTAAACCGAATCAATGAGGGACACCACCTGTGTTATCCTGCAATTATCACAAACACATTAGTCCCTCAACCAAATTTGTCGTCAATACTCCAAAACCAACTAGGGGTGGCACTAGATGCACTTACAATCTCCCCCTTTTTGGTGATTGATGCCAAACTGGTTGAAGTTTTCAACGGGGATAAAGTATGTGAAATTGTAAAGGGTAGAGGATTGTCAAGCCGCTTTCTGGAAAGGGCTCATGAGGGTTAAAGCCGCTTTCTTCAACAGAACGAAATGTTTTGTTGGTAATGGAGATGACACGCGATTCTGGGAGGATACGTGGCTGGGTGACACGCCTTTGGCTTCACAATATCCAACACTATATCGTATTGTTCAGCATAGGGATGCTCTTGTTGCCACAGTAATGCAGTCTATTCCCCTCAACATACAGTTTAGGAGAGTGCTTGTTGGACCTAGACGGGAAGCATGGCTTCACTTGGTCCGTAGGCTGATGGAGGTGCAGCTAAATCCTCAGCCCGACCAATTGTATTGGAAACTAACTAAAACTGGGGTGTTCACGGTCAAGTCGATGTATATTGATATTATTAATTCATCCGTGATACCTACGTCCAAGGAAGTCTGGAAAGTTAAGGTTCCTTTGAAGATTAAAGTGTTTATGTGGTTTGTGCATAAACAAGTTATTCTTACAAAGGACAATTTAGTTAAGCGCAACTGGACAGGATCTACTAGGTGTAGCTTCTGTGATCGGGATGAGACTATCAAGCATTTATTTTTGGATTGCCCGTTGGCACAAGGGTTGTGGCGCACCGTGCAAATTGCCTTTAATATTACTCCACCGAGATCGGTAAACACGTTATTTGGGGCGTGGCTGCTTGGGATGGAGCCCGAAATAGCCAGACACATTCGTGTAGGAGTATGTGCGTTATTATGGGCAATTTGGAATTGCAGGAACGATTTGGTTTTTAACAGGACAACAAATACTCATTTTTTGCAGGTGTTGTTCCGGGCTACGGCGCTGATCTGTACTTGGTCCTTACTCACTCCGACGGAGGCCAGGGAGCGTTTGGTTACTGGATCTGTCCGGTGGGAGACGGTAGCGCGGGATATCTTCAACCGGTTTGGATGGCGATCATGTAATAGGATAGGCATCTAGTTTACCTACCTGATATTATGCCAAGCCGGTTTGTGGCTTATCTCATTTCTGCCTTACAGTCGATGCTCTATGTGAGCTATAGGCTGCCTTTTTTTCCTTTGTTTGTAAGACTCCTGTTCGGAACCCCTTTTATTTGGTTAATAAGAGAGGCCGTATGCATCTATCTGATGCAGAGGCCGGGGAATACCCCCTTTTCTAAAAAAAAAAGTTGCTTTAGAATGTAAAGCAGGGCGAAAGCCTTTTTCGGTAAAACTTTGAACAAGAACACTATTCACAGTCGATTTGTTTTTATTTTGGCATGCGCAAATGAGCATCTTGGATGCCTAAAAAATTCAGGTTTTTTACTTAGAATTTTTTGTTCACGCCCGAGTGTAGATGAGCCTGGGTGTAGAATCGCCACACCCAAGTAACTTGCAATTCTTCAAGGTAGTTTACCAGCCCATGAAAATCAAACCCCACATTTTACCAGTCCTCGAAGATCTAAAAAAACACAGCCCTTGAGGTGGAGAGATTGAGGATTGCAGCCAAGGCAGAGATGGTGAGTCTCGCACCCTGTAAGATCATTTTGGCCTGTATATATAATTTGTTTCGAGGTCTACAAAGGGCGGTACTACATGAATATGAACGGTCTGCGAGTGAGTTGCCCGGAACTTCCTTGGCACTTTCGTGGTAAGATTCGCAATTACAGACAGACATTAAGCAAGTAATGACTTTGCATTGAGACTGCTAAGTATTGGCTATTGGGAACGGCAACAACCGGCTGACACTAGCTGTTGTACTTGCTGTAACTTGTTAGGCAACATGTATAGCCACTTGGTGTAATAAGCATATCTAATAGCCAAGTAGTGTTACACAAAGCAATAGACAGCATGGTAACCTCCGTCACAACCACTTGCATCTCTGGATGTAAAAGTCTCTGCAATACTACTCACAGTTTCATTACATATGCAAGGAAGCTCCAGGCACAAGAGCACCACTTGGGTCACAAGTCGTTGGTTCAAAGTGTCCGCCGGTGACGAACATTTGACTTTGATAATAGAAAGGGGATCTACCTGGATAGAAAAAGAAAAGCTATGTGTATTTTGTATTTTGTATTCCTTTTAAAAAAATGTGTATTTTGTATTACTAGCAATAGAACCGGTGCATTGCAATGGGCGAAAAAAATACCATACTCCCCTAACCCAATAATCATGATTCAACATCCCAATTAAGTATCCAGAGTGGACTTGTAACTGAGACAAAAACAATACAGGGACAAAAATGGTCATCCCCCAATTGTGTGTCGAGGGTGGAGTTGTAACTTGAGAAAAATGGTCATCCCCCAATTGTGGAGTTGAAAATGAGACAAAAATGAATCTAATCCTAGTTGCATATCTAAGGTGGACTTGCAACTGAAAAAAAGGCGGCCCCATTTGCATGTTAGATGTGAAGTTAGAACTGGCCCCAATTGTGTGTGGAAGGCGGATTGCAAATAAAAAATGGGTCGAGCCCAATTCCATATGGAGGGTGCATTGCAAGTGGGAATAGAAAAAATGTGAGCCCGTAGTTGCATGTCAAGGATGGAGTTGCAACTTAAAAAAATGATCGCCCGAAGTTACGTGTGGAGGATGGACATGCAAAAGGGACATATCTAGTTGAGTATCCAGGATGGGCTTGCAACTGGAAAAAAAAAGGCGGCCCCAGTTGCATGCCAGATGCGAAGTTGCAACTGGGGACATAAATGAATCGATTCCCATCCAGTTGCCTGTCAACGGTGTACTTACAATTCAGACGAAAAAGAATAAGGCCAATTGCACTTACAAAAATGATTGATATACTAGATGTGTGCTCCTGCGACTCCCTAGTAATGCTTCCTGTCATTTTGTAGTCTACTTCAAGTCGCTTGGTCTGTTGTTGGTGTAGCTCTTTGGCATCTATGGGTGCGTTTGGTAGCATTCCCGACCTAGCATGGTTGTTCTCCTCTCATACATGCTGAGCATACACATGCTGAGTACAAATTTTTTAAAGAAGATACTGTAGCAACCGGTATTTTCAAATAAAGTGAATAAAAAATTTCTAAAATGTGAACTTTTTGAAACATGGAAAAAATAACATTCTTTGAAGGTCTCATCATTTTTAAAATTAAAACAAAATTTGAAAATCTGAACACTTTTTGAATATATTTTCTGAAAATCTGATTTTGTTTGGAAAATGTAAAAAAATAAAAGTTTTGACTTTTTAAAAAATTAAAAAAATTGAAATTCTGAACATTTTGAAAATTTTAATAAATTTTTAAAATCTAGACATGCTAGGTTATCCTTGCGCTCTTGGACCCTTGCGCCGGCGAGCTCGAGCTAGAGGTCCACGGGCACTTGCCACCCAGCGCACCCCTGCTTGAGCATCACCTCGAAGGCAACCTCGTAGGTGGCCCCCGGTGTGAGCTGCGACAACTCCAACCACCAGCCACCACACGACCTTTAGCTCTGCCACCTCCTCTCTGTGTGTAGCACAGTGAACGATCTATCAGCTCAAGGTACAATGCTACGCAAGGGAGAAAGGCGCTTTTAGGGCATTTCTAACCAGTCTCCTATCCGGTGTTAGAGTAAAAAGTTGGTTTTACTCTAACACTCACCTAACCGATTCCTAATCCACTGTGAGGGAGTAGAAATTATACTCTGGCCTCAACTTTCTCCCTAAATAATCTCAGCCGTTGCGGCTTCGAGTAAAAGTCGCGCCTCTCCTTCGCGGCGTTCCCCGCCCCTGCGAAGCGAGCCTCCCGGCGACCACCCACTGGCCCCACTGCCCTTTTGCCTGACTTCGAGCATGTTCGCCCCCCATTGCCGTCACCAGAATCAAGGTGAAACGCCGCCGCCGTCGCCATATCCGATTTGTCGGATTGCTTAGAAACTTCTTCATTTTCTATCGACGCTGCATCTCACCTTGCTTACACATTGTTGCAGGTCATTCGCACGTGTCACGGCCTGCCGGTATGGTCTAAACGACATCGGCCGGCCGGTGCATCACCACGGCACCGCAAGTGTTCAACGAATTGCCTAGGTGAGTTTTTTTTGTTTGTTTCTATTTGAACGGAGACGTTTGGATTCAACCTAGCCATTTGAATTGTAGTTGAAGAGGTTGAGGGAGATAGTCTTGGAGGACTCGTTGTCATCCGAAGAGGAAGAAGACGATGATGACTTTGACACCGTTTTAGGCATGATTTTCAATGATGATGTTTGGTGGTCTAGGGGAGGATCACATTTTGGCTGCATACACATCAACCGTGATAGAGCGGAGATCCATGCCAAGATCATGATAGACTACTTTGATCCAAGCCAACCTATGTGAAGAAGTACTAAAGCAGTGATCGTTGTATTTGGCCCGGAGTACTTGAGGGTACCAACCGAGGAGGACACCCAGAGGCAGATGACTAAGAGTGAAGCAAGAGGATGGCCAGGGACGCTTGGATCACTTTACTGTATACACTGGACATGGAAGAATTGTCCTGCAGGGCGGAAGGGTCGGTACAAATGCCACTACAACGATCCAATGATCAATCTTGAGGCAGTTGCATCGAAGGATCTTTGGATATGGCATTCATTCTTTGGTTTGCGTGGCTCTCACAATGACTTGAATGTGTTGTCGAGATCACCATTGTTTTCTAGGATTATTACAAGCGATGCTCCTGCTTGCAACTACTCGGTCAACGAGCACAAGTATTCGAGGGGTTACTACCTTGCGGATGGCATGACCAGAAGCGTTGTGCAATTGTTCATGGCCCTGCCGAGTACTGGAGCTCCAAGGTTCTATGGCAGATCATGACTTGTTGCATCATATTGCACAATATGATCATTGAAGACGAAAGGGATATGCCTGAGAACATCGTTACATCACCAACGGGACTCCGATTGAGCCAGAGTATGATACGAACAGGACCCTGGCATTCCCTGAGGATCATTGCAAGATCAAGAACCAACAAGTTCATGCTCAGCTACAACAAGATCTTATTGAGAACCACTGACAACATCTTAGCGAGTCCTAGTTGTTCTATCATATGCTATTTGCTACATTTGGACCATTTGGCGTGTTTAAATTTGAATAATTTGGTTTATAAACTTTGAATTCGGTTTATAAACTATATTCGTATTTTGCTTGAACATCAAATGTATGTATAGTTTCTATAGGTGTGCTAATATGTAGTTGCAATGTATACTAGAATTGCAAAGTTTAGGAAAATCAAAAGTTTACTTCGTTATATATAGGGGATCGGCTAGGTCCGCCAAAACTTAGTAGAGTAAATATATTTCCCTAATTAAGGGTGTACTCACTAGTAGAAAAATGGCCATTTGTCCTGGTTCTAGAGGGCTTTTAGTCCCGGTTCTGAAACCGGGACTAAAGTGTCGTTACTAAAGCCTCCCCCTTTAGTCCCGGTTCTTACACGAACCGGGACTAAAGGCCATCCACGTGGCCGCTGTCTGGAGGTCCACCTTTAGTACCGGTTGGTGTTACCAACCGGGACTAAATGTATTTTTCGGTAATTTTTTCTGAATTTTTTAAAATTGTTTTTTGATTTTTTTTATTTTTAATTTCTAAATTATTTTCCAATTTAATCTCTAATCGCCCCTCATCACTGCTCTATTTAACCTCTAATCTCTAATCACCTCTCATCATTCCAAATCATCTAACTTTCCGACCGGTCACCCATCATCTCACTACTCCAGCCTGGGCACGCTTAACTTCCGGGTTCTATTCCCCCTAGTTTCGAAGTCTGCATTTGTTGTTTTCCTAACAATAGTAAGATGTCAATCCTGTTAACCCTCAGGAGTTTAGCTTGAGCATGAAGTCACACGTTTCACTATTTGAGTTTGAAACTATTATTCTAAAAAACAATAATTATTTAGTAACACTAATATTTCTTAAATAAGTAGTTTGACCATAGTTTGACCAGATTTGACCAAAATTCAAAAAAATGAAATAATTATTTAGTAACACTAATATTCTTGAATAATTATGTAGTAACACTAATACTTCTTGAATAAGTAGTTTGACCAACGTTTGACCTGATTTAACCAAAATTCAAAAAAAACTGAAATTTGAGCATACTTTTTTCTTTTTAGAATTTGAGGATTCTAGAAATTTGCAAACAGGCCGTAGGCGGTCAAAATCGGATGCGGATTTTCATGCTGAACATTTTGATATATTATATCTTTTTTCGACATCGTATGCAAAAGTTATAGCCGTTTTACTTTTTCATGACACTTTTTTGCAAAACATGTCCAAATTTAAGTTTTTTTATTTTCCTAACTAGTAGATGTAGTAATATAACTACATCTCGAAGAATTTTATTTTTTAAAAATTTTATCATTTTCTTTTGCTTTTTACAAAACTGAAAAGGCCATCCATAGGGGGGGAGGGGAGTAGAGTTTGAAAATGGGACCTTTAGTCCCGGTTTGAGACATGAACCGGGACTAAAGGGTGCGCAGGTTCATGTCTCAAACCGGGACTAAAGGTCTAATCTTTAGTCTCGGTTTGAGATACGAACCGGGACTAAAGGGCATCGCACCCTTTAGTCCCGGTTCGTGTCTCAAATCGGGACTAAAGGGCTCATTTGAACCGGGACTAATGCCTTTAGCCGCACGAACTGGGACCAATGCTCACATTAGTCCCGGTTCGTGACTGAACCGGGACTAATGAGCTTATCTAGCCCGAACGAAAGCACTGTTTTCTACTAGTGACTCCACTACTTTTAGAGGATCAGTTAGATCCGGCAAAAACTTAGTAGAGTAAATATGTTCTCCCAAAAGTGTACTTCATTACTTTTAGGGGATTGGTTAGAAATGCCCTTATGTGAAGTGTTATTCTAATCCTGCCTTTTCTAGGGCTTTGGAGGGAAACAGGGACTAGGCCGGGCCAGGTTTGGTGTTGACTGATTGATTGGCTAGAGCCTATCTAGAGGTAGATGGCTAGCTAGGGTTTTACGGTACATGCGTAGATGCGCACTCCCTGGCTTGTCAGAGCATTTCATGATTCACATGGTATGTAAATGTGAGCTATGACTCGTCGGGGTGGTATGCTGACTTTTTAGAGTATTACTCCCTCCATACCTAAACTAGCCTACCAAAATAACTTATATTTAGATACAGAGAAAGTAGTATGTAATTGGTTTAAAGGAGTACATTTGTTGAGAATAAAAAATTGGGTAAGAGAAGTCTACAAGACTCAAACGTGCATGCATGCCCACGTCTATTGGTTTGCATTTTCTATTGGGCGTGGTGCTGTCTGCCCCAATAATGAATTCTCAGATGCATCGGGTGGTTGCTATAGGGTAAAAGCCTATTTTGTGAGAGGGTTTTACATTACATGCGTAGATGCACGCTCCCTGGCATGTCAGAGCATTTCGTGATTCACATGGTATCTGACTGTGAGCTGTGACTCGCCGGGGTGGTTTGCTAACTTTTCAGAGTAATATTCCCTTCGTACCTAAACTAGCCTAACGGAATGACTTATATTTAGATAGAGAAGAAAGTATATAATTTGTTTAAAGAAATACAAACGTTGAGAATAAAAAAATTGATAGGAGCAGTCTACAAGACTCAAACGGGCATGCATGCCCACGTCGTCGGGTCAGCTCAGAGCACAAGTGATTCCTCAATCTAATCAATGATAGTAGTACTAGTTGATAACCAAGCAGAACCAAATAAAATGTCCATCACGTTTTGGGGGCGATCCTGATGCCCCTGACGACGAGCCCACTCTTCCAGTGCCCACCGTCCTGAGACATGGTGACCACAAGCTCCCCACCCTGCTGCCCCTTCTCCACCTCTACATCCCCTACCTTGAGCGGCAGCCACTGGCCCCTGGCCTTCTTCTCCAGGCTCTCCTTGCGCCCCTGGGCCCTCGCGCCGGGGAGCTCGAGCTGGAGGTCCACGGGCACCTGCCACCCAGCGCACCCCTGCTTGAGCATCACCTCGAAGGCAACCTCGTAGGTTGCCCCCGGCGTGAGCTGCGACAGCTCCAGCTTCCCGTTGACCTCCAGCGACCACACGTTCTTCAGCTCCGCCACCTCCTCTCCGGCAGCGTCGCCGTCGCTGCATGTCAGGTTAAGGTCCGCATCGATCGATCAGCGCGCGATACTTGAGCATCATTAACTACTAGATAGCTTTACCTTCCTTTTCATTCGGTAAATTTGGTCAGTAGATGTAGCAAAACTCAGATATATAGCACGTACCTTCCTTCTCCCGGGGGCGGGGATAGCCAGGCCCAGTAGCTGGGGTCCTCCGCCCAGGCGATGGACAGGCCTCGAGGGAGCAGCATGAAGCAGCTGTTGCCCTTCTCATCCACCCAGTGCTTCTGCGTTTACATGGATACACAATCATGTTATGTTCGTCCAGAAAGTAGCAAAGCTCATAAGATCCAGTTCATGCTCATCAGAAGCAAGTTCGTGTATGTGTAATATTCACCTTGGTGGGTCGTTCGGGTTGCGTCTTGTCCGAAGTAGTAGAGATGCTGCGCTCGGTGATAGTATCAGCCGGTGCCGCCGGCGAGCCGAAACAGCACGGGCATAGTCGCGACAGTGCCGTACCCATTGGCAGCTTCTCCACGAGTGCAACTAGAGCTCAGACGTGAGACAGGTTGTGTCTGACATATATATGGACCTAGTTGCGGGTGGTCTAGAAGCCGGAGACGACCCTGCATTAGGTTAGTGATGGAGAGATCTAATTCCTCTAGCACTGATTAAGCATGGGATCTGGTTCCCACGTGATGAAGTTCAAGAGAATCTACTTTCTTGGCAAATGATAAGTACGCATTATTGTTGCACTGATGCTCTGCTTTTTATTGAAATGTCATGCTTGCATTGATGCTCCTTCACGCTCTTGTTTGGAGTGGCAGACATGCATGCTTACACATCCGGCCCAAGTAAATTGCATCCACAGTCCTCATAGTTGCTGGCAAGGTCGGCGATGGTCCTCGAGCTTGCAACGTGCCTCACTAAGGTCCTCAAGCTCGAGGATACGGCCCATCATTGGTGGCCCATCACTAGTAGAAAAAGGACTTTTAGTACCGGTTTGTAAGGACCTTTAATACCGGTTCTGAAACCGGTACTAAAGGGTGGGCACTAAAGGTCCCCCCTTTAGTCCCGGTTTAGCACGAACCAGGACCAAAGGCCCATCACGTGGCACGAGGCATGCCATGGTTTTGGGGGCCTTTAGTCCCGGCTGATGGATTTTTTTTATATATTTTCTTGAAATAAAGCAAAAACAGCCCGCCTACTGGGCCGGCACGGTCTGCATACGACTAGAAACCCAACCTCTAGTTGGGCCAGGATGCAGGCCCGTACGGCCCAGTAGGCCCCACAGGGCAGAAGACTTGCAATAGGCCCACAAAGGCCTGCTTAGAGAGGAGCTCGACACGGTAGCCGCAGCAGGGCTTATAAACCAGTGCGAGCTCCTCTCAACTAGCGAGGTGGGATTAAACATTGTGCACTGCGGGTGGCGGCGCACCACCTTTAGTACCGGTTGGTGGCTTCAACCGGTACTAAAGGGGGAGGGGGGTCTTTAGTACCGGTTGGAGCCACCAACCCGTACTAAAGGCCATCACCTTTAGTACCGGTTGGAGCCACCAACCCGTATTAAAGGGGAGTCTTTAGTACCGGTTGGAGCCACCAACTCGTACTAAAGGCCATCACCTCTTTAGTACCGGTTCGTGTCACGAACCGGTACTAAAGGTTCGCCACGAACCGGTACTAATGAGCGCCGCCCGCCTAGCTGTTAAAACCGACACTATTGGTCACATTAGTGCCGGCTCAAATACAAACCGGGACTAATGAGCTGAACATTTGACCCTTTTTCTACTAGTGCATGCAAGTCCCACAAGGCAAACTCAGAGACTAAATGGGATCTTCATTCGGCGCCGGTGTCTTCGCATTGGGTCAGATCTTCGTCTTCGGGGCAATGTGCTACATTGCTGATTTGACATGTCGTCTTTTTTAAAAAAAAGATGATAGTCCCCGGCCTCTGCATCAAAGCGATGCCTACAGCCTATTTTTTAAACCTAAGTATGGTAGCAAGATCTCAGGTCTAGTACAGGCTCCCAAACAGAGTCCAAAAAAAAGGAATAAATAAATGCCATAGTCGGTGAAAAAAATAGCATGCTCCTCAGGAGATCCAAGGATGTCGGAGAAGTGGGCGAAAGCAGCCTCAGCAAGGGATGTCAGCTCAGAGATGATGCTATCGTTGACCTTGAGCGAGAAGATGCGGTTCTTCTTGAGCCAATGGACAACATGGATGTGCGGGAAAGCGGAGATAGCATCGCAATTTTTGAGCTATGCAAAACGTGTGCGTTGCATGGAGATGAAGCGATCCAAGGACGCGAGGCCGAACTTAGCACAGAATAACTACAAGTGTTTCCCTATCATTTTGAGGAAGTGTGCATAGAAATTGTCAATAATTGTCTTTCTGGAGAGAGTAATAATGATTTAGCTTGAGTCGTGATCTCTCTGGTATGTGTATAATTCACATGCACTACATGAGGAGATAATACTTTGAATAAAACTTGGAGCAAAGATCAGCTCATTCGATTTCAAATTGATCGTCCATAAATGTAAACCGTTTTTGCCCTCGGAAGATAAAGGGAATACCTTTTTCTTAACTCGATCACAAGGAGACCTGGAATTCTAAGGAGACCACATTTCTACTCAAGCATGAGCAAGTGTTCTTTAGATAGACGGTGACATAACCAGCATAACGGTGCCATAACATGCTCAAATGTGTCAATAGGTATTTGATAAGATTCTTTTTCAGATTTAGTGGGTGAAGGCTCTCTTATAATCTCAATATGAGAGCACCCGAGGCCTCCCAACAAGTTATAACTAGCAATAGGTTCCAAAAGGAACTAAAAGAACGAACAAAAAATAGCAAGCACAATAATGTTTCTCTTACCAATTTCCACTTACCAAGAGCACTACACTCCCTAACAACGGTGCCCATAAGTAAATTTTATTTAGGTTGCTGAGTACGATGAGAAGTACTCATTGTGTATGTTGCTCATGTTGGTGATCACTATAGAGATTGACGACTACGACAATGAGTACTATATGATGAGACGTGGAGATGACATTGATGGATTTCTTTGACTTTTGCCTGTAGAATCTTTGATGGTGCGACCACTATCTTCATTTTCTGTTGTGTTATTTGGATTCCAATTATCATCATTTATGTAACAGGCATATGATCCGAATAATGTAAACTTTTTACTGCTATTTTTTTATCAACGAACATGTGATACTCATGCTACCCTACCTTGTTATCTGCAACTCATCCTTGGGACAGATAATGGTTTATGGTGTGATTCCTGGACCCCATGGTTGTGATCTCAGAAAATAATCCTGCATTTACTTTGATTATGGAAGCACTGCTAACAATCTCAAGTTCAATTATAACTTATCTCATAATTTTCATTTCATAATATTTTTAAATAAGTTACATTTAAGAATATCTTCGAGGTAATTACGCAAAGCTGCGACTTTACTGAAACAAATGATATTTCCCCACAACTACTTGGTTTTTTAACGCAAAACCGCATGTTTTGTACTAATATTTAACATAGACCACAAATGTACTTGTTTAACTATTTTGCAATGGATTCCAATAGGGTGGGCCCATTGGGTCATGGTGACAAAAAAAGGCCACACAGGGCAGTTAACTTTTGTTTTATCCCCCCCCCCCCACCACCACCACCACCAAAAAAAAAAGAAACAACCATGCTTGGAGGACAATGCTGAATTCAATGGTATTGATTGCGAATCAACCTGTGGTTGGATGGTTAGAGGGACTGTGGTATTCCAACCCACCAGGGTTCAAATCCTGATGCTCGCATTTATTCCTGAATTTATTTCAGGATTTCCGGCGATGCGCATTCAGTGGGGGGAGACGTTCCCGTCGACGACGAGGTGCATACGGTGACTTCATAAATTTCAAGATGATATGTCGGCTCAGTCTTTCGAAGGTGCTCATAGAGGTAGGGTGTGCATGTGTGCATTCATAGGGATGAGTGTATGCGCGTGTATATGAGTGCTTGCGTCTGTACTGTGTTAAAAAAATCATATTGATTTTGTATTGCAGATTTTAATAAAAGAATATTATAACCTTTGTCAAAATTTACAAAAGTCAGACTTAAAACAAATCTAATATGGCAAAGTAAATAAAAATGAAGGGTTATATCATTCGTGGAGACGTGCATGATTACTAGTAGTACTTTTGATAAAGGAGATGGATTCATTACTATTACCTCTATACCAAAATATAAGGAATAGATTGTTGGGTCAATAGCTCATGTGCGACACATTTCATGTAAATTGGAAGGGATGCAACTTTGTTCGAGTTGATGGCTCTGGTGCAACACATTTGAGTCCGTAAATAGCCCAGGCACAATATGACCCTTAAACTCAAATGATGCCCTCATTAGCTGTTAGTGGTTGGACCCACCACTTATCCACGTATGCACGGGACCCACCACTTGTCCATGTAAGAGTGGGACCCACTATTTGTCCAAAGTTGTGATATCATGGTTGATACTCTCTATGAACTTGTAATACAAGTATGTAGATTTGGGGTTTGATTAACCCTGATGGTACTTCCATCAGGTTGAATTCTAGCAGATATGTACCACTTGCAAGGCCTGACGTTTCCATCAAAACCTCTGCACCTTGCATAAAATTTCTGTTTATCAGTCCACATAGTCTTAGTATCAAACTCATGTTTGACTGCATAAGTCTTGAAACACATTCTGAACTCCTTCATGCTTGGGAACAATTTGCCTACTTCAATAACAAGATTTTCTTTGTCATACACACTTACAAGCTCATTATCATATGCATCATCCACATCATCTGCAGCATCTTTCATCAGCTGTCCATCCACATCTTCACAAGCATCTATGTCAGGATCATTAGGCAAGCTCGATTCATCCCTCTCTTTCTCATCTTGATCATCTGCTGGATGGATCTACTAGAATGCCAAAAAAATTGGCCATCTCAGTGTCAGCCATTGGTGCAATGACCAAATCAGTAGTGTCTTCTAATTGTACCGAATTCGAATCAACACAAACAACCCTTGCAACACCATCACAGGCCTCTTATGCATCTTGAGCGGGCCCCTCTATTACTGTCACTTCAACCATACACATGGCGTTATCTGTCTCTGTGAAGCCCAATCCTCATCTACCATCTGCGAAGCCAACTTTGAGGGCACATATCCAACCTTAGAATCTGATTTCAGATCAACGGGCTCTGCATGAAAGGTAGTTTGTTTGCTTGCCCAGCCATCTTGCCGATCAATTTCATCAACCATCTCTTCATCATTCTCAATTCTAACATACTCACCCTTCCAATTATCAAACCATAACAATGCTATCTCTTGCTCTGGACCCAAACAAATGATTTCCCCAATTTTCTCCACAACATTCCTCACGAGCCTCTCTTCCATGCTCTGTATCTCCTATGGATTGATCTCTTCAAATTCAACCTCCCATTTCACAATTGTATCTCTCTCTATGTCTCGCACGCTACCATCAACTAGCTTTGCTTTAGATGGTAAGAATTCAACACTAAATTCGAAGGTCCGAGCAACATTGCCCATGTCTATCAATGGCGGGCACTGTGGGGCAGTGAAAGCAGATGAGGCACACATCGCAGGGTTGAAGAGGTTGGACAGGGTGATTACCTGGTTGACGTTGTCTCTCGTGGCTCCATCTCGTTCAGCCCTACACCGCCCCGCCGCCGCTCCCTAGTCCCACCCACCTCCACAATCTGGATCCCGTGGAAAACAGGGGCCAACAGAGGCTCACTTAGGTCAGATCTAACTCAAGACGAAGGGGAATGGTGCCGAATACACTCACCACATGCGCAGCCGCAACCGTGGACGAAAGCTCCGCCACCGCCACCGCCGCCGCTGACAAGAATGAATAAGAGAGAAACAGCCAGGAGCAGGGGAGAAGCACGTGTTCAGTCAGGCGGGGAATCGATGCACTGCCAAGTGGGACCCACCACCAGATGCACTGATTAGTTTGACCCACTATTTTTACCTTAACCCCAGTCCCATTGACGACCAGACCTGTGTTTTAACCATCTGGTCATATTAGGGATATTATTGCCATGTAAGACGGTGCACAAGAGCTATTTCTGGCAACTACGTCACACTCCTTCCAATTCACATGAAATGTGTCGCACATGAGCTATTGACCCATAGATTGTTTGGGGCAACTCCAAGATATGGTGTAATTTGAACTAAAACCATGATGCTTATAATGGAACGGAGGGTTAGTACCATTGATAAAGGAGATGGATCCGTTCCTGTATGTGGATTGTTTACACCAACTCAGTAGCGTGTAAACCCAATAGATTACATGTCGCTCTTCAGAAGAAAGGAATAAATAAAAGGGAGCAAATCCATCAGCCTGTCACTTGGATACCACCCTAATGGTTGCAGGTTAAAGACACGGATCTGCATTTCTTTCTGTCTTTGTACGCTTCATTCTCTGCACACTTGTTGGACAAGGATGACAAATTTAGCATCTGTTCTTTTCTTTTTTGAGAGGAATCTGTTCTTTAAAGTTTTTTTTTTGACAGCGAATAGACTTTATTCCTCACATAATAGACAAGTCATGTACATAACTGTGGTAAAGGATTCTCACACGTAGATGGGATGGATGCTAGAGATCAAGCTAGTAAATCCAATCGCTACAATAATTTTGATAATGTCTAAGCATGCATGCTGAGATAATCGGATGCAGTAGGGATCACTCTCTTAGATATACAGGATGGGTGTGGCTTGGGTTTAGATGAGTCACCAGCTGGCTTTTAATAGTCGAGGTAGGCTACTTGGGTCGGTGATCTTCAATGAGTTAGGTGGAAACCACAGGCAGTAGGGGGAGGTGGGATTAGTGCGTTCGGACTGTCGAAGTCTTATGTGGTGGGCGTCCGAACTCCTGTACTCCACCCCTCGATTTTGGGCCAGACTATGTGATTTCAAACATCCATCCGTGTCCAACCCAATGGACGTCCCCATTGAGATCTAAAGGTGTCTGGTTCAGACCCCTATGAGGGTGGAGTAGGGTCCGCATACCATGTTGGTGATGTCCTTGGGGCATATATAGACAGACTAGGCAAATTTGGCTTCTCAAATATTCATGGACGCGTCTGGGAGTGTTCATTTGAAGCCTCTATTTTTTGCACACACACTCATGCTCTCATTCCCCCTTATATGT
This sequence comes from Triticum aestivum, assembly GCF_018294505.1. NCBI lineage: Eukaryota > Viridiplantae > Streptophyta > Magnoliopsida > Poales > Poaceae > Triticum > Triticum aestivum. The sequence continues at coordinate 13,036,409 of NC_057794.1, forward strand.
CCGGTCACGTACATGTGACTGGTGAGGAGAAAAAAGGAGGAAGGAAAGAAAAGGGAAAATAAAGAGGAAGGTGGTCTGCATGGGTTGAATCCTATATGGCATATTGACCGGACACGGGTGGGCACTCCTTATATTGCCTCTATAATATATACTTCCTCCATTTCAAAATATAGTGCGTCCGCGCTTCCCGAGGTCCAACTTTGACCATAAATTTAACCAACAAGACCAACTGCGACGGGAGAAAATTATATAATTGAAAATTTCTTTCAAATACGAATTCACTGATATAAATTTTGCTCCCGCCGCAATCGGTCTTGGTAGTTAAATTTACGGTCAAAGTTAAAGCACGTGGATAGAGGAAGCACTACATTATGAAATGGAGGGAGTATATGGGCTGAGAACATATATGAAAATAAAGGCCAGAGGTCTGATTGTGTCAGCTTTTTGCTTCTATAATATCTTATGTCCGGTCAGTGACCCGGGCGTTCATCCGGTCAATTTTGATGGACCGGCCGTAGATGCTCTTGCCTTACCTGCCTGGGTTAGAACTTTTTTTTAAAAGAAAAAGCGGTCCTCCATTGTTGAGTCTTGATGTCGTCTTCAACATGCCATAGGCAGGATGTGGGGGGACTCAGGGCATCTCCAGCCGCGCCCCCAACAGGCCCCCCCAGGCCACTTTTTCGGCGCCGGCACCGAAAAAACGGTCCAGTCGCGCCCCCAGGACGCCGAAAATCGCCGGCTCGGATCTTTTTTCTGCCCGGCGGTCACAGGCCGAACCCGGCGCGCTGGGGAGCCGTTGGGGGCTCCGGCGCTAGGGAAAAGCACGCCTGGCCCACACCGACAGGGGAAAAGTCAAGGTTTTCTTCCCCCGGCTCGCCTCGCACCCCCCACGCCCTCGGCCACCACTAGCTATATACCGGCGACGGCCGCCGCCCTACTCCGCTAGATAGCCATTCCCCGCCGGAAAATAGCAGCACTTCGCCGCGGCAGCCCCTCCCGCAGCAGCTGGGCGTTTCCGGCCGCCGTTTCCGGCCGCGGAAGCGCGGTTTAACGGCGGGTACACGCCCACCGAGCGCAAGGTGTTTGGCGTTTTGCCTGACTCGGCGATGGACTCGGACGAGGAGGAAGAGCTCGCCGCGCTGCTGGAGGAGGAAGCCGCGGCCGACGTCCAGGAAGAAGAGCATCTCATGGTGCTCGCCGCCCTCGCCCAGCTGCTGGCGAGCAGTGAAAAGCCGCGGCGAGGTGGCTCGGCGCCGGGGCGGGTGAAAGCAAAGAACCGGCATCGTCTGCAAGGCTACTACATGCTCTACTCCGACTACTTCGCCGATGCTCCACTTCATGGTGAGAGAACATTTCGGCGCCGTTATCGGATGAGCCGAAAGCTCTTCCTCAGGATTGTGAATTCCATCCGGGAGTTCGACAACTACTTCAAGTGCAAGATGGATTGCACTGGCGCTCTTGGATTCACCTCCATCCAGAAGTGCACGACAGCGATGAGGATGCTTGCATATGGAGCTCCAAGTGATTCACTTGACGACTATGGGCGCATGGCCGAGTCCACCAGCATAGAGTGTTTCTACAAGTTCTGTCGGGCAGTGGTGGCAGTGTTTGGGCCACAATACTTGAGAACACCCAATGCGGAAGACACTGCTCGGATCCTAGCCCAGAATGCAGCAAGAGGATTTCCTGGGATGCTTGGAAGCATCGACTCCATGCATTGGAAATGGAAGAACTGCCCATTTGGTTGGCAGGGGATGTACAAAGGCGTCAAAGGCGGTTGCAGTGTGGTGCTTGAGGCGGTAGAAGCTGGCCGCTCAGCACAAGGCCGCCATCCAGTTGAGCGAGCTAAAGGTCCGTGCGCGCGACGTCGCTGATCGACGCCTCCGGTACGACGTCCACATCCCCAATCCGGCCACCACTGGCAGCCGAGGCGACCCTGCATTATTGTCTTACGTCATAGGGGTGCACCATGGGGAAGAAGAAAAAGATGAAGGTGAAGATGACGGGCCCGGCATCGGCTATCGGCTCGCAATCAGGGAACTCGTTCTTGCTGAGCCTTGCACCAAGGAGGAGTGCAGGGTGGAGCTGGTTGAATGGCTCCGCCAAACCCAAGTTTGTGGTGGTGTACCTTGGTCAAGGTGTTGGATTTATAGAAGGGTGTAAAGACTTGGACAATAAAAAGTGCCTCAAGCACATCTGCAACAACATGTTACTGCTTAAGTATCTGAGCCTGAGGAATACAGACATAACTGAGCTGCCCCGTCAAATCAACAACCTCCATCAGCTGGAAGTACTGGACATACGGCAAGAGAAAAATATTGTGGCTGCATCCACCTGGGATGTCGTGCTCCTCAAAATCAAGCGTCTGGCTGGTAGTCCAACTCCAACTGATCTTGAAAATATTGTTACTGCATACACCACCAGAGATGTTCTGCTCCTCAAACTCAAGCGTCTGCTGGCTGGTAGTCCAACTCCAACTAAAAGTGAACACGCCCGGATTCCTCGAGGGATAGGGAAAATGACAAACTTGGAGGTACTATCCACTGTCAAGGCATCACAGTATCGCGATTTCAAAGACATTGGCAAACTATGGCAGCTGAGGAAGCTGGGTGTGGTTCTTGACGACGACAAGCCAGACCACCTCACTTATTTGCTTGAAGCAATCGGTGATCTGAGTGAGTCCCTCCAGTCTCTGTCTATCACTCTAACCCACAGCAAGGGTGGCCTACCTTGCAACACAGACATAGAAGAAAACATTGGAGACAATTACTCAAACAACCCTCCGAAGCTACTTGAGAGCCTAAGAATCGACGGATACACATGCAAGGGGCAGCTTCTTCCATGGTTGCTCAAAGATAACAAGCTACCTGCACTTGTCAAGGTAACTCTGCAAAATACCTATCTGAACAAGGGTAATATGGAACACCTCGCCGAGCTGGACAACTTGTGCTGTCTCAGGCTTATGTGCCGCGCCTACACCGACAGCAGGCTCTCCTTCCTTTGTGCTAAATTCAAAAGGCTCAAGTATCTTCTCGTTGAGTGTGGCAAGCTTGATGAGATCGGCTTTGATGTTGGAGCAGCTCCTGAGCTCAGCAAGATCGTCTTGTCCTTCACCAGCATGGAGGATTCCCTATCTCCCTGTCTCTCTGGGATAAGCAATCTTATACAGTTGAAGGAGCTCGAGTTCAACCGCGATGAAATCCCAAGACAGGTGATGCAAGAAATAGCAAACCATCCAAACAAGAACCTTGCTCTTAGAAGGATCAAAGCCAGCCAGGGACAAGAAGCTAGCGCAGCTGCAGCGGCTCCTTGACTCCAGCGCAGTGCAGTGCTGCAAAGGTCGTTCCTCTCTTCTCAATTCAGTTGGGTGAAAAAGGATATTGGCCCAATTCTTTTGGCTGATTCTCCCAAAATCTTGAGAATCGACCCTCCACCCAGCTTTTCTCAGAATCTTGTACCCATAATTTTTTTACAATCCTAGATGTTCACATCCTAACTAGCTAGGATTGTAAAAAAAATACGAGTTCAAGATTCTGGGAGAAGCTGGGTGGAGGGTCGATTCTCAAGATTCTGGGAGAATCGGCCAAAAGAACTGGTCTATTGATTGATGTTGAAGGAAAGACATACATACGATCTTTCCATCCATTCATCATCGAATTCCATGTGTGGTTTGTGTGTGAGCATGTGTGGTTATTTATTATACTTGTGTGTGTACGCACGTTTAATACTTGCGCAGAAGTGCTTGAGTGCTGATGTGTGCCTTTGAGTGTGCGAGTTGGATTTGTGTGCCGTTTCTCTCCGGACCATCATGCATGGTTTCATTTTTTTCATGTAAAGTGTGATCATGTTTGTGTGCACACAATCATTTTTGTATAAAAAATATATAAATACACACCATTTTGCAATGTATTTTTTATCATCATGTCCTGTTTCCGCAGTTCTATAGCACCGTGCCTTGTCTATATATGGCCAACAAAACCACACCACAAATTCCACTGCCCAGAAAAGCCGTATCAAGTGACAAGATCAACATTTGGAAAGTCATTTGCTATGAAAAATGGATTCTTTATCCCCAGTTTACTGTCCTTACCAACCAAAGTAAACCTATAATATGATTGTGATTGTATTTGCTCTGGTTGTGATTGTATACCAATATACCATTAGAAATAAGCTTGTCATTTGTCAACCGCAAAAAAGGAAATAAGCGTGGTGATGTGTTTATTATAAGACAAGCGGGTCATTATCCATTATGTCTACTTGTTTCCCTACTGCAACAAAACCCAGATGTTGAGTATTGGTGTAATGAAAAAACAATCATTCATATCAGCATGAAAAAAATTCAGGTAGAATAATGTATAGGCCTAAATCAAACTAAAACTGCCCTTAGGAAGAAGTGACAAGTGAGAAGAGCACACATGTTTGGAAAGATCTGGAGATGCGAAAAGAGAAGCATCTGGAAGTGATAGTGGGTGTATTGGTGTAAGAATCAAAAGACTGTCATCAATAATAATAGGTTTGCAACCTTGTCTGAACTTTGGGTCTCGTTCCTATGGAATGGGACAGGTCGAGTTAACCTATGAGCTGTGGATGTGAGATAATCTAAGCCGAGGCGTGTGAAAATGCAGAGTATGACAACTGCCTAATGAACCCAGACATGTAACCGGGCCACATTGTAGTACATTCCTAGAGGATTCTTTCATCGGATACAGTTGCATCCTGGATTTTGTCGATTTTGCTTTTCAATTGCAATTCCCGGGGCACGGAAACACAAGCAAACAAAACGAAATCAGCCATGTAGTGATGTAGTAGAGAACATGAGAGCCTACGTATATATATATATATATTACCTCAATCTGAAGTTCTGAGCTGGTGTTTCCACTCCGTCTCTGTTTTTTAAACGGGGGTAGGGGTTTCCCCCTGGTTCAGTTGAGCGGGGTGTCATGTAAAATCCCCTTTGGCGACCACTCCAGGTCCGAGCAGGCCACTGCCATGGATCGGTTTTGCCATAAATCAAGAAACAGAGCAGCGAGCAAGGAAAAGTACCTCACCTGTGGCAGCAGGCGAGACAGTAGACGCACGCTCCATGGCAGTGAAGATGATATCCCTGCACTCTCTGCTTCCTGCAATCTGAAGATGGAAGCATCATCCGGAGGACGCCGCCGCAGCCGCAGGGGGGTGGCACCGTCGCCGCCGTGTTGCGCTCCTGCTGCCTCCGCGGCGTGGGCGGGACTGGGGGACTGCGGCGGCGGCGCTCCATATTTCTTTTCTGCTTCGTGGAACGGCTTCAGCATTTTTCGGGATTTTCTTTCTTTCTTTTGCGCTGTTTTTTTTCCTTTCATTGGGCCAAAGGGAGTCAAAGGGCCTCCTCCACATCCTTTCTTTCTTTCATTGGGCCAATAGGGAGTCAGTCCCCTGCATGGGCCAAGGGGGCTGCTCCACATCTTTTTTTTTCTTTGATTGGGTCACAGGGAAAAATAAATGCACACAGATTTTTTTGAGGGAATAAATGCACACAAGTTAATTAGAGGTTTCTTTGTAATCTACGCTCTAAGTAGACCGACTGCAATTACATAAACTATGTTGCATTGGGCTCCTATATATGTTGTGTTGGCTCCTACTGGGTCCCAAAAAAACCACCAACTCAATAAGTCGGTTCTTCGCGAAAGTCATGTTCGGCTCCCGAGCTCATTTGAGCTCGGGATGAACAGTAAAATCGAAAAAAATTGAAAAATATTTCAAAAAATTCTGAATTTTTTTGGGTGGAAACATTGACAAAAATTCTCAGTGCTTGCAAAATTTCATCCAAAAATGACATTAGTACAAGTCGTGGCAAAAAAACAAAATCAGTAGTCGAAAATGTTTTTGGAAATAACATTTTTGGAGCATCAATTTTGTTTTTTTTCTGCGACTTCCACAAACGTTATTTTGTCATGAAATTTTGTGAGCTGTGAGAACTTTTGTCAATGTTAGCACCCAAAAAAATTCAGAATTTTTTGAATTATTTTTAAATTGTTTTCGGGGTTACTGTTCACCTGAGCTCATTTGAGCTCGGGCTCAAATACATCACGTCCGGTTCTTCCTATTAGCATTAAATAGTACCACCTCGTCCCCTTAGATTCAAAACTACCAATCTATATACGTCTTGGAGTTACCTATTATCGATCAAACTCAATAAAACCGGCTTGGAAATCAATAAGCGAAAGATGAGGATGATGGCATCAGAATAAGAGAATGAGCCAGGTGAAAAGAAAGAAACAATAGCTATCCTATGTGGGGTATTAAGTGGTGCGCAATTAAACGGTTTGGTATAATTAAAGGAGGTTGCACGTTGTGCATGTTAGGATTCAATACGTGGTGCGTAATTAAACGAAGTACGGGACATACTGAAATATGTGGACACATGAGACGGGTAATAATGTCTCCTGTTACAACGTTAAATCCTTTAAACCACAATGTAAGAACTGGCAGTATTTTCTTTTAAGTCAGCCCCAAAGGAGTTTGATTTGTTAAAAAAGAGTTATTCGATTAATATATTTAAACGAGACTAAAACTATCACAACAACCCGCATAGGGAAACACCGTCCAACCTGGCCACCCACATGAATGCAAATATGCCGCAAAGAAGGAAAAACATGGTTGACGCTATCACTCAGCGACTCCAACTTGTCCATCGACTTCCACCAACGAAGCCCTTGTGGCAACAGACGGCAAGGCGCATGCCAAACAGACGACCACCCACGTTGGTCGGTGTCCAGATAGCTCCAACACAAGCAACGAACCTTGCTGGAGAAAAAGCATGGAAATTCAATTTAAATCAAAATGTAAGAACTGGCGGTATTTTCTTTTAAATCAGCCCCAAAGGAATTCAATTTGCTAAAAAGAGTTGTTCCATTAATACATTTAAAATCAGACTAAAACTGTGACAACAAGCCACATAGGGAAACAACGTCCGACCTGGCCACACACACGAATAAAAATATGCCACCAAGAAGAAAAACATGGTTGAGGTTATCACTCGACGACTTCAACTTCACCATTGACTCCCAACAAGAAAGCCCTCATGGCAACAAACGGCGGGGCCCATGCCAAGCAAACGGCCACCCGCGTTGGTCGGTGACCAGACAGCTCCGACACAAGCGACGAACCTTGCGGGAGAAAAAACATTGAGCATGTGCTTAGCAAGCCATCACACCCGAACCCCGCCCCCGTGCGATGGTCACCACCAACACCCCTCCTCCGTAGCTCCGACTCCACAAAGACAAGCTGAGGCACTAAGGAGGACCCCTCAAACATGCCGGGAGACATCGGCTTCCAAACCCCGTCTCTCCGCGAAGCCAAAACAGGAGGCCGCCCCAAACATAATGGAAATGGGGGGGGGGGGGGGTATACTTCACTGATGACGGCGATACGGAGCAGACCAGAGGCAAACCATGCATATGGAGGCTAGGGGGAAAGCAGACAGAGATTTTTTTCTTTTAACCTTAGGGATGACGTCCTAGCAGTGCCAAATGGCAAATCGCTGTGAAAACCTAGACGTGACTCCCATAGCGCCAAATAATAATGCAGGAGAAGAGACAGCATACGTAGTAGGCACATGCAAAACCGTTGTTGTCTCTATCCCCTGGGATTAGAATAACCACCTTGACAAATTCGTTGTGCATCCCTAGTTTAAGACACGCCCCATTGATAGATAGTTTTGGCTTGATGCATGCTTGGTAGAGAATCGAGTAGATCGACAGCAAAATAATCCTGTACGACCGGGTCGCATGGGGAGGCTGATAGGTGGGCCACCCTCCGACATGCTCTCTCACAAAGCGGGTCGTACAGGATTCGCCTCCAGATCGACATGCCGGCTCAACGCAGATTATATACAATAAAAAAATATGTGATCCGAAGCCGTGTGATCAGCTTAGCTGCCGAATGGTCCGTGGCACATTCGCAAAAAAAAAAAAAAAGAATGGTCCGTGGCACGTTTGATGGATCAACATGGAGGGTCTTTGGAGGGTCGTGGTAGTTAGCAGGCTGATTATTTTGTGGACGACTTGAATCCGCTACGGCCGCGTTGCACGGTCGGGTTGGGCGGCAGAGACGATAGGTGGAGGAAACCACGTGGCCCTGTCGCCTTCAGGACACTAATTCAATTCAGAAAGCCATCAACTTTAGTTTTCTTTTTAAACCATCATCATTGTGCTGACGGTTTTCAGTAAAACACTGATCGACCGATTAAAGCAGTTTGATGCAAAATCTGACACGCGGGTCCCAGTGTCAGGTGCCGCGTGACCAATGCGCGCTAACTGATCACACAAGTACCAACACCCTAAGGTTTGACCAGTCAAAATCACACACATCGTCGCGCCGCAGCGCACCGGCACCCGCATGATAGTTGGCCACCGGCAAGCCTGCCTCTCTGCGTCGCCGCCCAGCGCCATCATCGTCGCCTCCCTTCTCCTAAGGCACGCTGCTGCCACCTGCTCCTGGCCGAGCCGCCCAGCTCCGACCCAACCTGCGGCAGCAACATCGTTTCCACCGGCCGCTGTGACCATCGAGCCTACATCTAGCCTTTCTACCTCCGTCAGGGAGCACAGGCGCCGCGGTGGTTGCCAGCTTGACAGGGGGAGAGGAGAGCACGGGAACTGGCGTGGCTGTCAGGGCTCGACCAACAGAGGGACACGATGGATGGGTGGGGGGGAGCAAGTAGTGGAAGACAGCGAGGAGCGCCTCGCGGCGGGATGGGCACCGGTGCAACTCCTCGTCCAAGCTGGAACCAGGACCTCGCCGCCATTACACCGTTGGGCGGCGCGGTGGCACCACGGACTCCGATGTGGAGCTCCTTCACAACGTCGCCGGTCTGCATCGTCCACCCCCGTAGCGGCCATGGGTGAGCAACACATCCGGCAACCAGCTCACAAGGTGCTCGACATAATGCCAGAGAAGGGAAGGGGAGAAGGAGAAGGACACAAGATGTTGACAAGTGGGCCTATTTCAACTTAACGGTTCATGCAAACATTGTTGATTTTTCTTGCCACGTGATCACTTCCAGGCAGGCCATAGGCATTAGGTTTCCACTCGTCAATCAACATTTTTGAAAACTGTCAGAACAATGTTGACGGTTATAAAAACCCAAAATAGGCTGGTTTTCTAAATTAAGGTCCTCAATTATGATTTTGTTTTTTGCAATTTACTCATCGTCACATGTGTGGATAGAAAGCTTGTTTTGTGGTCGCTCGCTCTTTAGTGAACCCAATGAATTGTTATGTTTTAGCTCGCGTTAGGTTCAGCGAGCTTAAGGAAAGAGCTAACTAGTTTCATGAGCCAGTACCAAGGGCGGATTACGATTTTGCCTCCACTCTTTGGCATCTCTAGCTTTCAACTGCAGTGGCGGAGCCAGGAAAATCGGATGAGGAGGATCGAGTGTTGTTAAATATTGTTAGGGAGGCCCACTCCATCAAAAATACACCAATTTAGCAGAAAACACACACTGTTTTCATTAGTGCTAGGCTTAAATCAGTGACATGAGTGGGGAGCCTGGGCCCTGCTGATCCCCCTGTCTCCGCCACTGTCCGACTGTGTATACAAGGTCCATCGACGACAACCCATCACCTTTCGTCTCCTTTTCATTTCCATCTGCAACAGATTGGCATCTACAACAGGTTGGAGCTCCCAAGCGGGTGGAGTTGAGGAAGAATGCGTTGAACGGTCATCGTCTATTTTCTCTTGCGAAAAAAAGACCGGATATATTATAAAGGTTCACAAATAAATACAAGGCATACTAAACAAAACTAGAATTACATCGAGGTGTACCACCAAACAACAACCAGTGTCGTCAGGACCAGCCGTCGACACACCGCACCTCTACCAAACCCCTATTAGCCTTGTCGATGACAACCGGAATGACCCACGGCTTGGTTACAACTAGACGAGCATTTGGTTTTTACACACCTCAAATCAACCAAGCTTACTAATTAGGAGCTGTGGCCACAAAACCCTAATTACGAGATTAAGGAAAGCCGAGCCCATCCAAATGAACTCTCCGACCACATCTCCAAGGGCGAGCAAAAGGACAACCCTACCCTTTTCGGTACACCAACAAGACAACCAATCCTCCCGTTGAGCAGGCGCGCACGTACTGCGAACTACTCATCCAAAAAAGATCCCCTTTTTATTTCATTTCATTTCACCACCACCAACAACTCTCGATTGATTTGGTCCCATGCGATACAAAATTGATTGATTGATTGATCGATCCATCATTTTCCGTTCCTCCTTTAATCCTCTGACCAAATCGCCCACCGACCGCTTCCTCCCCCATCCCCCATCCCCATCCCATCACCGCAATGCCGTGCTCGTCTTCAATGGAGGTCGCCAGCGCGTCACGGTCGACCCTGTGATCCGGGCACTGTCGACCCTGTGATCCGCCGCATCGCCCACTCCCCGTCCCCCGTCCCGGCCCTCCACCCGCGTCCGCTGCGGCCGGCGGCAAGGGTCGGCCAGCCCGAATCGAGCTTGTTCACGGCCGGAGAGCGGGGCGAGGTCCGGTCCGGTCCGGGGTGCCGCGAGCGGTCCAGCGGGAGCAGAGTGCTCTGCCGGCCGGCGGTGGCGGAGCCCGGCCTCGGTTGAGCTCGTGGAGGTGGGATTGGGGTTGGGACTCCATCGGCGGTGAGCAATCCCAACAGATCCAGGTGGTGGTGGTGACTCGGTCCCCTTCCTTCTTACAGCTGCTAGAGCTAGCCAGGTACTACCCTTCTTCTTCTCTGTTACTCCCATACTTCACGAGTAGTCTTTTATTGCTACCAAAAATTCAAAATTTGTCTCAGATATGTGAAATGATATCCATTGCCGAGTCTACATTAGTTAGAAAAGAACATGCCAATCTTGTTTGCCGAGAGAGCCTGCTGAATCAATAAAAATGAGTGCCAATACTCCTTAATCACTTTGGAAGACATCGAATCGCATAACTTTGGATGGGATTTCTTTACTGTTTACATTTCCGGATGGCTTTTCTACATTTTGGATTTGATTGTTGTGCATGCCAGGAATGGCGACTAAGGAACAAACTCAGGTTTTGTTTTTTGGAATTGTTGCAGGGGTCGACGACGAGGGGAACCAATACAAAAAGCAGGCTTCATTTGGTGGTAGATTGATATTGATAAAGTTGCATATATAGTTGTACCACGTTAGACTTCCGGACAAGAATATGTTTGGGATCCAACCCAGGGATGTGTCCGATGACGATTTCAACCCGAGGAGGAGGAGGTGGTCATTGTGGACCACGCCACCTGCATCCATGCCCACCACCAGCCACACTAGCACGCCCCGGAAGGGCCATGCCAACACCTACCACATGTCGGTCAAGTTTGAAGATCTCTGCGGCTTCATGGTGGAGGGCAATGTGGACGATGTCAACGTGCTGAACGAGGTGAGGGAGAGGATAAGGGAGCAAGGGAGGGTGTGGTGGGCGCTGGAGGCAAGCAAGGGCGCAAACTGGTACCTCCAGCCGAGGATCTCCTCCAACGGTGGCCAGGGTGTGATTAGTGTCACGTCTCTCAAGCTATCAGTGCTCACAAATACAGTTACATTGAGGAGGCTGATCAGGAAGGGGGTGCCGCCAGCGCTGAGGCCGAAGGTATGGCTGTCGGTGTCGGGTGCAGCCAAGAAACGATCGACAGTGCCTGAGACATACTATGACGAGCTGATCAGGGCCACGGAGGGGAAAACTACGCCGGCCACTCGCCAAATCGACCATGTAAGTACATACCTTTCCGCATACCAGGAGCAAATTAAGAGTACATACATCTCTTTCTAGAGAATAAGTGTATGCCTTGTTTAAATTATTAATGAGCAACATCCTGGAAGCAAGCATCAGATGGATTCATCCATATGAATAATTGGTTTTCATATGCTTCATTGGTTTGAGGGTGTTTCAAGCAGCATTCTCCTATTCATACTTGTCGTTTGCTGCAAAGGCCCTTTTTGTAGTTGATCTACTTTGTTTTGATCTTAATATGTAGCTTTATACTGTTCTATCCAGATTGTTGTCCTCACTTATCAGCATATATTGGGCTTTATATAAACTAGTTTGGTGAATCTGTGAAGTAAAATGGATGCTTTGCCATTATAGGATCTCCCTCGCACCTTCCCCTGCCATCCCTGGTTGAACAGTGAGGAAGGCCAGGCATCTCTTCGACGTGTACTTGTTGGGTACTCATTCCGTGATTCTGAAGTTGGATATTGCCAGGTAGCCGCCGTGCCAGGTTCTTGTTCATTAACTGTAATTTGTCTCACATAGAACCTCCTAACAGCATGTACTACAGGGTTTGAATTATGTCGCCGCTCTGCTGTTGCTCGTTATGAAGACAGAGGAAGATGCATTTTGGATGCTGGCCGTACTCTTGGAAAATGTTCTTGTCAGTGATTGTTATACTGATACTCTTTCTGGATGCCATGTTGAGCAGAGAGTATTCAAAGATCTGCTAGCCAAAAAATGCCCCAGGTATTTTTTTTCCCTTCAATTTTTATGCTAGTATTTCTCAGTGAGAATCATGCCGTGATTGTGAACTATATTCGATTTTCCAAATGGTACAGGATTGCTGCTCATCTTGAAGCAATGGGCTTTGATGTTTCACTTGTTGCCACAGAATGGTTCTTATGTCTCTTCTCCAAAACATTGCCTTCGGAGGTTAGACAGTAGTTTACTTATTGCTTGGTACCAGTGTTTATCTAGCCTGTCAATGATTTGTCCAGAACTTACTGTAAAGCCATTTCACAATTACCATTTTTGTTGTTGTGAACAGACAACCCTTCGGGTGTGGGATGTTCTATTCAATGAAGGAGCAAAGGTCTTGTTCCATGTCGCTCTAGCAATTTTCAAGGTGTGTACCAAGAAAATCTGCTCTTTCCATGTTTTCCCAAAGTGTTTGGGTTCCTTCTGCTTGTTTGGCATTACTCCATTACCATGTTTCATAAGTTATTGAATATCTGCAGATGAGAGAAGACGATCTTCTACGCATCCAACATATTGGTGATGTAATTGATGTTCTGCAGACAACTGCCCATCACCTATACGAGCCAGATGAACTGCTCACGGTAAATATTCGCCCTTTTGTACCCACAGATACATTGAAGTAGTCAGGATGATGCACAATGTTATAAGCGTACTGAGCTGGAACACCAAGAAATTACAGTAAACTGAAAGTCGCCCGTAATTTGGAGTAGTTTGCATGCTTCAAAGCATTTAATTGCCAATATTGGAGTCTGACCTATCCATGTTTACCGTTTTCTTTCCTAGTTTGCTTTCGATAAGATTGGCTCCATGACAACGAACACGATCACGAAAGAAAGGAAACGGCACGAGACGGTGGTCATGGCGGAGCTCGACCAAAGAACCAGACGGCTGGGGTCGCTCAAGATGGATGCATGATGCGCAGAAAAAACATGTTGAGAGGCTTAGCTGAAGCCCTGTGTGTTTTGAAGGAAAGGCGAGACGACACTGTGAGTTTGCACTCAGTTCCTGGTCAGACTGGATTCTGCGACGAGTAAAAAACCCACTCGTGGTCCACTGAAAACAGGAATGTATTATGGGAAGTTGCCAAAACTGCAAATGTGGGTTTGTTTTTGGGACCTTCATATTTGTGTGTTTCTGTGCGTGTGCACGATGCCGTGGGAGCAGGTTCTGCCGCTGGTTGAAACCTGTACGAATCCGATGCTTGTCGGCGGCGCTCATGGCATTTGCTTGATTTGTAGTCCCGATTTGTTGTATGTGTGAAATGGAGCTAAAAAGATTTCTTGTGTTTTTACTAGTAACTTGATCTTGCTTCTGGCTTGAAGTTGTGACATGGATTTGATGTGGTTGACAGTTGAGAAAGCCAGGTTGTGAAGGTGTCCAAATTCTCAGTGTTTATGGCATTTGATTTGACCTAGAAAACTGAGCTGTAGGATTGTGTTTAGAAGCCGTATCTAGTGTTCGTTTATTTTTGGTGTTAATTACCAAACGTTCAAGTAAGCTACCATTGCAAGTGTAAGCAAGCAAATCAGAGTGGCGCAGCGGAAGCGTGGTGGGCCCATAACCCACAGGTCCCAGGATCGAAACCTGGCTCTGATATGTTTTTTTTATGTGATTTTTTACTGTCGGCCTCAGCTCAATATGATTGCGCTTTTTTTTCCAGGGAGTATGATTGGCCTTGATGATGAGCAGTTGCGTGCATGGCCCAGTACGACGTGCCTCCTCTTCCTGACGTCACCCGAAATTATTTTCTTCTCCTCATTTTTACTTTATTTACATTTTATGCATACCCCTAAAAAAATTTAAAATTAAATGCATATATTTTTAAAACCTAAATTTATTTATAGAATTTAAAATCATGAGCTTGAAAAAAAATCTTAACATAGTATAAAAATTTGTTACACAGTTTAAAGAAATGATGATATAACTTTCAAAAAAATGTTTCTGATAATGAACTAATATTCTCATGTTTCAAGAAAATGCATGTAATTAAACCTGCGTGGAAGCTGAGGAACCTACTGATGTAAAATATTCATAAACATATTTAAAATTTGTGAACATTTTAAAAATTTATGAATATTTAAAAAAACCCGAGGGAATAAAAAATCCGTCTGATGTAAAATCTCGGCCGAAAATTAAAAAGCGTCTGTAAATCATTGTACTGTACACCAAAACTGATTGGACCGTATGGATCGTTCTCCTTCCGAACAGAGCGACGGAAATGAAAAACTGGCTGATGTAAATATCGGTCGGGAAATAAAAACCTCATGTAAACCATCGAACTATACACCAAAACTGATCGGACCGACGAACCAACATGTGGTTGGATGGTAAGGAGGACAGTGGTATCCCCCGCCCACCAGAGTATAAGTCCTAAAATTAACATTGGTGCTCGCATTTTTCTGGATTTATTTAGGTTTCCGGCGATGTTCGTTCAGTGGGAGGAGACGTCCTCGTCGAGTACGAGGCGCCTATGATGACTTCAGAAAATCTGAAGATGCTATGTCGGCTCAGTCTCTCGAAGGTGCTCATAGGGGTGTGTATGAGTTTTTTTTAAGCAAAGGTAGCTAGGCTTTTATTAATTGGTAAAGATGTTTATAGGAAAAGCTATTGGGTCACTTCTGACGTGCCCAATCAAAGATGCCGACTCTAGGGAAGAGAGACACCTGACCTAGCTAGCCTATGAGCTTCAAAATTAGAAGCTCGAGGTTCAAACAAAAAATTATTGTAATTAGACATTGTAACAGTTTGCAACTAATCTTTGAGAACACTCCCATAGTTTCCTTCAACCCCTTGGCGAGTATGATTGATGACCTGTTTGCAATCTGATGCGGTCTGAAAATGCTGCCTGCCCAAGTCTTCTGCCAACGATAAAGCCTCTCGGCAGGCTAAAGCTTCTAGGAGTAGCAGGATCAGCGATGCCATGAATCACTAGCACTGAAGACCCAATATAGTAACCATCTTGGTCTCGACAAAAGATGGTCTCGATAAATTGTTGTTGTTGTGCCTACATTGTGCTCCAATGATAATCCCGCATCAACATTAATTTTTATTTGTTCTGCAGCCACTAGTAGAAAAAGACTCATTTGTCCCGGTTCTAGGGGGCCTTTAGTCCTGGTTCTGGAACAGGGACTAAAGGGTCAGGACTAAAGGCCCCCCCCATTTAGTCCCGGTTCTGTTACGAACCGGGTCTGGAGCTCCACCTTTAGTCCCGGTTGGTAACACCAATTGGGACTAAAGGAAATTTTACGATTTTTTTATTTTTTTTTATTTTTCCCGATTTTCAAATTTCTGAATTATTTTACAATTTAATCTCTAATCACCCCTCATCACTGCTCAATTTAATTTCCTGGCTTTATTCTCCATCATTTCCAAGTCTGCACTTGTTGTTTTCCTGACAATAGTAAGATGTCAATCCTATTAACCCTCAGGAGTTTAGCTTGAGCATGAAGTCACACGTTTCACTGTTTGAGTCTGAAACTATTATTCTAAAAAACAATAATTATTTAGTAACACTAATATTTCTTGAATAAGTAGTTTGACCACAGTTTGACCAGATTTGACAAAAAATCAAAAAAACCAAAATAATTATTTAGTAACACTAATATTCTTGAATAATTATTTAGTAAGACTAATACTTCTTGAATAAGTAGTTTGACCATAGTTTGACCAGATTTAACCAAAATTCAGAAAAAAACTAAAATTTGAGCATAACTTTTTTCCTTTTAGAGTTTGAGGATTCTAAAAATTTGCAAAACGGCCTATGGAGGTCAAAATCGGATGCGGATTTTCGTGCTAAACATTTTGATATATTATACTTTTTTTCCGACATCATATGCAAAAGTTATAGCCGTTTTACCTTTTCATAACACTTTTTTTTGCAAAACATGTCCAAATTTAAGTTTTTTTTAATTTTTCTAACTAGTAGATGTAGTAATATAACTACATCTCGAAGGATTTTATTTTTTGAAGTTTTTATCATTTTCTTTTATTTATTCCAAAACTGAAATGACGATACACGGGGGGGGGGGGGGGGGGGGGGGTAGAGTTTGAGACACGAACCCCTTTAGTCCTGGTTTGAGACACAAACCGGGACTAAATGGCATCGCACCCTTTAGTCCCGGTTCGTGTCTCAAACTGGGACTAAAGGTCTCATTTGAACCGAGACTAATGCACACATTAGTCCCGATTCGTAAAGCAACCGGGACTAATGTGTATATTGAGCTGTGACCGAAGCCCTGTTTTCTACTAGTGAGCAGACATGATCCAACGATGTTGCCCATTATTGCATGTAGTCCGAATCATACCACGTGCTTCTGGTGTTCCCGAAAGTCGATCCAACTCCGAGATAAAGCATGAAACAAATCTATGTGTTTGATAGGGACTCTAATTAATCCCCTCATGAATAAGTTTCCTTCTCGCATACCATATTGCCCAAAGAGTGATTGACATCTGTGTGAATTCATCATGACTAGGACATCTATCATAGAAAAGAGTCAGTTCTTCACATCTAATTCTGTTGTTGCGATCATGTGTTCCAAAAGGTCATGGTCCACTAAAACCCATACACAACGCGCCATGGTGCACTCAATGAGGCTATGACGCCATGAATCTTGAGCCCCACATGCAAAACACTAGTCATGGTGCGACATTTTCCTGTGATTTCGAACATCCTCTGTTGGCAACGAATTATTTGACAATCTCCATAAGAAAACTTTTATCAGCATAAGTAGGGTGTGCATGAGTGCGTTTATAGAAACGAATGTGTTCGTGTATGTGAGCGACTTCGATTGGACCGTAGAGGTCGTTCTCCTACCGAACAGAGCGCACTATAGCTTATGGGCCGTCCTTACCCTCGCATAAAATGGAGGAGTCAGGAAGGAGAGCTCCTCTTCGGCGCCCTCAGTGCCGCTTACGGCAGAGGGCGCCTGAAGGTGCGTGATAGTGGGCCAGCCCAGCATTGCTCGCGTCCATATGCTAAAAAAAGAAACATCAAGAAAAATATGAAAGAACTAGGATTCGAACCCACATGCCATTGCGAGGAAATTGCCGCAGTGATCATTGCACCACGATGAATTTGATGTGTTTGATCCGAGAATAGTTTATATGACCATTGTTTCCATACCAGTATATTCTTTTTAAAGAAAAAGTAAATTTGAAAAAGAAAACACATTTTTTGAAAGTTGATCGATTTTTAAAAAAATCATGGATTTTCAAACAAATGTCCACAAAAATCGAAAATATCTCATCAATTATGAAAAAAAGTTCACCGGATTTTGAAGAAAAAATCATGGATTTTAAAAAAAGGTCATCGATTTTTATAGAAAAAGTTAAAAAAAGTTCACCAGATTTTGAAAACCGTTCACCGATTTTAGTAGAAGTTCATCGATTTCATACTAATTTGGAATAAGTTCAGGTATTTGAAAAAAGTTCATCGATTTTGATAAAAAAAGTTCATCCTGAAGCTTTATTATTAGGTAGATATAATGTATCTGCAAAAAAAAGCTTAATGGACCATCTTACCGTCACATGTGGTTCGCGTGTCGATGGAAAAAGATTAATAAGGCCCAGCGTGAAGCAGGGCTCATTGGAATCTCTATATAGACGGCACATTGCAATTTGAATATCCTATTCCCCGCTTATAAAACCTGACGAAACTAAAAAACAAGATGATTTAAAAATTTAGTAACATTTCTTTCATATTCATTAACATTTTTTAAATTTTGTGAACATTTTATGAACAGTTTTTAGAAACCCGACAAAACTAAAAGACCGGCTGATGTAAAAATTTAGGAGCATTGTTTTCATATTTGTAAACATTTTTACAATTTGTGAAAGTTTTCAAATTTATGAACAATTTGTTTTATGAAACCTGACTGAACTAAGAAACTGGCTGATGTAAAATATCGGTTGGGAATTATCAACCGTGTGTATACTATTTATAGCTTATAATGGGCCGTCCTAAACATTGCAATTCGGCCGTCCTAAACATGCTTTTCGTGTTCATTTAAAAAGTCAAGAATATTCTTTTGAAATTTCTAGAACATTCATAATAACATAGGATCATTTTTTATATTTCTAAACATTTTTAAAATTTGTGAACGTTTCCAAATATATGAACATTTTTTTTATAAAACCTGATGGAACTAAAAACCGGCTGATGTAAAATATCGGCCAGAAACTAAAAACCGTGCGATCCAATTTCTCCGGTCCCACCCGTCAATCTCGGGGGCCAGAGGGGAAATTATCAAATGGAGAAGGAAAGTGTGGCTTATATGATCCAATTTCTCTTCTCCTGCCAACGGAGCGCACTATAGCTTAATGGGCCGTCTTTCGCGTAAAGATTAATAAGGCCCAGCCCGAAGCAGCATCGGCGATTAGGAATAAAAAGGAGGAATCGGGCAGGCCTCGACCGTGGACGGCGACTTAGGGTTAGCTTCATCGGCCTTGGCGGCGACGGCGACGACGACGGCGGGGAATTGGGATTCATGGCGTGTGTAGGGGAGGAGGAGTTGAGTTGGGAGGACCTCTTCTTTAACAAGGCGGCGATGCTGGCCGCGGCGCAGGAGGAGGAGGAGGCGGAGAAGGAGAAGGCGCGGGAGGTAGAGGAGAAGGCGCGGAAGGCGGCGGAGAACCGGCGGCGACGCCTAGCGCACCAGCAGGTCAAGGCATCCATCCTGGAGCACGACCCCAAGACGAAGCGCAAGGTCTACACCCGCTACTCCTTCAACGACTTCTCGGTCTTCGACATCAACGCCGAGTGTAAGTCCGCCATCAAAACCTAGATCCCGACCTGATTCTATTTCAAAGGCATACATTTCCAACTGTGTATGTATGTATGTATTTATGTATGTTTCTTTCAAGTTGTTTTCACGATTGCTAGCCTGATTGCTGGAATCCCCCATACATACATATCTACTTATGTTTAGAACAATTGCACAATGTTCAGTCCCATATTTCACAATTCAGAACAATTGCACATGATGTGTTGTTGATTACTGCTCATTTATTGGCAAACATGATTTGAAAACTGAATTTCTTGCAGTATGAATATGAATAGGAAATCTGAATTGTATCCTTGTAGTGCTGCTGCGGTGCATTTTATGCTTTACACAATTCTTTTTGCCCCTCACAACTAGCTTATGCTTTTGTTTTTACATCGCAGCGCCTATCCCTCCAATGCGATACACCAAGAGGTGTGTAAATGGTTTGGAACTCCAAGACACTGCAAACATACTTACTGTCAAGATAGTCTCCTCGGATAAAGGCTTCCCAATCGATGTGTATGGCACTATCATCGCTAGAGACAACATCGACCACAAGTGCATGTACCTCTTTAACCGCACCAGGGACAATTGCCAACCTATCAAGTCAAGGGTACGTACGTCTTTGCTTCAAAATCACTGCTTATGTGCCTCTTGATTTTATTTAGTTTGTAACTCTGTTGCATATTCCGTTGCAGGCATTATTGGTATTTGGATTTTCATAATCTAATCTTTTCAGCTATTGCTTTTCACAGGATGAAAATTTGATCTTAACTGGCCCAGTTCGAGGTCTGGTATTACTTGATTTCATATATCTGGAGATAGATCTTAAAATCAAGGTTGGCGAGGAGCCTCTCGGCGAGCAAATCAGCAAGGGTTTGCTTATGATTGATGGACGAGTTCTGCCTAGAGACGAAAAGGTTGCTGTTGCACATCAAACTCTTGAGAGCTGGTTTAGTATTGTGGACGTGAGGTATGCAACTCTTCTTAATGCTGTTGAGGGTACGTTCGAGATCAAGTTACTTGAGGGACGATTCTGTGGAAAGATCATGGCTGGCATCGAGGGCATTCAACCTAGGATTGTGATTTATAATAGCAAGGAAGACGGTGTGGTGTCTTGTGAAGGACGTACAGATATCACACTCCGGCGGCGAGTCATGACCCTCCGTCTGAATGGTATGCTCACAGTTGGCTTTGCAGTCTGTGGTGGTTGTGGTGCTGCTACTAGAAAACAGAAAGTTGAATTCACACCACAGCACCGTGGTGAAGAGAAAAATGAGATTTCTTGTGGTACTGCCAAGCTTCAAGTGAAGGTCTTCTGGTCCTTGATGGACTATAGGCCGTAATCCTGTAGCAACATGACAAGCTAAGTTGTGGTGTTATCATGCTTCAAATGTCCAGGTACACCTACGGCCTACATCGAGATATCTCCCAGACCACCCGGGTCCAATGTCCAGGAGAAGAGAGCATCAACATTTTGCAATAGCAGCATCACACAGGACATTCAAGGACATCTAACCAACTCAGGAAGATGAAAATAAAGGAAGCTCATGTGTGTGGCTGTGCGTATTGTACAAGTTACTGTGCGCATTCTAGCTAGCTGGTGTGTCGATCGAAACGAGTTGCTATATACAGGTTGCCACGCGCGGCGCAGTTGCTTCTTCCCTGCAGCCCTGGGTTTGTGGGTTCCAAGTCCTACTCTAGTCGGAAGGCTCATGTGTGAGTCCAGTATACTCCAGTTACAATGAATGAATGCCTCTCACTCATATTACTCATCTGTTTTCACGGCCGAATGCCACACGCAACTATGCCTCGATCCCAACTCGACCAAGTGGGTACTCATGCTGTCCATCGTCAAGATCGTGGTGATGATGAGATGATGACGATCGATGGCAGTCTTCTACTGTGGCTGGATTCCAATCCTGTGCACACTCTGCGCCGACTGCAAGCTCCACGATGTCAGGGCCGCACAAGAGCTTCGACATCAACTCAGACACCATTTCCTTGACAATTTCTGCAACAACGACCTGAAAAGCATAAAGAAATCATTTCTTCAGAACAAGATGACCATGCATATACTAAATCCACGCAGCAAGAAAAGGGTACACATAGGTGGGTTTCCATGGCTTCACTAGGTGGTGTAGTAGCTTTTCAAAAGCACATGCATGTTTTCAACCAGTCATGGATACAACAGTTAGTCGAGAGCATCTTTTTATCCACAAGAGCAATATCTTACTAGAACTAGCAACTACTATTCCTAGAACCGCAGATGTGCTGACTGCATATCAACTTTGTCCACCTATTAGACAACCATTGGAAGCAACTTAATTGAAAACATTGGATACAGTTCAGTTCAAGAAAAAAAAATGTGAGGGAAAGGACCCAAAGAAGCAAACAGTACCCCACTCTGGACATGTACAATCATTAATCATCAGATATGGCACTGTAACTGATCTCTAAGGTGCAATAACCACAAAGATCACATGTTGTAGACGTAACAATTACCTCCCGAAAATATGGGATTTCTACTAAAGGTCGAGGAGATTATCATATCAATACTGATCACTTGCAGCATTGTCCCTCCATATAGTAGGATCGATCACATAACCAAAGCTACCAGGACAGAAACACTACGTATAATCTGTTTCTGAGATTGAAATTTAAGGCGAAAAAGATACTTGTACTTGTAGAAAATAATCAGACTGGCACACTCACTAGCACATGCAACACATGCTGATGGCAAAGTACCAACCTGCCCGGGTGAATTTTGTAAGGTACAAACAATCTTATTTGTTGACATGATTTTTAGGCAACTGAAGAGATGTACCTCTTCTGGTGCTGAATATCTACACAGTACTGCACTGATTTCATTAGAGTTTCCCTGAGTGATAGCAACAGTTCCAACCGAACCATGTGGAATTATTTTCATCCCACCAGAGCATGCTCCCACCATTGAAGCATCCTGAGAAGACAGCATCTCAGTTACATGAATAAACTAGCATATGACTCAAGAAAGTACATCAAAAAAATATGTATGCACTAACACATGGATTTGGACACAATCTGGAAATTTTGCATTGTGGTCATCATACTACAAGTGCTGTGGTTGCCTATAATACATCAAAGTTTTGACAGAAAACAGTGGTCCATATGCTGTCATTCGATAGGGGACCTTTTGGTATGCAAAGAGTTGCTGTAAAATTAACTACAACAGTGCGATACACATGAGTTTTGCCTTTTGAAGAAAAGAAACAATACTATCTTGTTACAAAACAAAGGTGCAATGCTAGAACAGGGGAAAATCAGTTAATGTTCTAATATAAAATGGTAGTGTTTTTTTTTAAACATCAAGGGCCCTGCAAAAAATTGGATGGTGCTCCAAGAGTAAGAGCTGTCCTAGTTGCACATGTAAACAACATATGAACCAACTAGTGTGATAGTGCTCTTGTTAAAGAGAATGTCATACCAGCACTTTGTTTTGTCGCTTCGGGACATAAGCCAATACCGGGGCTTGGTAGAACCATGTCTTCTCCTTATTATCTTCGACAAGGCTTCTGTAATCTTCTTCATCGTTGTCCTGACCTTGGTCACCCCTCTCGTTATCATCAATGTGATCATCATTGTTGTTGTGATTTTTCTTTCCTTCCTGCTCAAGCATCCTTTTCTCTGCAACAGCATCTTTATTTGTGGCCAAGGCGATGAAATTCATTATATCATTGAATGAATATATCCCTGATGTTAAGACTGAAGTGATACTGAAAGAATCCTCTCCTTTTTTACTGATCTTGGAGTATAGGTCCCAACTGGTCAAATGGAAAGAAATTTTTTTGTATTCCTGGTCCTCTTGCACTGGACTGTCCAAAACAATATCCAAATTGCCGGAATAAAAGCTTCTGAGGTTGAATTGTTGCAAAAAGTAGAATCGAGTGGACTCAGGTACTGTGATGATTGTCCTACAAAGTGATCTAATAAGCTGCCCCTCCGTTGTGGTACCTCCAAAGCCAGCAAGATTGTTGTACGTATCGCATTGACCTCTAAAACCAACAATTAACTCCAAGTAGTTCTGGCTAATTGCATTATAGTTTCCAGCAAATGGCAACTTATGTACATACATATCTTTAGCAGCTTGGCTAATTCCTATAATCGTTGCATCATTAAAGACACGCCAGATCTCATTATAATCGAAGCCTATGAGATAAAAGCTGCTGAAGTTGTGAATGAGTTTTATCGGTTTGCTGTCCTTCATTGGAACATCCTCGTCACCGAGATCGGTAGGAGGGTATAAAACAACCACAAAATACTTTTCCTTATTGACTGGCAATTAAGGTATTTTATGGACATTAAAATTTCCTCTGGAAGTGTTGATGCTGTCTTTGTTGGTGATAAAGTTTGTTCCACCAGTCTCATTTGATGATTCCCTGATAACAAGTCTTTTCAAATTAACCATCATTGAATGATAAGACCTTGTCATTTTTACTGGATCCTTGTATAATCGGAACTCAACATGAGGAGCATCCTAAAAAAATACAATGAAGGAAATTTTAAAGTAAATAAAAAATGTGAACATTTACAAAATGCACAAATAACTAAAATCATTAACAAAACTAACAACAGGTTTAATGTGATTTTGTATGTAAAAAGCATGAAATTGGTAGCAAAAAAATGTTAGTCCAAGCACACAAACATTTTTAGTCCAAATTACTTCGCTATAGAGCTAAATGAAGATGCAATGGTAACCCTCTCCCAAACACCACTCCTATGTGGGTGATCCAACATACGGACTACAATACCTCCTAACAAATAGATTCATCCGATTTTCACATGTCCTAACTCAAGCCATTTGTTGAGATGTCCTAGCTCAAGCCAAATTGATTTCATCCTTTGAGAAGAGAAGATAGGCGTGCTTGCCTAGATTGTAGGGTGATACTTGGCCCAGTTGCCAACTGATTCCATGCATACAAACTCACTCACCAGTGGCCCAGTTGGAATGAATTTCAAGCAGCTGTCATGTCTGAATTTGATGTCAATGTGCACAAAAACAAGATGAAAGAGCTCATGTTACTCAAAAAGACAGAGACAATAGCTGAGTATAAAAGGGAATTTTCTCAACTGACTTATCAGCTTTGTTGTATAAAAATTCAGTTAGTGACACTCTTGGTTACCAGATTTGTTACCAACTACAGTCAGTGAAGCAGCTACACTGGAGCTTCAGTTACCAGCTACAGTCAGTGAAGCAGCTACTTATGCAGGCATTCAGGAAGAAATTCTAGCTAGAAGCAAGCATGTTAAGTGGTCCACCAATAATGCTCAGGTTCAGAGAGGAGAATATAGATCCCGGTCTGTAGGAGTTGGAGAGTTATGGAAAGCAAGACAACTGAAAGAGTTTAGAAGAGCCAATGGTTTGTGCTACAGTTGTAGAGATAAGTATACACCTAATCATACCTGTACTAAACCAAATATTTGGCTACACTGCTACAGTACAAGCCATGCAATGTGAAGGGCCTACAATCTTATCTGATGAGATATTGGATGCAGTAGAAGAACAAGAAGCTGCTCTGAAAGAAATCCAACTGTCTGTTAATGCTATTGAGGGCTCTGATTGGCAATCAAGTGGTGTTGATCTTGTTGGATTCTGGTAGTACTCATAGCTTTATTGACACTGCATTACTCTCCAGATTGCAAGTGACTCCATAGAGGTTACCAGTAGCTTTACAGGTCAGGGTGGCAAATGGGAATATGCTACAGCGTACATCTAAAGTACCAGATATCCATTGGTGGATTCAAGGCCACACTTTCAACTATTCTTTGAAGTTACTGGATTTGGGAGGGTATGGCTTGATACTAGGCATGGACTGGTTAGAGCAGTGGGGAGAAATGGGTGAAGTTTCAGTACCAAGACTAAATGATCATTTTACAAGGAATTACACCTACAACAAGTGCTGCATTGCAAGAGTGTACAACAGGCAATGAAATGGCATCTGGGGAATGACATGTGAGCTACTGCCTTGATCACACCAGTTTGTACAACAATATGGCATCATTGCAAAACCATTAGCTCAGTTACTGCAGAAAAATAGTTCTATCTGGTCTGACAGTGCGTTTTTGACAAACTGAAACTGGCCATGTCCACTACCCCTGTTCTGGTGCTACCTGATTTCACTCAACAATTCACCATTGAGACCGATGCTTTGCTCCACTGGAATTAGAGCAGTACTGCTTCAAAACGGATATCATGTAGCTTTTTACAGCAAAGCTTTGGGCATAAAAAGTCAACAACTCTCCATTTATGAAAAAGAGTTTCTGGCTATCATGATGGCTGTGGAGTAATGGAGAGCTTATCTACAGAGAGGGCCCTTTATCATTAAAATAGATCACCAGAGCTTATGCCAATTAGGAGATCAGCTGCCGACTTCTTACCTACAGAGAAAATCTATGACCAAGCTAGTAGGGTTGCAATTCCAGTTTCACTACAAGAAAGGCAGTGAGAACATTGTGGCAGATGCCCTGTCTAGGGTTGGGCATTTGCTAGCTGCCATTTCTACTTCCCAAAGCCAACCTGTATGGTTACAAGAAGTGTAAATTCTTATGCAGTGTCTTTCTACTTCAGGCCAGGCAGATTCTGACGAGGATGCAAACCAAACAGGCCCCAATTCTACCAAAAACCCTAGGTGTGGGTCTTCTCTGGAGCCTCACAGTTCCATGGCGATTAAATTAAAGAAATAGCACAACAAAGCGAACTAGGAGAAGGCGTAGGGAATGGGATTTTCTCACCTTCCATGGCCGATTTGGGGGCCGAGAAGTGCCGCGCAGCAGCACCATTCCGGCGGGCGAAGCGGATGGAAACCACAAATTGAATCCTGCTGCGGATCGAGGGTCAGACGCACCAGGTCCTCCACGCACTCCTTCCCGCCGCCGCAGCCGCCGCTGCCACCGATCCCGCCGCCGCCCACCGGAGAAATCACAGCAACCGGACCCTGTGGAGAAAGGGTGGGGAAGCACGCGTGTGTTGGGGTTTCGTCGGTTTCGGTCGGTGTGCTTGGGTCGGTCCAGTTTTTTTTTCAGGCACTAAGGAGAGGTACAAACGGCCCCTCAAACACCAGACGTACCACGGGCCGGCCTGCCTGGCCCGGCCAAGGTGGCACCTCTGAAAACGTTTATTTTACATATACGTTTAACCATTTTTAAATACATGATTAAAAAGTTTTAAATGTCGCCTAGACTTTTTGAAACACACGAATCAGCCTTTGTTTCTGAATCAAGCTAAAGATAGTTTCACTTTATGTTAACATTTTTAAAATTCACGATTTTAATTTTTATCTATCTATTTTTAATTATCCAAATATGTAAGTGGCACACCATATGGTCAGGGCTGGTCCAATATATTTTTGGGCCCGGGGCGATGTAAAATAATTGTTTTTCATATTAAACTTTTATACTTATTTTAAACTAAGTGTATCATAATATGTAATTAATATTTTTTATTACTTAGCCACATAAAATGTTTTCAAATAACATTTATATTATTATTTGGTATGCATCTGTAATGTATATAATTGAATATTTTAATTTTACAAAATGAAAAATTTATGATGTACCAAAACTTTTCTTTACTGTTAAGACAATCTTTCATATTTATTTTTCTTATATTGCATAAACGGTGTAGTGTATACACATTTGCATATACATGCGTGTGTTCATATATCTTTTCATGTTATATTGAATATTATGATAGAGATTTATAAATTATAGACATACCAACAAATATTTTTATAGCAATTTCTAGTGTATATTAGGTGGTCATATTCATGGAAACTTCTAGGGCATAGAAAATGTGGCCTGCATGATAGGTTCAGTAATTCGAAGAACCAAAAATGTTGTTGATTATACTTTTACGCATGATTCGATTACCTAATGTGCTCGTCCAGATTCACTTGGTTTACTTTGGTGCAAATCAGATGCCTAGACGTTTATCAAATTAAAAATTGTGCATTGGTTTAAACATTGAAATCGATATATCATAATTTTCATTATGATACTAAGACATGCATTGTA